>NW_022681470.1:127774287-128474287 GCF_009764315.1 Trachypithecus francoisi
GTCTTCTGATTAGCAAATTGCTCTTCAAAAGAGATGTCTTCACTCTGATACCCTGCACCACCCACCTCCCCTTCTCCAGTGCCCTGGATAAATTCAAACGGACATTTTAGGAGTGAGGAACGCTGGTTGGAGATGCCAGACCTAGACAACTCTCCATTCTCCTGTCTACACTGAAGCACCGTGTGGTGGAGGCAGGTACATGGGCTCTGATTTAAATTAAGACTCCATCACTCATCATCTGGGTTAGATGGACAAATGATTTAACCTCTTTGGAGCTACTTTTTAATCTATCAGTATGCATTCCTTACCACATCATTGTGAGGATCAAATTTAAAAAATAAGGACGGGTGTGATGACTCATGCCTGTAATTCCAGCACTTTGGGAGGCCAAGGCGGGTGGAACACCTGAGGTCAAGAGTATGAGACCAGCCTGGCCAACATGATGAAACCCTGTCTCTACTAATAATACAAAAAAATTAGCTGGGCATGGTGGTGCACGCTTGTAATCCCAGCTACTTGAGAGGCTGAGGCAGGAGAATCACTTGAACCCGGGAAGTGGAGGTTGCAGTGAGCCAAGATAGCACCATTGCACTCCAGCCTGGGCGACAAGAGCGAAACTCCATCTCCAATAATAATAATAATAATAATAATAAATAATAGCTTCCGGCCGGGCGTGGTGGCTCAAGCCTGTAATCCCAGCACTTTGGGAGGCCGAGACGGGCAGATCACGAGGTCAGGAGATCGAGACCATCCTGCCTAACACGGTGAAACCCCGTCTCTACTAAAAAATACAAAAAACTAGCCGGGTGAGGTGGCGGGCGCCTGTAGTCCCAGCTACTCGGGAGGCTGAGGCAGGAGAATGGCGTAAACCCGGGAGGCGGAGCTTGCAGTGAGCTGAGATCCGGCCACTGCACTCCAGCCTGGGCGACGAGCGAGACTCTGTCTCAACAACAACAACAACAACAAAAATAGCTTCCAGTTATTGAGCACTTGCTATGTGCTAAGCATTATTGTAAGTGCTTTATGAATATTAGCTCATTTAATCCTTACAACAACCTTATGAAGTAGTCACTTTCATCATCTTTGTTTTACTGAAAAGACAACCCAGGCACAGAGAGTAACTTCCCCATGGTCAGAGTTAACAAGTGTCACAGCGAGGCATCACAAACAGTCTGACCTGAGTCCATGATCTTCATATTGAACTGTAATGGGTTTGTGGAGGTATCAGGCATTAATAATAATATCGGCCATTATTATTCAGCATGTTTTCCCCAAGTTGCAAGCTAGTGTAAAAGTCTGGGCCCTGTTCCCGTTGCTGTCATTGGGATGTTGGGGCCCAACCACCAACCCCTACCTTCAACTGATGGTAGTTACAACTTCCTTCCAGTGCCACATTCTCCATTACATTTCTGGTTCCATTGAGCGTATTTCCTGAAGCCACCCAACAGATTTAGGCACTGGTCACTTGATGTCAGCCAAGTAAGGACTCTAGTTCAGAGACAGACAGGCAAAAAGCCAAGCTCGCACCCTGGCCATCTGCAGCTGTTATCAATAAAGCCAGTTGCAGAGGATGTGGAAGTCAGCAGATGCGCTTGCATCTAAGGGCTGAACGAACATAAGGCTGTCAGCTGGAAACACAACCAGTGCTTTTGGGTAATTCCTAACTTCCTATTAGAAATAAATAAAAAGCCCGCCCTACTGAATTTCCCACTTGGCTTCTCTGCTTGGCAGCCAGTCCCTATTGCTTATCACCTAAGATAGCAAAGATATTAGGCCGGGCTGCTGGACTAGAACAAAAAGGATAGGAAAGGCCGCCTCTTCCCTGACCTCTGCTCCACTGAGCGACTGATCCTGTGGGAATCTAGATGCATCAGGGTTTTGCGGGCTGGAAGGGGTAGGGGCCAGCATGTGGGGTGAGGGGAGGACTGAGCAGAAGACAAAAGAAGGAAAGAATGTTGAGTGAGCAGAGCAGACAAGCTCAAGGACCCCTTCCTGTTAGTGGTCTCCCTGCATCTTGCTGGAAGTTCAGACCCACCCAGGGCCCACTGAGCAAGTCTGTCTTTGGGTGAGGACAAACCCTGACAGGCTGATGGGACAGGGGTTGCAGGGAGATTCTGGGTGAGGATCTAAAGAGTGATCTCTGTGCAGTTAAAAGTGGATGGCCCAGCTTGTGGCTGAGGCTGGAAGCCTCTTCCTCAACAGCATGCCCCTTTGACGTTGTGCTATTAACGCCTCTGTCTGTGGGAAAGAACATCTTGGTTGACATGCTGAGTTTCCTAGGCCTGGATGCCACACACACCTAGCCATTGTTGTCGGCATTTGGTGTTACCATCAGATTCCTAGGTGACAAGATACCTGCTTGAATTGACTTTTCTCCCCAGATGAAAATGCCTTCTTGTTGTGATTTTGTGCCACCACATATCAAATTTCGGCTGGTATTTCGGAGGCTCTTTTCTTTTTCTTTCTTTCTTTCTTTTTTTTTTTTTTGAGACCGAATTTCACTGTGTCACTCAGGCTGGAATGTAGTGGCATGATCTTGGCTCATTGCACCCTCTGCCTCCCAGGTTCAAGCAGTTCTCCTTCCTCAGCCTCCCGAGTAGCTGCGATTACAGGCACGGGCCATGATGCCCGGCTAATTTTTTATATTTTTTGTAGAGACAGGGTTTCACCATGTTGGCCAGGCTAGTCTCGAACTCCTGACCTCAGGTCAGGCTTGGCTCCCAAAGTGTCGGGATTACAGGCATGAGCCACTGTGCCTGGCCAGCTCTTTTCTTCTTCCATGTACCATACTTGCTTTTTAGGCATATTCCATCCTCTTAGGGCAGGGCCGAGTACATAATTTGTAGGTCCCAGTTAACAATGAACATGCAGGGAGGGCCTCATTCTAAAGTTATTAAGAATTACAAGATGGCAATCGCAGAGCATTAAACCTGCTATGGGATCCTTCCAGCTCAGGGCCCTGCATGCGTTCTAAGAGGCTACATTTCTATAGGCAAGGTTAACTGGGTCAAAGATGACACTATACATTTTTGGTCATTTTTAAATTTTAGAATATTTTAATACTGTATTAAAAGATTAAAACATAAAGATTTTAATCAGCCATTACTAGTTATTTTTTAAATATAGAGGTCCTTACATTTGGGAGATATGAACATCTAGGCACTCCTTCTAGTAACACTTAACTGATTCTAATCACTACTTAACATAACCGTAATTTTCTCCCATCCTTGAGCAGCACTGCATTTCCCATCTCACAGGCTCCTCTGTGGCTCTGAAATGTCTCCTCTTAACTGGAGCAGGGGTCATCTAAGGATGTGGTAGCTGTCATGTAACCATGCCACCCAGAGAGGACCATTTCCCTGGGGAAGGGAAGTTTATTTCCCAGTTGTACAGCTTGAAACCCAGCAGAACCTGGGAGATTAACACCTACAGCACAGAGGAAGAAAAACGTTCAGTATTGTCCAGCAAGTCGAGGTGCGAATTCCAGGAGATTAGAGGCAGTGCCAGGTGCCTTTCCACCAGTTGCGTGGGTGGGGTCAGGAAAACATATCCTCAGAGGACTGAGGTCAAGGCTTTGCCCCTCTGCTCTTCCCATGGTTCCTCTTCTCTGGCCCTGGCTCTCGGGTTATCCTTTGTTCACCTGAAGGGTCCTAACTAAAGTTGCCACATTCAGCTAATAATAAATACAAAGTTCAAATTTAACTGGATAGACTGTATCTGGCACCCCCAGTCCTAACCCTGGCACCCCCCACCCTACCCTGTCTTGGCTGATTCAGGACTGGCTTCTTCATGACTGTAACTGCTCCCAGACCAGTGATCTCCCCACCAGTATCTCCCACCAGGCTTCCTCAGACTTAGCTGATCTGCCCTGCCCTGCCCTGCCCAGTCCTCTGATGGGGACTTCACAAACAAGCTGTTAACCACCATGGAAGACGCCAGTGCCAGGTGGAGACTCATCTCTGACCTGTGGTCAGCTCTGCCAGGACCTCTGTGCATTCCTTCCCAGTGCAGCTCATCCTTGGCACTGAGACCTGTGGCGGGGTAGGGTGGAGAGCACAGGCTTAGCTCCATCACCGGCCTACAGGGTAGGCTCAGAGTGCATTGAAGTGGTGACTGTGGCTTGGGAATGCTTGTTAGACAAGTTATTCTCCTCAATTTCATTTCATTTTAAATTTCCCTTTTTGGAAATGAGCATGAAAATATTGAATGTCAGGAATGTGCACATTGCTTGATGATATGTCACTTAATCCTCGTAACAATACTATGAGGTCAGTAATATTGTCCCTACTTTGAAGATGGAAAAACTAAGGTGCCACCATCTTACTATTGGTAGATTTCAAAGCTTGAATTAACCTCTGGTCTTCTAAATTCAAGCCCAGGGGCTGGGTGCCGTGGCTCATGCTTGTAACCCCAGCACTTTGAGAGGCCAAGGCAGGAGGATCGCTTCACACCAGGAGTTCAAGATCAGCCAAGGCAGCAAAGCAAGACCCCATCTCTAAAAAGTAAAAATAAAAAATAAGCCTGGCATGGTTGTGTTTGCTTGTCTTAGCTACTTGTGAAGTTGAGATGGAAGGATCACCTGAGCCCAGGATTTCAAGGTGACAGTAAGCTATGATTGCATCACTGCACTCTAGCCTGGGTGACAGAGCAAGAGCCCATCTTGAAAAAAATTACCCCAAGCCCATGCTCTATTATTACATAGTTTCATCACTGGCCACCCAAGCAGAAACTTTTGAATAATTAATTGTTCATACCTCACTCTTTCTCCCATCTGATCCTATGTCCTTATGATTTTGCCACTGAAATGCCTCTTGATACCACTGTATTGGCTTCCTAGGGTTGTTGTAACAAATGACCACAAACTGGGTGGCTTAAAACAACATAAATTTATTCTTACAGTTCAGGAGGCCAAAAGTCCAAAATCAAGATGTCAGCAGGGTTGGTTCCTTCTGGAGACTCCAAGGGGAGAACCGTCCTGTGCCTCTCTCCTTGGTTCCAGTGATTGCAAGCATCCCCGACATTCCTTGGCTTGTAGCTGCACCACTCCAGGCTCTGCCTATGTTGTCACATGGCTTCTTCCCTGTATGTCTCTGTGTCTAGGTACATCTATCTCTCTTCTTTCTTATATAGGCATCAATTACTAGGTTTAGGGCCCTCCCGAATCCGCTGTGTCCTCATCTTAAGTAATTACACCTGCAAAGACCCTATTTCCAAATAGGATCACATTTTGAGGTTCCGGGTGAACAGGAATTCTTGGGGGACACCGTTCAACCCAGTACAACTGCTATCTCTCTACTCCAGACTTTCACCATCACCACTGTTCCACTTTGAGGCTTTCCCCTCTCCAATTCATCCATTGCTCAAAAATTTGCTTTCTGAAAAGCAAATCTGACCACAGCACTCCACAACTTAAAAATGGTCACATATCTAAATGGCTTCTAGCAGTGGTTCTCAAACTTGAGTGTGCAAAAGGATCACCTGGAGAACTTCTTAAAACTCAGGTTAGAGATCTCCATCCCGGAGCTTCTGATTCAGCGGGCCTTGGGAGAAGCTGGAATCTGCATTTCAACATGCGTAAGATGATTCTGATGCAGATGGACTGGAGGCCATGCTTTCAGAAAGGTCTATAGCATAAAATACAAAAGCCTAACAGAACCCAGCACATAGAAAGCACTTGATGAAAGTTAACCATGATGATTTTTTATTTTCATAGCTTTGCTCATTTTACCTACTTTTCCTGGGAATTTTTTCCCTCCTTTTATCACTTGGAATAATTTCTTTTATCCTTCAAAATCCAGTGAAGAGGCCATCATCTCTGTAAAATCTTCCTGGACCCCCTTAGTGCCCCCTTAGTTACTGTTTTCTTGTCCATTCCCCCATAATTATTGCTGGTATTCTTTGTTCCATTACCATATTATGCAAAGGAATCACACATATTTCTGTCTACATACATGAACAGTTTGAGGACACCTACCATTCTGTAGGGCTTAGTAGGGTGTCTGGCATATTTTATAATTCAACTCCTTATTGGCCAGGCACCATGGCTCACGCCTGTAATCCCAGCACTTTGGGAGGCTGAGGCAGGCAGATCACCTGAGGTCAGGAATTTGAGACCAGCCTCTAACATGATGAAACCCCGTTTCTACTAAAAATACAAAAAAATAGCTGGGCGTGGTGGCACGCGCTTGTAATCCCATCTACTCAGGAGGCTGAGGCAGGAGAATCGCTTGAACCCGGGAGGTGGAGGTTGCAGTGAGCTGAGATCGCGCCATTGCACTCCAGCTTGGGCAACAAGAGCAAAACTCCATCTCAAAAACAAACAAAAAAATAAACTTCTTATCACATATCTTCATACAATGAATGTTCAATCTATTGTTTTAAAATGGAATTGCATGTTTTTTTCTTAATTTAATTCAATAATTATACTAGCTCTTCTTTCTTCCTACCACACTCCCTGTTTTCTCTCTACCAGATGCTCCAAGTTTCACACTGTGGTCAGTGTGCAGTGACTAGTCTGGCTGGATGTTTTGCATTCCAAATACCTTATTTAGCTAGGGCTTGCCACCCACTCATAGATACTACCCTCAATTCTGGTGGCAGGAATGTTCTTTCTCTGCTCTGCCTACAGAATCCATAGGAAAGCCACCAAATGCTGTGCTTCAAAGAGTTGTGTCTGAGTCTCCTAAGGAAGTCTGGCTCCTACCAGTGGAAGCTAGAAGCTTATATGGTGGTGCAGGCCATGGAAGCTAGCTGCCTAGGCCTAAAATATCATCTTTTCTCTCTGAGAATATTATCTCAAGACCACTTTATGCAATAAATGGATAAATGAGCTTTTCATGGGCCTATAAAGATTTTTGAGACTTGTAAAACTGTATGTATTTTTAAAAACAAGGAAAGGAAACTCCAGAATCAAAATTGATAAATTGAATTAAATGTCTACAAAATATAAAATGATTCCAACTAGCCAACTACACCTGAGCTCAATTCTGATGTGGTTATGTATGTTCTATTTCATGTGGAGCACATTTTAACAATGTTTTATATGGGATGTGGTCTCCGAAAGCAAAAGTGCCTGACGTTTGGGAAGTTCTCAAAATGATCCCATGTTGTCTGCCATGACAGAGCTCATGGCTTTGAGTGGAGTCCATGTGAGGAGTGGGAGAGGAAGAGAGGAGGGTCCTTATCCGGACAGTCAGATCCAGAGAATCACATGGAAAATTATCCCACAATCCAGGCTTTTGGGATGTGGTTCCACACGTGAAAGACATTTGTGTAGATGATTGCTGCTCAGCTTTTAGCACTGAGGTCCAAGCCAATTCTGATCAGGCTAGAGTGGGCACCAGAGGCCCAGATCCATCAAACCCAAAGGGCCTAAAACACATTGTTTGCATTTCCTCAACAAATATGTACTGAGCCCTGTTATGTGTCTAGAACTCTCCTAGTGATGGGGAACACCACAGTGAGCAAGATAGGCACCATCCCTGCCTCAAGGAACTTACAGAGCAGTTAAAAAAACAAACTCCAAGAAGCTCACCACCAGTCAAGAAGGATTGCAAAGGGATGTGCAGGTTATCATGGGTGTCTGGTAGAGAGGTTAATCTAGTCTAGGAGTGAGGGAGGACCACTCAGAGGAACTAACATTTAGTGTGATAACCGAAGGGTGAGTAGGAGTCAGCCACAGGAAAACATTTGCACAGAAAGCCCCATGCTGCCTTAACATGGTGTCAGATGCCAGGAATGGGCATCCTCTGTGTGCCCGCTATTCTGAAGCCCCTTCTGATTGGCCCAGTAACACCTCCGAATCCCTGCCTTGGCTTCCTGATTTGTCCTGAGTGCTGGAACTACAGCTAGCCTTGCCGACGTTGCTGGGGCCCTCCCTGCCTGGACGTAACAGCCTCTGCGCTAGATGGCTTGCCCTGGGTGGCCCATGCAAAGCTGTACTGCTGCTGCCACCTGTTCCCAAGCGCCGCCACTGCCCTGGAACACCACACTCCCTCCCACCCCATCTGACCTCCTCAGAGATCAGCCCAGGTCAGAGCACACCCTTGTGTGTCACCCTCCTTTGGCCTTGGTGACTGCAGGAGTCAGCCATCTACCCTATTGCAGTCCCACCATTTCCTTCCGGCTCAGGCCCCCGGTTCAACCACAGCATGTGACAGATCCTACAAGAATGCTGGAGTCACAGAGCAACGTTTCCCAAACTAGGGAATCCAATGCATCCTGAAAATATATCCATGCACTCCAGTTTGAGGAACACTGCACTGAAAGACAATGCAGTCTCTTCTAGTTGACATGATTCTAAAGCAAACACAAATGTGTGCCTCGACACTTCATGTCAGTACTCTTGCACACTTCACAAATGTTGTTCATAGAGACTAGGTGAGGCACATAAGACGCCTGGGACTCCATCTGAAGAGGCCATGTAATTACAAATGGGTATTATTATTTGTCTTCATCCTGTCTGCCAGCTGAGAGAGACAGCCAGCCCACATTTGCTCAGCAGCCTGGAACTTTCTCCTCCAAAGAAAACCCAGTTCTCCCTATAGAGATAAAATAAGGCCAGATATTCAGGAGAAGGGTAACTGGTTTCTACTCCTCAGAGACTGGGTTTTGGTTTTAGGTTCTGCTTTTCAAATTAACTTGTCTGCTATGCCTATCTGGCCTCATGCTTAAAAGAAAAAAGAATGAATAACCTTTATACTAGTACCCAACAGGCCAAGGGCTCTGAGAAAATGAGAGGATCTGGAGAAGGGTAGACACATGCATGCATGCACACACACAACCCACGTGCATACACATGTGTGCACACATATGTTCTAAGAGTGCCCATACAGGTGCATGCGTGTGCACATACTCTCACACACACACATCATCCAGCTGTTCTGAAGTCTCTGGTTAGAGAGCAGGGTACTGGCCTGTGTTTGCATTGTGCCTTTCATCTGGGGTACACAAAGTTCCTGGCAAGGAAGGCAGGCTTTGTCACACTCCTCACCACCCCACTGGGAGGCAGCCGCCCCAATCAAGTGCTAGGGGATATCCCGCTAGAGCCTTGTGTGTCTCCTCTAAGCTCTCCTTTACCCCCAGCCCAAACCTCCTCCTGAACACCAGCTTCCTGTTCCTGGGCATTTTGTCCTTAATCCCCCTCCACTGTCCTGCCTACTGTCTGTGAGGTGGGTGGGCAGGGGTAGGGAATGTACAAAAAAATCCAAACTACTAAGTAAGCTGGGGCAACTTTATCTTTCCTGTGGCTCTTCTGGTTTGGTGTGTCTGTACTTCCAGGGAACTTGTCCCCAGGTGGGCCTGAATAGGAGACAAATCTTCAGCTGCTGGTGGGGAGGGTTAGAATATTTGGAGTTTTCAGTGCACTTATTCCTCAGGGACTTAAAAAAAATTAAAAAATAAAAAAAAGCAGTCTAGCAAGGATCCATAGTCCAAAATTCTGCTCTGGTAGAAGACCTAGTAAAATGCTGCATTGGTCTCAGTTTTGTATTTTGCTCTTTTTGCTGGGGGACTCAGATATTAACTCCATTGATAGAGTTTGGATGCAGTCCAAATGCTTCTCCTTCTGCAGTTATTGTTTGTGTTTAGCTGGTCTTTGTCTAAAAATGATCATTGCTGCAGGTGTGGGAGGAAGGGGCACCATTTTGCAGTGCTCAGTATATATGGAAGGTTTCTGAAATTGCTGCCCTGAGAAGTCAGGCAGGTTGGGAGGAAGTGATATCTCTACTTTCCTGAGGCTGTTTTCTGGAGTTTGGGGTTTTGGAGAAGGCATCATGGCTGAAGGATAGTGGGATCTCCCCTGGAGGGCCTCAAGGCAACTGCTGAAGTATTTTTTCTCAGTCCTTTCAAATCAGATCTTCCTTTTCTTTCTTTTTTCTTTTTTTGAGACAGGGTCTCGCTCTGTCGCCCAAGCTGAAGTTCAGTGGTGCAATCTCAGCTCACTGCAACCTCCGCCTCTCAGGTACAGGTGATGCTTGTATCTCAGCCTGCTGGGAGTAGCTGGGATTACAGACACCAACCACCATGCCTGGCTAATTTGTGTATTTTTTGTAGAGACAGGGTTTTGGCATGTTGGCCAAACTGGTGTCAAATTCCTGGCCTCACATGATGTGCCAACCTTGGCCTCCCAAAGTGCTGGGATTACAGGCATGAACCACCGTGGCCGGCCAGATCTTCCTTTTCAAACCTCTTTCGTTCTCTGTCTCCCTCCACCTCTTGGTGCTGATTTGTTTGTCCTGAGGCTTCGTTGGCTTTACAGAGCATCCCCTGGCACTGAACACATTGTCTAGGAACAGGTATCACCCCCAGGGCCCTGTCCTAAACACTAGCCCTGCTAATTTTGGCTCCACACTGTGAAGCCACCGGTTCTGTGAACCTCTTTCTATTCCTTAAATATGCCAATTCTGTCCCTTTTTCTTTCTCACTTTCCCTGGAGAGTATAGAGTCTCTCCTGGATGTGCAGACACTAGAAAGAAGTCACCTGTCCTCGCGGTTTGCTCTTGTTTCCCAGCTTTGCCTGCCAGGCCCACCTCTGAGCCTCACCCACAGGGCCTCTGCCTCTACCAGCTCCAGGGTCAGAGCCCTTGCTGCCTTCCTTTTCTTTGCCTAGAGGCGGTGGGGGCGGGCAAGGAGAAGGCCCTTTGAAATCTGGGGGATAATATTCCCACTCCCTACTCCCCAGGCGCTTGGGGCATTATGCCTGAAAAGGACTGTTTGGGAGATTTTGAACCTCATTTTGGAATCTCTCAGCCATGCACTGTGCCAAAGGGAGAGAAGATTGCTTGGATTCAGGTGGCACTTGAATTATTTTATTTTATTTTACTTTAACATCTACTATTTATTTGTATAAGACACAGGCTTCCCACTGATGTTTTTATCCCATCTAGAGCATGTTTTTATAGCTGAGCCCCTGGCCTTGTACCTTCTTCCTTTCCAGCCTCTCAGATCAAATGGGTTAATGGGAGGGCGGAGCAGGCCCAGCGGCTTTTCCCTGGCATAGAATCGTTGTTGTGCCTCTCCTAGATTAAGAAAAAGAAAAAACAAACTAGCTTTAGATGAACAGAAAAGTTGCAAAGATAGTACAGGAAATTCCCATAAACTCCTCACTCAGTTTCCCTGTTGTTAACCTGTTATATTCCCATGGAAGTTCAACCCTCTGCCACCATGAATAACAGAGATTTGCAATTGCTTTGATTTTGTTTTTAATATTAAGCTTAGAGCCCTCCAAAAACGCAGGCCACACTTTCAGACTCTTACGTATCTTTTCCATAATGAGCAGCCCCAATAACAACCCTGCAAAGGAAACCATCCTGTCACCTGAAGATAGGAGTCTGCTTGTGCATAGTTTTCTTATCTCCGTTTTTTTTGTTTTGTTTTGTTTTTTTTGTTTTTTCGTGGTTTGTTTTGTTTTGTTTTGTTTTTTGAGTTGGAGTCTCACTCGGTTGTGCAGGCTGGAGTGCAGTGGCGTGATCTCGGCTCACTGCAGCCTCCACCTCCCTGGTTCAAGCAATTCCCCTATCTCAGCCTCCTGAGTAGCTGGGATTACAAGCGCACACCACCACACCTGGCTAATTGTTTTGTGTTTTTAGTAGAGACGGGGTTTCACCATGTTGGCTAGGGTGGTCTCAAACTCCTGACCTCAGGCAGTTTGCCCGCCTCGACCTCCCAAAGTGCTGGGATTCCAGGCGTGAGCCACTGCGTCCAGCCTCTTATCTCCAGTTCTTACTTCCATGTAGCCCTTGGTGTAAATGCGAAATCAGCTAACTTTTGCTGCCTAACAAACTGCCCCCAAATTTAGTTGTTCAAGGCAACAAGTGATCTTGCCCTATTTGAAACCAAATCCTTTTAGGGAACCAAATCCTTTTGCACATGGTGCAAAATTAGAAAAGTGCAAATGGTCTTTTGTTAGAATTCATTTTTCAACACTAAAGGAGCATTTAAATAGCCATTGTGTTCACCCTTTATTTGGATTTCACTAGTTTTCTCCCCGTGTCATTTTCTGTTCCAGAATCCCATCCAGGATACCTCACTGCACAGAGTTATCCTTGGCCTCCTCTGGCCTGTTTCTGACTTTCCTTGTTCTGATGACCTTGGCAGTTCTGAGGACTATTTACTGGTCAGGTGTTTTGTAGATTGTCCTTTAGTTTGCATTTGCCTGCTGTTTCTCCCATGGCTAGACTAAGGTTATGAACTCTGTGGAGGAAGACCATGGAGGTGCAGTACCTTTCTCATCACAGTGTACCAAGGTCACATGCTGCCCACGCGACTTATTCCTTATGTCCATTCACCTGAATCACCTAGCTGAAGAGTGCTTGCCAGGGTTCTCTACAGCCAAGTTCTTTCCCCATTTTCCGTCCTGTACTCTCTGAAGCAAGCCACACTCAAGGGATGTGGGGGAAGGAGGTAAGCTCCACCTCCTCGTTGAGGGAGTATGACACTTACTACTTGGAATCTTCTGTAGGGGAGATCCCAGACATGTTTTTTAAGTAACTCAGACATTCCCTCCAGCACTTACTAAAAGGTCAGTGGTACTGGATGTGTGGATTTTGCCAGGCTGGTGCCACAGACCTCAAGTAGAGCATCTCATGGGGCCATACCCTGGGGGTTTTCAGTTCCTTGGTATGAGAGAAACCGGTTTGGATATGCAGAGTACAGGACGTATGTGTATAAACATGTAACCACTGTGTAAAATCACAGAGTCATTAAAAAATGTTTAGCAAGGGTACACAAATGCACAGCACTCTGCTGGGTGCTAAAGGTGTGGAGTGGCAAATAAGACTCAATCTAGGTCCCAGGAGTGGCGGGCTGGAATGCCATGCAGTTCACCAGATATCTCTGCACACCCACTGTCAGCCCAGTTTTGAAGCAGCAGTTAGAAGCGTGATGAGCAATAAGATGGAAAGAAAGTCCCAGGTACTGTCGGAGAGTTCAGGTAAGGGGAGTTAGTGAAGGCCTCTCTGTAGACATGAAGGATGGGCAGGAGTGAGCCAGGTGTTGGCAGGGGAGGGGCAGGGAGGGCTTCCAAGGAGAAATCTCACCAGGCGAGAACAATATGTGTTAAAAACAAACTAGTGTCAAGAGGGACATCTGGAGGAACTGAGAGATGCTTATATGGAAAGAAAACTGCTTCCTGGAAAAAAATCACATGATTATTTAGTCATATGGAATAGTTCTACTTTCTTAAAATAAGCCTGTTCTATAAAATTAAGATATAAAACGCACTAGTGTTTGATAATAGATTTATGCTTTAGTATTCTGCTAAATTTATGTATAAACATGCATAAAGTTCAAGTGTTTCAGAAATTAAGTGCTAAAACTGAAAATGTGTACTACAGAGAAGCGTAGAAATGACTGGAAGGGTATTTTAGTGCAAGCTGATGTGGCCCCAGTTCTCCATCTCAGGACAGAGGCTCTCATTTCTCCAGATGCTGGAGTGGTGCCTGCTGAGGGCTCACAGCCCTCAGCATTGCCTTCTTCTGAGGGGAGCTGCCCACTCACAGTATACCCCTCCTGATGACTGGCTGATGCAGAGGTATCAAGGCCTGGCTCCCTGGCCTCAATCTCAGACAACTCTGAGAAGCCATCCCAGCATCAGGGCTCCCAGCGGGGTGGGCTAAGGCCTCTGTGACAACTGCACCACAGTTCAACTTCCCCTCTGCCCAGTGCTGCTCCTCTCACAGCCTGTCGGATCCGGTTGGTCCCCAGCATCATGGTTCAGCTTACAATTTTTAGACTTCTTGACAGTGCAAAAACTATCTACATTCAGTAGAACCCATAATTCCAGTATCCATACAACTGTGCTGTTTCTCACTTTCAGTACAGTATTTAATAAACTACATGAGATACTCAACATTTTATTATAAGATAGGCTTTGTACTAGATGATTTTGCCCAACTCTAGGCTAATGTGAGTGTTCTGAGCACAGTTAAGGGAGGCAAGACTAAGCTATGATATTCAGTAGGTTAGGTGCATTTTCAACTTAAGATATTTTCAACTCACAATAGGTTTATAGGGACATAACCCCGTAAGTCCAGATCATCTGTATTGTTTTCAAGAGCATTCCCCAATAAACTGCCTACATGAAAATCTCTGCCTCAGAATGCATTTCCTGGGGAATTTGACCCCAGAAAATACAGTGTACAGCAGATATACACTGTATTAGAGTCCTAGTGATACAGAAAGGAAGAGCATGGTTCCTTTAAATGATAGGGAAGCGGGGAAGGGAAGTGCTGGGTAGAGGAGGGCGTGGTCCCTGGCTACGGCACCACCCCCACGGACCTAAGTGAGGACAAGCATTTTTTTTTTTTCCTGCCCAAATGTTGTGTTTCCCAAGACCACCCTGGCCTGCCACGCCCCCATCCTACGCCTGTAAAAACCCTGAGACCCTAGCAGGCAGACACACAGACAGCTGGACACTGAGAGGAGCAGATCGGTGGAGGAAGACACAAGCGGCTCGACCTCAAGAGGACGTCGAGGAAGTACGCTGGCAAAAGAGGACATGACAGATACCGGCACACCCGCAGGTCATCGACCAGCACTGGAAGAAGGCATAGTTTGTCTGGGGCAGTTGGAGGAGAGCCCAGGCAGCTGAGTAGCCTGACTCCATCCCTTTTTGGCTTCCCCTGTCTGCTGAGAGCTATCTCCACTCAATAAAACCTTGCACTCATTCTCCAAGCCCACGTGGGATCCAATTCTTCTGGTACACCAAGGCAAGAACCCGGGATACAGAAAGCTCTCTATCCTTGCAACAGGGTAGAGGGTCCAATTGAACTGGTTAACACAAGCCACCTATAGACAGCAAAACTAAAAGAGCACCCTGTAACACACGCCCACTGGGGATTCAGGAGCTGTGAACATCAACCCCTCAACACTGCCATGGGGTCGGAGCCCCATGACCTGCCCTTCTGTGTGCTCCCCTAGAGGCTTGAGCAGCGGGGTACTAAGGAAGTGAGGCACTCTCTCTGTCACACGCCCTGCGAGGGGGACAAAGGAATTTCCCATTTCACTACGGCTGCTGTAAAAAAATTATCAAAAACTTGATGGCTTAAAACAATAGAAATGTATTCTCTCCCAATTCTGGAGGCCAAAAGCCTCACATCAAAGTGTCAGTGGGGATACACTCCCTCTGGAGGGTGGAGGAGAGAATCCTTCCTTGCCTCTCCCAGCTTCTGGCGGCTCCAGGCGTTCCTTGGTCTGTGGCAGCATCACTTCAATCCCGCCTTGGTCTTTGCATGGCTTTCTCCCTGGTGTCTGTTTCTTGCCCCCTCTCTTCTCTTATAAGGACTTGCCATTGGATTTAGGACCCACCCGAATCTAGGATGTTCTCATGTTGAAATTCTTTTTTTTTTTTTTTTTTGAGACGGAGTCTCGCTCTGTCGCCCAGGCTGGAGTGCAGTGGCCGGATCTCAGCTCACTGCAAGCTCCGCCTCCCAGGTTCACGCCATTCTCCTGCCTCAGCCTCCCGAGTAGCTGGGACTACAGGCGCCCACCACCTCACCAGGCTAGTTTTTTGTATTTTTTAGTAGAGACGGGGTTTCACCGGGTTAGCCAGGATGGTCTTGATCTCCTGACCTCGTGATCCACCCGTCTCGGCCTCCCAAAGTGCTGGGATTACAGGCTTGAGCCACTGCGCCCGGCCGTGTTGAAATTCTTAACTTCATTACATCTGCAAAGACCGTTTTTCCAAATAAGATTATAATTACAGATTCCAAAGTGGATGTGTCTTTTAGGGGGGCCACTAGTCAACCTGCTACGTACACCAATATATTAAAGTGATTATATCCCAGGGTGGGAATGGGATTTACAGGTAACTTTAATTTTCTTCTTTGTACTATTTTGTTTATTCCAAATTTTGTACAGAAAGCATGTATAACTTCTGTAATGGTAATTTTTTAGAGTTGATGGTTTAGCCTAAAGTGCACAGTCTGAATTAAAAGGTACCTGCCTCGTGAGTGGAGGGCAAGAGGTAACGGCCACAGATAGGCTGAAGGATTCTCCCATTAAAAAATGACTGGATCCCAAATTCTTGAATAAAGTCCAATTTTTAATACATTGCCAGGCTTACAAAAAGTATGGTGAATCCTTAAGTTCTCTCCCAGTTTTTTCTGACCCAAATTCAAGAGTTGAAACTAAACCTGGGTAAAGCAGTAAATAACCAAGAGTGAAACTTGACCTGAGAGTAAGTGCCTATCTAGGAGCTAGTCCAGAAGAAAAAGGCTTGGGCTAGAGGTAAGGTAAGGCTGCCACATTAAGTCCAGGGACCTCTTAAGGGGCTTGTGTGGTTCCAGATTAATGCATCCTCTGGATCTAGACAGAAGCAAATGCAAACTCCCTATGCAGGAAAGTATCCCCACTTTAGGACCATAGTTCCACAGATTAAGACTATGACAATGTAAGCCTACAATGAAAGAAAGCCAAACGCACAAGGAAACAAAGCCACCATGTACAAGAGTCAGTGGAAGGAACAGACAACAGATTAAAAATTATTAGATAAATAAAAGTTCTGCAAGGATTTCTACAAATCAAAAAGAAAAAGACAACCCAAGAGAAAAGATGAAAGGAGTCATGAAACAGGCATTTCACAAAAGAAAAAAACACCAATGTTTAATAAACATGTAGAAAGATGCTCAGCCTTATTAGTAAAGGAAGTACAGGCTGTTGAATACAAAATCAATACACAAAAATTAATTGTAGTCACCATGTGTGAGCAGAAATTTAGTGGTTTTTTTTTAAAAGATACTACTGCAAAGCAACAAAAGTAGTGTATTTCATAGAATCTAAGACGCCATCAGTGATACGATGAACCATGACTTTATACACTCTAAGAAAGGAAAAAGACTACCAATTATAATTTCTAGATGCCATCAACTATAAGACACAACCCAGATTGTGGGCAAAAGTATGAGAGCTACGTGGAGAAAAGTATAGCTTTATTCAAAGGTACTAAAGAAGTTCTAAAAGTCAAGAAGTAATCTGAGTTCATAGACAGGAAAGCTCCCTATCGCAACAACATCAGCTTTCCCTAAAATAATTAATTAAAGCAATTAAGCCAGTGCAATTGGCCTCACAATCCCAATAGAATTTTTTTGAGACATATGACAAGATAATTCCAAATTTAGGTGGACTGTAAAGTATTAAGAATAGCTACTAGACCAGGCACAGTGGCTCATGCCTGTAATCCTGACACTTCGGAAGGCCAAGCTGGGAGGATTGCTTGAACTCACGAGTTTGAGACCAGCCTTGGCAACATAATGAGACCCTGTCTCTCTCAAAAAAAAAAAAAAAAATTTATTTAAATTGGCCGGACATGGTGGCATGCACTTGTGGTCTCAGCTACTCGGGAGACTGAGGTGGGAGAACCTGGGAGGCTGAGGTGAGACAACCGCTGGAGCCTAGGTTGAGGCTGCATTGAGCTGTGTTCACCACTGAACTCCAGCCTGGGCAACAGAGTGAGACCCTGTCTCAAAAACAAACAAACAAAAAACTAATAACCTCTGAAGAAGAAGAATAAGGAAGAGGG
Source organism: Trachypithecus francoisi (assembly GCF_009764315.1). NCBI lineage: Eukaryota > Metazoa > Chordata > Mammalia > Primates > Cercopithecidae > Trachypithecus > Trachypithecus francoisi. The sequence continues at coordinate 127,791,806 of NW_022681470.1, forward strand.
AATTTCAGATATTATTGACTTATTATGAAGTGGTGATCAAGACAAAATGTACTGATGCCAGAATGGAAAAACTGGCCAATGGAACAGAATAGAGAGCCCAGAAATAGACCTGCCAAATATGGAATCTTGATATAAGACAGAAGTAAAGTTGCAGATTCCTGGAAAAAGAACAGACTAGTAAATAAGTAACAATAATTGGTGGTTAATAAGGCAAAAAATTGGATCGCTACTTTACCCCTACCCAAATATCAAATCTTAGTGGATTAATGATTTCAGTGTGAAAGACAAAACTTTAAAACTTTTAGAGAGAATACTGAAGAATATCTTTATGGCTTCAGAATACAAAAAATCCATTAAATAAGACACAGATAGCGTTAATCATAAAAGATTAATAAATTATACTACATTAAAATTAATATACCACAAAGAAATAGAAAAGACAAACTCCAAACTGGGAGATACACAATAGGATCAATATAGGATTTGTTTCCAGAATATGTAAAAGATTTCTACAAATCAGAAAGAAATAGACAACCCAAGAGAAAAGATGAACAAGAGACATAAGCAGGCATTTCACAAAAGAAGAAACACAAATGTATGATAAATATGTGGAAAGATGCTTAGCCTAATCATTAGCAAAGGAAGTACAGGCAGGCTGGGCCATTTTAAGGCCCTCACAGGCCCTACGTAATGCTTATTTCTGGAGGCCTAATCTTGTAATATTTCACATACTATCATGCATTCACATCCCACATGAAATTTGTTCAGTATATATTTTTGAGTGCCTGCTGTTGCCAGGAAATGTTATATGTGCTTGGGAAGTATTGCTGAACGAAGGAGACAGCGTCTCTGCCCCGTGAGCTTACATGTGAGTGGGACATAGACAATGAAGAGAAGGAGGTGAACTATGTAGTGGTGTGGTGGGAAGTGACGAGTGCTGCAGCCTACAAAAGACAAAGCAGAGTAGGGTAAGGAGAAGTGGGTGGCAGGGACAGAGGCTCTTGGCGGGTGGGACTTACCCCACGGGTGCTCACAGCATTTCCCTCATGCATCAGTTCCCTTGGACCCTTCCTTCAGGCGGTTTCTTCCTGGGGTATCAGCTAAGAACAGTTTAGAGGGCTAATGCCTCTCAGAGGTCTTTATGGGTAGGTGGGTGGAAGTGGAGAGAAACCCTTGAGGACACCTCCACCAGCCCCATCCTATTCAGATGCCAATGGCAGGTCACGGGTAGGAAGGACATTGCATCAGCTTCCCGCCATCTTCTCCAGCACCTCCCTCTCCTGTGGCCCATCCCAGAGAAGAAGCCCACCTCTCCAAGACTCACTAGATGGGACCTTTCCCAGACAAGGGTCCTTGGACACCAGGCTGGGTGGCAGGAGGGGAGCCAAGTAGCTCAGACTGGACAGCCGGTCATCCCTGTAGACAAAGGCTCACCGCGCTGCAGGAAGCAGGCATTTTCTGCAATGTGATCCTTTGATGCACCCCTTTTGCACTAGAAAGAATCTATGGCAGCATTCTGAATTCTGCAGGCACCACTTACATGTACAGATCTGGTGGTGTCTCTTCCTTGGGAGTTATAACAGTCCAACAAACAAGGGCTTCTGTGTGTGAAAGCCCAAAGATAGGGTGCCCCCAGCAGCAGCAACAGCCCAGGAAGGCACTGCAGGCCAGTAACAGACACAGCCTTTTGGAAGTCACTCACAATGGCACTGGTGTGATGGCGGCCCTTTCTTTACCAATGTCCCCACCTGAGAGGCTGGACATGGACCCCCAGCCACCAGCACTGGCATCCTAACTCTGGGAGCCTCGACTCCACTGTGCGGGGCTCCCCTCTGTGGCTCCCCTTGTTTTCACTTTGGCTAAGCTGCCCGAGCACAGGCTGCAGCCCGGTGGGATTAGTGCTCAGCCCTCTTTAATCACTTTGTTGCCCCCCCAACCTGCTCATCAGAAGCTCCTCCTGCCCTGGACAGAGGCTCAGTTCATTTCTTCCAGATCTGCAGGGACAAAGGCACTGCTATGAGGTCCCCAGAGGGAGGTGGCCAAGTGGCTTCTCTTTCATAATGGAATTTGACATCTCCTTGTAATTAGCGACCACACAGGATGGGAAAATAAGAGCAGGGCAGTCCTTCTAGCGTGAAAACCCATCCGCCTTTACCAAGAGAACCGCCGAGAGGCCCTGCATTCCAGTCCCAGCTGTTTAAAACTCCTGGCCTCCTTCAGTGGTTATCACAGCCTCTTTTTCCTTTGCCTGCCTCCTGGATCAAATTCAAGGTCCTGTCTCTGAGACAAGGTTCATGTCTCGGGATCATTCAGTCCCCAAGAACAACCTCCCAAGGCTTGTTGTTCCTGAGGCTCCTGTGGTAGAGAAAGACATTTAATAAAGGTGTTAATGGGGTGGAAATCAAACAAACTAAAACCAAGTGGAAAGTCAGAATCCATCTTTAAAGAGATGTGCTCTTCCCAGGAGACTCTCCCAGGGAGCTGGTGGAAAAGACTGGGCCTGAGGATGCTGCGGCGAGGAGTCAATGGAGGATGCTGAAGGTTGAGACGAGCACAGTGCGCAGCTCCAGTCATCAGCAAAAGCGGCTTCCATCCTGTTGGGGAGGGAGCAGCCAGGCCATTCCAGCACATCGCTCCTTTGAATGCTGGGTGCCCACGTCCAGATGGCCTTTCCCTAAAGGAATGCAGGCCTGTCACCATGCAGGGTATCTGTTTGCCTCCATGCCAACAGGGCAGCTCTGCCAGAGGACACTGGAGTGTCTTTTTCTATTTCAAAACTCCCTGCAAACCACTTTCCTCACTAAGATGTGTACCCCTGCTAGGAGCATCAGGTTTCCAGAAGTACCTTATTCCTGGGGCCAAGTCAGTGTTTCAAGGAAAATTGTTTTTTTCCAGCTACACCTCTGGGACTGCCCCTGGAGCTGGGGTCTATTGGTTCCTTTCTTTCTTCCAGGCATTTTGAGGTCTTGCCTCAGAGTTTAGAGATCTGCTCAAGCCTCTAATCTCGGCTGCTTCTTTGTTCCTCAGGCAGTGACCTTTACTGACATCATCTCAACCCCCATCTATTTGAATCTCCCATTCTTTTTTCCTCTTTCTGGGTTAGAGTGAAGGATTTTACTCTCAGGGGCCTAATCCTGTTGCTCTTGCGTGTGACTAATCCCTCCCCTCCCCCTCGGCTCCCGCAAAGAGGAAGGGGCCTGTTCGCCCGACTAAAGGGTCTGCTGCCCTTGTCGGCAATCAAAGCACAAACATATCCCTCCGGGTGATTTCCTGCCCTGAGAGCCCAGCCCGGAACACAAACCTCCTCTGTTCCCTCACAGCCCACCAGTCCCTGGGACTGGGACTTAGGCGAGAGGATTTATGATATAGAAAGTAAAAAGTCACCCTTCCAACCTGGCAACGTCTGGTGTGAAAGCAAGTTGTACTGTTGTGCAGACAATGGCTCCCAGGAGGAGAAATAGCATCCCTCAGAGCCCCACAGTCCTCTAGTGGCTGCCTGCAGCTTAGAGTGTGCAGAGGTGACCCAGCGCAGGACGGAGGCCTTAGTATCCCCAGGGCACCCCATGGCCTGCGGCAGGTCAGCTGTGGCTGCCTGATTTCTGAAGTTAAAAAGCACATAATTATGGTATTGTTTGACTGCCAAGAATTCTGGGTTAATCTCAGTTTTATTTTGACTGCTACCTAAAATAGTAGCCTGTCCCTAAGGACGCAGTAAAGGCCAAGAAGCCAAAAACAGAAAGGCAGTCCTGAGCTCTAGGAGGCCCTCACTCGGGAGTTCTGAAGAGGCTTATGAGTGCATGGGATCCGGTACCAGGAGCCAGGTCACTCCCAGGCCCTCCCTTCCATAGACCTGTCCTTAGCCACTGGCCATGGCTGCCCCTCCCCCATGGGACCTGGCTGAGGCTGTGGAGAGCTGTAGGATGGCCAGTCCCCACACACCCATTGTCCCCCGATGCACTCAGGACAGTCCCTGAGGCAGTGTGGAGGTCTGCTTCTGTGATTTGGGGAGACAATAATAATAATAGTTGTCATTACTGAGTGTTTGTGATACACCAGCCACTGACCTAAGTGCTCCTGCATGTGGTAACTCCTTTAGTCCTCACAGCCAGTAGGCACTCTGGCGATCTTCTAACCCAGCCAGAGCCACATGGCTAGTAGGTGGTGGAAACAGAATTTGGACCTGAGGAATCCTTGCTCCAGAGGCCACCTCCCCTACTTTGTCTCATGGCGTCTCAGGAGGTGAGCAGCGGCAGAACTTAAAGGCTCAGAAAGAACAGCTCCCATTGGAATCGGTGAGAGGCATCAGTTCCTAAGTGGAGGCCATGAGAACAGGCCTGGTGAGGGGTCGTTCTCCTTCTTGGAGCACAGATAGAAGTGTGCCTCAAGCATTCTCCATCATACTTAGGTCAGCAAACATTTACCAAGGTTTCCAGTCTGTTCTAGAGGTCTCCTGGCCACTGGGCCCTGGATCACCAAGAAAAGTTCCGTTGTATTTCCAGGAGAATAACAATACAAAGTCAAGTGTGCTCTTAGAGAGGAATGCTTCCTGCATGCAGTCAGGGAGGGCTTCCCAGGGGAGGGGACATTCAAGTTAGATCCTAACGGATGCCAGGATTCTTCTGGGTTGACAAAGTGGAGGTGAACTCTCTGGGCAGAGGGGACAATTTGGGCAAACCACTGCTGTATTCCACCGGGTTCAAGATGTTCTTGAGGATTTTGTTCCCAACGATTCGGAGCCACTGGGCCCTGGGCTCCAGTCTGTAGGGCATGGCAGGAACTGAGTAACTGTCCCCTCCCAGCTACTATTAATCCCCGCCATGCTGACTTCAGAGGAACCTTTCCTACTCTTCCTTCCTGCCCCACCTAGATGCCACCCTTCCAGTCTGAGGCATCCCTGAACTTCTCAAGTGCCCAAAGCTGCCAATCTAGTCGCTGCCAGTGGCCGCTATTCCAGCGGTGCTCCCAGGGTCAGCCTCGCCTCGGCCAGAAGCACCTGCGGAGCTGGCTCAGGCTTGCCCTGCTGCCCAACACCCTGATGCACTCCCAACCCTGCTCCACTCCAGCCACCCCGGCAGGCTAACAGCAGGGCAGGCAGACACCATGAGAGCACAGGGAAAAGCACAGGGCCTGGGGGTTCCGGCAGCTTCTTCATTCTTCTCCCCTCCCCCCAGGTGAGAAAAAAGATACAAGGAAGGCCAAAGGTTCAGGCCTTCAGGCCCAGGGGGTGTAGGGGCGGGTGGGTCTGTGTTCTTCTGGCTCCTGGGAGCATCCTCCTCCTTTCTCCCTTTTGTTTGTAGTTGTTCATTTATTTTAACAAAGTGATTCTGAGTTTTTATTAGGAAAAAACAAACACACAAGGAGCAAAGGCAGTAGGAGTTTTAAGTCTTGGCCTGTGGAGGAGGCAGTCGCAGCACTGATCATCGACCTGACTTCAGATCTCCATCAGGTGCTGTGCTCCGGGAAGGCGAGTGGCCGTGTAAGGCACCACCGTCCAGGGAGACCAGGGTCTGGAGGCAGAAGCCCCTCTACTGAGTGCTCCTGCAGGCCCCTGTATCAGCAAGTGAAGAAGGAGCCTCCGAAGTTAGGTCCTGTTGTGCCCAAGAGCACACAGCCAGGAAAGAGTGGCACTCAAAGTCCAGGATCTTCCTTTCTGCAGTAGCTCACGGTTTCAACTTGTCCTCTTTGTGTCTTAACGCTTTTTTCTTAAAACCTCCAGAGGAAGCTTTCATTCAGAGATGCGACATGCAGGGGAAGCTGCAGGTCCACAGAGCTGAGGCCCCAGGCAGCCCAAAGCATCCTAAAACCCTGTGGAACTTCGGGGGAGAAACAGGTGGAAGGAGAGGGCTTCCCAAGGAAGTGCTTCACAAATCCCAGTCTCTTGCTTGACTGAGGATTTTTATAAGAAAGACCCATCGGTTTACTCTACAACATACCAGTGCCCAGGAACATTACATGAGCCCAGAATTCAGGGCAATATTGCACTATGATTGTACCTGTGAATACAGCCACTGCACTCCAGCTTGGGCAACATAATGAGATTCTGTCTCTAAAATAAAAATTGTAAAGTTCAATTTTGAGCAAATCATAAGTGAACATTCAAATCTTCATGCATCAAGGGAACCAATTCCTCTTCCCAGAGCGATCAGAGATTCTCTCTTCATCAGAATTGCCATAAACATGAACATAATGAAACACTTGCTGATTGTCTATGTACATGTTCAAAGGACTTCTCCACTGCAGTTCAGCATTTATCACCAGTGCTTAGCTCATTAAACTAATTACATGCCTGCATTTCCACATTGAAAGTTTAAATATAGAGGCCAGGTGCGGTGGCTGATGCCTGTAATCCCAGCACTTTGGGAGGCCGAGGCGGGCGGATCATGAGGTCAGGAGATCGAGACCATCCTGGCTAACACAGTGAAACCCCATCTCTACTGAAAATACAAAAAAATTAGCCAGGCATGGTGGCGGGAGCCTGTAGTCCCAGCTACTCGGGAGGCTGAGGCAGGAGAATGGCGTGAACCCGGGAGGCGGAGGTTGCAGTGAGCCGGCATCTCGCCACTGCACTCCAGCCCGGGTGACAGAGCCAGACTTCGTCTCAAAAAAAAAAGAAAAAAAAAGAAAGTTTAAATATGGAGACTAACTTACTGCTTTTTAATTTCTTTGTCAAAGCAAAAGCTGATGCAATATAGGGCCTTCATACAACATGGAGCATCAACCATTTGCTAATGGCAGGGTCCCAGCTGGACCTTCCAGTGTAGTGGACTCTATGAGAACCTGGAGATAAGAGTGGGGTTTATTTGGAGGCTTCCCTTTTCCTCGGAAACGATTTTACAGGGGGAAAAAGATAAACTAATAAACCTGCAACTCCATTGGTGGTCTGGGGAGGCAAGTGACCATGTGAGGCACCATCATCCAGGAAGCTATTGACATCTCTTTGAATATTCTTCAGCTGGGCATGGTGGCTCACGCTTATAATCCTAACACTTTGGGAGGCCAAGGCGGGCAGATTGCTTGAGTTCAGGAGTTCAAGACCAGCTTGGGCAACATAGGGAGACCTTGTCTCTACAAAAAAAAAAAAAAATTAGCTGAGTATGGTGGTGCATGCCCGTAGTCCCAGCTACATAGGAGACTGAGATGGGAGGATTGCTTGAGCCTGGGAGGTTGAGGCTGCAGTGAGCCAAGATCATACTACCGCACTCCAGCATGGGTAACAGAGCCAAACCCTGTCTCGGAATAAAAAAAAAAAAAAAAGAAGAAGAAGAATGTACTTCAGATGGTTGTGAAAATTAGAGAGCATTTACTTTATGGCCAAGCATCCTGGAGGGACTTTACATCAGTTCACTTAATCTTCATGACAGCCCTTTGATGTATCTGTCATCTCCATTTTATAGTTGAGGAAATCGAGGCCCACCCAGAGGTGTGAAGTAGTGCGCATAAGGCCACAGCTAGGATATGGAAGAGCCAGTAGTTAAACCTGACCCCAGAATCCGTGCCCTTCTCCCATCATACCGCAGTGTCCTGGCCCAGCATCGCTCCTCAGGCTGCAGCCTCCCTCTGCACCGCATGCTGGCGCTTTCTCACCCTGCTGTATTAGTACGCATTCTACTTTCATCTTTGGTGTCTAGTGGCTTCCGTCTTTCTAGGGAGTGTCTCATCATATGTATCAAAGTTTAGAAAACTACTTCTGTCTTCTTTCATTTTCTACCTGCCCAGATCCCATTTATTTAACCAGACTCTGGTCAAATAACATCCTTTGACATGAAACTTCTCCTCATCCTCTGATTGGAATTCAGCATCTGCTACAAGTATACAGGAGTATGTTTAAATTTATTATTTTACTTTAAGAGGTGGAAGTTTCCAGTGAAAGTCTTTAGACACTTGGAAATATTAAATGTGACAAACAGAACCAAGTGACAACCAAGTGAAGTGAACTTTAGGCTTCCCTGTCTTTTTAGGGTAATCTGCGAATGAACAAACAAAAAGTTCAACCCTCTGCCACCGTGAATAAAAGAGATTTGCAATTGCTTTGATTTTGTTTTTAATATTAAGCTTAGACCCCTCCAAAAACGCAGGCCACACTCTCAGACTCTTACGTATCTTTTCCATAATGAGCAGCCCCAATAACAACCCTGCAAAGGAAACCATCCTGTCACCTGAAGATAGGAGTCTGCTTGTGCACAGTTTTCTTATCTCCATTTTGTTTTTTTTTGTTTGTTTGTTTTTTTGTTTTTTCGTTGCGCTTTTTTTTTTTTTTTTTTTTTTTGAGGTGGAGTCTCACTCTATTGTGCAGGCTGGAGTGCAGTGGCGTGATCTCAGCTCACTGTAGCCTCCACCTCCCTGGTTCAAGCAATTCCCCTATCTCAGCCTCCTGAGTAGCTGGGATTACAAGCGCACACCACCACACCTGGCTAATTGTTTTGTGTTTTTAGTAGAGACGGGGTTTCACCATGTTGGCTAGGGTGGTCTCAAACTCCTGACCTCAGGCAGTTTGCCCGCCTCGACCTCCCAAAGTGCTGGGATTCCAGGCGTGAGCCACTGCGTCCAGCCTCTTATCTCCAGTTCTTACTTCCGTGTAGCCCTTGGCCTAAATGCGAAATCAACTAACTTTTGCTGCCTAACAAACTGCCCCCAAATTTAGTTGTTCAAGGCAACAACAATGTATTTAATTCATGTTTACAAACTCAGCAATTTTGACTGGGCTCAGCTGGGCCTCCTTCTGGGCTGGGCTGGGTTCCCTCATGTGTCTGTGGTCAGCTAGCAGGTTGGCTGGGGACTGGTTGATCTGGGAGTACTCAGCTGGGATGACTCTTCTCTGCTCCATGAGGTCTCTCATCCATCAACAGCCTAGCCTGGACTTATTCACATGGCACAGCACAGATCTAAGAGTATAAGTAGATACTGTGCGATTTCTTGAGTTCTAGCTAAGAACCTCTACAACCTTGTAACCTCTGCATTCTATTCATCAAAAGCCAGCCCACATTCAAGGAGCAGAGAAACTGATTCCACCTGTTGATAGAACTGCAAAGTGTTGTGGCCTCAGTGTATATCTACTGAGCCCATCTACAGCTTCCCCGCTCGCGCACCTGCGTCTCCCTGCCTGAGTGCACGCTCTGCTCCTGAGAGCATGTCCATCTCCTGCATAAAGCAGACTAGAAGATCAGAGTGGATGCCCTCCAGTCAGCCCTCAACCAATGAGGAGGGGAGCTAATGGACAAATCCCCCAGGTTCCTTTCCCTTATTCAGATAATTTCAAGGTGTGTTCTATACAGATTCTCCAAGGCGCTGTGGGAGATGGAACCCAAGTTTCCCAAGGCGGTCACCTGCTCGTGAGGCACCCTTTCTCGGCATTCCCTTTGTTGTCTCATGTCCTCTCTACCTTACCACACTCTGGGGATCAGCTCCCTCAAGTGATCTTGCCCTACTTGAAACCAAATCCTTTTAGGGCCTGGTTTTGGGGAAATCTATGCTAAGACAGAGAGCTAAGAGTTAGATCACCCCTGATCTCATAGGCCAAGCTAATGAGTTTGAATTTATCTTGTAGGTGACTGAGCTTCAGTGGGTTTTGAGCAGGAGGAATTGGTTTTTTACAAACCATATTAGTGGCAAAGTAGAAACTACTAATACCCAGTTCCACTGACTTCAGGCCAGTACTGTGACATCAACTGTATGCTATTGCTATTTCAGGCTTTGGATGTAAGAATATGCAGATCTTCTTTTAAAGTTCACTTATTTTTGAATAAATAATACATACACATGGTGCAAAATTAGAAAAGTGCAAAAGGTCTTTTGTTAGAATTCATTTTTCAACACCAAAGGAGCATTTAAATAGCCATTGTGTTTTTAGAGTGTGTTAAGACATAGGCAGCTAGCTCTTGGCTCCTTCTGAGCCCACTCCTGGTGGCATCTTGCACTCTCACTCCTGCAAACCTGTTCTGGGCCCTCCCAACATCCTGCAGCCCGCAAACCTCTGCTTTAAGGGCAGGAGAGAGACGATGACATTTGTGGTCCAAAGAAAACTTGGTGGGGTTGGTGGTTGCCATCCTTGCTCCGTGTCACCACAAATAATTGCAAGCTGGCTGAGGGCTACTCAAACGCATTAAGGTTTGTGGCTTGTTCTGACAGAAATTGAAAAAGGGCAATGTCAAGGCCAAGCCTGCAGCTTTTATCTCGGTTAGCTGGGGAGAGGAAGAGATAATGATTCACAACACTCCAGGTCTTCACATTTCTCCTGAAGAGCCACCATCTGTCTATAACATGAGGGAAGAAGTGCTGTCAGGTTAATTGCCTTGCATCAGCCAAACCACTGCATTTATTTAAATCAAGTCAAGTCCATAAATAGTTTCGAGTGTCTGCTGTGGGCCAGCTCTGAGCTCAGCTCTCTAGGGTACTCAGGTAAGTGTGAGCCACCAGCTCTGGCACCCTAAGAGACAGGCTGGTGATTTGGCAGTTCTGAACCAGGCATGTTCAGTAAGAATCCCAGTCCCATCATCAATCAGCTGAGAGATCTTGGGCAACTTAGTTGACCTCTCCAGAACCTCCATTTCCTCACCTTTAAAATGGTCCTGCCTACTGCAAAGGGGTAGGTGAAAATCGCAAAGGCAATGCTTTGCTTCTGTCATCTTTCCTAGGAACTTACAACCTTTCCAGGGAAAAAAGACAATTTCACTTTGTGAAAAGTTAAGAAAACATTTCTAAAAGATAATCAACCATTCAAAACAAAAAACAAAAAAAAAAAAAAAAAAAAACAAGAAAAGAAAGGAGGTAAACACAAGGGGTGATGAACTGCCAGACATCAGTGTTTGCTCTAGAAGTTGCGCTGGGAAGAATAACAGGGGGGAAGAACAAGGAGGTGTTCCTGGTTTGTAATTTTATTCCATTTTTGCCTAATACAAAATTGCAGTGCCTGGCACATGGTAGGCATGCAATAAATATTGTTGAATGAGTGTTCAAGTAAATAATAAATGAATGAATATTCTGTACAGGTTTTGTCACTGAATCTTAGGAAAGATACCCAGAGGAGAGTATGCAGAGGTGATAAACAGATGGAATGGGAGACTTTTATTTTCAAAAAAATGCTTTTCCTGAGAAATCTTTCAGGTCTATAAAGGCAGGAGTTGAAAATGGATGTGACAGAAGCTTACAAAACTGTGAAAGTTACGGATGAGACTATTATCATCTTTTTTTGATTTTTGATTAATTTATAAATCTTAAACAAATATTGTGTTGCTAGAAGTAGGTACAGGATAACCTTTGAATTATATGAAGTTTTAGGACATCTGAAAAAAAAAAAGAAAAGAGGGCTTAGTTGTGATTAGTATGTAGAAAGAATTTTTATCCCTTCACACTGGAGGCTGAAAATACAAGTAAAGCCAAAAGGGATTTGATGAATTCATGAAGGCTGATCTCAGGGTAAGTTGCTTCAGATTCCTCAGGGATTTTGAAGCTTATGTTTTGAAGGACTCCCATGTTAGAGACAGACTGCTGGGCTGTGGTGACCCTGGACCTAGCCTAGGAGCACATTTCTGTGGTTTTGTGTCCCTTCAGGGAATATTTAATAAGCTCCCACTATGTGCCAGGCAGTGTTCTAGGGGCCAAGAACACAGCAGTCAATAAGATGGTGTCCTAGACCTCCAGGACTGCCAACCTAGAGACAGAAGGAGATATGGGAAGGAATACATTTCAGTGTATTAAGTTCCATAATAAAAGTATGATGGGGCCGGGTGTGGTGGCTCACACCTGTAATCTCAGCACTTTGGGAGGCTGAGGTGGGCGGATCACGAGGTCAGGAGATCGAGACCATCCTGGCTAACATGGTGAAACCCCATATCTACTAAAAACAGAAAACATTAGCCGGGAGGAGTGGCGGGCACCTGTAGTCCCAGCTACTCGGGAGGCTGAGGCAGAAGAATGGCATGAACCCGGGAGGTGGAGCTTGCAGTGGGCCGAGGTCACGCCACTGCACTCCAGCCTGGATGACAGAGCGAGACTCCATCTCAAAAAAAAAGAAAAAAAAAAGTTGAATCTATAAAAATTGTCTTTCTAATTTTAAAATGCCTCTCCCCCACTTGCATTTTAGAATTCTCATGTATGCAGAAAAATGTTTGTGGATGGATGGATGGATGGATGGATGGATGAATAAGTAAGTAAAAGAATGAATTTTTGCTTCCAGAAATGGGCATATTTTTCAAATAGAAATTTATTGATATTTGAAGGCTCACTACAGTCAAATTCACTAAGTAACCACTTTTAAGACTGCTTTGTGTGAAAGTCCTGAAGCCTACATGATTTAATAGGGGAAAAAATGGCATTTCAGTTTTTGGAACCATTGCTGTGGGTTTTTAAATCTGTATTTCCAGAAATCTTGAAGGGGGAAGCTCTATGCAATCGCAGCTACAGGCCAAAGGTCATTTTTACTAAATATTGATTTTAGCAGCAAGGAACTCTTACTTCAGTAAGACTTCTCACACTTGCCCTACCCTGAAATGAGCACATTTCACTCTGCATGTTGCTCAGGAAGGCTGCCTCTCTGAAGAGCCTCAACAGAATTCCTAGAGCCTGGCATGTTTGATTACATCACCAGGAATTTGGTGATTGGAAGGCAGAGGTCCAGGAAAGAATCTGGGACCAGGAATCTGGACCTCATTAAATAATTGGTCCTTATGAGAAGCTTAGTCTTGGGTCCATATTCATGAACAAAGAGTTCTGTGGCTTCCTCAAGCTGCCTTTCTCCCTATCTACCTTTCACTACCTCCTGCCACTTATTCTCCCTCCAGTAACAAACTGCACTAAGATAAGACCCTAGAGTGTACAGTCCAATACAGAAGCCCCTACCTGGGTCTGGTTATTTAAGTTTAAGTTAATTAAAATTAAATAAAATTGAACGTGCAATTTCTCAGTCATACTAGCCACATATCAAATGCACAAAAGCCGCATATGTCTATTGGCAACCATAGTGGACAGTGCAGAGAACATTCTCATCACTACAGAAAGTTCTGCTGAACTGTATTGCCCTAGAGAAAAACAAAGATGAAAGCTGAGGATGAAGGTGGTAATTTTGAAGGAAATGCTGATAACATCCAGACCAGCCATATAGAGAGAAAGAACATTCTAGCAGGAAGTGGCCACAGGATGCAAAACCAGGCAACAAGTGAAGGATGTGAAGGGAGAGAGTACAGCTTTGGGACCAGAATCCAGGTTTAATCCTGATTCTAACCAAGTGTGTGGCCATGAACAGGTTATGTGAACTCTCAGAGCCTCAATCTTTTCATAAGGGAAATGGTGGTAATAATAGTTCCTATGCCATGGAGCTGATGTGAAAATTAATGAGACAATTAGTGTAAGGTACTTAGCATGCTGCCTGGCTTATGAAAAAAGGTCAAAAATAGTAAGACAGGGAGGGATAAGAAAAAAGAAAGGAGAGAACCTAGTGAGAAGACAGCTGACCCGGAAAGAAGAAATGTCCAGAGGATGTTTACATGGACCTAGACAGTGAGCACTTTTATGATGGCTGGAGAGTACAAATCGGAAGGACAGAGCAGCTGGACCTCTGGAAACCTGAGGAGCACGAGGGGAAGATCCTCTGGATTAGGGGAGCTGTGCCAGGTGGGGCACAATCCCATATGATCCAGTGTTCCTGCCCATGTGTGGCAGCAGGAATTGTGCCACTCATGGGAGCTTAGCTGTACTCAGGTTTATGCCAGTGATTGCATTCTTGAGACCAAGGGAAGTCTGGAACAGATGTGGCTTTCCTGGGACAGGGTGGGTGAACCAGGGTTGGGAACAGAGGGGCCAGACCATGATCAAGTTGATACAGGGAACTAAAGGGAAGAATATGACATTTATTCAGTACCTGCTACATGTGCAGCACTTCACATATCCAGTTGCACTTCACCCCACAACAGTAGCCACCCCCAGTTTGTAGGAGAAGAAACTGGGGCTCAGCAGAGTGAAGGAACTTGCCCAAGATCACACAGTCAGTAAACGAAATTCAGGATCTCAGCCCCGGTCCTCAGGATTGCAAAGCCTATGCAAATCAACTGTGGAAGCCCCTAAGCTTTGAGGAAGGAATAGCAGTAGAGATGTGCAGAGAGGGTTTGAAAAGAGTCAGCACTGCATTTTTTTCACCATCTAGTAGAGTTCTTTTTTTTTTTTTTTTTTTTTTTTTTTTGAGACGGAGTCTCGCTCTGTTGCCCGGGCTGGAGTGCTGTGGCCGGATCTCAGCTCACTGCAAGCTCTGCCTCCCGGGTTTACGCCATTCTCCTGCCTCAGCCTCTCGAGTAGCTGGGACTACAGGCGCCCGCCACCTCGCCCGGCTAGTTTTTTATATTTTTTAGTAGAGACAGCGTTTCACCGTGTTAGCCAGGATGGTCTCGATCTCCTGACCTCGTGATCCGCCCGTCTCGGCCTCCCAAAGTGCTGGGATTACAGGCTTGAGCCACCGCGCCCGGCCTATCTAGTAGAGTTCTATGCAATGTCCACGTTGTGTGGGTCACAAACATGAATAAGACAGGATTCTTGTCTGTAGGTGCTTCCTTAGCAGTGAGGCAGACAGGTTAAGAACAAGATGAGGACAACTAAAGGCAAAATGTTCAAACTCATCCCTCTAAGAAATACTGTACTTATTGAGTCTCTACTGTGTGCCAGGTACTGTGCTAGGCTCTAGGGATACTCTGGTGTGCTGTGTTTACAGAAATGGTTGCACTTTCCCCTTTTCCTATATCCACACCCCTTTGTACTATGACTTTGCAGCTCCATCCATTAAAGTTGAGTCTATTTTCCACCGATTGAATCCAGGCTAGTCTTGTGATTTGTCTTGGCCAATAGAATGTTGTAGAAGTCACATTGTACCTCTTCCAAATCTTGGCCTTAAGAGGCCTCGTACCTATTCATTCTCATTCTTGAAACTCTCTAGCTGCCATGTGGACTCACCCCGGCTAGCTGGCTGAATAATGACAGACACATGGCCCTTTCATTTTCATTGTGCTAGCCAATGGTCAGTCACCTGACAGACATGAGTGAGGCCATTTGGACCCATACCATACGAGTATATCTTAAGGGAAAGGAAGCAATAATTAAGCCAGACTCCCATGATGGCCCCAGAGATCACCATTCTGGTATTCATACCATGTGTCATTTCCTCCCACACTGCATCAAGGGTGGTCTATGTAACAATGGCACATGGCAGAAGGGATGATGTGTTGCTTCTGATATTAGTTCACAAAAGCCTGCAGCTTCTATTTTGGGTGCCTTCCCTCTCTCTTTCTTATCATGCATTCTGGGAGAAGCCAGCTTCCACATCCTGAGAACACCCAGTCAGCCCATGGAGGGGTCATATGGTAAGGAACTGAGGTCTCCACCCATAGCCTGAGAGGCACTGAGGTCCACACTGAGTGAGCATGGTAGGAGATCCTATAGCTCCAGATGACCAAAGCCCAGGCTGACAGCCTGAATGTAACCTCTCGAGAAACCCTGAACCAGAACCATCGAGCTAAGCTGCTCCCAGACTCCTGATCCAAAGAAAATGTGAGATAACAAATTTTTGTTTTAAGCTACTAGGTTTGGGGGTAATTTGTTATGCAGGAAAAGATAACTGGCAAAAAGAGTTAGCTAGATAAAGCAGGGGGAGGGGATGGAGTGTTCCAGACAGAGGGAATGGCGTGATCAAAGGTCCTCGGGTAGGAGGTAACACAGAACCAGAAGAAACTGAAAGAAGACCAATGCAGCAGGAGTTCAGAGAGCAAATGAGGCCGGAAGGTTGGTGGGGTAGAGACCTGCCAGGTGTGGCCTGGGGGTCTTCCTAAGAAGTTTGCATTAGGAGCAACAAGAAACCAAATTATTGAGGGACCAGCATTAGGGGTTCCAAGGAAACCCAGATATCCTGGCTAAGATAAAGTCTCTCCCTACCAATCCTCCAAATTAGTAACTTTGGGTTTTTAGTTTTCCCTACTCAAAGGTGCCCTTCAAGGTCTCCAAGGGAAGGGGCAAAGGGAGACATAGCAAACATCCAGCATGGTATGGGTAAGGCTTCTCCAGCTCCAGCCATGCCAGGCAGCCAGGCCCAGCAGAGCTGTGCTTCCCTGGCTGGTCAGGACTGGTCCCTCCAGCAGGGGCAAAGCCAGAAACAAGGGGCACAGGTCCAGGGAGGGAGCCCACCTCTTGATCAGCCTTTCTTGGTTCCCAGTTTCCCAGCTCCCACCCCCTCTCCACCAGAAGTGAGTTTATACTGTTTTACAAAGACTAGTACATTTGAACTCATATTTCATTCTCTCATGGGTTTCATCCAACTGGCCTAATCTTTTTTCTCTAGTGAAGAAGAATCTAAGGATACAAAATGTTCCCCAAAACAGCTTTGCAAAAAAGCAAAATAAACACAGCATCGAACAGGCCCATTCATTTTGTGAATTGATTATAGAAAGATAATTTCTATTTTTTCTTTTAAAAATGTATATTTAAGATAGAGATATGAAAAAATTACATGATGTTCTATCAAGGAGATACATTCCACCATGATTACGTTACAGGAGCAAAACCATAGTCCTAATATCAGAGGGTTGAGTTGATCAGATAAAGACTTGTTTTCCCAATCTACAATCCCGTAGATCGTAAATAGAATTTTTAAAAACCACAACCGTTTTCCATTAAACTGCCTTCCTTTTTCTCTTCCCATCTCTGGTCTAGGAGATATTCCCCTCCCTCGTTTTTGCTGCTCCAAGGACAATCAAGGGGGACTGCCTGCTGAGCATTCACCACTGTCAATCCTAACCTAATGCCAGTAAGACATCCTTATACAGGCTCACCCACATTAAGAGAGAAGGCTCTGTGTTCTGGAGCCCCTGGCTAACACCTGTACAGATCAAGGGCCACTTCACTGAAGCACAAGGGACCAATTTGAAGACAGAGCATGTTGTCAGAACATCAGTGCTTGCTCAAAACCACTTCCCAGTTGGGTGGATTCACTGGCCTCTCTTTCCCTTGAGTGTGCTTTGAACAGACTGCAGGCTGGCTTGGAGGGACAGGAAAAAGAAGAGATGCAGCTGCAAATCAGTGTCACCTCTCCAACTCAGGGTCAGAGGGGGAGAATGTGCCCACCTCCCGGAAGGCCTGGTGTTATCAGATGTGCCTGAGCAGTCATGAGCACGCTGCTCTGCTGCCCTGCAGCCTGTGGACTCCCCCTCGTTCCTCTCTTCTGCGGCATGGAAACAGATGCCCTTGGGAGGGGAAAAGCTCTGACTTCATCAGGGCTCCCAGGCTCTCCCTTCTCCAAACAGAACAAAGCCTGTTTAGCTTATCGCAGCACTTCTCCTTGTGATTTTTTTTTAATTGGCCTCTTCAAATGTGCAATCAACTCTCCTGATATGAAAGATGTGAGCCCTGTTTTTGCAAGCCCGAAGGTTAGAAGCTGATCCCCATGAGCATCAACAGAAATCATCTGAATGCTCTAAGTACTACCAGTGCTTGCAAAAAATAAAACAGCCTGCCAGCCTCCTCCTGCCCGTGTCCTCGGCATAGCCCTGGTGGGGCAAAGGAGCCCCAAGGACCCCGTTGTTCTTTGGAAAGAAAGAAGCAACTCCTGCCAATTCAGGTGTTTGGGAGATTATTGAGATGGTCTTTTTTTGTAGATATGATGCGGTGGTGAACAGCGTAAATTATGTAGGGGACTCTATGGTAGTGACATTTGAAAAGATTAAAGGGTGAACTGAAACCGGTTTCTATGATCCCAAAGTTTTATTCAGACAGCACAATTCTAGAATTTGCTACTAATATTTTTATTTTCTCCCAAAGATCTTCTCCTTTTCTGAGAGTAATGAGACACTGGAGAGATAACTTACAGACAAAAATATGGAGACAGAAAAGATTATGACAACTTGCAAAGGGTCCACACTGTTGGTTGGATTAGCTATGTGAGATGATGATGGTAAAGAACAGGCAAAACCGAACGAGGCCCCTTGGAAACAAAGTTAAGATGGTTTTTTAATTCATCCTACCTCCTGTGGGTTTAGCTTAACATGAGTCCCATCTGCCAGAGGCCGGAGGCAAGGTGCTTAGGGGTTTAATTGTTCTGTGAGACCCTGAAGCAGGGTGAGAAGTGGCCTGGTGTCAGAGTAGAGCAGTTGGCCCATTACTGAAGGTCGTGGTTCAGAAGTTCTCAATTTATTCTTTTCTCTATTCAGGTTCTACATAAGTGAGCAGTAAAAAGATATGGTTATCTCCTTCCTTTATTGTAGCCGTCTGCGAAGTTCCATTTCCTTCTTGAAACCTTTGACGCAATGGCTAGAGGAACCCTCCCACACCCCTCCCCTCCTGTCTATACTGGCAACTTTTGAGCCGTCCCCTTGGGTTATCACCTTGAAAACCATGCCAGATCCATTGCTTTTACACACTGCTGTTTACCTCGTTGTTTATGTTGTGTATGTGGGTCATCTGTTGTTTAGGTTAGATTGAAGTCTGGCTGTGTTGGTGTAGTTAGCTTTTAATTATTTCCAGAAGAAAGATAGTATACCATATCCATAGAAGCATTTGCTATTATGGTGTTTTCTTTTTGATCTAATGTTCAGCTTCAGCCTAGGAGACACCCTGAATGATCCAGGCTTGGGGACTGTCAGAGCTACTATTATTATTATTTATTTATTTATTTATTGAGACTGAGTCTCACTCTATCACCCAGGCTGGAGTGCAGTGGCACGATCTCGGCTCACTGCAACCTCTGCCTCCTGAGTTCAAGCGATTCTCCTGCCTCAGCCTCCCGAGTAGCTGGGATTACAAGCACGTGCCACCATGCCTGGCTAATTTTTGTATTTTTAGAGATGAGGTTTCACCATGTTGGCCAGGCTGGTCTTGAACTCCTGACCTCAAGTGATCTGCCACCTTGGCCTCCTAAAGTGCTGGGATTACAGGCATAAGCCACCATGCCAGGCCTATTATTATTATTTTAAAGTATAATCATTTGATGTGGATTTTGCGTATCTACTGCATTTGATCCCTTTCTGAATAGTTTTCACTGTTTTCTTTAATTACTGTACTTCAAAATACAGAAATTTTAGAAAACAGAGGAACACTATTTGGTATATATACTCTTCGTATTTTTTTTAAATGCATATGGATTTATTTTCTGTTTTCAGCAATAATATTACACAGTTTGTTTTAAACTGTATAGTATTTTTTTTTTGAGATGGAGTCACTCTTGTCACCCAGGCTGTAGTGCAATGGCACGATCTCAGCTCACTGCAAACTCCGCCTCCAGGGTTCAAGCAATTTTCCTTCCTCAGCCTCCTAAGTAGCTGGGATTACAGGCACCCCCCACCACGCCCGGTTAATTTTTGTATTTTTAGTAGAGACGGGGTTTTGCCATGTTGGCCAGGCTGGTCTCAAACTCCTGACCTCGTGATCCACCTGCCTCAGCATCCCAAAGTATTGGGATTACAGGCGTGAGCCACTGTGCCCGGCCTAAACTGTGTACCATTAAACTGTATATTGTTTACTTTAGTAATAGATCATGAATGTATTCCCACGCTACTATAGAAATTGCAATGGCTGTGTAATATTTATTTATATAGATTTATATAAGCTATTCTCCATTATTCTACTTTTATTTATCAAACATTTATATAAGCACTTACTATGTGCCAGGCATAATTCTAAGCTCCAAATAGATATTAACTCATTTAACTCTCATAATAACTTTATGAGGTGAGTACTATTTATATCCCCATTTTGCAGATGAGGAAACTGAGTCACAGGTTAACTAACTTGTGCCAGGGCACACCTCTTTGTAAGTGATAGAGCCAGATCCACACCCAGACGATCTGGCTCCGAAGTCTGTGCTGTAATCACAGCCCTCTCCTTGCTGCCCTCTCTACCTCTATTGAAAAGTACAGACCTTTCTTTCCTGGGAGAATAGCTTCATCTTCATAAGACTTCCCTGGCAAATAAAGGAACGGCTGTCCTGTGAGTCACTGTTATTTATAATTAAATTGTGAGCTGCTGAGACGACAAGCAAAGAAGCATCTGGGCAGGATGGGTGGTGTGAGCTCTGCAGCCCAGAGAAGGTGACTCCAGGAGGAACTGTAGACTTGGATCCAACCAGGCTGAGGTCCAAGTTACTCACCCACTGGCAGAACCCAAGTGGCTCTGCCTCTCCCGAAGCTACTGTAATTTCCTCACACCCAACTGAGAAGGTCTTTCCTTTGCATTCCACTACAGGAGCTGCTGCATCTGACCCAAGCCTGCCTGGAGAAAGGAGGAAGAGGCAAGGTAGGAAGTGGCCTGGACCCCTGCTGCTCTGCCCCAGAGTACAGGGCAGAAACTGCAGCTGGAGCTGTGGGGTGGTCTTGATCCAGCCTACAAAGTGACTTCTGGGGCAGTGCCTGGAGTGTATGAGAATCCTCTTAGTAACCTGCAGAAGCTCCAGGGTAGTTGTTTCTGGGTGACTCTGGGATCCTTATTCATCACAGCCTTGAGACTGGGCTTCGGCTTCAGCCACCTCCTTTCCTATACTCTCCCTTCCAATAATGACAATATGATATCATAGCTGACCGTAATTGTTCTGTCTGACATTTAATTCATTCTGACTCATTAAATTCTCACAACAGCACTATGAGGTAGAATGATGGTTACCATAATTATCCTCATTTCAATGGTGAAGAAAGGCAGACACAGGGAGGCTGAATAACCTGCCGTAAAGGCGGGAGGGTTTCAGGTGCTGGGAGCAAGGTCATGCAGAGTTATGACCTTGACTTGTATCCCAAACAGACCCTGCGAAGGGAGCAGTGGCTGGAGGGGAAACTGCAGGTGAGCCACCTTGCTCCTCTTAACCCTACTGGGAGCAGAAGTTCTAAACAAACAATTGGCATTTGACAGGGGAGTGTTAGGGCTGGAGGTGGTCGGAAGTTGTATTTTATTGAAGCACTTTGGCAGTTGTTTGCAGGGCTGGTAATAGGTTTATATGACATAACATTCCTGCTCTCTCTCTGGGAGGTCTGTCAGTTTTCCTTTATTTCCGTATTTATGAGGGAGCCTGGAACACATACACCCCTCATTCAAAGTCAATGTCACAGGGTAAATTGGTCCAGGGAGGCATGATTATCACTGCAGTCCTAAGACTTGCCACTCTAAATGCACGAGGTGGAGATGCTTACATACCACCCAGCCCGTGAAGTTCTTTTCCATGCAGAAACCCCACAAGTTGGGTTCCCACCTGGGTCAGGACTCCACCCCCTTCTCCTAAACATGGAAACAACCCTGGGTGGAGCTAGAACCAGCTCAAGTCAGACCTCCCATTCTAGGAAGATCATTGGCCTAACTTGGTAACAATGTATAGAAAAGATGCTTTATACAGAACTAGGTAAGGCTTGGCAAAAACTGGCTTTCGTGCACCTAAATGCATGCTGGTATGTACCTATTGAGTTTTGGAGCAACCAACTCTTAGGAATGTGTGTGTACTTTTGTCTTAGGAAAAAGAAAAGATACATAGTTTTACCTGCCATAGTCCTTGAAGGTAAGTAAACCATGAAAAATAAAAGTGCAATGTCTGATAGGCTTTTAAAAAGAAGAATTGCTGCTCTCCTAGTTGGAGCCACAGTAATGTTATTACCTTGAATAATGAGGCAGTCCCCTGACTTGGCCTTCTACAATCTATTCTCCCCACCATGAACGGATGGATCACTTAAAAGCACAATAGATCAGCTGGGCGCGGTGGCTCTTGCCTGTAATCCCAGCACTTTGGGAGGCCGAGGAGGGTGGATCACGAGGTCAGGAGATCGAGACCATCCTAGCTAACACGGTGAAACCCCATCTCTACTAAAAATACAAAAAAATTAGCCGGGCGTGGTGGCAGCCGCCTGTAGTCCTAGCTACTCGGGAGGCTGAGACAGGAGAATGGCGTGAACCTGAGAGGTGGAGCTTGCAGTGAGCCAAGATTGTGCCACTGCACTCCAGCCTGGGCGACAGAGCAAGACTCCGTCTCAAAAAAAAAAAAAAAGTGCAATAGATCATGTCACACTCCTGCCTAAAAACTTGTAGGGACTTCCTTTCACACCCTGATGGGGTCCACACTCCTCACAGGGCATTCATAGTGCACCCCTGACTTTGGAGATGCAGTGCAGTGTAGTATAATAGTTAAGTGCTCCATGGCTATGGCACCAGCTGGAATCATAGCTCTGTCCCTCACTAGCTGTGTGACTTTGGCCAAGTATCTCTACTTCTCTGTGTCTGTGTTTTCATTTGTAAAATGAGAATAGCAGTACCTACCTCATAGATGCATGTAATGAGCACCCAACAGCCATCTCAGCTGTTTTTATTATTACTTTTGACCTCATCGTCTCTACTTTCCCCACCCCCAGCTCATTATACTCCAGTCACACCAGACATCTTTCTGTTCCTCAAATTTGCCAAACTTATGTCTACATGTGGACTTTTGCCCTAGAGTGAATGAAACTGTCTGCCCACACCCAGTCTCACTCAGGCCTGTGAGTTGCTGGTTTCTTCTCATTTTCAAGTTCCACATGAAGGCACCTCCACAGACAGGCTTTCCCTGACCACCTGTTCCAAATCAGCCCCGAGGCTCTCACTAGCCCTGTGCCACCCTATGGCAATTTCTGTGATAATGGAAATGTCCTGTATACCACTAACCATGAGCCACATTGGCTATTTAGCACCTGAAATGTGGCTAGTATGAATAACTGAATGTTTAATTTCACTTAATTTTAATTCATTTAGACTTAAATGCAAATAACCACATGTGGCTTCTGTATTAGACAGTCCAGCTGTAGCCATTACCTGACTTGTAGCACTTGTCACTCCCTGGACTTGTCTTGCTGATTCATTTGTTGTTTGCAGTCTGCCTCCCCCAACCAGACAGTAAGGTCAACAGAAGTGGCAGAGGGCCTCATGCACCTTGCTCACCGCTGTGTCTCCCTGTGCCTAGGAAAATGTCTGGGTCTTTGTGGGGCTCAATAAGATTTGTTGGATAAATAAATGAATGGGCATATATAAGCACTCTGTAAACCAAAATACATAACATAAATGTAGTACATTATCATTATATGTGTATATAATTTGAAAGCCTGCAGGGGTATCTTTTTTGTTTTTTTTAAGAGACAGGGTTTTGCTCTGTTACAGGCTGGAGTGCGGTGGCACAACTGTAGCTCGCTGCAGCCCCCAACTCCAGGGCTCAAGCAATCCGCTGGCCTTAGCCTCCTGAGAAGGTAGGACTACAGGAGTGTACCACGACACCTGCTAATTTTTTTAATAGAGTCAGAGTCTTGCTTTGTTTCCCAGGCTGGTCTTGAACTCCTGCTTCAAGCATCCTTCTGCTTCAGCCTCCCAAAGTACTGGGATTACAGGTGTGAGCCACTGTGCCTGGCTGTGTTTCACTTTTTAAAAATCCCTAATACACACACAGAGCTGATCGTTAAACGTCAATAATTTTTAAAAGTTGTTTTCCTGTTTGCAGTGTATTTTTTATGTCTTCAAGTGAGACCCCTCACCACACGGGTAGTACATGTGATATGCAGTCCCTCTGGAAACCTAAGGAGGGCCTGGCCTGATCATAATTCCAATTCCAGGCAACTTCTGAACAGCTGTCTTTGAGTTAAGTAAAACAGGACACACCTGTAAGCTCTTCTGCCTAGCACAGGCCGAGGTGGCCAGCCCTGGACTACAGAGGGCAGGCTCCCTTCGCTGGTCCCTGGGCTGTTCATCTGCTGGCCAGAGACCACTGCTCTGGGCTTGAGCAGGATCAGGTCTGAAGCCTCTGACATGTGTGGGCAGCTGACATTCTACCATGAAAACATGAGTTTTCCTAAGGGGATTGCAGTATTCTGGAAATTAAAAACAAGGTGGGAGCAAGTCATCTCCTTCCTGTGGGAGTAGCTGAAGCTCAGTTGTTCTGAAATACAATGCCTGGCACTCCTGGGAAGGCTGGAACCTGGCCCGTTCCATGCCACTGGGCGGTGTGCGGTTTCCAAAGAGGGCTGGGGCTGTTATCTGACCTCCTGTCTTAATGAAGTGCTTTGGCTTCATGTCTGCCTCTGAGAGAGCTCTGTGACTGGAGCAGCAGTCAAATCGAAGACAGGGGACATCCCCCCAACCCCCATCCCCACCCCTATCTGAGCCTGAGCCCAGGAACTCCACGAACACAGACTCACTGCTGCTTCCATTGCTCAGAGCCAGCTGCAGGGTCTGGGAACCAGGCTCAGCTGGCTGTGCCAGGCCGGCCTGGACCTCCCCTGACCTGGGCCTGAGCTGATAATTTGGGGGCACAGTCGGGAGACAGTTGGGCTGAGGTTGTTTTTAAGACTCTTCTCTGGCCCATGTGCTTGGATTTCTTGTCAACACTCTCCCTCCTGACGTGCCTAACTTGCCTCTCCCTGCCATGCCTAGGCACACATTTTCTTCCCATAACATCAGACCCAATTCTCAGAATGAGAACAGGGCATATTCATGGGGGCGCAGCTTTAGGAAGGGGCCTGCTGTAGCAGTGTCCTGTAGCATGCCCCTGTGCCTAGGGGCATGAAGTGTGCAGGGGTAGGTGTGCTGGCCCTGAGACTTTCCACCGTGAGAATTTCATTCCCACCGCGCCAGTGGGTGGATTGATATCTTTAGGAAGGTGACGTTTATTTTGTGGAGAAAGCACCAGGAA
Source organism: Trachypithecus francoisi (assembly GCF_009764315.1). NCBI lineage: Eukaryota > Metazoa > Chordata > Mammalia > Primates > Cercopithecidae > Trachypithecus > Trachypithecus francoisi. The sequence goes on from NW_022681470.1 coordinate 127,816,446, forward strand.
CAGCGTGTCCACCCCCAACCCCACCCCAAGCCACAGGCTCCTGGACGGCCTGGGTTCTTCCACGACACTCACCCAGCCCTTCTCTATTTGGGGCCCATGCCTGGAGCACAGCCCAGTCCCACCCTGCCCCTGAGGGTGGCTCACATGTTCTTAAGGCAGGTACCAGGAGGATGACTGGCCACTCAGGGACGCAGGAAGTGGCTCTTCCGCATGGCCTGCCTGGTGAGTCACCTGGAGAATGCTGGGCCCAGGTCAGTCCTCCTGGTCCCACAAGGCCCGTAGACACCAAAAATGGAGACAGAATCATCCTTAGAGAGAGGCCCAGGGGCAGGGCTGGGAAGCAGGCAGAGTGAGGACAAAGAGGGCCACCACATAAAACAGGCCCCTGTGGGCCTGCCCGGCCCCCATCACACATGGTGGTCTATGCAGTGTTTCTTTTGTCCCGGCGGCTTCATTTTGTTTCCACTTCTTATAAATGCTTGCTAATTCAGCTTCACTTTTTTCAAAATCATAATATGTCATTGTGAAGAGATGTCCCCTGCCAGGCATCTTTAGGGCTTTTCTCACAGCCCAGCAGACCAACGCACGTGAGGGCACCAATGCCCTCCCCCAGCCTGGTGAACCCTGACTTCCATTCCAATGGAAGAGACGTGGGGTGGCTGGTCGCTGCCTCTCTTGAAGGCACGTTTTGGGTTGGAAGGAGGCCTTGGGCCCCCTAAAGCAAGCTCAATAAGGGAACCCGTGACAGCCTAGAACTCAGCCACACAGCTCCTTTCAAGGCAAGCGGGGACCTCACGATGACCGCTGTGGTTATTCAGTGCCTGTGTGTGGCAGGCCCTGTGCTCCATGCTCCTTTGACATCATTGGGTCTAATTCTCAAGGGCCAGTCCAAGAGGTGAATATTCTCGTTATCCCATTTTACAGTGGGGAAACAGGAGCAGAGAGGTGAAGGAATTTGCCCAAGCTCACACAGCTTTGAGCAGGAGAGCCACTGCTCAAAACCCAGGTTTGGCTGCTCCCGAAGGCTGTGCTTTTAACACCACACCATCTGCCTCCCACCTGGTGAGGTCCGCTGAGGGCGCCCACATCCCTGCTCGGTGCTAGGTCCTGAGGGGACGGCAGATGCCCATGGGCGGACCCTGCCCTCTGCAGTAGCTTAGAGCAATCTGCTTCCTTCCCCAAAAGGCCTGAGTCAAAACCCTCTCCACTGATGAAATGTTTCTTCCTGTGGAATTCCGCTGAAAGATGGCTCCCGACTGTGTCCATTTGTTCACCACAGGAGAATCCTGTAGGGGAAAGATTATCAAAATATTTGCCAGCCTTGCAGGGAGTATTCAGAGTTGTTGCCGGAGTGCTACTGGATGTGTGAGGTGTTGCTGTTCCTCCTGGCTTCTGTTTGTATCCATCTGCCAAGGAGGGGAGAGGGGCAGAATCCCTGTTTAACCTATAGGTGGAAGCTATAGTTAGTATTCTATGAGCCCATCGGGGATGCTCAGGTACAGTGCAGATGTCTGCCAGTGGCATGTCCAAATAAATAGGCATTTAAGGATTTCCTAGGCCAGGCGCGGTGGCTCATACCTGTAATCCTAGCATTTTGAAAAGCTGAGGCAGGCCGATCTCTTGAGCTCAGGAGTTTGAGACTATCTCTACACAAAATACAAAAATTAGCCAGGTGTAGTGGTGTGCCCCTGTGGTCCCAGCTATTCAGGAGGCTGAGGTGGGAGGATGACTTGAGTTCAGGAGGAGGAGGCTGCAGTGAGCCGAGATTACACCACTGCACTCCAACCTGGGCAACAGAGCTAGACCCTGTCTCAAAAGAAAAAAAAAAAAAAGAAGAGATTTTCTAGTTTAAAGCATTAGGGAGGATCTAAACTTTGAACTGGGTGAAGTGCACTTGGCATACTCCTGGGGTCTTGGGTGTGCTGAGCCCCCAGGGTGGAGGAAAGAGCCCTGGGTTTTGGTCGGAAGATCTGACAACTTGACTGGCTCTGCCCTTGACCGGCCAGGCAAGGCCCTCGCCTCCCTGGGCTCATTGCCTTACCTGTAAAGTGCGGTGGGGTAGCCAGGGGAGATGATCCCTGAGAGGCAGGGCAGCATCTGGGAGCCAGGCTGTCCAAGTCCCTTCATAAGAGCTGGGAAATGGCGGGCAACCTCTCGGGGTCTGTTTCCTCATGTGTACTGTGCGTGTGTGTGTGTGCACGTGTGTGTGTGAAATGGGTCTATATGTAATGTCTCTGGAACAGTGCTTGGCTATTACATAACAAGCAGTCAATAAACTTGGCTATTATTATTTATGGCCCCTCCCCACTCATGAACTAAACTGTGGGTCTTGGCAATCATTTTCTGAGAGAAAATGCTTTGGTGGAGCAGTGGGTTGAAAAGCTGGCTAGAGGGAAAGAAGATTCTTCCTTGCTGGAGTTTAAAAGCAAGACATGGGGCTGGGAGGAGGAGAGAATCACTGAGGCCAGTATATGATCAGTTCATGAGTTCTTCTGCCCATCCACCGTCCCCGCACCCCCACCACAACATGGTACAGCTTTAATGCGATGATTTCACCCCTATAGAAATCCTTGAGGATGGGGTGAGGAAGGCAAGGAGTGTAAATGTCCCCAGGGCCCAGGCTCCCTGATAGCATCTTGGAAGCATGAACAGGAAGAAGACTGTAGGGAGACTGGCTTCAAGTTCTGAAGCAGAACTCTTCAAACTTTTTCTGTTCCTTTTCAGTATTTTGGGTTTCTCTCCCGCCAAGGGAAAAACTTTGCAGGTGACACAGTGTGAGTTAAGAAAGCCCCATGTGTCAGAGCCAGACAGAGGGGAGAATTCAAATTGGATCTCTACAGTTTAATGGCCAACCAGGGTTATTTTTTCCCTCTGAGGTTCAGTTGCTTCATCTGTAAAATGGAGATAATGACACTTGTTTTACAGGGTTGTTGGAGAATTAAATGTGAACATACATGTACAGCAGAAAGCAGGGGTTCAGAAAAGCTAGGTCCCCTCCACTGCATCCCCTCCCTGTCTGTGCCTAAGAGGGTACTCCACTTGCCTGTCCACCTTCTGTACCAAGCCAAAAAAGCAGGTGGCACGATTCCCTTGTGTTGTGTGCTGTTCACTTTCAGAACAAGGCTATAATCTTCCTAGAAGTTCCTGGGCAGGTCAGAACCTGTGAGCTGTCATCAGTAGTGGATGCTGTTAAGGTGAATCTATAAATAGGAATGGAACAAAAGGAGAAAACTCAACAGCCCCCTTTTACCTGACATTAGGCCACAGACAGATTGGTCACAGACTTAGCTTAGCAGCCAAGGTTGATGCTAAAGGCTGAGCACAGTGGTAGTCACAGGGCATACTAAGGACACCTCTCTTTATCAGGTATCCTCCACCCCACTCAGGAATGGGTTGTTGGAGTTCAGGTGGCCAGGACCACAGTCATGATTATACTGCCTTCTTTCCTCTGGCCATGGAGGCCTTATGGTTGGGGTAGGCTTGGAGGGACTGGGATGGTCCTGAAGGGATTAAAGGAGGAGTTGGGCACAGTCACGGGCCTGGGAAGCATCTCAATGGGCTGAAATTCTAAGCCCCCACACAGTAAGGTCGCTGGGGCTCCCAAAGCCCTTGTCATCTTCTGCCAGATCCTGGGTTCCTCTTATGTTTTCCTAAACTTTCTCATGGCTGCTACCAGTGTCTTATCTCTCAAGGTTGTGACAATCCAAAATGGTGCCTTTTTGCAGATTAGAAATAGGCATCCCTTTCCCCAGCAAATGCAGTCCTGCACCAGGACACAACAGCTTGTGATACAGGTGCATAGGCTAGATTTCAGCCCCGAGTTGCCCCTTTGGCTGAGCTGCCTTGTCCTGTTTCCCATGCTCTCTTCAGTGTTCAGGACTGGCCGTACTGCTTCTGCTGCTGCCTCCTCTGAACTTGCTGCCCCTGCCTCCACCGTAGCCCTTCCCATGACCAGAGCTGGCTTTCAGTAAGACACAGAAGGTAGCCTGGATGTGTCAGATTTTCTAGCCCTCTCTTTGTTTTGTTTTTGTTTTTGTTTTTGTTTTGAGACAGAGTTTTGCTCTTGTTGCCTAGGCTGGAGTGCAAAGGCATGATCTTGGCTCATTGCAACCTCTGCCTCCCGGGTTCAAGCGATTTTCCTGCCTCAGCCTCCTGAGTAGCTGGGATTAACAGGCATGTGCCACCACACCCGGCTTATTTTGCATTTTTAGTAGCGACGGGGTTTCTCCATGTTGGACAAGCTGGTGTTGAACTCTTGACCTCAGATAATCTGCCGCCTCGGCCTCCCAAACTGCTGTGACTACAGGCGTGAGCCACCATGCCCGGCCTAGCCCTCTCTTTGAAGGGGCTTGTGATCCATTCCAGGGCTGGGTCAGAGGACACTTGAAGGATGCCACAGAGTCCAACTGTATAGTATTCTCTCTGGCATCATTCAGCACTGCAGGCCCAGGTGAAGGTCTCCCCATCTCCTATAGTAGTGAGAATCCCCCACCTATCAAAGGCTGAGGGCAGCGCCCCCAAGATTGTTCAAGAGTGTGTCCCCAAGTCCTGGGGCCTCCAGCATCAGTCTCAGCCTCTTCACCTTTCCTCCCAGTAGGGCATGTAGGCTGTCTTATAAACAGCACCTTGGGTGCCTGCTCTGGCATCTCAGGATGTTGAGGCAGGCAGGTAAGTGGGCTACACCCTCCCTCCCAGCTGAACTATCCCTTCACAACTGGCCTGGCCCTTAGGGTTCAGGGTAGTCCAAAAACATGGCATTTTATGATTCCATCTCTCCCCCTTTTAAACTCACATCCACATCCCTGCCAGAATATCTGGACCACCTGTTTAGACGTGAATGGTCTGAAGCCAAGTTTCTGGTAGCTTTGCCAATAGCCAGGAGAGGCCACTCCCTTTGAGGGGCAGAGCTCGAGGTGTGCTGTACCTGGGTGGTCCTGCCACTTCACTATGAGAGACTGAGGAAGGAGGGGAAGGCTGGCTTCAGACACATTTGTGGGTGCACAGAGACGCCAGCTGCCAGTCACTGAAGTAACAATCAGGGCTGGGGGAGGCTGTAACACCTTAAAACAGTCCTCAAACTTTCTTTCCACAGCTAAAAGCTGGATTTACCATATAATCTGGTAAGTGGAAAGTGACACAGGAATATGCTTGAGAAGTGCCAACCTAGAGCCAAAAAAGAAGTTGCTGGGGACACAATGCCTGGGCAAGGGATGGCTGGTTAGATAAAGAATGAAAGAAACTGTAGGAGCAATGGCATGGAGGCACCAAATAAAGGGTGAGTTCAGGGGAAGCATCCCGAGGAATTTGGATTTCCACTTATGGGTGGCAAGAAGCTCTTGAAGGGCTTTAAGTGGTGGAGAGATGGATCAAGCTTGCCTTTCAGAAACATCACTCTGGGGCCTGAGTGGAAGACAGACTGGAGAAGGGCAGGATGGGAGGGAGGGAAACCAGCTGAGAAGCAATGGAGAGTCCAGGCGAGAGAGGAGGGGACCCTGGGCCAGAGTGGTGGTGGGGGAAGGAGAGGAGGGCATGACTTTGAGGATTCCTTAGGGATAAAGTCCCCAGGCCTTGGTGAGAGATTGGCTGTGTGTTATTTGTGTGTGGGTGGAAATGGAGAGAGACTGGGACCCAGGGTGGTTCCCAGGGTTCCAGCTTGGGCAATAGCTGGATGGAAATGCCATCCTAATATTTGGGAATTCAAGGGAAGAGGGAGCTGGCTGTGGAGTGTGCAAATTTTAAACTGTCTGTCCCATAATCAGCGTTTAGCAAACCATTTGGATGTGAAAACTAAGCTAAAGATGCAGAGCTGGGCACAGTGGCTCATGCCTGTAATTCCAACTACTTGGGAGGTTAAGGCTGCTTGAGCAGGGGAGGTCAAGGCTGCAATGAGCTTTGATTTCGCCACTGCACTCCAGCCTGGGCAACAAAGCAAGATCCTGTCTCAAGAAAAAAAAAAGAGAGAGAGAGAGAGAGACAGAGAGAAGCAGTAGCAGATTGCATTATACTGTGGAAGTGTGCGTGATAACCAGGCAGAGTAGACCAAGTGCAGGACCTGGATACGCCCATTTTCAAGGTGGTTGGGGAAAGAGGACACACAGAAAGACAGGCTGGAAACTGTCAGAGAGGTAGCAAAAGAGTCAGGAGAAAACGGTGTCTCAGAGGTCACAAGAGCTGAAAGATTCACAAAAGAGGAAGCAGTCAACAATGTCAAATATAGCAGAAAAGCCAAGTAACACAAGTTCTAAATCCTGTCCACAGGATCCTGCACTGAGGAAGTCATTATCAACCTCAGGGAGAACAATTTCAGAGGAGGGGCTGAGGCAGGGGTGACTGCAGAGAATTACAGAGCCTTTGGTGAAAGGAAGACAGGAGATTGGATAAAGATGGTAGATAGGGGCATAAAATCAAGCAAGCTATTCAGGGCAAGGGAAACTTGAGCAGCTTCATTGGCTGAGCTGGAACAGCCAGCTGAGAGGGAGGCATTAAAGATAGAGAGAAAGAGGGTGATTGATAGAGTGGGATGGGAATGGGATGGATGGCAGCAAGAACATACTGGGTGGGTTTCTACTGAACCACAGGATCACAGTGAAGAGACAGGTGGAGAGGATGACAGTGATGTCAGTTCCATTGTAGGAGAAAAGGAGTGGGAGTTGGAGCCTGATGGCCTCATGAGCTCTAATTCTAGATGAAGTTGAGCTTACCCTAGATTTGTGGTGGGGTGGACCTGCAGGGTTATGGGGTTTCTCTGAAGATCTCAGAGAAGATGGAATGAATTAATCTGAGCGTTCCTCAGGAAGTACAACAGAAGGATATGGGTCCAGACTGACAACCAACTAGCTCATGTGATTAACCATAGGTGGGCAGGGAAGGAAGAAGGAAGCCCAGGAGGTGCCTGATAGACCAGAATGATGTCGATGCATGAAAGGATTATGCTCAAGGGCCAGGGGCCAGGGAGCAGGAATGTGGGAGGGTGAGGGGAATGTGGGCAGAAAGAGGCTACTGGCATGAAGATGTCAGGGGAGGAGCAGTCCCAGGGAGTAACGAGACCCAGGGGGGCCAGAGTGTAGGCTGAGGTGGAGCACAGGTGAAGGTGACTGGAGTTGGGAGGTCATTTTACTTTGAGGCTGGAGCATTGGAGGTGCTGTCACAGGACAGGAATGGGTGGCTTTGAGGACCCCAGCCATTTCCAGGGTGAATTAGGAACAGTGTTTGGTGGATTACAACAGGAGGAGTGTGGTTTGGGGTTTCCTAAATGTGTTTGATCGTAAGGACACATGGGCTCTTGTTAAACATTGGCCTCGAGGTTTCACTTGGATCTCTCCAATTCAGACCTCTGGGACAGGAGCTGGGGGATGTGCATGATTCTGATGATCAGGTGATTCTAATGATCAGGAAAGTTGGAGAAGGTTGATATTAGGCATAGGCCTCCAAGTATGGAGAAGGGGACTATAGAGAAGAACGGATGAGAGGTTTGGAAAAGAAAGGGGTAGGGAGAAGAAAGAGGAAGGGACCAGGAGAGCCATGGAGAGTGGAATGGAGAAGAGAATTCTTGTCCAGGGGACTCACATTTTGGATGCTGAGCAAGAATGATGTGATGTGAAGCACTCTGGGGTCATGACTGGGCTCAGTCACAGTAGCCGGGTCCCACGGTGGCTGGGAGGGCATCAGTCCCTGGAAAGTCCTCTTTTTGTCCCTTGGTGATTCATGCAGGGCATCTCAGGATCCCAGAGCAGGGACCAGATTGACATGGAAGTGGAGTTGCCAGCCACCAGTGTGATGTGATTTCCACATGCCAGGGGAATTCCCCACCCTGAGCTCTGTGAGCATCCCTCACCGGAAATTCCACCAGGAGCCAGGTGAGGCTGAAGCAACCCAGGTGTGGACGGAATGACATGGGCTTTAGAATCCTGGTCAGATCTGCATTCTCATCCTCTGATACTTTCTAGACATGCAACCTCGGGCAACTTAGCTTCTCTGTGAGCCTCAATTTCCTCATCTATAAAATAGGGATAATAATACCTGCCTCGAAGAGCTGTCATGAGGATTAAGTGGGCAAAGCACATAGAGTGCCAAGAGTAGGTACTCAGGGCCTTGAGCAAGAGGCAGAGCCTTGGTGGTGGAGACCACTATAAGCTCCACTCCACACTGAGAGCCCAGAGAAGATGGGAGATGCACAGTGGGAGAGAAGCACAGGAGGTGAGCGTCCCTGGAGCTACTCTTGAGTTTCTGCCCCCTACTAGTCACCAAAATCACAGCAGTCCGTGTTTACAGAGGCATCTTACCTGTGCCTATTTTTACTCTGTTACCAAGGTGGTAACAGTATAATATTATTTTTGTATAAAGTGTTGATCTGTTGTCCCCAGCACCTTGCACTTTGGGGGACACTATGTGTTCATTATCAATATATTCTGAAATAAGAAACAGAAACCAGAAATTTAATCATCCAGTACCCAGTCCACAAGAAAGGCTAATGACTCACTTCAGAATATGCGAGGATTGTTCACTCATTTCCTTCCATGTGGTGTGTTTGTCACTGCCTGGTCATGCTGTGAGGAAAAGCTGCTCTCACCTTCATGTTCATGAACCTGAGACAGACGAGGTCACATGGAGATCACTCAAGGGGTTCTCTCTTCCTGGAAATGCTGACAACTGAGAAGTTTGCCTCCCACAGCTGTATGAAAGGTTTTGTGCGGAGGAGGTTAGGTCAGCACCAGGAGTTAGCCCCCCAAAGTGCTATTCCCTAAGCCTAGCACAGGAAAAAGAAATTTCCTCTGTCCTGGGTGGGGGGATGACTGCTGGCTTGCTCCCTTGAAGGAGGGTTGTTGAGCTGGAGCAGTGCCTCTCACACGGGTCACCAGGAGGCTTGTTAAAATGTGGGTTCTGAGTCAGTGCCTTGGGGTGGGGCTGAGATTCAGCATTTATGACAAACCCTGGGCATTGGAGAGGCAGCTGCTCCACAGCCCCAGGACAGGGCTAGACTCCAGGGTCACACCTGTGAACCTTCCGCGTGGGTTCCTGCCGTGGAGAAAATTCAAGTGTATGTAGAGGCTTGACTGATTCCTGACCTGCTTGAGACCCCCACACACCCTGACCCTATGTCTGAAACTCTGTTCAAAAGTCCAAATCTCAAATATCTATGGAATGCCTAGCAAGTGCCAGGCACTGGGCTAAGTTTACCTAACCCAGCTTGCTTGCTTCTCTTAAGATTCACTGTGCCATTCCACACCACGCTCAAGCAATCAACACCAAACTCTCCCACTCACTCTGAGGAACAAGGGTTCACACTCGGAGGTGAAGTGGGCAGTGGAGACAGGGAGGCCATTTTAGGGAGTTCCACATCCAAGCTCTGTGAACTTGGCTGGTTACTCTGCCTTTTTGTGCTTCCATTTTCTCGTCTATAAAAAGGGCTTAATAACCCCACCTCTCTGGGTTGCTGAAAGGATTAACTCAGATGATGCACGCGAAGTTCTTAGCCCTGGGCTGGTAAGCATAGCTGTTATGATTCATATTTAGGTTGTGTTTCCTCCATCAGAACCTTTGGTGCTCTGTCCCTCTTTGCAGACACCTAGGCCAATTCTTGTGTGACTCCTTATGCTTGACTGTGTTACTATCTGGAAATTATTCTTACCATTTGGAAACCTCAGTCAATAGCACCATTAAAAGCAGTTCCAAATGGTTACCACACAAGAGGAGTGCCCCACAGCAGCTGTGTGTGCATTGGGGAGGGGGGTTCCTGTGAGGAAAGAGCCAGAGAGGAAAGGACCAACCCGACAGCCTCTTGCAGCCCTCCAGCTTGCTGTGCCAACTGCTCTTGCACTGGACACTGAGCTGTGCGGCAAGGACTTCATTCCTAATAATGCAGTGTCAGTTATAAATCATTTATTTAAAAATCAAACTGGCCAACCCTAGATTGTCTGTATCATAGCACCACTTTCACTCACTTGCATTCCAAAGAGATTTTAGAAACATTATTTAACTTTTCATCATGGCATTTTTCAACCATACGCAAAAGTAGAGAGAATAGTGTAACGGACTCCAGCTTTAAGAGTTGTCCACATTTTAGTAGCAAAAGGTCTCTTGAGGGAAAGAGAATGGTGTGGGTTCGTACACCCCTGCCACTCACATGAGAGTGAATTGTACATATTCTTGTCTTGTTGGAAAAAAGCCTGAGAACTCTGGGTCTTTCCTATCCATTTCCATTTGACTCACTGTGCCATTCCACACCTTTTTTTTTCTTTCCTGGAGAATGGGGTAATGACCCTTACTTTGCAGGGATCGACTGAGCCTGAAAAATGGGCTGCTGGTCAGAGCCTCATAAATAGACATTCCCTCCTGGGCTCTGCCTGCCCCCTCTGCTCCTTGGTGGAAAATGAGGAAGTAACAGGCACAAGCAGGAGGCTGCTGAGGTGGGAGCAAGGACCAAGGCTCCACTCTGGCCCCTCCCACCACCCACTGGCAGCCACCTGCCTGCCCAGGCCACCTGTCTCTTGCGAGGTGGATTGTGTCCTGCTTTGTAGAGTAACTCCTGTAAAAATAAGCACCCTAAACAGCCTAGAGAAAGGGACAGTAATCTGACCCCGGGCTGTGTGTACCCCACAGGGAAGGGGTGTGTCTGTCATACTTCCCCTGCTTTGATTTAGCTCTGAAGTGCAGGGGAGACCATTTTCCCCACTCAGCAACAGCAGCCTGTGAAGTAATGGGAGGCAGTCCCCGCTGTGGGACCATTACCACTATCATTTCTATAATGCTTTCCTTCTGAGAGGCTGAAGTCACCACTTCCCAACCCTGATAGCCCCACACTGGCTCAGGAAGTGGGTGTTGTGGAAAGAGAATGGGATGTGGAATTAGAAAGTCTCACTTTCAGTCCTGGCTCTGCTATGTAATTTGCTTGGTGGCCTTTGGCAATCCCTGAGGCTCCATAGTCTCCTCCTGAGTATAAGGATATTTTACCCCAGAATGACTCTAAAACTCATATACATATTATTAATTTTATTGGCTTAATTGGACTGGGTTTAGGCAAAACTGTGAAACTAGTAGTGTTAATTTAGCATTTTCTACTTTTTCAGTCAGATTCCCCCTTTTTCCCAAGTTCCCCCTTTCCACTCACCCTTGAAGCACCCAGTAATGTCAGGCAGCCCGTCAAGAAAATGGCCTAGAAAACTAATATACATTAAAGGGCTAGTAGTTTAATCTTCATAGTTAAAATAGTCTACATTTATCAAGTGCTCACTAAGTGCCTGGCACCAAACATATTTTCTGTAGTTTTCACAACAGCATCATGAGGTACGTAACTATTATCCTCATCTTACGTGTGAGGAAACTGATCTAGAGGTCAGACACTTGCTAGGAATTGCACAGCTAATTTGCAAAATTTGGGATTCAAATGCAGATGTGTCCGATTCTAAAAACAGTGTTATTTGTTTATTTAATCTTTTGGAGGCACAGAACCCTAGTGATTAAGAGCACAAAGTCTGAACCAGATGGCCTGGGTTCAGAGCTCAGTTCCTTCACATATTGCTATATGACCTGGGCAAGGACCATGCCCTCATCTGTAAAAGGGGAAAAGAACAGTGCCACCTCATAAGATTTTGTCAAAATCGAATGAGTTAATGTATGTAGGGCTCTTAGAATAGTACCAGGCACACAGTTAGCACTAGGTAAATTATAAAACAAAATAAAAGCAATTAGTGATAATCAGAAAAAAGCTCAGTTTAGAATAACATGAAAGAAAAGGAGCATCCCTTTGTGCTCACCAGTCAACTTCACTTCTCAGTTTGATGGGAGAAAATTCTTCAAGACGTTTGTACATAATCCCACACAAATGCACACAATTACAGAAGTCTGTTATTTTCACATGAAAAGGGCAACTTGTATTTTTCACCTAACATTTTATCACAGCTGTCTTTCTGTCAGTACCTATGGAATTACTTCATTCTTATCAGCTGCAGAGTGCATGCCAGGTATAGATGTGCTGTAATTAAATCATTCCTCTACAGATTATCTGTAAATGATGCTGCCATGAGCATTTTAGGTTGTTTATCTTAGTATGTACAGGACAGTGAAGCCATGGAAGGCTAACTTTGCTCTCAGAGATTGAGTTGGTACATCCAAGCAAGTCAGGTTTTTCTCTCAGTCTGGCTCCTTTTGTATAGGGGAGCTGGTGAAGCATAAATGCTTTCTGTTCCCTGCATTTCCCTCAACCATCTGCATTCCTCCTGCACTAGAGCAAGGCGCACAGCTCATCATCACCACCCACTCCCAACCCTGGGGTAGCCCAAAGCATCTAAATGAAGCCCTTTCCGGTCATAACTCAAGAAGGCAGTCAGGTGGCCATTGCCACTAGGTTTTACACACATTTGTTTCCTTTCTCTTCATTTCCATAATCAAGCTCCCTGCCTCCCTACAACTCCTCCCTCTCCTTTATTTCTACAGGCATCTCTAGCATCAACAGTCTGTCCCCAGCACTTTTTTTTTTTTTTTTGAGATGTAGTTTTGCGCTTGTTGCCTAGGCTGCAATGCAATGGTGCAATCTCGGCTCACTGCAACCTCCTTCTCCCAGGTTCAAGTGATTCTCCTGCCTCAGCCTCCTGAGTAGCTGGGACTACAGACACATGCCACCACACCCGGCTAATTTTTGTATTTTTTTTTTTTAGTATATGTGCTGTCAAAGCCAGCACTAATTTTTGTATTTTTAGTAGAGGCAGATGTCACCATGTTGGCCAGGCTAGTCTCGAACCCCTGACCTCAGGTGATCCACCGGCCTCGACCTCCCCGACCTCCCAAAGTGCTGGGATTATAGGCGTCAGTCACTGTGCCCAGCCCCCAACACTTTTAATCTCTGCCTTCTCTGTGTTCCCACAGCACTGGGAGCTCTGCTGCAGCCCATCCTTCTCTCACTCCAGATCCATGCCATGTTCCCTGGTAGGATGAAAGTCCTGGTAATGTGGTTACCTTCATACCTCCCAGGGCTCGTGATGTTTTCCATATGGTAGATGCTCAATGAATTTTTAAAACTTTGTTTATATTTTTAAAAATATGTTTTTGAATTTGTTTTTAAATAACATTTTACATGATAAAAATAATATATGCTGGCCAGGCATGGTAGCTCACACTTGTAATCCCAGCACTTTGGGAGGCCAAGGTGGGTAGATCACCTGAGGTCAGGAGTTTGAGAGCAGCCTGGCCAACATGGTGAAACCCTGTCTCTACTAAAAATACAAAACAAAAAAACAAAACAAACAAAACCTTAGCCAGGTGTGGTGGCACACGCCTGTAATCCCAGCTACTCAGGAGGCTGAGGCAGGAGAATTGCTTGAACCCAGAAGATGGAGGCTGCAGGGAGCTGTGATGGCTCCACTGCACTCCAGCCTGGCCGAAAGAGTGAGAGTCTGTCTCATAAATAAATAAATAAATAAATAAATAATAAATAAATGTACATACATATAGCTGGGCGCGGTGGCTCATGCCTGTAATCCCAGCACTTTGGGAGGCTGAGGCAAGCGGATCATGAGGTTAGGAGACCAAGACCATCCTGGCTAACACGGTGAAACCCCGCCTCTACTAAAAATACAAAAAATTAACCGGGCGTGGTGGCGGGTGCCTGTAGTCCCAGTTACTTGGGAGGCTGAGGCAGGAGAATGGCATGAACCCAGGAGATGGAGCTTGCAGTGAGCCGAGATCACACCACTGCACTCCAGCCTGGGCGACAGAGCAAGACTCCGTCTCAAAAAATAAAAATAAAAAAAACCCATACACACAGACACACACACACACACACACATACACACACACACACACATGCTTACTGTAAGGAAAACGGAAAAACTAGAAAGGAAAGCTGTGTAAATAAGGAAATTAAATCATCTGGAATTCCTATCCAGAGATGTTCTGGTGTATTTCTTTGAATTGTTGAATTAAGAAGCTAATTAGTGGGAGAAAAAAAAAGCTAGTAATTAGACTGAGGATGTAAATGGGAAACAGGGTCCAGAGTTTGGTGATGAGTAAGTCTTGAAATGGGTGGTTCAAATATAGACAATCAGGTTGAGGTGTACTTTGCATAGAAAATGAGCCTGTGTTGTCAAGAAGTTCATCTTTTTTTCACTCTGTCACTATTTATTCAATAGTATTTACTGAGGATTAGTAAGCCATAGTCCTCAGACAATGATTTCTCTGGCCAACGTGATAGTAAGTATGCAGCTATCACACAGGCCTTTTGGAAGCTGAGTTGACTTCCCCGCCTAGTAGACTGGACAGCAAGTTCATGGCTAGCTCTTCAGGGGCAGGCACCTAGGGGGTAAGGCTTCTGAAATTATTGCAGAATTTTGCCTTTCTGGTTCATATCAGTGTGGCCAGCTCTTTGTATCAGTAGTTATGATATATTAACTTCAGGGAATTCTCAATCTTTCCTTCTGCAATTGTTTAAGTTCAGCTTTTCTGATTGGTCTTCCTTGGTGATAGCTTAAGCACTTGTTATTCCTTACCTGTTACTGTTAGGGCTTGGCAAAGCAAGAACTTTAGGGATTGTTCCTTGTTAAAGGGCTTTTCATCTAATGCCTACCCCAGCTGCCTGTTAACTAGTGCTGTTATGGGATGGGACTCAACCAATTACTTTGTGGCAGGAAGGGATCAACTCCAGGTTGTGTTCCCTGACAAAGCCTCTTGTGCTGCTCAGAAGTCATTGTTATGTTGTCCGTTCATGTGTCTCTTTGGCAAAGGAACCCAGGGTTTCGATATTTAAAAATTTAAGTGTGGCTGGGTATGATAGCTCACGCCTGTAATCTCAGCACTTTGGGAGGCTGGGGTGGGTGGATCATTTGAGGTCAGGAGTTCAAGACCAGCCTGGCCAACATGGCGAAACCCCATCTCTACAAAAATACAAAAATTAGCCTGGCATTGTGGCAATTGCCTGTAGTCCCAGCTACTTGGGAGGCTAAGGTGGGAGAATCCTTTGAACCCAGGAGGTGGAGTTTGCAGTTAGCTGAGATCATGCCACTGCACTCCAGCCTGGGTGACAGAGTGAGCCTCCATCTCAAAAAAATAAATAAATAAAAATAAAATAAAAGTTTAAGTGAAGCCTGGTTGTGGACTTGAAGAAATTTGAATTCTAAAATTGTTTATAGCATGACCAACATCCAGGTGATTATATTTATTTAGCCTTTGGGGAGCTTTATGATGTAATATAAAGGTGAAAAGCCAAAGGAGTTCATTCATTCAATAAGTACCGAGTGCCAGCCCCCAAACTAAGAACAAAACAAACAGATATAGATCTTAGAGTCTATAGAGCAACAGGTATTCAACAGCAATAACAGAAATGAATAATTACCAGCTGTGACAAATTCCAGGAAGGAGAGGGTGCTGTAAGGCACATATAACCGGGGAACCTGACCTATGCTGGGTGTCAGGGAAGGTTTCCTAGGGAACAGAACATCTGGTTATTTAGTTTGTGGTACCTGAGTCTTCTCACCAGTAAAATAGGGATACTACCCTCTTTGACTCACAGAGACACTATAGCAAGAGTGGTCATGGACAAGAATGAGCTCTGAAAAATGCTCAGTGTGCCTAAAACTGAGTTTGTCCCTCCGGCCAAAGGCAGCTGTTCTCTAGCTTTGACATCTGTCACCAAGCCAGGCAGTTATTCAGGCAATCTGACTGAAGACCTTTGATCATTCTCCTCTACTCTGTCAAGCAGCAGGGGTCAGACAGACTTGGGTTAGCTTTGGTTCTGCCATTTAAATCTCATTTGAACTTGAGTAAGTTTCTTAATTGGTAAAGTCACTTTTCTCATTTGTGAAATGGGGCAAGTATCGGTTCATGGCTTAAAGCTTGTAAAGCAGTTAGCATAGTAGTTGGCATGTAGTTACTTCTAAACCAAGTATAACAAATGTTATTGTAATTGTTATCATTGCTAATTATTAATTTTTTTTTTTTTGAGACGGAGTCTCGCGCCCAGGCTGGAGTGCAGTGGCCGGATCTCAGCTCACTGCAAGCTCCGCCTTCCGGGTTTACGCCATTCTCCTGCCTCAGCCTCCCGAGTAGCTGGGACTACAGGCGCCCGCCAATCGCCTGGCTCGTTTTTTGTATTTTTTAGTAGAGACGGGGTTTCACCGTGTTAGCCAGGATGGTCTCGATCTCCTGACCTCGTGATCCGCCCGTCTCGGCCTCCCAAAGTGCTGGGATTACAGGCTTGAGCCACCGCGCCCGGCCATTAACTTTTTTTTTTTTGTAATGGGGGCTCACTGTATTGCCCAGGCTGGAGTGCAGTGGCTATGCACAGGCTCAATCAGCACACTCAGCCTCAAGTTCCTGGCTCAAGTGATAGTCTGCCTCAGCCTCCCAAGTAGCTGGTACTACAGGCATGCACCACAGTGCCTGGAGCTAATTAATAACTCTTGTCAATTATTTCTTTGTAATAACTTTTACCTCTATTTCCACAAGCTTAGAGAAAGCCCTTGTCATTTGGCAAGAAGTGATTCCATAGCCTTCTGATCAGTGCCCCCAACTTGGCTCTCACTTCTCTAATTAATTCTACTTGCTTCCAAAAATAACAGCATTTTGCATGTCACAGCTTTTAATATTATCATTGAAAAAACATTTGAAGCTTATAGCACAAAGAGCTAAACTTCCTAATATGGAAAGAAGTCCTAGATAATTGATAAGAAAAAGACCTACAAATGTGTAGAAAAATAGACATACAAATTCCAAAAAAGAAAAAAAAAGTCTACTAAACATGAAAAGATAAGCAGCCTCATTTATTATAAAAGAAATGTAAATTAAAATTACACTAAAAGTCATATTTTACTTATCAAGTTGACAAAAATTGAAGGTGTTATTAATAACACCTTCTGGCCAAGTTGTGAAGAAATAGGCATTTTCTTACATTGCTGGGGAGTAGAAATTGGTACAATCCTTATAGAAGGCAATTTGGCATTATTTGTCAAAATTACAAAGGCATTTTTAGTACAGACAGGGGTTCTGTCCCTCGGACTCAGCAATTTTACCTCCGGAAATTTATTTTACAGAATACTTGCACATTGTATTTATTGTCGTATGGTTTGTAATAAGAAAGGACTGGAAACAAGCTAAATGTCTGGTAAATTATGGTTTATCTCTTCAAATAAATGCTTGCAAAAAAGAATGAAGAGAGTCCCTCTGTACTAATATAGGAAAATCTCCATGATATATTAAGTGGTTTTTAAAAAGCAAGGTGTAGAACAATGGGTACAGTATGTTACTTTTTGTGTAGGGAGGGGGTAATAATACACGCACGTGTGCACACACACACACATAGAAACTCTGGTAGACACATACAATATTAATAGCAGTACTTATCTCTAGTGGGAGGGCGTCTGGGTAGATGGGAGACAGAGGTAAGAGGGAAACTTTTCACTGGATACCTTATATAGTTTTAGCTTGTGAACCATACTGCAATGGTTCTGTGAATACTACCTAGTCAAAAAATTATATTTAAATTACTCCCACTATTAAACCATTAACATATTGAGCATCTACTGTGTGCCAGGCCTAGGGGATACAAATGTGAATGTGGTTGTGGTTTGATGGAAAGATCCACTGAGCTTAAAATACCTGATTTAGGTAGGGCATAGTGGCTCACGCCTGTAATCCCAGCACTTTGGGAGACCAAGGTGGGTGGATCACCTGAGGTCAGGAGTTCGAGACCAGCCTGACCAACATGGTGAACCCCTGTCTGTACTAAAAATACAAAAATTAGCGTGCGCCTGTAATCCCAGTTACTTGGGAGGCTGAAGCAGGAGAATCGCTCGAACCCGGGAGGCGGAGGTTGCAGTGAGCCGAAATCACGCCATTGCTCAACAGCTTGGGCAACAAGACCGAAACTCCGTCTCAAAAAAAAAAAAAAAAAAAAAAAAAAAAAAAAAAAAAAATTCCATCTGGAATTGATTGGGGATGGGGGGATTCAGTTAATCCAGCATCATTTACTGGAAAGACAGAGCCAATCTGACCCCCAATACAGCACAGCAGCACCTGACATAAATCAAGTGACCACATATTGTAAATCTGTTTTCGGACTTTATTCCATTGGTCAGTTTGTCCATCCTTCTACTATTTCTATGACTTTATAATGGGTCTTGATATAAGATAGTGTTAAGTCTTTTCCAGTGGGCTCCAATTTTTCACCCTACCAAACCATCTAGTGCTGAAGTGCCACCGCCAACTCGCACTTTGCTTTCAATACGTCCATGCGAGTGCGATTGATTTGCCTCTTTCCGTGGCTGGTTCATTTGTGGTTACCTGGGTCTTTGTCTCATCAAAGCCCTTCACACTGAAAGCCAGCCAGGTGTCTGCAGACGAGCAAAGCAGATCTGTTGGGTAATTAAATAACGCGGGGCAGGGGGAGGAGTGGATTCGACGAGGTTGTCTCTGGAGAGAGCTTCAGAAAGGAAGTGATCGAGCTATATTTGAGGACTGGCTCCTTGGGGAGATACGAAGAGAGCCAGACTCTAAAATCCGGGCAGAGGGAGGGCCTGGCGAGGTCACCGAATGTAAATGTCTCGGGGGGTTCCGCAAGGCAGCACGAATCGGCTCGCCGGGGTGGGGCCGCGGAGCGGCAAATCACCAGTTGAGGGCCAGAGTGCGCGCCGCCAGCTCAGAGCTGCGCCTGCTGCTGGCCGGGCAGGGGACCGGACGGGGGCTGGAGCCGGAGCTGCGGGGCGCACCGGCTAGACGCGCGCGGGCTTCTCAGCGGGCACGCCCCGCGGACCATGAGCGTCCCCTGCTCCAGGAGCAGCCGCGGCGCGGGCGGTGCGAGGCCAGCCGCGCGGCGCCTCTGAGCCCCAGCGGGAGGTCCAGATATCCGGAGAGCCCGAGTGCCCAGCTCCGCGCCGGGAGGTGAGTCCCTGCCGCGCGCCGAGCGCCCTCGGGGTGCTGTTCCTCCCGGGGCGCCTGGGCCTCCCCCGCCCCTGTGAGGACACGCTAGGAAGTTTGTTGGAGAAAGTTAGGCTCTGGGGAGTCGGCTCTTGTTGGTCCCCACCCACCCCCGCCAGCGGATTTGGCGTTGGGGGCGGGGGTGACTGAAGTGGGGCCGGGGCTTGCGCTCTCCCGGCCCTCCGAGCGCGCTGCGACTCCCGGGACGTGGCCCACGGCGGGGAGCGCTCAGCGATTGGCAGCCAGGCGTCTTGCTCGGCGGCACTCGAGCGGCATCTTCCCGGGCGCTGGCCTCGCCCGACCCCCTGCCCGTCGGGGCTGCTCTGCCGGCCACCCCGTCCCGTCCCTCCCGGCCCCTCTCCGCAGAAGCCGGCCGGAGTCGGGGAGATGCGAGGGCCCAGAGCGCTCCGCTGGAAGCCCAAGGCTCCGAGGAGGCGAGTTTCTCTGGTAATCTCTTGGGAAGTTTGCAAAGAAAGCGAAGGAGCCTGCCCTGTAACTGTTGACAACATCTCCCTCCCTCTCTTCCTTTGTTGAGAAAGAATGAATAGTTGGTTGTGTCGCTCCCTCTGCGTCGCGGTGGGGAGAGGGGAGGGAAGGCAAAGGAAGGGAGGGACGGTGGGAAGGAGGTTCCGATATATCGTACATCCCATCTCTCCTTACCCACTTAGGCCGCTGAGGGCGCAGCCGCTTTAAAACGGTGTAATCAGGTGTAGACACTTGTTCAGGAGGAGGTTAAGCGGACTCCGAGGCACCTGGCAAGGCGGCGTGTTGTGTGGGGCGGGTCATGGTTGGGGTTTCGGGGGTGGAAAACTCGTGTTGGCGTTAACTCGCTTGAAGCAAGGTGCAAAGGAGAAAAACCGTTTTCCTAACCTCATGTCTGTTTTCGCTTAAAGCTGTTAGCTGAGACGGAAAGTAGAGCCGTGCATTCAGAGTCTTTTAAACCTTGACTTTATCTCCCAAGGCTACACAGACCTCCCCAAGGAAAGTACGTTGGCCGAGGGAAGGTCAGTTTGGGAGCTGATAGCCTCCCTTGTGTTGCCTGGGACTGAGTTGAGATCCTGGGGGCTGGGGGAGGCCTCAGTGCTGGGGGTGGGGCCTAGCTCAACACAGGCCCAAGTGGGAAGGGGCTACCCAGGTAACAACGGGGAAGCCCACAGGCAAAGCGCTTGTCCGCGGGCGTGCCAGGGGGTATTGAGGGTAACGTAAAGACCTTGCCAAGCCAGGAGCTCCCACACCACCCCAACTCCAACTTTCTCTAAACTGCTGTTGAGAAGGCTAACGTTTCCAGGATGACTAACCAAGGTCTAAATCTCCTGTTCACAAAGAAAGAACTGCTTGTCAAATGGATGCTAATCTTCAGAACCTTATCGGGTAAATCCTGTACTGTGTTGCTCGAAATACAATCCATGGAGGAATTATTCATACTTGAATCATTTGGCTAGACTTCATAAGTTTACTTCAAAAATAAAGGGATACTCTTAATTCCTAAACCCAAGCAAAACTTCATTTTAAGTTGATGAGCATTTTAAGTGAATATGTGTGGTTGTTCCATCTCCTCTCACCATGTGACTCTCCAGAGAAGATAAAAATCTACAGATCCAAGTTGTAAATTCTCTGTCATGGGGCAGCTGAGACGGTTACATTTCCAGAGTTTAAAATATAATGAAAAGTTCTTAAAGCCCACATCAGATAACCATTATGAGTTAAACTTGAAAATATCCCGTTTCAGAAATAAAAGAGTAAAATCCAAACAAGTGGGCTGCTTATCTCTGCCTCAGCTTGCAAGATCATCAGTTTCTCTGAGACATCATTGTAAAGCAAGTGAGTTGGGCCTCAGTTCACAAGCATTTCAAAACCCAGCAACTGACCAGGCCCAGGAAGGCAGCACATATGGTAGAGTTTGTCAGGCTCGCTCTTGTTCCTGATGGTCACATGAGTCTCAGATTTTCATATCAAGATGCAGAGTCTTTGACTTTTGTGTATTTCAGACTATGGCATTAGACTGAGTCAGGACGTTGTGTCTGTTTTCCTGCACAGTAGAGAGAAGTTAGATGGCCAGACTGGGCTTTATTCTAAAGACTGCATGTAGGCTCACTTGGTTTGCCTGTACGTGTGTCTGTGTCCATGTCCTACTTGGCTTGGTGTCTTTGCATCTATTGTTCTAGGTTAAAACGTTTCCCTCCCCATCCTTCCCAGTTGCAGTCTTCGTTTGTGAACTCTCAGAGTTACTTCCTTTGTGAACTCTCAGTATAACAGAGATACAGTGACTCTTATCTGACAAGATAGATAAGAGCAGCTCCTACCCTGCTTACAGGGGACCTGCTATTTACTAAGTACTTGCAGTATTTCTAGAACTTTGTATACACGATCACTTTTAATTTTTACAACAATCTTATCAAATAGCTGTTAAGTCATTTTTTAAAATGAGAAACTGTCAGAGAGGTTGAGTAACTTGTCCCAGGCCATACAGCTAGTAAGTCAGTGGCAGAGTAGAGATTTGAACCTGTAGATACCTGCCTCCAAAGCCTAGGTTCTGAGTCATACCATTTTATTTTTAAAAAATCAAGTGGTACATAAGAAGTATATAATGACTAGGGACATTGAGACAGAAACATTTCCTAGTGGAGAAAACATGGGAGCCAGAGACTGGAGACTTGGGTTTAGTCTCCATCCACCACTTGTTCCTACAGCAAGACCTTTGCATTTGCCGGATCCCCTGCCTGGAACCCCCCTTCAGACCTTTTTTTGACTGGTTCCTTCCCTTCCGTTTTTTCAGGTCTCATGTCATTGTTACCTTTGCAGAGAGGCCTTCCCAGTCCACCCTAATGTAAAGTAGCCCTCCACCCCCAAGAGTCATCTTTTGTCAGTTCATCCTGTTTTATGTTCTTTAGCCTGCTTACAACTTGGATGTTACCTCATTTTCTTGTTTGTTTCGGTTGGATTCCTCCATAAAAGCAGGACCTTGTCTAATTTATTATGCCCTTAGCCTTTGTACACCTTGAGCCCGCAGAGAATATATATCAAATGAACATTTATTTCCCTTATCTAGAAAAATGAACTGGGAATTACCAGTACTTATGGTCATTACTTATTGTCTGCTTCCTCCAGAATATTATTAGCTTCATGAGAACAGACCACTTCTGTCTTGTTTAATGCTGTCCCCAACACCTAGCACAGTGCCAGCCATAAAGGAGACCCTCTGTGAATGTATGTGTTGAAGAATGAATGTTTGTATTGATTGAGTGATACCCCTTCATCATCATTGAATTCTGTTTTGCAGGTAAACAATTATGACTGAATTGCTGTGTACCAAAGAGACTCACTAATCCAGTGGTTCTCAATCCTGGCTTCACATTGGTCAATACTGGAGACTAATGCTAATGTCCCACCCACAGAGATTCTCATTTCATTGTTCTGGGCTGAGACTTGGGCATCAGGATTTTAAAAGCTTCCCAGAGGATTCTTATGTGCAGCCAGGTTGAGAACCAATGGTTTATGTTTTTATAATAGAACTCATTCCTTGCTTTGGTCCTTATAGGCTTGAAGAAGCCAGGGTGAGAGAGAGCAGGGATATAATTCATGGGTATTGTATGATTCCTGACAGTTTAAGAGGTACTTTCACAGCTGTTATCACATCTGATAATGACAAGTTAAGGGATCTACTCTCTGGTTTAAATATTCCCTTTATGTTGATGATTCCTAAAAATCTCCATCTGCCCCCACTTCTAATTCTGCATACCAGTATCTAACCTCCTCTTAGACTAAATTGCTTATACCTCACATGCAGCAGCTCCAGTGCTGCGCTTGGTTCCTGCAGGGGTCCCCTTCTGAAACTACTCGGCATGTTACAGCATCGCACCACCTCCTGTGGCTGTAGGCTTCTTCCTTCCAGCCAGATGCCTCAAGCTCTCATGTCTCATCACTCTCTCCTTCCTCTCCCTTTACCCAAATGCTGTCCCAGGTCAGACTTCTTCATTGTTCCTCCATGGGTTTCACCATCAGCCTCACTAACCTCTCTGCCTCCTTTTTCTCTCCCCTCCAGAACAACCAGAGTCACCTACTTGGGTACTGACTGGGTTCTGTCCTTCCCTGCCAGATCTTCCCTAGCACTTACAGTCAAGTCCAGACACCTTGGCAAGGTCTTCAAGACTCCATGGTCTGGTCCTAACCTAAGTCCTTTCTGGGAAATGCTTCTGAGCTTCACTCGAGCCACAGCACACAACTTGGAGTGTCCTGAGCCTGTGGGGACACTTCCATGCCTTTATGCATCTGCCATTATAGCATTGTCCCGGGAGGCTTTTCCCTACACGTGAACTTTTCAAAATGCTTTGTCTCTATTGTTGCCCTTTCTGAGCCATCTTAAGTCCTTTTGTCAAAATTAATTGTTCCTTTCAGCATAAGGGTCTCTACAAATTATTCTCTCTTAGAGTTCATAGTCAGGTATTGGGTCTTAGGTATCTTTGTTTCTCCAGGTGTCTTGTATGAAATAGGCACTTAAATGTTAGTTGAATTGAAGGTAAGAAGGGGAAGTATTAACATCCTTTGTTATTGGAGAATAAATTGAGGTGTTGGTAACTTGAAGGACATTTTAGAACACTTTAGGGCAATCCGGAAGTCTAAATAGATGTTGGAGAAGCAGAGAGGAAACAGGCTGCCAAAGGCACTGGTGCTACGGTGACTTTTGCCCGTCTTGCTATCTTGGAAATAGATTTGATCAACAGCATGGCCCTATGCACATGAAGAAGTTCTGTAGAGTGCTGCAGGCCTCCCCACGAGGTTCTTTGAAGTGACCCAGTCCTGTCTGTGAAGAAGGAAGGTGCTGATAGCTTGAACAGCAAAGAATTCACAACTGTGGGGGCGGGTGTGTGTATGGTGGAAGAATCCTAGTCGGTTTACGTCACTTGCGTTCAGGCAGGGTGGTTAGGGAGTTTGGTTTCCTTACTAATATGGATGGTTAGCATTGAGCAAGTGTTGACAGTGTGCCAGGTACTGGCCAGAGCTGGGAGGGGCTGCACAGGACTCTGTCCTATTGTTCTGCACCTACTGTGAGCAGGCCTTCTGTGTGGTACCAATTAGACACGGAGCAGGCAAGCCCCAGAATTACTGGATTTGACAATGAACCGAGGACAGGGTTAGGATTGTACACCTTTAATAAAGATGCTCCTTCCATCTCACCCCCAGCACTTCTGTGCTTCTCCCTATCTCATGTGGAAGCAGTGGACATGTGTGTTTTGTTGTATACATACACACATACAAACACATGTGTTTTCTTTATACACTCTAATGTCATTGTCGCTGCTCCACTTCTGTCAACTTGTGGAGGGTTGCGTTCTTCTTGGTTGTCTTCAAGCCGCGTCCCAAGTCTGCAGTTCCTTTGTAGAACTGACTGTGCAGTAGTGCTATTAAGTGAGAATTTTCGCTCGAAGCTCTTCCATGAATAATGCCGTGGAAAGGGTGGTCTGCGAGGAAGAGGGCTGCAGGACTGGAGAACAGACTAAGGAGCAGCTCTCCTCACCAGCCCAGGGGAAGGGCTGTGTGTTGGGCTTGGCCACCCTGCAGTGCTGTCCAGACCAGAGTCTGATATCATGACTATTGTAAGACAGATCCTGGAGCCTCTGTCTCCAGGAGCCAGCCCTCTTTTTTTTTTCTTTCGCCTCCTATTTCTTTTCCTCTGTATATTGGCCTTAAAAATGTGTTATATAATTTGTCTTAGGCCAAAACCGTAGTTTGCTTTGGAGCTGGAGGCACGGACTCTGCTTAAGGTAAATGCTTCTATTCATGGTCCTAGCTAGGAGGGAGTGTCGGGGCTACTTGCTGCACACAGCCTCGTGTGCCATTCTCCTTTCCCTTTCCATGCCTCCTTTGCCCCCCACCCCCACCATTTTTTTTCTTTTCTTCTTCCCTTTTCCTGTCTATTCTTCCCTGACTGTACAGGCACCCATGGGCATTACCTAACCCTGCTGGGGGCAGGCAGATCTTGACCCCTCTGTACAGGTACATGCAGCATGTACATGGGCACCTCAGTGGCTTTCCTTTGCAGCTGAGCCTGCTAGTGTATGGCAGAATTGCCCACCTCCTGACCCCTGACCCTAGCCCGTGTTCACTAATTAGAGTGCATTGATTTATTTATAAACACTGGGTCTTTGCCAGAAAAATTCTGTCCCGTCATCCTGGGTAGCACAGCTGAGGACTGGTCTGGCACTGAAGACAATTCTAGCGGCTAAAGAATTTCAATAATCCCTGCCTGTTCTTATCATTTACACTGCTGTGAAAATATGTGAGCTAATTATCTAACAGTTTATAATATTTTCTTTCATACATTTATTACTGCAACTGTGAGTCCTCCCTTAATCACCTTTTTTTTGCTAGTTGTGCTTTTCCATCAGTCATCTGAAATAATAAAATAGCTTATATGCCACTAACAACTCTGAAAGTTTTTGCCATCTTGGTTTTGCTGCCAACCCAGGAGAATTTCTATGTAGGAACATTTCAGGAGGAAGATAAGTAAACTTCCCATTCTTATTAGACTCCACTAGTGATGCACTAAATGTGGATCTGTTAATGGTCTGTGAATATTTCATTTTATGTGGCATATTTCTGTTTCCTTTTGTTAGTAGGAAGTCAGTTCTTGTGACTCTCGTAGATTTATATCTTCACTCTTTTCTTTCCCCCTTAGAGTTGAGAATTATGGCTGCAGGAAAATTTGCAAGCCTTCCCAGAAACATGCCGGTGAATCACCAGTTCCCCCTGGCCTCGTCCATGGACCTTCTGAGCAGCAAGTCCCCTCTCGCTGAGCATCGCCCAGATGCCTATCAAGATGTGTCTATACATGGCACCCTTCCACGGAAGAAAAAAGGTCCTCCTCCCATAAGGTCCTGTGATGACTTCAGTCACATGGGTACCCTCCCCCACTCCAAATCCCCACGGCAGAACTCACCTGTGACCCAGGACGGCATCCAGGAAAGCCCATGGCAGGACCGGCACTGTGAAACCTTCACCTTCAGGTAACTTCTGTAATTTCACTAGTGAAGATGATTTGTCTTAAAGGGCTTTTAAAAAGGTTTTTATGGCTGGGTGTGGTGGCTCACACCTGTAATCCCAGCACTTTGGGAGGCTTAGATGGGTGGATCACGAGGTTAGGAGTTCAAGACCAGAGCAACATGGTAAAATCCTGTCTCTACTAAAAATCAAAAAATTAGCCAGGTGTGGTGGCGTGTGCCTGTAATCCCAGCTACTCGGGAGGCTGAGGTAGGAGAATCACTTGAACCCAGGAGGCGGAGGTTGCAGTGAGCTGAGATTGCTCCACTGCACTCCAGCTTGGGCAACGAAGCGAGACTCCGAAGTTTTTATTACAAAAATGTCAAACATATACAAAGTTGAGCGAATAATTTAATTAACTCCCATGAACCTGTCACCCTGCTCCAACAGTTACCAGCTCAGGGCCAGTCTTGTTTTGTCTGTACTCCCACCTACTTCCCTCATCTGGTATTATTTTGAAGCAAATCTCAGATTTAATATTATTTTATCTGTAAATATTTTGGTATGTTCCTTTCAAAGATAAGGACTGTTATGTTAAAAACTATATAACCACAATGTAAAAAACTATTAACACCTAAATAAAAATTAGCCACTTCTTAACATTATGTAATATTTGAGGGTATTTAAAAATCCAGCTTCCTCTATTAAGTCCCTTAAAAGAAAGCCCAAGTACTTTCTTTTTATCATAGCATCAGATTCTGAACTATGTCCATCCACTTCTGTAGAGATGCCAGGATGTCTATAAATTAGACCCCATATCTCCTTATATTTAGTTGTCAGCAAGCTGAAATAAAATTTTATATGGATGCACCATCAGGTCAGCTTCAGAATACTTTAGGACAAGAATTGATTTTTCCCTCTCTGTGACAGAGATCTGGGTAAATGAGTCTTACGGTTGTAAATGCTTTTTCTCTGGGTTTGTAATGGGCCTGGCTGTGACTGGTTTCTGCCTGTTAGAGCTAGTTTGGAAACTGCACTCCTTTTCCTGTTGGGGAAGATCAGCAGCCTGTGATGCTATCTGGTAAAGAATGGGATGGTTTCTTTTGTTATCTCTCTTTTTGTCCAAGCTTGTGGCAAAGCCGCTTGGATCCTAGCTCATGTATTTGTTCAGTATCTGTATATGGAGCACCTATATTAGAGTATGTTGATTTTATAAGCCCCAGGGCTTACCAGGAAAATTCTGCTCAGTCCTTCTGATTATCTTAAGTGAAGGGCTGGTCCAGCATTGAAGACATTCTAGTAGCCAAATTATTGCACAATCTGTTCTTGCTCTTTTATAGGGTGGTGGAAATATGTGAACTAACAGGGTAGCAGTGGAGCATCTGAAGCAATGTCTTCCCAGAGTTTACATTCTAGTGAGCGAATTAGGTAGTATGTACAAATAAATATGACAATTGCAGATTATACCAAATGCTATAGAGGAAATGGAGTGATATGCTGGAGATTTATTGGAGGTGGTACGTTTTTGGCAGGATAAACAGGTTTCTGAGATGATATTTAAGCTCAGATTTGCATAATGAGGGAAAGCAACCAACCATCAGCCTTCCAGGCTGTTGCAGGCATAGGGAAGTCAAGTGCAGAGAACTGGAGGTAAGAGCAAGTTTGGCACGTTTGAAAACCCCAAAAGGAACTGGAATGGCCTGTGGCTGGACTGCAGCACCTTGAGAGGAGAACATTGTAGGTGTTGGTACAAAGCTAGGTGAACAAGAGTTCAGAATTATTCTCAGTTCCATAATTACAGTAGTACAAGAAGAAAATAAGTGGAGGCCCAGATAATCTCCATAGAAATCACTAGAGAGCCCTGAACTACTTCTGACACCAGTTTGGGACATTCCTTGGGGTATCCTGGGGGTTAGAAGGTCCTGGACCCTGCTCCACAAAATCTAGGTGGGTGACCTCCCAGCTCAGCTGGCAGACAGCCACTGCTGGAATGGGTGAACATGGAGGTGCATACCTGTACACAGGATTGTTAATATCGCCTCATTGGCACGTAAGGCACGTAAGGGGCAAGAATGTAGGAGGTGAGCAGCAAAGTCAGGTAACTTGGCCTGTTAAAGATGAGCACAGATGCCAGGCTGCATGATGTGGAGTCAGAACCAACTGTTAGCTAGCTTACGGTGGACCGCTTTTCATTTATTAACTTAAACTGCCCTGAGCTAGGTGTCTACCGTGTACTAGACACAGACAGTTTATAGACTTACTCCTTGAAGTTCTGAGGCCCTGGCTAGATGCCAACTCTTACAAAGGGAAACTCCACACTAGGGGGGTGGGTGGGGAGGCGGTAGTAATGGAGTCACCCTTCCTGTCTTGGGGAAGTTCTTGGTAAACACCCAAGGTCCAAGCTGTCAAGCTGCCAAGAGTGTAAAGCTTTTTGATTTGAAAACTGACTTGGACAGAGGTCATATTTCTGTAAAAGATCTTATCAGAGGGTGGGCGCAGGTCCTGAGTTTGAAGTCCAGGCTGTGGAAGACTTAACAAGCACTCCTGGTTTAGGGTTTGTTTATGATTGAGAGCTATATTAATCCAAATTCACATCTTTTTTTCTTAACTGAAAATATCTTATTGTTAAAGATGAATACAGGAAGTAACAAATGCATATCCCTCAAAAATTGTGCTGAGTGAGAGGGCATATGGTTCTCTGTCAAAGGGTCATAAAGTCCTACCCCGCTCTGTACTACTATTAATGTATTTATTTTTCTAACACATTAAAGAAAAATATCCTGAGGTGTTCTTAATTTTGAGAAGTTCAAAATACCTTATATTCTTTTTTTTGTGAAGTATTCTTAATAAGATTATAAGCTGCCTCAATTCCTTTTTGAAACCAGCCATGATATAAACAAAGTTTTTGTGTATGAAAAGCTAGGACCAAGCAGCCTGAATGAAAACCCAAGGCTCTAGAGAGGGAGGTTTTGCCAAAGGTGCCACGACAGCAATACAGTGAGAGACACAGAACTTCTCATTCAGCTCGTCCAGTTGAAAGGAGCTGCAAAACACCAACCATTCACTCCAGCTCAGTCACCTCTTTTTCGCTTTTCATAGTGAATTCAGGGGTTAATTTGAGTTGACAGTGACTTGCCCAGATGTCAGCTCTGAAAACATTGCATCTCATCATGTTGGGTATTGGCATGAAGACAGTGGGCCGCCTTGGATGTCTCCTGCCTCCCCTGTCTCACTCAGAGGGAGGCCCTCCAGATAAGCACCTCTTTGTCTTGTGAAGTACTCTGTTGCAAGTTTGCTCTTTTCCAAAAAAATATGTTTAGCTTGTTAATCATTTAAAAGTCACCTTTATAGGCCGAGCGTGGTGGCTTACGCCTGTAATCCCAGCACTTTGGGCAGCTGAGGTGGGCGGATCATGAGGTCAGGAGTTCAAGACCAGCCTGGCCAACATGATGAAACCCCATCTCTACTAAAAATACAAAAAGATTAGCCAGGCATGTTGGCGTGCGCCTGTAATCACAGCTACTTAGGAGGCTGAGGCAAGAGAATCGCTTGAACCTGGGAGGTGGAGGTTGCAGTGAGCCAAGATCATGCCTCTGCACTCTGCCTTGGGTAACAGAGCGAGATTGTGTTTCAAAAAAAAAAAAAAAAAGTCACCTTTATTATAATTGAACATTCATTGAACATACATCCTATCAGAGGCCCAAGACAAAGCAGAGGAAGTCTCTTCTTTGACCTTAAAACTTGCATGATTAAGCTGTCATATCTACATGTGTCATTTCCTCCATTATTCTTCCATTATTAATTATCCTAATAATTAATAATAAATATAATTATCCTAATATTATCAATTGTTATCACCTACATTTTATAGTTTTCAGATAGCTTAAGGGATATGTTCATAAACTACCTTGTTTGAACATTGTAACCCTGTATGAGAGACATAGCAGATTTCATTATGAATATTGTTATCACCATCATCAGTATCATCATTTAGTGTTGAGGAAATGGGTTCGGGGATGTTGAGGCACCTAAGATCATACCTTAATGGATCACTGAGCTAGGATTAGAACCCAGAAAGTATTATAGGGTCTTCCCCAGACAGTGTGTTCCATAGCCTCCCAAGAATGTTGGCACCCGCTGTGGGCAGCCTCTGAGCTATCTTCTTGCACAGTGATCAGTACCCTGCTTGTATTCAGTGCCTTGGATACCTACTTTGGAGAGAATGGAGCCTTGCCTGCCGAGAGCCAGGCAGAAGGCAGGCCTGGAAGGGGGAGTTGGTCTTCTCTTTTGGTGACTGTTATCTCTTGGCTTTGTTGTTGTCTTGGCTGCCCTTGGATGTACTTGTGGTTTTGAAAGGTGGCCAAAGCCAGAAGCCAGGGAGCTCTTAAACCTGCTGCTTGATGTCACAGAAGGAGCCTTTGTTCTGCAAGCAGACCCAGGTTTCTCTGAGAGGTCTGCAGACAGGATTTCCTCTTGACGTTCACATCGTTCAGCTGATATCCCCTTGATTCATTTATCTTCAAGGATGAATTCTTATTATTATTTATTTTTATATTTTTCCATAAGTTATTGGGGTATGGGTGGTGTTTGGTTACATGAGTAAGTTCTTCAGAGGTGATTTGTGAGATTTTGGTTCATCCATCATCCAAGCAGTATACACTGCACCCTATTTGTAGTCTTTTATCCCTCGCTGCCTCCCACTCTTCCCCCCAAGTCCCCAAAGTCCATTGTATCATTCTTATGCCTTTTCATCTCATAGCTTAGCTCCCACGTATCAGTGAGAACATACGATGTTTGGTTTTCCATTCCTGAGTCACTACACTTAGAATAATAGTCTCCAATCTCATTCAGGTCACTGCAAATGCTGTCAATTCATTCTCAAGGATGAATTTGTATTCAAATCTGGAACCTTCCTTGGACTGAGAGGAGACTGGTTCCTGTTGTCGGGCTGTCTGTGTTGCTAGGATAGCTGAGGGATCAGTGCTTGGAGACCATTCAGGTCTTTTTCCTGCCTGTGGGTACATGGAGGCACACATTCCTGGGAACAGCTGTGAGGACCTAATTCCTTCTGCCTCTTGTGCTGTGGGAGCATGTGGTGGGACAATGTGCTGTTTCATTAGTTTGCATGAGTGGAACTGACTGACTCATCACAAGTGTTTTAACTGACAGTGGCCAGAAAGTCTGCAGAATTATCCCTAGTTAAAATGAGCGGTACATTTTCCCAGGCAGTAACTAACCTACCCTGTCACAATGTCAGATCTTCAACGTTGAAGCAAAGATGTAAGGTCCAGGATCTATGCAGCTTTTTCATCTAAAACACGGATTTAAAGCCCTAACTCTGGACTGTCAATGCCCTCATCTGAAAAATGGTTTTAGTTATTCTTCTTCAGTACCACTGATTTCTGTAACTACTGCCTTCTCCTTAACAAAGCAAGATGTTCCCTCAGACACTCAAATACACCAGCCTTTAGCTCAGGGTTAATCAGAAGGATGTATGGTGTGAAGGTCCACATGCAAACATCTGCAATTTATTTATACCTAACATGTCTGCTGTCTGCAAATTGGAAGCTTTTTGTGTACTTTTTGGAGAAAAAAATTGGATTTTGAGTTTAAAAAAAATACTGGGCCGGGCACGATGGCTCCTGCCTGTATTCCCAGCACTTTGGGAGGCCGAGGCAGATGAATCACCTGAGGTCAGGAGTTTGAGACCAGCCTGGCCAACATGGTGAAACCCTGTCTCTACTAATAATACAAAAATTAGTTGGGCGTAATGGCACATGCCTGTAATCCCAGCTACTGGGGAGGCTGAGGCAGGAGAATCACTTGAACTCAGGAGGCAGAGATCGCAGTGAGTCGAGATCTCACCACTGCTCTCCAATCTGGATGACGAGAGTGGAACTCCATCTAAAAAAAAAAAAAAAACAAACTTTCACTAGATTAATAGATTCTATTTAATAGACGGTATACTTACTGAGTGAGCATAGTGACAATGGCTTTTTAACAGCCCAAGTTCAAGAATGTTTCTGGAAAGTAAGAGTCCATGGGTTGAATTGATGTTTTTATACGTTTAAAGTTGAGTTTTACTAACATTTTGAAATACCCCCTTGGTGTTTGAATGCAGCTGTTGCGAATAGTTTAGTGAATTCCAAGGAATGGTGAATGTCCTGGCCCCTGGTGGCCCCCGGTGTGCTGAGGTCAGGAGCAGCTGGGTCAGAGGTGAGCTCAGCCCCTGCCTCTCGCGCTGCTCCTGGGTTGAAGTCCAGAGTGTGGAAAGTGCCTGCAGATCTACCAGCTGTCTGGTGGTTGTCCTAAATCCTCTACTGACAAGGATGATTTGAATCTAAATGCCAGGATCTATGCATTCTCAGCTGTTCTGGGGGAAAAATTTTTTTTTTAACAGATTGCAAACCACAACCAAGAAAATGATCAGAGAATTACACAATGCAGTCCTTGTTGAGTGGAGCTGCGTAACATCTCCTCTGGACTGCCCCTTCCTCTCTCCCACCCCAGGACAGACCTGTTTTAAATCATGTTTTTTTCAGGTCACCAGCATGCTATTTGGGAAAGGTCAGGTATTTTAGTCTTCTGGGATTTTCACGTCCCTCAATATATGTTAAAACACCTTGTAAACAGAAGGTGCTATGCAGTTATAAATTATTACTCATATTCTTATCACATGTGGATTTGCAAGCCAGCCTATCCTGGCTAGAATACACAAGCTGGAGAAGTCTTAGTTGTAAGCTAAAGGAGTAGTTGCTGTGGTTGATTGGAAGGAGACTGTTCTCAGGGGGACTGGACTAGGGGGCCAGACCTGCCTGAGCCACATGGCTGATACGACCTCAGGTCATGCTTCGGAATGGTATCGCTATCCAGTCTGTCCCTAAGAGGCTAGCCGTGGGATTGGATGTAGAATTTCAAGCTCTCTTCTTAGAGGCCCCAAAGACAAGCATGTAGGGCCTTGTTTGAAGGATTGTGCTGTTATTTACGAGTTAGAGAGGTCTGAGAAGCCTTCCCTAGTTGCCCCAGCTTTTATGCAGTGTGATCTGTCTGTAGTTCCAGTTTGCCTGTGAATATAATCGCTAAATATAAAATAACTCCTTTTGTGAAGAGGAGAAAAAACACAGGACAGATAATCCAGATGTTTCAGTTCAGATCCTTGTTTTTGCCACTTATTAGATGTGTGAACTCTATAGCAGGTTCTAAACCATAAAATGGGAGTGTAAATAACCCGTCCGAGGAGTGCTGTGTAGGTTTACTGCTCACTAAATATGAAGGCTCCACAGAACGTCAGAGCTCTGACTTTCACACTTGAGCCTGGTACACCGTACTGGGAGTCTGCTTGAGCAGGTCCCATGCCTGCTTCTAGCTCCCACCTGGTCACCAGCAGTTTCTTCTCCTGCTCAGCTCTGCTGGGACACCTGGCTCAAAGCCACCGAGGCCTTTTCCGGAACATCGATGTAGCCATGGCTATCAAAGAAAGCCACTAGTGACCTTGACTCTGATTCCAGCAGCCTGACCTGGTAGCTTTGTGACCTTGGATAAATTATTTTATCTTTCTGAGTCTCCATGTCCTCAAAGGGTGACTCTAAGGATCAGATACAATCTCATGTGAGGGTGCCTAACACAGCTCCTGGCATGGACGAGGCTCAGACTGATTGGTTTCCTTCCTTCCTCCTGGAAGGCTAGAGCTGGGAGGTGCCTAAGCCTTTGGTGTAACCTGAGATCACGTTCAATGACAGCAGCATGTGTGGGAGAAAGTTTCTCACATGTTGATGGAGTCTGGCTGGAATCCTCTATCTGAGCCTGCCCTACAGCAATGAGTCTTGGCCAACACTCAGTTTATAGGTGTAACAACCACGCAGTGCTCTAAAATATCAGCATACCATTGTACTGATACAATACACAAAACAGAGCCTGTCTTCAGTGAACGGGGCCCCCAGCCCTTGCCTGATTGTTCTTGTAGTTAATATCAGTGTCTTTGCTGTTTATTCTTCCATGCATATTTATTAGCTTGTTTTATGCCAGGCATTGTGCTAGGTGCCAGATACTTAGTGAAGCACGAAAGAGATGTAGCCCCTGTCCTTAGGGAGTTCTCAGTTTAGGGGGCATTCAGGCAAATGCATCATTAAGTGCATAACTACAAAATGAGGAGGTACAAGGAAGATACAACATCAGAGGACCCCAAGTTACTTAGACTGGTGGAGAGAAGGCCTCTCTGGCATGGGAATGTGAAGATTTAATGTAAAAAGAGAATGTATTTCAGTAATAATTTTTATGTAACCATGTTGAAATGATAATGTCTTTGAAATAGTTAAATAAAAGATTAAAATTAACTTCACCTATTTCTTAAATTGATTACCAGAAAATTTAAAATTACCCACGTGGCTCACGTTGTGTTTTTATTGGATAGCACTGGTCTAGATTTAGGTAAGGAGTTCAGATTTTCTCTGCAGGACAAAAGAAAATCTAACTTTAAAGGATTTTAAGCAAGGGAATGGCATGATCAGTTTTTAGAAGACTGCTTTGTCTCCTTGTGGAGAATGATTGATGGAGAAGAGGATGAGGAGGGAAGGCAGGATGTGGTTGTAAAAGTACAGGGAGCAGGTGAAGGTCTGCACTAGGGTGGTGTTAGAGGAGAGAAGTCTGTGGATTTGAGATATAGTTTGCAGGTACAGTCTGCCATATCTGCTGAGGTTTGGATCTGGTAGGGTAAGGGAGAGGTATAGTCAAGCATGGCTCAGGCAGCTGAGTATATGGGATAGGGTATTTGCTGAGATAAAGAAGCTTGGAAGAGGACCAAGGCTTTATTTGTTTGGTTTATTGCATTTTCTTAGGGAAGGGGGTTATGGTAGATTGCTGAGAATCAGGACTTCTGTTTGGGGTTTGCTAAATTTGAGATGCATGCATGTCTAAGTGGAGGTGTTAAACAGACAGGCGGTTGGAATTATGAACCTGGAGCTCTGCAAAAATGTCTAGCCTGAAAGGTATGAAGTTAGGAGTCTGCACAGAAGTGAAATTAAAGCCATAGAAATGGATGCCATCGTCAAAGGAGAGATCTAGAGCTCTGTGTATAGAATAAAGGGAAGGAACCCTAAGAACGACCTCAAAGGAATCCCAGCACAGTTCGTTCCAGGGAGTCAGAAGAGGAGGCTGAGTGCAGAGAAATGAGATAGGATATGGATAGATAGGATCTGGATAGGGTTGGTATTCAAAAGAAGATATTTTTTTTTAGATGATAAACAAAATTCAATAGGAGACTATCTTGCCATTTAAACTAAAACAAAGCACATTTTATCCACTACTTGATTTTTTAAATAAAGCAGACATGTTTTCAGGGCCACCCTGGGGTCTGTATCAGCAGCATGGTGATTGTATTCCTGTGGTTCCTTCCCAGCAGTCCTGGACATTCCCCAAGGACCCTGTAGACAGGAGGTACGTGGACACTTCAGTGTCTGCCTTTGCCTGAAGGGTGATGGCTGCTTTTCCAAGATTTAGGTGGGTGGCCACTTTGAGGATGAGTGTCTGCCCTGGAAGACAGGTCAAGGGGGTATGTTCTTTATCTGGTAGGCAGAAACCCTTCCCCTTAGAGGCTTGATGACATTATCTCAAAACCATAGCATTTTTATTCTGTCTCTGGATTAGTTAGAAAAAGACTTTACAAACACACTCTTTCAGAAGCCAGTAGGGAATGGGTGGGGGTGGGGTAGATGGGACTGGTGGGGTTGGAGGAAGGGCAGATAGATAGCAGCCAAACAAAGCATCTGCTTTTATCAAAAGTGCTGTGTTTGGGCTTAGACAGACTGAAGCCTCATGATTCACTGATGCCAGATCCCCTGCGCCTGCCAAGAGACATACTGGCCTTGATACGGTTTTTCTTGTTCTTACCCTATTCAATTTGACCGACTGCTGCCAAGTTAAAATTTCAACAGTGGCTTTTAGCTTCATGCTGTCACTAGAATTCTGCTGAGCCCAGGTTAACCCATGACTGGGTCAAGTTTTTATCAACCAGTACCACTTTGTATTAGTCTTAGATTCCTATATAGACTCACCATAGTGTAATATGCAGGATATTTAAATGATGCTGTTTTAATGTGATGAGGGAAACTGCCTGAAAAAGGAGTTGAGTTGCCATTCTTTTCATGAACACATTCATCATTGCTATGTTTTCAGATAAGATAGACACTGACTCATAGAAAAGTAGGAACTGGGCCAGGCACGGTGGCTCATGCCTGTAATCCCAGCACTTTGGGAGGCCGAGGTGGGCGGATCACCTGAGGTCGGGAGTTCGAGAGCAAGCAGCCTGACCAACATGGAGAAACCTCGTCTCTAAAAAAATACAGAATTAGCTGGGCGTGGTGGTGCATGCCTGTAATCCCAGCTACTCGAGAGGCTGAGGCAGGAGAATCGCCTGAACCAGGAGGCAGAGGTTGCAGTGAGCCGAGATCCTGCCATTGCACTCTAGCATGGGGCAACAAGAGCGAAACTCCGTCTCAAAAAAAAAAAAAAAGAAGAAGAAGAAAAGGAAGTAGGAACTGGCTTTTGAAATGAAAGAACCAGGCATTTTAGAAGTAATCAGGCCTTTGGGAGGCCGAGACGGGCGGATCACGAGGTCAGGAGATCGAGACCATCCTGCTAACACGGTGAAACCCCGTCTCTACTAAAAATACGAAAAACTAGCCGGGCGAGGTGGCGGGCGCCTGTGGTCCCAGCTACTCGGGAGGCTGAGGCAGGAGAATGGCGTAAACCCGGGAGGCGGAGCTTGCAGTGAGCTGAGATCCGGCCACTGCACTCCAGACCGGGCGACAGAGCAAGACTCCGTCTCAAAAAAAAAAAAAAAAAAAGAAGTATCAGGCCTTAGAATCTCTGACAGCCAGGGAGGGAAATGTGTTCTTGTCTGTAGTCTACCCTGGACTGTAAGAAATAGGATTCCAAAAGTCGAGGGGCATGATAAACACGATCCTATGGCCTCAGATTTCAAAAGAGAAACACAGTTCGGGACAATT
Organism: Trachypithecus francoisi; assembly: GCF_009764315.1. NCBI lineage: Eukaryota > Metazoa > Chordata > Mammalia > Primates > Cercopithecidae > Trachypithecus > Trachypithecus francoisi. Next base: position 127,853,327 of record NW_022681470.1, read on the forward strand.
AAAAACAACACTGTGACCCCAGTTCCAAAGGAGGAAGAGGTATGTGGCCATCCAGGTAGCTCTTCTGTTTAAGGATGTGCATGAAAGACTGACTCCAGTCTGAACCTGCTCCTTTAAAGGATTCCCCCAGTGTGATATGAGGAGCCAGGGCCACTTTGATGTATTCATTCACAAGTATGTTGAACATCGGTGTGCCGGCTTTGTGCTAGGTGCTGGAGATTCAAAGACAGAAAGGCCAGGTCTTTGTGCATTTAAGGAGCCCTGGGAGAAAGGAATGCCCATTTGAACCACCCCTCCTTAGCAGCACCTTTTCTGCATCTTCTTTGCGACTGACCTAATTTCTCATCCACAGTATAGCCCTTTGTATCGCTCCACTGGTTTGATAAGCAATCCTGCCTTTCCTGACCTCTGACCTTAACATCTTTCCAGGTATCATGTTACTTTTTCTCCTTGACTTGCTGACTGCAGGTGGCACTTTCTAGATAACCCTTTCTTTTGGACCTGCCTTCTCTGTACTGCCACTTCCTCTGTGCTTTCCTGACCTTGGACCCTGAGCCAGACCCAGGAAAGGTTGGGTCATGCAACCACGGTCCATATCAGAGGGTGGCTCTGGGCTGTAAAGAAACAGAGTGCAGAGTGAAAAGAGGATTGTGAAAAATGCAAAGGGTAACAAAAGGGCTTTCAGAAGTTGTGTTTGGAACAATAAGACCAAAGAGAGGGGGTTGTGAGAGAGACCAAACTGCTGAGCTTCTGTTCGGCTTGCATTTTTTTCATCAAGAAATGACTTCTCTGATTGGAAAGGGTAGGACAAATGTGAAGCAAGAATTGCTGGCCTGGAGTAGATGCGGCCATGACAAGAGGCTCTAATGCCACCAGATAAGGTGAAGCCCCAAAGGTCAAGAAGACTGAGGGAGTGTGAGACTGAGATCATCAAATCATGTGATGTTGGAGGAATAATGGAGTAGCAAAGAACTACAGGAAGGATGCAGGTGGATACATAGTTTAATTTTTTAAAAATTATTTAGAGAGAGAAATTAAGCTACAAAATGATAAGCTTGACACTGATCTTAGGAAATATTCTATTATAAAATAGACTATCAAGACAATGATTTTTGAATACTTTGTAAAGGAAGCAGTCACCATTAGTAGCTATCAGGGCTTTGCTAAAAGCCAGTCATTCCAGATTAACTTTAGTTCCTGGGGTTACTTGGTTGGAAGCGTAGAAGAATGTTAAGAAGGCATGCATGCAAATCAGTCACTGGTGCTGTCGGTGGGGTGAGGGAGATTCAGGCTAAATGAGAATACAGGAAGCACACTGGAGGCTGTGTCCCCTGTTTTCATCGTCTAGACAATAATGTTGGCATACAGATCACATACGTGAATGATAAATCTAGGGGAATTGTTAATATGTCAGAACAACATAAATGAGATTTTTTTTTGAAAAAAGAGATCTTGGTATTTCAAAACAACAAACCAAATCTAGTTGAATACAACTTGAGAGGGAGAAAGAAAGACTAACAAGAGTCCAAAACCATTCATTACAAGTGAAAGTATGGGGTTTGGCTAAACAGCCACACACAAAAAATATTTCAAGATCTGGAGAACTGCAGCCTCAGAATGAGTCAGCAGCATGCTCTGACTGTCAAAGAAGCTCCTGTGATTTTCAGGAGCATTAACTAAAGTTAATATTCTGACCATCGGAGTTGGTCACACATGGCTGCCCAGATCATACCTGGTGAATTGTTTTTAACTCTAGACGTCAGGAATAGAAGGTGAATCCGCCCTTGACTGCAGAGCAGTGAGCTTCTGTTTAGACCTCTCCTGCTTTGAAGAACTTCTATTGCTTTAATCATGAAGTATCCCTAACATTCTTCTGTATTCGTGAAAAGGAATTTCTCGCGTCATGTGTTAACCCTGGGTGCAGAATATAAAATGAGTGTCAGCCTTAATCCTGCTAACTGCTAGTAAAGCATACTTTAACAAATAAGATGAATGCATATGTTGTAAGATGTGGAAGAGCGAATCTCTTCTCTTTTATTTTGCAAGGGGATGAAACAAAAATATTTAAGCACACATCTAGAAGTGTTATAGTTCTCTGTTTAAAGCTACATTGGGGCTGGGCACAGGGGCTCATGCCTGTAATCCCAACACTTTGGGAGGCCAAGGCGGGTGGATCACCTGAGGTCAGGAGTTCGACACTAGCCTGACCAACATGGTGAAACCCCGTCTCTACTAAATACAAAAAAATTTAGCCAGGTGTGGCGATGCATGCCTGTAATCCCAGCTACTTGGGAGGCTGAGACAGAAGAATCTCTGGAACCCGGGAGGCAGAGGTTGCAGGGAGCCAAGATTGCACCATTGCAATCCAGCCTGGTGCAACAGAGCAAAACTTAGTCTCAAAAAACAACCAAAAACAAAACAAAACAAAAAACTACATTGGGCCTAGTGTGGTGACTCACCCCTGTAATCCCAGCATTTTGGGAGGCCAAGGCAGGCAGATCACTTGAGGTCAGGAGTTTGAGACCAGCCTGGTCAACATGGTGAAACCCCGTCTCTACTAAAAATACAAAAATTTGTAGGCTGGGTACGGTGGCTCATGCCTGTAATCCCAGCACTTTGGGAGGCTGAGGTGGGTGGATCACCTGAGGTTGGGAGTTCAAGACCAACCCGACCAACATGGAGAAACCCCGTCTCTACCAAAAATACAAAATTAGCAGGGCGTGGTGGCAAATGCCTGTAATCCCAGCTACTCCGGAGGCTGAGGCAGGAGAATCACTTGAACCCAGGAGGCAGAGGTTGTGGTGAGCTGAGATCGTGCCATTGTACTCCAACCTGGGCAACGAGCGAAACTCCGTGTCAAAAAAAAAAGAAATTAGCCAGGCATGGTGGCAGGTGCCTGTAATCCCAGCTACTTGGGAGGCTGAGGCAGGAGAATTGCTTGAACCTGGGTGGTGGAGGTTGCAGTCAGCCGAGATCACGCCATTGCACTATGGATTGGGCGACACTGCGAGACTCCATATCCAACAAACAAATAAATAAGCAAGCCAGCTACATTGCTTTTAAATTTAGCAAAGGCTGTATGCACAATATTCTCCTGCTTGCAGTGAGAAAGTAACTCTTTATTGGGACCTTAATGTGATTCCCAACATCAGTAAATAACCTGTTAATCTAAGTACACACTAGCTGATATTTTTCAAAAAATATCATTTCTGCACTCACCAGGCCAGTCCCATTTTAAGCCTCTTTGTTTTCTCTTTTTCCCAGTAAACAGATAGAAATGGCCCTGTGGTAAACTCTGTTCTCTTGGTTATCTCCCTGATTAAGTTTCTCCCTGGTATTTTAAACATGTTCAGAGAGATTCATTTTCAACAAGAGCAGCCAGCCTCTCACAGTATCATTTTGAAAACGTCTGGTCTCAGTGGGGCTGGGGAGTCGGGCGCTGCTCTGGCAGCAATGATGTTCTGTTGCTGAGGGAGTTGTGTCTGAGGCCATCACAGTTCAGTTGCCCGCCTGTGGCTAAATTATCTCCTTAATGAGGGGGCCTGTCAATCCAAGAACAACATTTCTCTTTTGTTCCCTGTCTCCTTCCAATGTTTTCTTCCCTTAGTGAACTCACAGAGTGTGATGGGAGGAAGGTCTAGGTCTTCTACATATTAGAGAACACACACACACACATACATACACACACACGTTCATTTATTCAAACCAATACACAGGGAGCAACTGCACGGGAAGTACAAAGGTGAATACAGTATAGTCCCTGTTCTCAGTGAGCTCATAGTCCGGTGAGTGAGATAGACAGGAATACACATGGTATATCGAATTGTAATTGTTTGTCATCACAAAGTTTTATAATTCATAGGAAAGGAGCACTGAGGAGATGTCACTGATTATATGAGTTGTATGTGTGGGTGGGGGTGGGAACACATGGTCAGAGAAGCCAGGAATGAATGGCAAGAAGATGGGGGCTCCAGGCCTGTTGATACAGGTAATTCCAAGTAGTTAAATTTGCTGGAGTGTAAGGAGCAAGGTGAGGAGATTAGGCTGGTGGGTTGGGCAAGACCTCAGAACCGTGATTGTCATCTTTTTTTTTTTTTTTTTTTTTTTTGAGACGGAGTCTCGCTCTGTCGCCCAGGCTGGAGTGCAGTGGCCGGATCTCAGCTCACTGCAAGCTCCGCCTCCCGGGTTTACGCCATTCTCCTGCCTCAGCCTCCTGAGTAGCTGGGACTACAGGCGCCCGCCACCCTCGCCCGGCTAGTTTTTTGTATTTTTTAGTAGAGACGGGGTTTCACTGTGTTAGCCAGGATGGTCTCGATCTCCTGACCTTGTGATCCACCCGTCTCGGCCTCCCAAAGTGCTAGGATTACAGGCTTGAGCCACCACGCCCGGCCGATTGTCATCTTAAAAAATATAAAATGAGAATACGAGACTGTCCCATGTATTAACCTTATCTAATAGAACATTATTATACTTGTATATTATATATGTAACTATATATATAATATATAATTCTATTATAGTAGAAGGAATATTGTCCAGTAGATGCAAAATCTTCATAGACTTAAAGCCTGTTGCTGGCCGGGCATGGTGGCTCATGCCTATAATCTCAGTGTTTTGGGAGACTGAGCAGGGAGGATTGCTTGAGCCCAGGGGTTTGAGAACAGACCGGATAACATAGCAAGACCCCATCTCTACAAAAAAATTAAAAATGAAAAATTTGTCGGGCATGGTGGCGTGCGACTGTAGTCTCAGCTACTCAGGAGGCTGAGTCAGGAGGATTGATTGAGCCCAGGAGGTCGAGGCTGCAGTGAACCAATGTTGCACCATTGCCGTCCAGCCTGGGCAATAGCAAAGCAGTGTCTCAACAACAACAAAAAACCTGTTGCTATCTCTCTTCCCCCATCCCTTCATTCCCTCTTCTCCCCAGCTAAGATTTTGAGATGTTGCTGAAGCTTCATCCTGGAGAGCAAGGGCTGAAGCCTCTGGATTTCAAGGCCATATACACATGCATATGAGCAGAAGCCTCCAGGTTGCCTGTGGAGGGCACACTGTCTCCCAGTTGTTTAGTTCACCTTTCCTGATTGTGTGACATACCCTGGTGCATGGGTTGGTGAAATGATAGACTAGTGGACTCCAAGGCTGAGGTGTTTGTTCCTCATGGGCCGCACTGCCTCTAGTAAACAGAGAGGTTCAGCCTACTGGCTACACTCATCTTAAATCTTGTTGTGTTACATTGTAATTAAGTGTTCTAGAAATGAGTTCATTCAGGAGGAATAAACACCAGCAAGCAAGAACTCCATCCCAGACATGTAAACCTTCTTGTCCCTGCCCTCAGTAAGTTTTAAATCTAAGGTTTTTGCATAGTGCTTTTATATCCAAGAAAGTTGCTCAACTTTCTTTTTTGTTTTTGAAACAGGGTCTTACTCTGTCGCCCAGGCTAGAGTGCAGTGGTACCATCTCAGCTCACTGCAACCTCCACCTCCCAGGTTCAAACAATTCTCCCACCTCAGCCTCCAGAGTAGCTGAGACTATAGGAGTGTGCCACCATGCCCAGCTAATTTTTGTATTTTTTTTTTTGTAGAGATAGGGTCTCACCATGTTGCCCAGACTGGTCTTGAACTCTGCTCAACTCTCTTATAAGCTGTGCATAGATTCTTTGTGTGTTCTATGAAGACAGTCATTATTTGTGACTCATTACTGTTTTGAATCATTACAACCAGTTTTGTTCTTTCTTTTCCAGTCCTGATACCTTTTATTTCTTTTACTTTATTTAACTGTACTGGCTAAGACCTCCAGGACAATGTTGAAAAGAAGCAGTAACGGACCGGGCGCAGTGGCTCACACCTGTAATCCTAGCACTTTGGGAGGCCCAGATGGGCAGATCACGAGGTCAAGAGATCGAGACCATCTTGGCCAACATGGTGAAACGCTGTCTCTACTAAAAATACAAAAATTAGCTGGGCATGGTGGTGGGTGCCTGTAATCCCAGCTACTCGGGAGGCTGAGCAAGGAGAATGGCTTGAACCTGGGAGGCGGAGGATACAGTGAGCCAAGATTGCACCACTACACTCCAGCCTGGTGACAGAGGAAGACTCTGTCTCAAAAAAAAAAAAAAAAAAGGCAGTAACAGTGGACATCCTGTCTTGTTTCTGATTGATTGATTTTAGTGATGCTTCTAATACTTAGCCATCTAGAATGACACTTGCTGAGGTTTTTGGCAGATACCCTTTTCAGGTTGAAGAAATTCTCTTGTATGTCCAGTTCATTAAGCATTTTTAATCCCAGAGATTATGAAAAGGTGAGGATTTTTTTTCTTTTTCTTTTCTTTTCTTTTTTTTTTTGTGGACCATACATCAGACTTAAAGGATTTTTTAAATGCTTTTTTTCATCAATTCAATTTTCAAAATTATTTTTCTCTTTTAATCTGTGAATGCGGTGAATTGTATTAACAAGTTTTCTCATGTTAAACTGACTGTATATGCCTGGAATAAACTTTATTTGATTATGATTTTTTTTTATACATTCTTAGATTTAGTTTGTCAATACTTTTTTAGGATTTGTTCATACCTACTTGTATGATATTAGCCTATGCATTTCTTTTACTGACTTTGTCTGTTTTGGGTATCAAAGTCATAATGCCCTCTTTTTCAAGTCTCTGAAAGAGTTCATATAATTTTCAAGTAACAAATAATTCCAAAGTTTGGAAGAATTTGCTATATAGGAAAACTATATAGGCCTCATATTTTCTTTGTGGGAAGATACTGAACTACTTTTTCAGGTTTTTTTAATGGTTATAGGACTATTTTGATTTTCTGTTTTTTTTTTTTTTTTTTTTGAGATGGAGTTTCACTCTTATTGCCCAGGCTGGAATTCAGTGGCACAATCAAAGTGATAGGATTACAGGTGTGAGCCTTTGCACCCAGCCTCTAATATCTAAAGTGTTTGTGGGTCTCAGCCTATTAATTATTTCTGCTGACTTTCACTCTTTGGGGCTTCTTTCCCAGTGTGTATGGTTGTTTTTGAAAGGGAATTTACATTTAACCAAATTTGTGGATAACCTGAGTAGCATTCTGTTGAGCAAGTTTTCATCCAAAAAAGACTTGCATTGTTTTGTTACTAGTGGGCACTGCCAACCCAGACACTTTGATTTCTCTATTTTGGATTTATCTGAAAGCAGGTAATATGAATTTGAATTCCCAGCCAACATAAAGACTTGACCCATGGTTATGGATTCTTAGGAGAAAAATTATTGCCATTATTTTTTCCCATTAGCATTTGTGTAAAGACAACAGGTTTCTTTTTTGGTTCCCTTTGCTACAGCATGTTTTGTTTTTAGCCCATTTCTCTCTTCTTTGGGGTGGGGGTAGCCCATTTTGATGGTTCTGCTGTTATGCAGGGCTTCAGGGCCCAGAGTGCATCCTCCCTGCTTTCCCCCTTGCCCTTCTTTTGTCGTTTATGTTTTGTATGGATTTGTTCTGTTTCTGTATCTGTTTTGTATATGCATGTGTATTTCCTGGGAATTTCCCTTTCTTGGACTTCGGCGACATGTTTGAAAATATATTTGTAATTTAACTATAATTTAGTTTTCAGAAGGTCTGGTTTACCATATTGAGCAAATGAAAGTCTCATAGTAAAAATTTCAAATTTTCTGAGGCCTTAATTGGATTGTATAGATACAATAAAAAGTTGATTATTTGTGGTTTATTTTGTATTTGTCCATTCCTACCCTTATTTATTAATTGAATACTATGTAACAAGTACTGTTCTAAGGACTCCCTATACATTGGTAAGACCGAAGTATCCCCTACCCTCATGGAGCTTACAGTCCAGTGGAAAAGACAAACAAGCAATGACTACCTGCTGGGCAGGGTGATGGAGAAATGCAAAGGTTATATACAATTGGGCCTTCTTAACTAGTGTCTGCACAGCTCCCTTGTTTTGTTGGTCTCTGCTTTTCCTTCATGGGTTAAATATTTTTGTTGGTCTGAAGGGATCCCTTAAATGTTTGTCATGTTTCGTTGTACTTTTTGGGAAAGATTTATGTGTCCATAATTTGAAGGATGTGAAAGACTCTCCTAAAAGAGCTGATTTACCAGTTGAGAGGGAAGGAGAGCTTATTTGCTATTCAGTAGTTGCTTGGCAGCAGTCATATGTGCACTGTGCACTGATAGCCACAGAAATAAGTAGTAATGAAGAGAAGTCTTATTTATTCAGATCCCAGTGGTCTTAAAAGTTAGTATAGTATAGTGCGTGGAGGCAAAGGTATTTGCTAATTCGTTGTTAACAAATGGATTGAGTGCCTGCCATGTGCCAGGTACAATCAACTTAGTACCCTTGGAAAGAATTCTGTGAGTGTCCTTACCTCTCTCTTCTGTTTCACTCACCAAAGCCAGTCATTTATCAAGATCTGTGTATTCTTGGAAAAATTTTCTTACATCTGTACACCATCCCCTCACCTCCCACACTCTAGTTCAAGTCTCGTCGTCATCTCTCATCCAGATGATGCCAACATCCTCTTCTTTGGGCTTTCTGAGTCTATCTTGCCCTCCAGCTAATCTCATTTCCATGCTGTTGCAGGGGGACTTTTCAAAAACAGAAATCTCTGGTTATTTTCCAGCTTAAGATCCTTCAATAAATCCCATTGCTATCATGATAAAGTCTAAGCATGTTTGTGTGGCATCCAAGCCCCATGTGACCTGGCCCTGCCTCCTCTCCAGCCTCAGCTCCCAGCCCGTTACTGTTCCTGCTGCTGTCCCGAACCCTGCGCTTAGGTTTATTGTTCTCTTACTCAAGAATCCAGCAAATGCTCACTGAGCAACTGCCATGTGCAAAGCACTGAGGGTACCAAGGTGAGTAAACTGGACAAAGCCCCACCTTTGGAAGGTTGTATTCCAGGAGAAAGATAGACCCTGAGCAAACAGACATTTACTATAATATCAGTTATGATAGAAAAAATAAAGCCAGATTATCAGATAGAGGGGTGCGGTGGGGCAAATCTGAATAGGCTAGGTAAGGAAGGTCTCTCGGAGGAGGTGGTGTGTGAACAGAGACCTGAATGGTGGGAGGGAGCGAGCCCCTCTGAGTATCTGGGGATGAATATTCTGGGCAAAAGAGTAGTCGGTACCAAGGCACTGAAGCAGAGGCAGGCTTGGCATGTCTGAGCAACAGGAAGAAAAAGTCAGTGTGTGGCTGAGATGAAAGAGTAGAATAGACAATGAGCACGTTCATTTTCTTTTGCTGTGTGACAAAAACTTGGCGACTTCATACCCATTCATTACCTCGCGGTTTCTGTAGGCCAGAAGTCGGGTGTAGCTCAGCTGAGGTCTCAGTTCAGGGTATCCCACTCAGGATGTCAGTTCTAGGGAAGAATCTGCTCCCACACTCATTCAGGTTACTGACAATTCAGTTCCTTGCGGTTGTAGGACTGAAGTCTCTGTTTCCTGGCTGTTGGTAGTGAGGGCAGCTCCCCTCTCCTGGAGACCACTTGCAGTTCTGTGCCATAGGCCTTCTCCCAGGCCCTCTCATAACACTGCACCAGCAGCAGGATCCCTCACCTCAGATCCCCTCACACTTCGTGTCAGGCCCACCTAGTGGATCACCATCTCATAACGTCAACTGACTTCAACCCTTAATTCCATCTACAAAATCCCTGTGCAGCAGCACTAATCTAAACACCAGACTGATTTTTGACTGAGTAGCTAGGGGATAGGAATTTTGGGGGCTGTCTTAGGAATTCTGCCTGCCACCATGAAGTTGGACTGGTGGCTGGGGTCACGCCAACCAGGCTCGTAGGGCATGGTGAGGACTTGAGGGTTTTGTTCTGATGAGGTGGGAACAGCCTGAGTAAGGACCATCATGGCACTGGATGGAGAGCAAATTGTGGAGCTGGCGAGACGCAGAAGGTATTGCAGGTGTCCAGCAGGAGATGATGGTGACCTGCGCTCAGGTGGCACTAACTCCTGAGCAGCTTGCAGTCCCCCAAATGTACCATGTTGCCTTGTGTCCCTATATCTTTGCACATGCTTCTCCTGTTGCCTGGAGCATTTCTCATCACCACCTACCCCATGTGGGGCTTCTTCACCGAAACAAGTCCCCCCCCCACTGAGTGCTCCAAACCTAGCTCAGATGCTGCCTGGAGGCCCCTCCACGGTGTGTCCCAGCCACTGGCACCCTCTCGCCAACCTGAGCTGTGTTGTGTCTGTTAAGCTGTCTTCCGCCCTGGCCTGTAACCTCTCTGGAGTCAGGGACTTTGTCTTTGGTTCCTGTGTTTCCATTGTCTAGCCTTGTGCATGGCATATTATAGATGCTTGATGATGTTTGTGGGCTGCATACAAGAGCTATGGGAGATGACTGGATGTGAAGTAGACATGTTACGATTGTTGGAAAGCTCACCCTGTAGAGGGAAAGAGCATATATAAAAAAATATACAATACAGTGAACAGGAATACAGACGCCATGCCATGTGCACAGAGGAGGTGTGCCACCTCTGCAGATGACTAGTGTGCGTGGAGCTTAAAGGGAGCCCTTATCCTACTCAGTCTGCAATAGTTGGTGCTAGCTTTTCACATTCCTCCATTGCATGAAATATTGATAGTATTGCAAACAATTCCATTTTGTTTTATCTAAAAACATTTGGCAATACTCTTAGCCATTAATTTATTCTATAATTAAAGAAGTAAACAGTCATTCATTTAAAACATTCTATAACTTAAGACTGACAAGTAACCTTCCTTCCCTATCTGTATTTCAACTACTCGGAAAAGAAGATCTGTACTAGTGAAATTTTGCTTAAGAGTAGGACCTCTTAATTCAAAATAGCGAACACTTACAGAACAAGTGTCCTTTTAAGAGGGAGGGAGGAAATTGTCAATCTAGTTACTAATGAGAAACAAACTAAAATAGTAAGAATATCATTTGTGTGACTCAACTAAACATTTCCAAAGTTTGAACTTTAAAAAGTGGGATGCTGGAAAGAATGATTTAACCAGAGTAGACACGGTGATGTTATTTACAACTTCATAAGCTCAAAAGCAAAATAATGAGGGAGTCCAATTTCACCCTGCTGGCTTCCATGTTGGCCATTCACAGTGGGGCTGTGTGCCTGCTGCCAGGAGGGGCCAAGGTGCCTGCCAGATCTCTACTCCGTTGCAAGTAGAGATGCACCCACCATGGAATCACAGGGTGAGGACTCATAATTGGCATAAGCCAAAAAAATTATATAAAAAAACCCTTTTCATTTATATTGCCAAGTTTCTCTGTTTGTTTTCTAGTGATTTGTCTTGCAGAATAGAAATCTGTGGTGCAAGAACTGTTTGCTGTACAGTCTTGTGTAAATAATTGGATATTCTATTTCCAATTAGAGGCTCAGACTATAGGGCCAACTGTGAGGTTTTCTAGCTCCCCGGAAAGGGCGTCTGGGTGTGGAGAATGTCTTCTCTCTGGTTCGCTGCGATTGGGTGGCTGGCTGGGAAAGAAGGAGACACAGCATTTCTGCTTTTAAATATAATTTTAATTTGGTTCAGATTTTTTAAAGCTTTCGGATTTATAATGCATTAACTTGGTTTTATGATACTGTTCTTATATTCCTTCCCTTGCTTCTCTAAAAAGGGTGAGGAGAATAAGCAGATCCAGGATCCCTTGGAGCCCTGAAACTAGAATCTGAGAACACTTGAACTCCTGTTTGCTTTCAGAACAGAATGAACAAGGCCCCCTTTACAGAGGCCTTGCTGGGTTCACCTGGGGGCAACGCTAAGAGGGAACTTCAGTCTTATCCTTTTCTCTGCTCTCAAGGTGTTTTAGATGAAGAAAAGCAGAATAATTTCATGGGAAGTGCCAAATACCCCCTCAGAAGTTCTCTGGGTAGTTTGCCTGACTTTTTTTTGGCCTCGCTGCCAGAGAGCACCGCTGGTTTGTCCGTGCCTGGCCGCGTGGGAGAGCACCGCTGGTTTGTCCGTGCCTGACCGCATGGGCTAACATGTTGACATGGGGGACCCAGTGCGGATGCCTCCACAGACCTGTTGAGATCAGTGCTGATGCGGGCTTGGGAGCCATCCTAAATGTGATGCGGCTTCTCTTGGCTTTCCTTTTGTAAAAGGTGGAGGGGGAGGAGGTAGGCATAAGGCCAGAGTGGGAGAGTTACCTGGCAACTTCTCTGTGCCTTTTTGTAGCCTCAGTGTTGAGTGGTCAACTGCACATCTAATCGACTTCTTTAACCATTTCTCCTGAGAGCCTCTAACTTGCTGGCACTGTACCAGGACATACAGTGTAATGTGGTCCACATCTTGTTCAAACCTCAGACTCCTCTTCCTAGCTGAGTCTCCTCTGTTTTGTGCTCTGTAAGTTGAGGATAGTACCACTTTCTTCACAGGATTATAAAAATTAAATCTTCTAATGTATGTAAATCACTAGCACAAAGTAAGTGCTCAATAAATGTTTTCTTGTTTTTAAAAGACAGATACAGTCTCTGCTCTCACATGCTAGCTTTTTCCAACAGTCTGGACAGAGGGCCATCCAGCTTCCCATCCGCCAGATGACCATGGACCTTCATACCCATCTTGGAAGGCAGTTCTTCCCATTTTCAGATGGTATAGTTGCTGGAAAGTACTTCCTTAAGTGAGGTGAAAATCTTCCTCCCTCTGGCTGTGCCTAAACGAAGTATTTGCTCCTTCTTTCATACAGAAGTCCTCAGCTATTACTGACAAGCAGTCTGTATCTGCCTTCTCCCCAAGCCCACTCTCACCCAGGCTAAATGTTCCTGTTCCTTTTGGTTCCTCCCATGTTATGTGGCTTCAGTATCTTCTCTCTCCACCTGGCTGCTGATTTTCTGGACCTGTCCTGGGGAGCCAGTGTTCTATTTATTCCTGTTTTATTTACTTTCAGCGTAGAAGTGAATATTCCAGATGTGCTCTGACAAATGGCTCCTACGTCTTTTCATTTTGGTTTTTAATCTTCTGTCAACGTAGCCTAACATCCCACTGGCATCTCTGATAATGGTATCCTGCTATTTCACAATTAAACTTGGTCAATCAGATTTCACATCTTTCCCATCTTCTACTTGCACAGGTGGAATTTTTAAATTAGAAGTTCAAATTTTATTCCTGTTCTATTTCATCGTGTTAGGTTTTGCCCATCACCTAATTTTTTTCGGGGAGGGGAAGACCTTATTAATGTGATTTAATACATAGATCACACTTATAACACTTAATATATGCCCACATATTACTTACTAATGCCAGGTGCTGTTTTAAGTACTTTGATAAATTTCACCTTTGCTCTGCACAACTATCCTATGATACAAGTACTATTATTCCCATTTTGTAGATGACAGAACTGAGGCGTAGAGAGGCTGTGGTCACATGGTGAACTGTGTTGAGATTCACACAGTAGTAAGTGGTAGAGGCAGTATTTGAACCCAGGTAGTCTGGCTTCATAGCCTGTGTTCATTGTCACTCAGCTAGAGTGACTGTTACATGAACTAGCCCTTCTGGTTTTCTTTTTTGAGACAGAGTCTTGCTCTGTTGCCCAGGTTGGTGTGCAGTGGCATAATTTCGGCTCACTGCAACCTCTGCCTCCTGGGCTCAAGTCATTCTCCTGCCTCAGACTCCCGAATAGCTGGGATTTCAGGTGCTTGCCACCACACCCAGCTAATTTTTGTATTTTTAGTAGAGACAAAGTTTCACCATGTTGCCCAGGCTGGTCTCAAACTTGTGACCTGTAGTGATCTGCCTGCCTCGGCCTCCCAAAGTGTTGGGATTACAGGCGTGAGCCACCGCACCCTCCCAGGCTGCTGCTTCTTTTTTTTTCCCCCTTGATTCATGAATTTGATCACTGTGCCATCAAAGTTCTCATTTAAGGGATCATAGCAGTATGGATGGAATGGGGGCTTGGATGGAACACTTCTGTCCACTTATAAGGATCTTTCTAGATAATCAGTGGTTTGTTGTTGGGCTTTTTTTTTGGTGGCGGGTAGAGTGGGTAGGGTGCTGGCTGCTGAGTTCAAACAAATCTACCTTATGGAATACTAAATAACTTGGGGTCTTATAAATTATTTGGTCATAGCAGTGTCATGACTTCCTCAACTTCCTTGTTGAACTCTAGATATGATTTAATTATAGCATTCATTAGACCTGCTGTTCTCTTTGATATCACAAAAGGCAATATAGTCAGATTTGTGATTATAACGCTTTTTTTTTAGGTGCTCAACAAGTCATTCTGATTAAATTTTGCCTAGGACCTGCTGTTTTTACCAGATTTATTTGTAAAACCCTTTTCCTTTTGTCTTTTTTTTTTCCAGCTACATAATTTTTATTTTTATTTATTTATTTCCTTTCACCTTTTGAAAGCTGAAACATTCTTTTTTCCCTTTCTCTAGAGAGCCATGTGAAAACTCACCATACTTCCTAAGCTAGTTCTCTTTGGCTAAACCTCAAACTCTTGGGAAAGAGGTGAATAACCAGAGTTGGCCAAGCCAGGTGCTGTGTGTGGGTGGTTTCTGGAGCAGCACTGGCTGCAGTTAGCAGTGTCCCCACACAAAGATGGGGCCACCTCAAGACAAGGTGTCCTGTGCTCTCCCCATAGCCTTGCTTGTCTGCCCAGACCCAGGCACCCAAGATGTTCCCCAACCCACCCCTGGGTGAACTCCCCTATGCTCCTGTTTGGCCCTCCACCATAACATACTTCTCTTGGCAGAAGGGAAGGAAACCAGGAGTTGCTGAGCAATCTGTCTTCCCTTAGCCCAGGGCCCTTTGCTTCCAGCAGTTGGCTCTCCTTGTTCTCAGTCTTCTTATCCTACTTACTAGAGTTTTCTTATGCTTCTTATTTTTTCCTTTCTGGTTCCTTGAAGCTGGAGCTGGTGTTCAAGAAGAGTTCCCTGCCCTCTAAAGCAGGGAACAGTCAGTGAGAGCAGTCAGTCTCACTGGGGAAGTTAGGTCCAAGCAGGGGGAATGACAGCTAATGACATAGGGCAGCATGCAGGAGTGGTGCAGACCAGGGAGGCTGCAGCCAGGAGCCAGGCTGAGGGAAGACACCTCAGGGAGGGCTTCCTGGAGGAGGTTGGACCAAGACCCACTGGCTGGGAGAGGCAGTCTTGGCTGGAGTGATGGCAGGCCTCAGAGAGAAGAGGAAAATGAGGCTCCTGAGGTAACTTGGGGTTTCCAAATATCTGGTCCTCAGTTTCGCTATCAGGATATTGAAGTACCATTATGAATTGGGAAGGTTTAATCACAAGTAGGAGATCTAAGCAAGCACTGACTGGTGATAGTTAATGTTAGAGATTGTAGGAGAGAGAGCTGGGAAGACAAACCTCAAAGCTCTTTAGCCAGTTAACGGAAAATTGTCTATTTTATTCTTTCTTTTTCTTAATTATCCTAATCTCTTTCATTTAAGACCTTAGTTTTTAAAGAGTCTCCTTTTGGGTCTCTATTTCAGTCAAACCTCATTAAAGACCATCCCTTTTCATTTTTAATGTGCAATTTCCATTTACCAAGAGTAACTTTTGGAGAGAGATCAAGATCAAACCATTTACCTCTACACATAGCACCTCTCTCTTCCATCCCATTATGCCTCTCACTAAAGCCAGAACTAAAACCCTCACCTACCTCATAAGCCTTGCTTTTATTGCAGACATTTCAAGGGAATGGCTTTGGATGGCTTTAATAAAATTTTCCCTAATTTGAGTCATTCATCCAATGCTATGTCGTGTTTGAATGACCCATGTTACTTTTCTCATGTAGAGATAGTCCACTGGCACCCAAATATTTCAGAATTTTAAGTGAAAAAAGATGGGCCCAGGTGCGTTGGCTCACACCTGTAATCCCAGCACTTTGGGAGGCCAAGGTGGGCAGATCAATTGAGGGCAGGAGTTCGAGACCAGCCTGGTCACCATGGTGAAATCCCCGTCTCTACTACAAATACAAAAATTAGCCAGGTGTGGTGGTGCATGCCTGTGATCCCACCTACTCAGGAGGTTAAGTCAGGAGAATCACTCAAACCCAGGAGGCAGAGATTGCAGTGAGTCAAGATCATGCCATTGCACCCCAGCCTGGACGACAAGAGCGAGACTCAAAAAAAAAAAAAAAAAAAAAAAGTATTTCAAGAAAAAATACACAGGAGCTTTATCATACTGCTGGTCTCCAATGCAATTGTTTGGGGCTACCTTATAAGTGAGAGAACTTCAAATCTCCTTTGGTACTTTAGTTACTAAGTTATAACCAAGAGCAGCAAAGTGAGGGTCTCTTTGGAATCAGATGTCCTTCTATTTAGAAGAAGTGTTTTCTCTAGAGTATCACTCCAGTAGAACTTTTTGCAATGTTGGAAATACTCTGTAATTGGGTCATGCTAGCTGCTAGCCACTGGTGTAACTGAGGAGCTGATTTGTAAATTTTATTTGGCTTTAATTTAAATAAAGCTTGTTTAAACATCTTAAATTTTATAATTCTGTTAACCTGTATGTTTTTATGTTCTAGTCTCAGGAACCCCCCAGACCGTCTTACCTTTTGGTGAAAAGGGTGTGGGTTCCCAGCAAGGAACCCAAGCAAAAATTAAGAAGCATCTCTAAGACAGCAAATTTGATTAGGCTTCTTAAACAGTCCTGTGATTCTGTGGGAGGGGCACCCATGTTCAGAACAAAAATTCACCACACAAGAATCTTTCTTATAAAATTACTTTCCTTTTTACCTTCTTTACCAAAAATACTTCTTTGTATCTTTAACTTTCTTTTCATCTCTTATTTACCTTGTTTTAGACATAGCCCTATGAGGTTTGAGTTAGACAAAGATATTTTACGTATAATAAGAACATTAAAAAGAAAATGTTTTCCTGTAATTCTTAAATCAGAAATTACCCAGATACTTAATATCAAATAACTTTAGATCCTAAATTATGACAGGTTTGTTTGTAAGCATTTATTCCATTACGTTTACCTGATGAATGTATGAATGTAATAGTTTACTTAGACTATTAACAAAAACTGTGATAGCTAATGAAGTTATTTTCCTAGTAACTATTTTTATAGCTGTGAATTTCAGGTATTTACTTAAGTAATAAAACTTATGCTTAATTTTAAGGGTATTTATACCAATAACTCAGCATTTAGTTATTTTCATTAAGCCAACAATATTTCATAGGTATACACAAGCAAAGATTATTCTGTCTTGGGCTGGGTTTTATAGTTGGTAATCCTCATGGCAAATTTTATAGTGTTCTGCTGGGGTAAACATTGCTAGTATTTTACCAATAATTTTTTTTTTTTTTTGAGACGGAATTTTGTTCTTGTTGCCCAGGCTGTAGTGCAATGGCGCCATCTCAGCTCGCCGCAACCTCTCCCTCCCAGGTTCAAGTGATTCTCCTGCCTCACCCTCCCGAGTAGCTGGGATTACAGGCATGTGCCACCATGCCAGGCTAATTTTGTATTTTTAGTAGAGACGGGGTTTCTCCATGTTGGTCAGGCTGGTCTCGAACTCCCAACCTCGGGTGATCCATATGCCCCGGCCTCCCAAAGTGCTGGGATTACACGCGTGAGCCACCGTGCCCAGCCTACCAATAATTTTAAAGCCACCTTATTTATTAAAGATTTTACTGGCCGGGCGCGGTGGCTCAAGCCTGTAATCCCAGCACTTTGGGAGGCCGAGACGGGCGGATCACGAGGTCAGGAGATCGAGACCATCCTGGCTAACACGGTGAAACCCCGTCTCTACTAAAAATACAAAAACTAGCCGGGCGAGGTGGCGGGCGCCTGTAGTCCCAGCTACTCGGGAGGCTGAGGCAGGAGAATGGCGTAAACCCAGGAGGTGGAGCTTGCAGTGAGCTGAGATCCGGCCACTGCACTCCAGTCCGGGCGACAGAGCGAGACTCCGCCTCAAAAAAAAAAAAAAAAAAAAAGATTTTACTTAAGTCACGGGTATCTGGGTAATTTCCAATTTAAGAATCACAGGAAAACATTTTCTTTTTAATGTTCTTATTTTTTTTTTTTTTTTGAGGCAGAGAAATATCTTTGTCTAATTCAAACCTTGTAGGGTTATGTCTAAAAGCATTTGACTAGTCTTTTAAGTATCTGATTAAGGGCTTTTATGTGTCTTTTAAGCCAATTAATTAGAGTGCTTTATATATTTTTAGTAGTGAAACATTGTTTACACAATGTATAAATACATAGAGGTATTTAGGCATGCTGATAGAAATACATTTTATAGATTCATAAAGACTTTTTCCTTTTTTCTAGCTTAGATTCAAAATTCTTGATAACATGTTGCATCACTCTAGGCAGTTTTCAGCTAAATAGTCCTAAATTTGCATATTAAAGGAAACAACTCAGGTGAAGATCCGATAGCAAAATTTACATGATGAGCTACAGGGAGAAAAAGTTTGGTGTGCTAGAGGGCAATTAAAATGAATTTAGCTGCCAATTAAACATATATTATAAAATTATATATTTATATTTAATGTGTATATCACATATAATATGCATATCATAAAATGCATATATAATTTATAATGGCCTTTTAAATATACATAGATACATGTATACACACATATACAAACAGAGATCCTGTAGCTTTACTTTAGTGCTTTAGCCTTGAAATAAGTATAAATTCGCTGGCTTGCAAAAAACAAAACAAAACAAAACAAAAAAAAGGGTTAGATCCAAACAGTGGTTTTTATCTCAGTGCAAAAGTAACAGCAGATTTAAAGTAGGCAGAAAGGAAAATAGAAAAAGAGAATTTAGGGACTCTATAGTTTGCAGGTCGACCTTAGGGTTCCTTTTCCTTAATGTAAATGTGCACAAAGACCATATTACTTCTATTTTACATAAACTCTGGCAAGTTGAGGTGCCGTAAAACCTACGAAGTACTCGAAAGGGGATCATTCTCCTTATTTTTAGAGTATTTCTTTCCCACATGTTTTTTTTTTTTTTTTTTTCTTGAAAGGAGGAACTGAGCTCTGGCCTTAGGATTTGTGTGGTGGATGGATACGTGTCCTGGACAAGCCGTTTGTAAAATGAATTTGTACTGAGGATTTCCCTGCAGGGTTGCTGCACGTTGTGGGGGATCCACCCCCCAGACACTCCCACGAGGCCCCCAGGCCCACGAGGTCACCCATGGGCGACTTTTGGCTGGGAGGAGCAAATGCCCTTTCTCTTCAAAGCTGAAAAAACTGTCTCTCATTTACCTACGAAAACAACAGTTCAGTTTCTCATGCAAATGCGCACAGCCAAGCCAAATTGAGATTAATTCTGAGAGAAAAAGCAATAGAGGAGACCTTTTAGAATGCACCTTTGAACTAGAATTAGGATCTTACACAACAATTTCCTAGGAGAAAAATCAGCTCAAGAATAAATTAAGGGCCGGGCGCGGTGGCTCAAGCCTGTAATCCCAGCACTTTGGGAGGCCGAGACGGGCGGATCACGAGGTCAGGAGATCGAGACCATCCTGGCGAACACGGTGAAACCCCGTCTCTACTAAAACATACAAAAAACTAGCCAGGCGAGGTGGCGGGCGCCTGTAGTCCCAGCTACTCGGGAGGCTGACGCGGGAGAATGGCGTAAACCCGGGAGGCGGAGCTTGCAGTGAGCTGAGATCCGGCCACTGCACTCCAGCCTGGGCGACAGAGCAAGACTCCGTCTCAAAAAATAAAAAAATAAAAAAAATAAATAAATTAAGGACCATCAACCAAAACGGGAGGTCCAGAGCTCAGGTGGACTTACCAGTTCCACCAGAGGAGAAGCTCAAACTGGGTGAGGCTGCAGTGGGCCCGGGCTGGTACCTTAGCTCCAGTTTCAGGCAATTCCTTCAGGGTTCTGAGTCTTCTCTGAGGCCCCACGTGTTTGGGCGTCAAATTATTGTCAATGAAAAGAGTCAAACTGTAAAATATTTAAAGAGATTTATCCTGAGCCAAATATGAGTGACCATGGCCTGTGACATAGCCCTCAGGAGATCTTGAAAGAATGTGCCCCTGGTGGTTGGGGTACAGCTTGATTTTATACATTTTAGGGAGGCATGAGCCATCCATCAATCAAATACATTTAAGAAATACATTGGTTTGGTCCAGAAAGGTGGGACAACTCAAAGCAGGGGCTTCCAGGCTGTAGGTGAATTTAAACATTTTCTGGTTGACAATTGGTTGAGTTTGTCTAAAGACGGGGGATTGATAGAAAGGAAATGTTCAGGTTAAGATAAAAGATTGTGGGGACCAAGGTTCCTTTGAAGTCTTACAGTGGCTGTCCTTAGAGACAACAGATGACAAATGTTTCCTATTCGTTAATCTCTTTAGGATTGGGAGGTCCTGGAAGAAAAAGATCTAGCTATGTTAATGGAGATTCTTTACAGATAAAAATTTTCCCCCACAAAGGACAGCTTTGCAGTGCCATTTCAAGACATAGCAAAGAAACATGTTTTACAGTAAAATATTTTGACTTTCTTCTTTGTCACATGTTATGCCAGAGTCAGATTGGAAAGTAAGTCATGAAATGTAGGGTTAAATAAAACCCATCTGATGAGAATTTATGGTTTGTAGGGCATGACTCTCCAGACCCCTTAGATAGGAATTCGGGCAAGATAAAATCAGAGCTTAGTTCTCAGTATGTATCCAAGATATACAACATGATGCTATGGAATACATGTAATATTTAAAAGGTGACTATCGTTGAAGCAAATTAATAGATCCATCATCTCACATAGTTATCCACTCTTGTTTTTGTGGCAGGATCAATTGAAATCTACTCAGCATGAAACCCATGTACAGTACAGTTGTATTACCTATAGTCCTCATGTTGCCCATTAGAGCTCTAGGCTTGTTCAGCCTACATATCTGCTGCTTTTTATCCTTTGACCTACATCTCCCCATTTCCTCTCCCTTCTGCCCCCATCACCATAACCACTGTTTTATTCTCTCTCTGTATATTTGACTTTTTAAAAATTTCTCTTTTTCTTTTTCTTTTTCTTTTCTTTCTTTCTTTCTTTCTTTTTTTTCTTTTTTTTTTTTTTTTTTTTGAGACAGAGTCTTGCTCTGTCTCCCAGGCTGGAGTGCAGTGGCGTGATCTCGGCTCACTGCAACCTCCGCCTCCTGAGTTCAAGCATTTCTCCTGTCTCAGCCTCCCAAGTAGCTGGGCCTATAGGCAGGCGCCCACCACCACGCCCGGCTATTTTTTTTTTTTTTTTGTATTTTTAGTAGAGACAGGGTTTCACCATGTTGGTCATGCTTGTGTCCAACTCCTGACCTCAAGTGATCCACCCGCCTTGGCCCCCCAAAAGGCTGGGATTACAAGCATGAGCCACCACCCCTGGCCTCTTTTTTTTTTCTTTTTTTTTTGAGACGGAGTTTCGCTCTTGTTGGCCAGGCTGGAGTGCAATGGTGTGATCTTGGCTCACCGCAACCTCTGCCTCCTGGGTTCAAACGATTCTCCTGCCTCAGCCTCCCTAGTAGCTGGGATTACAGGCATGCGTCACCACACCTGGCTAATTTTGTATTTTTAGTACAGATGGGATTTCTCCATGCTGGTCAGGCTGGTCTCGAGCTCCCCACCTGCCTTGATCAGCCCGCCTTGGCCTCCCAAAGTGCTGGGATTACAGGCATGAGCCACTGCACCTGGCCTATATGGGGGAATAAAAACACTGGGCACACAGAACAGTAGGATGAATTGCTGAGGTTTTCACCAGGAGCGGGTGGGTAACAGCCAGCAATGAGAAGAGAAGGCTCCGTTCCCTCCATCACCCAGGCATTGGGCAACCTGGGGCAGCCCCTCCACCCGCCTAAGCCTCTCTTTTCTTACTGTCAATGTGGGCACGACACAGTCACTGGTGGGGACGTTTTGGGGATTAACCCAGACACCACCAGTGACCAAAAGTGCCGTACGTTCGCATACCCAGGCCTGCCTACCTCCCACCTCTGCTATCCCCTGAGCCCTTTGCTTCAGACTTTCGCTTTCTATGCTCAAGTAAATCTAGAATTACCACATATAAATACTCGAACATTCTGGGCCTGAATTTCACAGGGAGGCATGTGGGAGCTTCTAGACTGAGGTCACGGTGGTATCTCCCACCCCACCACACACATCCTGTCGTGAATACTGTCTGGGAGATGGGGCCCAGCTTAGTAACCTAATGAATAGGGTGAAATAATGGTGGACATATTATACTCAATGTAAGAATGCATCGTTCCCAGCCATTCTTATATTTGTATTTTCTCTTTTCAGGGATCCACATCTTCTGGACCCAACTCTGGAATATGTGAAGGTAGGAAATCAGGATTAAACATGTAGCCATGACCCTGGGTAGTAGATTTTCCATTTGGATCACAAAGTTGCTAAGTAATGTTGCAGCCTGGTTTGTGTAAAAAGCTGGTTAGACTCGCCAAAACAACGGGGAGGAAATTTGACTCCCTTAGGCCTTTGGTAAATTTTGTAGGGGTCTCACGTCATCCTATTACAGGTACCCTTATCTGGCCTTAGACCCAGATATGTTTTAAAATTCAGAGTTTTTTTTTTTTCTGGAAAGGTAATATGGTATGTATAGTAATACCCCCAGAGAGGTTTGGGGTCAGCACTCCATAATCACACTCATTATTTTCACAGTGACATGTAAGAGTATCCACACTAAGAGGGATAAATAGATAACAAATTATTTTACGTAGTTCAGGTTACATTGTGTCACCAAATGAGTTTGCTGCCAAGTGAGGTTTTTTTTAATGTTTGTGTTCAGAGTTTTTTGGATTTGGGAATGTAGATGAGGAATTGTGGACCCGTGTTTACCTTCAGTGGAGGACCGAAGCCTCCCTGAGATTTTGTGAGCCATCTTTTCCATTCCAAGAGCCACCCTCTTGTTCAGGGCTAATCTGGGGTCAAGTAGTAATATTAGGTACTTAGTTACTTTCCAGCGGGACTGGCAGTCGATGCTTCTAAATATTCAACCCTTCTAAATAATGTATTTCTTCTGAGCAGGAAGAAAAGATGCTTTTCACTTCTTCCCTCTGCCTCGTCATTTTCCAGTGTTGCTGTTTGCTTTATTTTCTTTTGTTTTTGAAACTGTATTCTGGCACCTCCTACAGAAGAAAGAAGTCTGATTCTCACATTTGGTTTCTTGGATTTATGACAACATAGTTATTTTTTGGGAGAAATCGTGGCAAGAGTTAGAGTTTAGAATCAGGAGCCTCATTCCACCTTCACTATCCCAAGGGCAGCATCCTAGTTTCAGAGTATGTAGGCCTATCTCTTTTGTGTGTACCCATGCCTTCCCCAGAGTCTTGCCATATCCTCCCTCTTTAAAAGACCGGAGGATGGACGGAAGAGGAGGAAGCTCCAGTAGAACCACTTGACCCCTTGGGGCAGTCGTAGTGAAGTTTGTTGGAATAGAGGTGGATATTCTTTTTTCCCGTTTCTTATCCCTGAATGACAACTGAGCTGTGTTTTTATGGGAGAAAATGTGTAATCCTAAACCTGCAGGGCTACCACACCAGAATCTGGCCAGAGCTTTATAAATAGTGTATCTGTGTCCCTCCCAGATGCATCACATGTTTTGTGCAGGTTATGCATCGCAAAGTATTAGAGGATGCTATTTGCGTAGACTGTGATTTGACTTAACAAAAAATGCACTCTAGAATTCTGCAGTGTGTGACAACAGCCCTTTAAAAATCACTCCATGCCATGTTTCAGAAATTGGCTGTCTCCTACCATGGGCCAGTCTGGCTGTGCTCAGCAAGTATTCCGCCTTCTTCTTACTCCAATGCCTCAGTCTTTTCTTTTACAAAAGTCCAAACCCCTTTTAAGATAATTTGGTGGTGCATTCTCAAGCTAAATATAGAGGATTTTGGAATGGCCTGTTTAGGTGTTATCCAAGCTATTGCATCTCATTTATGAGTATCAATCATTGTGAGTTGAGTGGTATTGACAAAGAAGAGATTTTGGAGTTGTCAGTGGCTTCTGTTTATCTGGGCTCTCTTTGCCTTCTCCTGGCAGTGAGATGTGATGGAACTGCTCTTTGAGATTCAGAGGGTTCTCCTTTTCAAGAACGTGTTGAGGTATTCCGAAAGGTACCCTTTCCTCCTAACTTGATCTGAATCTAATCAGAGCCTTATAAATGATGTGTCTGTATCCTTCCTAAATGTATCACTTTTTTTTCTTTTTCACTTCACCCTTGGTTTAGAGGGATGGTTTGGGAATATGTTGGGCCAATGTGGGGTATTTTCATTTGCCTCTATGGACACTAAGGCTCTGAAAGCACGTCCATAGCGGTCTCTGACGTAAAGGTCCAAGAGGACCCAGGGACCCATCTTCTTGGCTTGGGTCTGTTGTAGGACTTCTCACACTTAGTTGCCCTGTGGAGCCAGGCTGACTAGTGCCAGGAAGGCCTCATAAGTTGATGCCAGCTGGTGCCTCATGGCTGGAGATAAATCAAGGGAGGTGAGAGAGTTGCAGATAAACTGAGGTGCAGTTTGACCCCCTTAACTTCTTGTCTACAATCCCCTTGTGCACTTACTGCCTCTTGAGCTTAGAGAAAAGTAGTTCTATGTGAATTATGTTGTCTCATAAAGACCCCTTCCAGTGGGTTCAGATTCATTGGTCGAAAAAACAAGCATCACGAAGCCAAACTTTAGGATCCATTTTGACCCCAGAATGGGGAGAGTCTTATCCTATCCTGAGTCTCATCCAGGCAGGGGAAGCACCCAGTTGTGGCCAACAGATAGCAGTCCAAATGCTGGCAGGAGCTCCAGCCCCAGGTCTCCCTCCCTCCCTGTGTCTTTAAATGCTGCTTCCTTGCCGGGCCCTGTGGCTCACACCTGTAATCCCAGCACTTTGGGAGGCCAAGGCGGGTGGATCACCCGAGGTCAGGAGTTCGAGACCAGCCTGGCCAACATGGTGAAACCCCGTCTCTACTAAAAATACAAAAATTAGTCGGGTGTGGTGGCAGGCATCTGTAATCCTAGCTACGCAGGAGGCTGAGGCAGGAGAATCACTTGAACCCGGGAGGCGGAGATTGCAGTGAGCTGAGATTGCACCATTGCATTCCAGCCCAGGCGACAAGAGTGAGACTCCGTCTCAAAAATAATAATAATAATAAAAATTAAAAAATGCTTCTCCCCTCCCCATCAGAGACTTTCCAGCCATCTTCCCTTGGTTTTTTCAGTGCCCAGATAGAAGAGAGAGGTCTGGGACTGCCTCCTGCCTCCTGCCTCTTCGGGTCTGGGAGAGACAAGGTACTGAGGCTGACTCTCGTAGCTGGTGGGGCGACAGGACTGCAGTGTCATGGCAGGAGAGAGCTGGGTGGAAAAAGAATCCAGTGTTCAGCCCTGGCAGTTTGTATGTGTGTCCTTCTAGCACCGCGCACCGTTTGTGTTGCAGTACGTTCATGCCGGGTGAAAGGGGACCAGTTTCTCGGTTGCTTAGCTACCGGTCGTTCATCCCAAGTGGAATGGAGGAAAATATGCATGGCTGGGAAGCCCCAGGGCTGCTTGGCAGCTCTTTTACCTTGTCCAGCAGGCTGGCCTCCTGCTGGGACTTCTGACAGCACCAAGACCCCAAAGGCTCAATTTGATATTTGGATGTGAGAGGAAAATAAATTGCAGATCCAAAGTAGCCCAGGGATTTGGGGATCTCATTCCTCACTGTTTCTGTCTCTTTAATTCCGGCACTTAAAGGAGAGAATTTTTCTTTTCTTTTCTTTTTTTTCCCCGTTTTTCCTAGCCTTCTCGCCTCACAATATTTTCCCCCCCACAGTAGCTCAGAACATGATCATCTTGAGAGTTTGGTTTTAACTTTTGTCTAATCATGAGGTCCTTTTCTGTGGTCAAACATAATTGATTCTATTTCACAAGATTGAAAGGAAAGATTTTTTCCAGATTGGAAAGCCAAACCCTCCAGAGTGGCTCCACCTTCCTCCTGCTGTTTACCACGTAGTTAGTGACTTCGGTTCCTGGCATACAGCTCTGGAATTTTCCTCTGCGTACCTAGCATACCTTACCCTAGATAAAACCAAACATTTTTTTTTTAATAGGAGGAAATATCTTTTAGAGCCAATAACCCTAGGCAAAATTATGAAGTAGAATTTTATCTCTGTACTGCTGAATCTACTCACTCTCCCATTGCATTTGGCCAGATTTTTACCTCATTGCTTAGAAAATTTGATAAAATAGTAGTGCTGAAATGTTAATAAGTGATAACAGCTCCGTGTGTTCCCCTTCCCAGATAGTTTTCCAACAGAGATTCACATCCCCTGAGACCCCCCCACCCCAGCGAGGGAGCTGGGTCCACACTCTGGTTCTTTTTGTTTTGTTTTGTTTTGAGACAGAGTCTTGCTCTGTCGCCCAGACTGGAGTATAGTGGCGCAACCTTGGGTCACTGCAACCTCCGCCTCTCTGGTTCAAGCGCTTCTGCTGCCTCAGCCTCCCAAGTAACTGGGACTACAGGCGCCTGCCACCACACCTGGCTAATTTTTTGTATTTTTAGTAGAGATGGAGTTTCACGGTGTTAACCAGGATGGTCTCCATCTCCTGACCTTGTGATCCACCCCCCGCCTCGGCCTCCCAAAATGCTAGGATTACAGGCGTGAGCCACCACACCCAGCCCACTCTCTTGTTCTAATTAGTAATATGACCCTGGATTTGCCACCTGCTCTCTGTGGGTTCCATTGTCCCCACAATAGAAACCTTGGGGTGGGCTAATGTTCCTTCTAGCTTAAGTTTTTAGGATTCTCCATGCCTAGAATAGGCTGGAGAGGAAAATCTTGTAGCCAGTGGTAAGGAGTTCTTAATTGTGTGATATCCCTGTTGATCCTAAGATTGCCATATTGATTGGAACAGGAGACCATTTCATGTTGTATCTTGGATATGAAGACCAAGGCCATGACGGATCATAACTGCCACCACGGTGTTCCCAGAAGAGTGGAAGTTACCCCAGCACTCCTACATTACTCTGTGATCCATTTTGGTTCACTTCTGTAACCCTCTTTAAAGCTATGAAGCCTAGGCTCACTTCCACTCTTTATCATTCTCTTCCTTTTATTTTCCCCTGGAACTGCATCTTTAAGCTTCAGAAGTTGCCTCCACAACCTGCACTAAATATAAATGTATGTTATCTCCTCTAGGTGCGGTAGCTCACGCCTGTAATCCCAGCACTTTGGGAAGCCGAGGTGGGTGGAAAACCTGAGGTCAGAAGTTCGAGACCAGCCTGACCAGCATGGTGAAACCCCAACTCTACTAAAAATACAAAAATTAGCTGGGCGTGGTGGCAGGTGCCTGTAATCCCAGCTACTCAGGAGGCTGAGGCAGGAGAATTGCTTGAACCTGGGAGGTGGAGGTTGCAGTGAGCCAAGATTGGGCCATTGCACTCCAGCCTGGGCAACACAGCAAGACTCCGTCTCAAAAAAAAAAAAAAAAAATTTACATTTTCTCCTTCCCCTTTGTACCTATATTCCTTTTAGGCTCAAGACTAGTGCTGTTTTGTTTATTTTGTTTTTTGAGACAGGGGCTTACTCTGTTATCCAGGCTGGAGTGCAGTGGCTTGATCATAGCTCACCGAAGCCTTGAACTACTTGGCTCAAGCAATCCTCCCACCTCAGCCCCCTCAAGTAACTGGGACCACAGATGACCACCACCATGCCTGACTATTTTTTTCTTATTTTTTATAGAAACAGGGTCTCACTATGTTGCCCAGGCTTGTCTGGAACTGTTGGCCTCAAGTGATACTCCTGTCTCAGCCTCCCAAAGTGCTGGGATTACAGATACGAGCCACCATGCTGGGCCAAGACTAATTCTTTTTGGCCTCTTCACAACCAGCCCTACAGTTATTTTAGTAAAGAGTTCTTTTTCTGGGGGTGATTTAAGTTGTAGTTTTTTAAGGGAGGAAGTGATTGGCTAGGGCAGGGCTGGGTGATTTTTCTTTTAGAAGAAGTGTTTATTATACATTTTCCATTTTTAAATAAATTGTCATCAAAAAAGATACATTAGAAAATATGGTGAAGTGGAAAAAAATATTGGAATGCCTGTTTTTTTCAAATTAGCGGTGAGTAGGCAAGTGGTTTTTTGTAGCCAGGCTGTAAACAGCACGCTTGCCCGCCTATGGACAAAGGCCTGCTCTCCAGGCGACTGCAGTGAGGAAGTGTCCGGACGGAATGCAGCCTTTTGTTCCTGGCTAGATTCCTAGTGAACGCATGTCCTCTTTCTTTTGTAGTCAGCCTTGGTGGGTTCTTGTTAGACCCACTGTGAGCTGTAATAGAATGACCCGCAGTCTCTGAGCTTGATGCGCAGGCTAGGAGAAGAAAGGACAAGGCTGCAGCTGTTATTCTCAGTGGGGACAGCGCCCTGCAGCTTCTCCCTTCACAGTACAGATGACCCCAGAGAAACTCAGGAAGCTGTCCTTTGTGGGGTCAATGCTCTGAAAATTCTCCTTCCCAAAGGGTCTTCTAGGTCTATAGATGTTACAGGCCATCCAAGGCTTAGATCTCAGCAAGGCCATTTCCTGCAGCCAACTGGGGATACATTAGGTCACCCAGCATATTTAAAAAGGAGTAATTATGCAAATTCCAGCACCAAGAATAAGTGCCCTGGCTGCCAGAGACCTCAGTGGAGAAGGGGTGACGTGACTTCAACTCCCTTTTTGTGCTCAAGATGGCTGCAGCCATGGTCACAGTTAAATAGCTGTCTTTGAGGGAAGCCTTTTCTTCCAGCAGGAAAGCAGGCCAGTCTGCTCTGAATTAGCCAGCTCGCAAAGTATGAAAGGGACTTACAAAAACAATGGCACGCTGTACATTCCGTGAGATTTTAACAAGTTATATGAACCAAATAATGGGCTGATTGGCTGGCTCTGCAGGTTTTTGCCTGAGTGTGCACATTGGCAGAGCCAGCGCTGGCCCCTGTGGGACCAGAGATCAAACGCCGCCAGCAGTGAATGTAAAACAGCCCTGGCCCGCTCTAGGGCCCACATGCAGAGGGACGAAAGGGAGCTCCCATCCAACTTCTTCCACTCCACCCCAAAAACATTCTCTGCAAATATTCTTGGGAGGTTTGGTGTTACTATAGTTACGAAAAATGCTGAGGTAGGATGTTCCCACATCCTAGGTATGGACGACAGTCTCCCTCATTCAGTGGAATCTTATCCTTCGGGTCTGTGAAAATGTGGCCATTTATAAAAAGTAAAACCTTATGAAAACACATGTCCGTATAAAAGTCTATATCCATGTTTATAGTGATATTATTCATAATTGACAAAAACAACTGGAGACAACCCCAAAGTCCTTCAACTGGAAAAAAGTAGTATACTCATACAGTGGCATATTATTTAACCATAAAGAGGAATGGACTTTTATTTACTTATTTTTTTAAGAAACAGAGTCTCACTATGTTGCCCTGGCTGGAGTGCAGTGGCATGATCTTGGCTCATTGCAACCTCCACTTCCTGGGTTCAAGCAATTTTCCTCCCTCAACTTCCCAAGTAACTGGGATTACAGGCATGGGCCACCATGCCCAGCTAATTTTTTTGTGTTTTTAGTAGAGGTGGGGTTTTGCCGTGTTGGCCAGCCTGGTCTCGCACTCCTGACCTCAAATGATCCGCCCACCTCGACATCCCAAAGTGCTAGGATTATAGGCATGAGCCATCGCGCCCAGCCGAAACTCCCCATTTTAAACATCAGATCCCATGAGACTTATTCACTGTCATGAGAACAGCATGGGAAAGACCTGCCCCCATGATTCAATTACCTCCCACCAGGTCCCTCCCACAACATGTGGGAATTCGAGATGAGATTTGGGTGGGGACACAGCCAAACCATATCATGCATGAATCCTGAATACATTACGTTGAGTGAAAGTAGACAATCTCAAAGGCTACATACTCTATAGTTACATTTGTATGATATTCTGGAAAAGGCAAAACTTATAGTGACAGAAAACAAATAAATGGTTGAAAAGAGGTTGGAGAAGAGATGAAGTGCACCAGGGAGCTTTTGGGGACGATAGAAATAGAAATATGGTGATTGTAGTGATAGTTACCCAACTGGGTTGTTTGTCAGTGCTCATGGAATTGTACTAAAAAGGGTGACTTTTGCTGAATGCAAATTATACCCAATAAGCCTGAGCTTAAAAAGCAAGCTAGGCCAGGTATGGTGGCTCATGCCTGTAATCCCAGCACTTTGGGAGGCCGAGGCAGGCGGATCACAAGGTCAGAAGTTTGAAACCAGCTTGGCCAACATGGTGAAGCCCCCGACTACTAAAAAAAATACAAAAATTAGCCGGGCATGGTGGCGTGTGCCCATAATCCCAGCTACTCAGGAGGCTGAGGCAGGAGAATTGCTTGAACCTGAGAGGTAGAGGTTGCAGTGAGCAAAGATTGCGCCACTGCACTCCTGCCTGGGTGACAGAGCAAGACTCTGTATCAAAACAAACAAAAAAAGGCAAGTTAAAGCCTTATATTTCAGTCCTTAAGTGTTACCACCTCAGTAGGAGAAATTTTCCATTTTGAGATGGGCCACACCAGGGAGGCCTGACCCTTGATGAAATGGAGAAAGTGCCAAGCTTGAAGATTTTTGACTGCAGTGGCTCTTTCAACAGGTATTTTTTAGTATATACCATGTGTTTGTAATTGTTCAGTCAGGTCAGACCAGGTGGCAGGAAAGTGTTACCAGGAGTCTAACCTGAGATAGTCACAGTGGGAATGAAAGTTAGGCCACATGCTGAAGGCCTTTTAGAGATAGAATTAAGACCCAGTTATTAGGGAAGCTGAGAGATTCTAACAGGATGTAAATGGTGCAGGTGAGAGAGAGAAGCTGGGGGCAGTTCCCGGGACCACACCAATGCCTAGCATTATGCCAGAAGCCAGTAAATAGGGAGGAAAGGGGATGTCCATTTGGAAACCTTGTTACCACAGTGACGTTAATCTTTGAGCATTTGTGGATATCTTTAGACCAAGGGGTCAGCAAACTATAGCCTAAGACCGAATCTAACCCACCACCTATTTTGGTATGACCACTAAGCTAAAAGTGGATTTTATATTTTAATATGACTTTTTTTTTTTTTTTTTTGAGTTGGAGTTTCGCTCTTATTGCCCAGTCTGGAGTGCAACCGTGCAATCTCGGCTCACTGCAACCCCTGCCTCCTGGGTTCAAGCAATTGTCCTGCCTCAGCCTCCCAAGTAGCTGGGATTACAGGCACCCACCACCACGCCTAGCTAATTTTTTATATTTTTATTAGAGACAGGGTTTCATCATGTTGGTCGGGCTGGTCTTGAACTCCTGACCTCAGGTGATCCATCACCTCGGCCTCCCGAAGTGCTAAAATGGCTTTTTAAAAATCAAAAGAAGAGTAGCAAAATTGTATAAAGTTCCAGTTTTGATGTGCATCAATAGTTTTATTGGAACACAGCAATGCCCATTCATTGTGTATTGTCTGTGGCTGCTTTTCCTATAATGGTGGGATTGAGTACAGATTCTCCTCCACTTACGATAGGGCTACATTGCAATAAACCCATCATCAACTGAAAATATCCTAAGTTGAAAATGCATTTAATACACCTAATCTAGCGAATATTATAGCTTAACCCACTGAATATTATAGTTTACCCCAGCATCACCCAAGAGTATCATGGTACATGTTGCTAGCCTGGAAAAGGTCACATTTCAAAATCTGAAGCACACTGAATATGTATCACTTTAACACCATCGTAAAGCTGAAAATCAGTGGGAGCATTGTTAAGTCAGGGCCTCTGTAGTTGTGACAGTATGGCCCCAAAAGCCTAACAGAACCTTTTACAGAAAGAGTTTTCTGACCCTTGCTATAGACTCTTTGCACTTTTACTGTTTCTGTTTTGCCTTCCCAATAATGCCTCACAGGCTTTCAACAAAAGTGAGTCCTTGGGCAAGTTTTGTGATCTTGCACAATCACAAGGATAGTGCTTTTGTCACACTATGCAGGATTTGGACACATTTCTGCATCTTGTGAGGTGTGCCTGTCAGCTGTGAGCAGCATCTCTCTGCTGCCCTGGTCGGTTCTGGCATCTTTAGCCCAGATGGATGAACAGGTGTGTGGGGCAGCATGGGTACTTGAACCCTGACTGCTGCTGCCTGAGGGTTGCCTGGATAACTCCTCAGCCCAGACACTGCTTTGTCCATGCAGCCTGAGATGGATTTTCTTGTGCCGCAAGTCAGAGAGAAGTGACTTCTCACTGGGCCTCCTGAACTTGATGGTTTGAGATAAGGTCAAACACTGGATCTGCCCTCTGGAGGTGCTGAAAGGAACATGGTCTGGCCAGTGAGAGGAATAAGACCAGATTTACATTCTGTGTGGATTTGTATTCTGTGCTGCAGGCGTCAGCCTTGTAGCTGAGGCACCATCCTCCCTAGCTCAAAGAAGGATTCTTCTGAGATCCCAAACTGTAGGTAGGAATGGCTGAGAGACTCAAAAACTAACAGGCAGGCAAGAATTGAAACTGTGGCTTCTGATGGGACTCAGCTCCATATTGGACTTAGAATCTGGTGTGGCCTGTTGACCTCTAACCTCATCTCCTGCCACCCCAATAGTCACTGTCCTCTGCCACCCTGGCTTTCCCTAGTGTCCCTGGGGCTTTGCCTTCCCATTGACCTGGAAGGTTCTGAGGCAGAATAGCTGAGTGGTTTGAAGTGAGTGCTAGGACACTGCTGTGGGTTGAATTATGTCCCCCAAAAGCGGTATGTTGAAGTCCTAACCCCCAGAACCTGTGAATGGTGACCTTATTGGGAAATAGGGTCATTGCAGATATAATCAAATTAAGATGAGGTCATATTGGACAAGGATGGGCTCTAATCCAGTGACTGGTATCCTTGTAAGAAGAAGGAGATTTGGCCCAGACACAGGCATAGAGGGAGAAGGCCATGTGAGGACAGAGACTGGGGGATGAGTCTGCAAGCCAAGGAGTGTCGGCAACCACCAGAGGTGAGGGAGAGGCAAGGCAGGCTCCTCCTTGCAGCCTTCAGAGCCATCGTGGCCCTCCGGATACTTTATATAGGATTTCTAGCCTCCAGAGCTGTGAGACAATAAAAACATTTCTATTTTAAAGTCGCCAAGTTTGTGGTAATTGGTCATGGCAGTCCTGGGAAACAAATACAAATCCAGAGCCCTGTTTTAGCCATTTCTTGGTTATATGACCTTGGGCAAGTTACTGAAGTTCTCTGGAGCTCAGTTTCCTTAGCAGTAAATGGGAATTTCGGGGGATTAAACAGTGAATACATGTGAAGTTCTTAGTTCTTAGCACAGTGCCCCACATGTAGTTAGCACTCAGCAAATACCAGCTTAGTGACTGTGGCTCCACTCCCTATGTGGCTGGTTCATTTGACTCACATTTCACTGCCTCAGAACAGCCTTCCCTGACATCCCTACTAAAAGCAGCCCCCAAATCACTATCTCATTACTCTGTATATTATCCTCATTTGTCCCAAATTTTATTTATTTTATTTATTTTTTTGAAACAAGGTCTGGCTTTGTCACCCAGGCTGGAGTGCAGTGGCACAGTCTTAGCTCACTGTAATCTCTGCCTCCCAGTCTCAAACCATCCTCCCACTTCAGCCTCATGAGTAGCTGGGCCTACAGGCATGCACCACCACACCTGGCTGGTTTTTTTTTTTTCTTTTTTTCTCGTTGGCCAGGCTGGTCTCAAACTTGTGAGCTCAAGTGATTCGCCTGCCTTGGCCTCCCAAAGTGCTGAGATTACAGGTTTGAGCCACTGCGCCCAGCCTTGTTTGTTTACCTTTAAAAATAAGACTTCTCACTAGCATGGGAGTCCTGAGGACCAAGACCCTTCTTTTGTTTAGTGACTGAGCACACACACCAGATGCACAAAGGCATTTATTTTAATTTTTAATTTTTGTGAGTATAGAGTAGGTGTATATGAGATATTTTGATACAGGCATACAATGTGTAATAATCACATCAGGGTAAATGGGGCATCCATCACCATTTACTGAGTTACAAACAATCCAGTTATACTCTTCAGTTATTTTAAAATGTACAGACACTGGACACTTAAATTTAGGGAAGGGGGAATGAGGTTGTTCTAAAAACTTTTATGTTTCCCAAAGCAGGTAATGCTGATGTCTCTAAAATTTTTCCAGAAATCCTTCAGTGTTTTTATTTCAAAACAGCAAGGAGGTTCCCACACCTAACCTCAGTCTACCTTCTCTTGCCCCCCTGGTACACGATCAAAACTGTGGGGTTGCTGTTGTCACCTTAAAAACTCACATATTTGGGCAGAGATATACACTGTTTTTAAAAGTGTAGTTCTGGCAAATTCTATGGCCTAGACCGGTCTACTCTTTGGGAGATCTTGTTAACTATAGGGAATCTAACTTCAACACCAAAATGAGAGGCCTGGATGGCTCGCTTTAGAATCATTTGCTGTTAAGCTCTGCCCTCTAGTGGTCATCAGTGTCACAACAGTTCAACATTTGGCTGCAATTCGGTTTCTAAATATTCTGAAAGCTTTTAATATTAAATGTAATAGTGTGTCAGGACATTGTATTCAACTTCAGAAAGAAGAGCTGTGTTTACAATACATGAAAAGGTAGATTTAAATTGTCAAGGAATTTTATTAGAATTGTCAATGTTCTTGAACGAAGAGCTCTAAAATGCTATGATACTGTATGTAGATTTTGAGATAGGAGGTTTGCATTTGGCCTGAAGTTCCCTCTGGTAACCAAGAAATTTCCTGGGAACAACTTGTATTTGAATCGTGATTTGATATCTGAAAAAATGTCTAGGCTTGGCAGGAAGGATGCTGGTATTGGGTAAGGCAGAAGACCGCGTGCCTGGGAGACAGCATGTGCTCAGGCTGACTGGAGCAGGAGAGAACAGTGGGAGGAGCCTTGGGAGAAGCAGTGGGAGGAGCCTTCTTCTCTTGAATCAGAAAAGAGATTCTGAGAAGATCACGTTGTTCAGAGAACAATGAGTTTGGGAGGAGTTGTATTTATTTATTGCCAATGTATCTAACTACATATAACTTTGCAAGTTGCTTTTTTCGTTGGACATCATTCCATGTTAAACGTATGGGCCTCCCTCCTTTCGAGTGGGTACCCAGTATTCCATTGTATGAAATGCAGTTATAGTTCACTAGTTCCCTACTGACATTTGGGTTTTGCTAATATTCTGTTAGAAACAGTTTTGTGGTTAGTACATAGTCATTTGGTAAATATTTGTTGAGTCCCTTCCCTGTCCTGGTCACTGTTCCAGGGACTGAGGATACAGCAGTGAACAAAACAATATCCCTGCCCCCATGGAGCTTTTACTCTGGGGGTGGAGGACTGGGAAGACAATAAGAAAGACAATCAAGTCAATCCTGTTAGCTGACGATGAGTGCTTAGCAGAAAAGATGCGTCAGGGAAAGGAGCTATGAAAGTTGGGGTAAGGGGACATTAAATTTTAGACAGGGTGACCAGGGAAGGCCTCACCAGGAAGGTGACTTTTGAGTGGAAATACAAGTTAACTGTGATGTCTGAGGGGAAGAAGAAGGGCAAAGCTTTGAAGCCAGGGCCCGCCTCTTCCATGGAGGAACCAGGAGACCAGAGGCTCGAGCTGGTGAAAGCAGCTGGTGTTAGAGCGGCAGAAGGTGATGTGCGAGGGATTGTGTGTCAGAGTAAGGACTTTAATTTTTTCTGGAATGAGATGGGAGGCATCTCAGGTTCACTTTGGCTTCTGTGTTGCTGCTAGACTGCAGGGGACAGGGGCTGAAGCAGGGAGACCAATGGGGAGGCCACTGTGATTGTCCAGATGAGAGATGATGCTAGTTTGGACCTGTGAGAGCAGGGGAGGTGGTAAAGAAGGGGGTTCTAGGAGCCATCAGCCCTTCTTGATGGATTGGACGTGAGGTGGGGGAAGAGAGGAGCCACGCTTGATACTGGTAGGATGGTGCTGTTGTCAGTGGAGGTGGCTTGGTGTGTGTTTGTGCAAGAATTTTCAGAAGATAAAAATCTAGGAGTAGAATGATTCAGTGTCACATAATGGGTCAAAATAAAACTTCTTGGCAACTGAAAGATTCTTTTTATTTGTTGTTTCTTACATTTTCCTCAGTTTCTAATTTTTTTCTAATAGTGTTTTTATGATCGTTACTTATAAAAATAAAAACACCCCTGTAATTGTATACCTTAGTCTACTCCATAGGTAAGATACTGAAAACTTGTGGCTCAATCAAAATTATGTAAAGCAAGTAAATATTAGAGCAGAAGTTCTTGAAGTCTTTTGTCTCAAGACCTCTTAAAAATTATTGAGGACCCTAAAAAGTTTTTGTTATGTGACTTCTAGCTACTGATACTCATCATGTTAGAAATTAAAGTGGAATATTTTTAAATGTTTATTTATTTTTACTTAATGAGCATTTCATGTAATGTTTATTCATTTAAAAATAAGAGTAAACCCATTATATACCAGTGAATGTACATTTGTGGTAAGAATGACATTGTTTTACATATTTGCAGATCTCTTTAGTGTCTGATAGAACACAGCTTGATCCTTATATTTGCTTCAGTGTTCACTCTGTTGTTTTATGTTATTTTGGTTGAAGTCTCAAGTAATGTGGCCCTGCACAAGTATGTAGTTCAGAAAGGGAAGAGTATTTTAATAGCCTCTTCAAATCATTACAGATGTTGGTCTTTGATGCTAGACTAGAACTCAACAAGTTGTAGTTCCTTAGAGGTTAACTGCAGTGTGGACTCTGAAATCTTGTCAATGACCTTGTTTTATTTCCTTAAAATTCAATTTGAATGGATCTCTCTTGCAATTTGAATGGATCTTTTACCCATGCATAAGTTTATATCATCATGCATTGGCCATTTGAAAAATATTGGTTTATAAGTTATGCAGATCTTATCAATGTTACATATTTCACTATGTAATATCAAAACTCACATTCATTAATATGACCACCGATCTCATCAGAAAAATCATTAAAGTATTGGAAAGCTGTCAAACTCATGTGGCAAATACAAGTTTTCCAAAATTCTAGTTTTCACTTGAAACCTGGAATTTTGTCATTGGCAACAAACACTGTCTGTTGTTTTCCTTGAAGTAACAGGCTCACTTTGTTCGTTTTTCAGAAAATGGCTGCCAAATAAATACCCAAGTCTGAATAACCAAGTTTGTCAGACATTCTTTGAAGTAGAAACTGTGTTCCACGAAAAAGCAGCTAGTTGAGCCCACGATTCAATTGCACAGTTGCTTTTCCTTCAGACAAACTCTGTGCTTGGAAACGCGGCAGAATTGTTTTCTGTGCATGTCCTGTCCCATTGTACAGAATACTAAACAGACATGTACTCGAGGGCCCAGATTTAATAAAGTGAGTAATTCTCACTGCTTCATCAAAGACTTCTAGGTGGAACTGGCTCTTTTTCTTCAATCCTTTGAGCCGGTGGGAGTCAAGAGTGCGATGGGCCCTGGTAGGGTTTGGTGCCTCTGCCTTGCTTTGTGCTGAGGCACCAGGAATTCACCCGTCATAGCTTCTGCACCACCAGCAGTGAAACAGGCAAAAAATGTCTCTGTATCATGATGAAAATAAGTTTTGACCTCTCAGACCTCCAGAAACCCCCCTCCCCCAGCCTGCAGACCAGCCTGTAGACCACACTTTGGGCACCACTGTACCAGAGGGTCTTTTGCTACTTAAGAGACTAAAAGCTGCAAAAACACTTAAAACACAAATAATCCCCTCTTGTTTATCTAAGTCCATATTTATTTCTCTAGCAAAGTTTACTTTTAAGCTCAGCTTGCCCAACAGTTGCATTTACATTTAAAGAGACTGGTTATTAATATTAAAAAGACATTAAGTTTTCATTTAAAAATAAGGAAAAAATTGAGAGTCAATCCTCGAAGTAAGCGTTCTCAATTGTGGGCCTGTTCCTTGCAGTGGAGTGGATTGTGACGCCTCTAGAAATGCTAACTCTATGTAACATAACCAAGTCATGATATAATGTAAAGATCTGGTTGCTTATCATATACTGTAAAGTGCTAGGCCAGAAGCAATTGTAACTCTCCTCTCATTGCTTTACATTAAAACTCTGAAAACCCCAAGCTTGGTGGGGCCAAGGCTGGGGTCATGGCAGGGTGCTCTGCTTGAATGTGCAAGTGCAGTCGAGGGAGAAATTTGTTGGAGGGATCCATTTACTTGCAGCAGGCTGGAAGTGCGCATTCTCCTGATCCTTAAGCTTTTATTAATTGCTGCAACCTTGGCTCCTTCTGTGCTCCCAGTGTGGATTTGCTGGCTGAGCTCCATCCGTCCTTTATGTGAATGAAGATAAGGATGTGTCAGACTGTGGGAATGAGAGCATGCTGTGTGGCCCTTCAAGGCCATTTCCTTTCGAGTCCCAGCCCTCTCCAGATGGCACCTAATTGTTTCTTGAATGACCTCAGTGTCCAGGCTGCAGGAACCTGGTCTGAGAAGCCATTTCACATATTTATTAGCCTGTGGATGAGAACTTACTATATAAAGCCCCCATTCACACTCTCAAAAGAGCTTTTTGTACAGAAGAAATAAGGAAGCTGATGGACTGTTTCCTGTGACCACCAGTCTCCAGCTGGATTCTAATTTTTACCAAGCCCAGGTGGGTGTATTTTGAAGGGGTCTGTGTGGTTCAGTTGAATCCATCCCGATTCAGTCACCTCCACTCTGTCTCCTCATGGTCTCTACACGAAAGCCTTGACAGAACGGAGTCAAGTCCCCTTACCTCGTGGTTTCAGGATTACTTGAACAGAGTACAGGTGGTATGAGTTGGGAATTACTGCATTCTGGAAGCCTCTCCCAGTTTGGAATCCCCAGCTAGTTCAGAGTTTGAGAGAGTAAAATGACTCTTACGGCCAAAGTGGGAAGCAGCCCTAATTCCGCTGGAAGCTGGCAAGGCTGACTCACCCAGTGACAAGCATAACTTCTGTGTGGCCTGTCATCCCTCACACCTCTGCAGTTCGGGCCCCTACCTTTTTGCAAATATCATGAATAAGAGCCACGTCTCTAGAAATATGCATGCACACTTATTGCACATCTTAGTTCCAGGTGTTTGTGGACCCTAGGTTGAGAATCCCTGAGCTATCTCTAGATGTTCAGTGGGCCCCTATCATGTTCAGGCTTTCCGATGATGACAATAAGACATGGGTCGTGAGGCCAACAGACAAGGGCACCAGTCATTTTAATGAGTGCTTCAGTAGCTGAACCCTGGAGGACAGGGTTGGAGCTAGGGCTTCTTAATGGGACAAGTAGAATAATAGCAAGGGGAGAAGGAAACCCCAGTGGGCCCACACAGACTAAGAGCAGGGGCTCCCAAACTTCCAGGCCATGTCCACCTAAGGACTGTCTAAGGAGCACATTTGGGAAGATTCGAATGTGATTTGGAGATGATATAAACATCCTGTCCTTTGACCTGGA
This sequence comes from Trachypithecus francoisi, assembly GCF_009764315.1. Taxonomy (NCBI): domain Eukaryota; kingdom Metazoa; phylum Chordata; class Mammalia; order Primates; family Cercopithecidae; genus Trachypithecus; species Trachypithecus francoisi. The sequence continues at coordinate 127,892,667 of NW_022681470.1, forward strand.
AAGAAGTCATGAGGGTTGCCCTCCCAGGTGACTGTACCAGGAAAAGCTCACCTGGTGTCAGAAAGGGAGTGTCTCAGCCAGTACCTCTGAATTGGGTCCTGTGGCCTTCCCCATAGCAGAATAGCCTTTTGGAAACATTCTCCAGGAGCTGATGGTGCTGATGCCACATAAACAGGGCTGAGAGTGCAGTTGGTTCATGCTTTCCCCTGGCTGGGACGTGCTGGGTGTGGGAGCAGAACTCACCCCTACACCAGTGGCATAGGACATTCCAACAATAGGAATCCCTCTCCCTCTTCCTAGAGGCAAATTCATGTCATCATTATCCTTAAAAACTCAAGACAACTCAGTTATTTCCATGGAAGTCCCTGGAATAGACTGCAAAACACCATTAATTTCCATTCATTGCTGACACATGAGTGCACAACCCTATCATTAATGGGTGTATAATATGCATGTTTTCATGTAACATCAGTTCATGTTGGCTCCTTGTAGCGTTTCTCAGATACAGAGATGACATTTTATACACATAATCTCCAACATAGCCCAACACACTATGTTACATCTTCATCTCAAGTTTTAATCTTACACTGATAAGGTGAGCCTGTAAACGCAAATTGATGGTGTGAGCTAGGAAATTTACCTCTGGGAAGGGCGGGGGTGGAGTGGCCTGGGTTGATGACTACTTCTGGGAAGGAAAACATTTTTAGGACCTTAGTCTCTTGCATCTGCTTCTCTCAGCACTTTGGCCACATTCTCTTCCATCAGCTTCTTTATGCAGTGGGGCCTGGCTGTGGGCTGCTCTAGGCTTATATTCTTAAAGCTTGTGGTCCAAGGGGAAAAGGGGATGTCTCCCTCAGCCCTTGTTTGAAAAGTCTCAGGGAAGGACTCTGTTTGGTCTCATGTCATTCACCTGCTCACTCTTGGACCGATCAGTGTTCCGTATTCTGATTGGCTCACACATCCATTTAAAGAATGAATACACATGCTACTCAGTAAAGCTTTTAAATATAATAGCCACCACCTGCTATCTATACCATTTACCCCCCTACATTTTTAGGATCAGAAGTATATTCTGCTATATTTCCGTTATCTCTATTCAGGATACATATATAAAATGTTGACACATGAATGCTAAGTTTTGCAAAAAAAAAAATCTTTTCAAGTCCTATTCCCATCTTTCCCTAGTTTATCTCCCTCCTCGTTTATGTACTGGATACCTATTGCCTCCAAGTTTGCCAGATTCACTGCTGTTACAGAGAAGTTATGGGCAGGGGGTGGGGGTGTCCAGAGGGGATGTGGATCCTCAGCGATCTATAGCTTGTCCTTGGACAGATTCCCACCTCTTATCACAAGTGACCCAACCGGGAGGCCTGATGTTCCTGGAGAGTTACCCAGATGGGTTTCTGCTGCTCTCTCTAGTAATTCTCCCTTCCTCCACCCAGCCCGTCCACCCATTTGGGTATACACTGCAAGGTATACCCAAATCCTTGAGCCACTGGCAAAAGAATTCATTGTCCCCACCTTGGCACCAGGAAGGGCAAATGTTGATCTTCTGGATGTCACTCCTGCAGACAGCATTGTGCTTGGCAGTTGACTATGTTAGGAAGTGAAGAAACTGGCCGGCAGTCAATGAGATCCTTCCATGCACAGAACCCTCTGAGTTGGCCTCTTCCTGTAGAGGAAGGCGTACTGTTTGTGTTTCCATGTGACAAAGGCGGTCCCTTAGCCCTTCTTGTGGCCTCCTGGTTGTTCTCAGATTCTGACGTCAGCATCCATCTGTCCCAGCCCTGCCGTTTCCTTTCAGCTGTTAGCGGACTAGGCTCTCTGATGGACTATTGCAGATGAGATCTGCTGTCTGTGTTGCCAAGAGTATCTGTCCCTCAGTTGGAGGGAGGTCTGCCTTTCAGATTTGCATAAGATAAAGCACTTCTGGTGACCAGGTGTTCTCCATGCTTCCCTCATCACAGCAGATAGAGCCAGCCATTCTGATTCGTTGTTGTTTTAATCATTAACTTTAAGAGCTGTTTGATCCCACATGTGAAATGGAGATAATAATACTTAATACTCCTCTCCTAGTATAAGTATGAAATAGGACACTATGGTAAAAGTTCTCTGTAGAAATGCTGGCTCCTGGCCAGGCGTGGTGGCTCATGCCAGTAATCCCAGCAGGATTTGGGAGGCTTAGGAGGGTGGATCACAAGGTCAGGAGTTCGAGACCAGCCTGGCCAATATAATGAAACCCCATTTCTACTAAAAATACAAAAATTAGCCAGGCATGGTGGCAGGTGCCTGTAGTCCCATCTACTCGGGAAGCTGAGGCAGGAGAATTGCTTGAACCTGGGAGGCGGAGCTTACAGTGAGCCGAGATTACGCCACTGCACTCCAGCCTGGACGACAGAGTGAGACTCTGTCTCAAAAAAAAAAGAAATGCGGGCTCCTGGGGACCTTGCACACAGGGTGAGTGGGGCGGAACGGTGTCAGTGACTGCTGCATTCTTCTTTAAGGCGTCTCTGAAGTCCGTGGTGAGGAGGGGTTTTCTGTCCTAAGTATAACATGCAAAGAAGGTCCTTCCACCCACTGAGTGAAGGATTCCCATGCTAGTTAAAGCTGCTCCAGTGACCATTAGGAACTGCAATACTACTTGCCTCAAGGCTATCTATCCCCTCCTCTTACCAGCCACATCCCTGCTACAGCCCGGGTATGTGCAAGGTGGCCAGCCAGGATGCTTTATCGGTCGTTACTCACTTCTGTGACCACCAGGGTATTCTCATCTCCTTTCTCACAAGGCACTGAAAGTCTTTCTGGATCAGAAGGAATTTTTTGGTCACATGACTCTGAGATTGGGTAAAAGTAATAACCCCTCTCTTCAGTGAACACAACAGTTTGTATACAGTTTCTAGTGGCCCGTGGAAGCCCCAGTCCACCCCTAGGTTCAGAACTTCTCATCTGGACTGATTTTCACAGCTACTTTGGCAGGATGCGGAATTATCCAGTACATCTCTCAGATGGTAATGCCCATGGTCAGCTTATGACCATGAAAAAGGGATATTTTCCCACTGAAATATTTTGTTTACATGGCTAGAATTTGCTTGACAATAGAGAAGCGATTTATAAGACCATTTTCTCTCCAGGCTGGAATGGGTGTGGTTACTCCTGACTCCATCTCTCACCTGGTACAGACCCCGCCCTCCACCCCTGGGTTCCTGCCTTCCTAGGCAGGTGATCCCTTGCAGGCTGGTTCATCCACTCAGCCACTTGGCAGCCTTTCTGGGTGGAGATAGGGATGGGTGGTTTTGGAAGAATGCACTGTAACTCTGGCAGATTCCTGCCATTAGGGACTTGAGAGAAGGAGATCTAGGCAGAAGGCAGTATCTGGGAGGACACAGAGAGAAAGTCTAGAGAGGACAGAGGGGTCACAGCATCCGAGGAGCTATAGCAGACACGGTTGTAGTTCTAGAATTAGTTGGTATCAGACAACCCAGTAATACAGGCCAGGGAAGTATGAAGGAGTCAGCATATGAGAGGTGGTTCTCTGGGGATGCTAAACACACATGGGAGATCTGTTCCCAGGGCTGAATTGCAGGGCCAGGGCAGGGGGAGGTGGGGCTGGAGGAGTGAGGATTCTGAAGGGCATCCAATCAGGACTGAGGTTGAAGTCTGATTCTGCAACCAGCTTGGTCCCAAGGCAATGGGAAAGAAGGGGTGTCACCCACGCCCCATAGGCAGAGGGGGCCCACAGGATCCCCAGTCAGATTGGCTCAGACAAGGGTGGTACATGGAGAGCTGGTAGTTGTGGATGAACCCAGAAGTTCCCTGGATTAGGGTCATGTGGGCAGATGCTGTGGATACACCTGCTGCCTGTTAACTCCTAACATGACAGAGACTCTGGAGTAGAAAATCCTGAGACATCTGAGCAAATGTGATTAAAACCATATGTGGCATTTTAATAAGCAGTTTTAAAATTTAATGAGTAACATATATTTTAAGGCTAAAAGCTCTTAAAAGTCTCCTTATTATACCAGCTCCTAAGTATACCAGCTGGGAGCCAGCCAGTGGTCAGTGGCTCATGGCGTGGGTGGGTGTCCACCCTCTTCTTGTGGCTACAGGCATGGTTCCTGTGGCCCAGTGTGTGGGTGGGCATGTGCCCTGTGAGTACAGTGGGGAAGATGGGGTTTGTCGTCCCTTCCTTCGAAGGGGGAAGGAAGCTCACGTTTATTGAGTGCCTACTGTGTGTTGGGTGCCAGGCCCCCCGTGTGATATCTCACTTGATGCTCACAATAACTTGGTAAGTTTGGGGAGGAAACTGAGGCTTAGAGAAGTTAATTAATCCCCCAAGGTCACCCAGCTAGCTAGTGGTAAAGACTGGAACCCATCCTGGCTCTCTTTCTAGCCTCCTACCTCTGGGGTGCATTACAGAGCCATTTTGAAGACAAGCAGATGTTTGTCTCACAGCTCAGTTTTGGAAGATGCCATTTTGCAGAGATGCTTGTGAGACAGAGAACTGGCACAGTGGATATGGGAGAGAGGCAGCAGTTCCTGGCTGGTAAGGCCTCCAGAGGGCCCCGCAGATGCCCCTCTGCCCATTTCTGTGGCACTCTGCATGGGAGGGAACTCTGAAGGGCTTTGTGGTCATTGCCTATTGCTTACATAGCTCATGCCTACCAAAAGTGGAAGGAAAGGGAAAGAGAAAAGTGTACAACAAAGAAAACCCAGGAGCTGAGATGGCAGGAGAAGGAAGTGATTGCTCCAGGTGTAATTGCTTGCATAGTAAGTGTGGAAGAAAAGGAATCTTGGGAAATAGGTGGTGAATCATCTTGAATGGATAAGACTCCAAGGGGTGTATGGATGGGCTTCAGTGGATACAAGAATCCCCTGAAGCAGAGGTGTCCAAGAGGGAGAAGGGGTTCTTAGTTTCTGGCTCTGGTTGGACCAGTAAAGCCCCTTCTTCATCCTTCTTTTCCACTTATCACTAGAGACAGAAACTAAAAATCATGGCTTCAGCCAGGAGCAATGGCTCACGCCTGTAATCCCAGCACCTTGGGAGGCTGAGGTGGGTGGATCACGAGGTCAGGAGATTGAGACCATCCTGGCCAACATGGTGAAACCCTGTCTCTACTAAAATACAATTAAAAAAAAAAAAATTGGTGTGGTGGCGTGCGCCTGTAGTCCCAGCTACTCAGGAGGCTGAGGCAGGAGAATTGATCGAACCTGGGAGGTGGAGGTTGCAGTGAGCCGAGATTGTACCACTGCACTCCAGCCTGGTGACAGAGCGAGATTCCATTTCAAAAAAAATAAACAACAACAACAACAACAAAAAACACCCATGGTTTCAGGCTGCTAAATGCCTAAAACAGAACAAAATGAACAACAACATAGTAAGGTGGGTTGGACAAGTTCTAATTGTAAAGCATTGCAAGTATGTGTCTTTTGCTCTAGAAGGAGGGCCCATGACTTTCATAGAGTCTCAAAGAAGGCCAAGATCATCAGATAATGAGTCTGCCATTTGAGAGCTTGGGATTATGTCGTGTATGTGTTCTTTTTTTCTTTTGCTTTTATTTATTTTTGCCTTAATGCTAGAAACAGAAAATTGAGCTTGCATAAGATTTCTGGGGTGACACCAGGAACTAGGTGGTAGTGGTAGAGAGGTGAATGGGGCAGAGTTGTGTGTGATAGTTAAGAAAGCAAAACAGGGCACAGTGCCTAATTTTGCTTCACATTACTCAGTTATACAATTTTAATAGCTAGTTAGAGAAACAGAAATTGGTAAGGGAAGACAGAAGGCCCAGCAGAGAGAAATCTGTGAAGACTGTACTTAGTCTCTTTGTTTGTGTGCTAGGCAGATCAATACTGCTTCCGGATAGAGACCATTTAACAGCCGTACTCTTTCAGCCCCTTGAGGAATCTGGAGAAACTGTTAGACCGGGATATATACAGCAAACACTCCTAAATGCACCCTCTGTGTTCACCAGGGCAGGTGAACATCTTGTCCACAGCAGTACACAAAGGGGGCCAGAGGGCGCAGGCATTGTTGCCTGCCCTCCTCCCGCTGAGTCTCATTTGTGTTCCCTTTTGGAACAAGAAATCAATCAGATTTGCATATAGGGAAATGTGTAGAACTGTCTTTGGCAGCTTCTATAGCGACTGAGCCTGGCTGGAAGAGGAGCTGACCTCTCGTGCAAAGTCCTCTCCTCCTGTCCTGCCCGGTTTCTCAGCTCTCCTCCCTCAGGCCCTCTGACTCTGTGGAAGGTGTGTGAGCGCCTGGCTTATTTGTTCAGAATCAGGCAGAGACAGGGTGGGTGCTGGGGAAGTCTTGAGAAGCAGGGCTGCGGATCAACTAGCCCCCTTATCTGCCTAGGGCTTCCCAGGCATCTGCCACACTGCTCTCCACGGAGCCGAGTCTGCCGAGGGTGTCCTCACCGTGACGCCAGGCTGGTGCTGAGTGGGGCAAGGTCCATTCTAATCATTGCCTACTTCCCAGGGCACCAGGAAAGATAGACCTGCCCTAGCTCATTAAAGCTGTCTTTTTTCACCGAGAGCCAGATCACTGGGGTTTAGGGGAAGCAAAAAGCCAGAAAGCATTGATCTTTAGGGGAGAGGGAGTAGGATAAAGGGTCTTAGTAGTTGCCACAAGGTGTTTTGAGCTGTTCTGATCATGATGACTGGTGGTCACCCCTGACTGATGTCACTTTGGGCAGGAACGAGCCAGGCCTTGAAGCCTGGGGTGAGTTACTGTCCTCTAGTCATGGGCAGAGAGTCACTGTCCATGGGGCTGCTTGACAAAGCCCAAGAGTGCCTCAGTGTAAGGCTTGATGCCCTGATTCTGGGCTGCTTTGGGGAGGGTTTGAGTCTATGGGCAGTATTGTGTTCCAGATGTGCTGAAACAGTGAGAAGCAGGTACCTGGCAGGCATATCTTTCTCGTGCTGTCTCCCTCCATGCCCTGTTGGAGAGAGGGCCTACCTCACTGGGAGCCTAATCTTCTAGCGGGGGCCGTGGCGCTTTGGGAAAAGGACTCTGCACTCACTCTCTTGGCCCTTGTCAGCCAAGGGCTGCTGCCAACAGGAAGCTTGTGTCCGCTGATGTGGCTGGCAGGCAGCTCCTGTTTCCATGGTTACTAAATAGGGCAGGTTAGGCTGCCCAAGGAAAAACTGGCATTGAGGGCAGTGCTTATGCAGGGGTCTTCCTCTGGCCTGCTTTAACCCTCTTTTTGAATTGAGGGGTGGGCAACATTTGACCTGAGGTAATGGAGGTTTCCTTCAAGGACCCACCTGGCTTCCCAGCCATGGCTTTAATCACAGGTGTTCCCTTGGTGCAAAGGAGTGAGCCTTCCAGGCAGCCAGAGAGGGGCGGTGGAGTTCACCCTGTGGGACCTCTTCCAGAGCTCAGAGCTGCCTGACTGGGTCCCTCCGGTTCTCAGTCCCTGGGAATTCCTTAGAAATGCCCTCCCCTGTCCCTAAAGGGTCATGGTGTTTAGAAAGCCCTGCATCCAAATTTGATGAGTCCCAAATCCCATGTACCAGATCATCAGAAAGTGGCCCACTGCCCCAGGTCACAGCCCCTCAACGGGGCTATGTGAGTAACAGGTTTAATTATAAAACATTAAAAAATCTATTTGTGTTTCTGTGTGATCAGATACCAAGTTCTGCAGTCTGAAGTTGGAGTCCCTAGCCCTTTGTTCTCTGCTGAGTGGTACATGGGTCTGGTCCTGTATTTCCTTGTAACTGGAATAGAGTAATCATTGTGGGGAGAATGGGAGGAATTGATCAGCGTAAATAGGCAACATTTTAAAGTTTAACAAGTCAGTGAAGGACACTTTGAGAATGCCTGCAATTATCATCTTTAGTTACAAAAACAACACGTTATTTTAGTCTCTCTCCTTGACCGTTTCGGGAGAAAATTGATTAAAACCTTTGAGTGCTGCTTCAGTTTTTGGTGTGAAATAAAAATAAAAGATGCTTAGGAAACAGTTACCTAATAAGATTAGTCATGATTTAATCCTGGTGGAACAAATTCTTTGGATATTTTGGAGATATTTCTTAGAATAAACAGAGAAATCCTCAGGTAACAAGAGCTGTGATTCCACAGTGACCTAAGTGTCTTTGATTTTGTTTTTACCCTGGCTCTGGAGCACTTTATTCGTAATTCTATGTGATTTACATGTCTGAGTTATTTGCATATTACTTTCAGGAATGCATTTCATTCACGATTTCTGGGGGAAGGGTGTCTGGGCTTGAGAATCTCTTGGCTGACTAATCTCACGAATTTCTGTGCAGGATTTCAGGCACTGCTCCCCTCCCTTTTCCCAGGCCTGGGATAGTGCCTGTCTAGCCTCTTGGGGAGGTTTTTAGCTTGGAGGAATTGTTATTTGCTCTCCAAGGAGAATACCAGGTGAAAATGGCCCCTTCTGTGGTGGCCAATGGCCTGATTGATGAGTCATGCCCACAGAACTCCTGGGGCCTGGGCCTGGCTGCTCACATGGGCTTACCCTTTGAACCCCATCTAATGGAAATGAGGGCAAGCCAGAAAACACTTCCTCGCAGATGCAGTACTGGACCTTGGAGGACAGTCTTCAAGGGCTCTTCCAGCTCAGAAAACCCTTCTGAGTTCTGCCACCTTGGTGCTTCCTTCTAGGTTCTCTGGTGGACTTTCTGTGGCCTGGGAGTCCTCAGGACTGTAGACCAGATCCCCAGAGTCAGAGAGGAGAAGGAGCGAGGGAGGAAAGCAGAAAGGAAGTCATCGCCTGTGGCAATAGAGCCTCACTTAGCAGCTCCATCCCCATGTTGACACGTTGATTAGGCCGGGCCCTTGCCCTTGCATGGGTGTGAGACTGTGGATCTCCATTCCTGCTCACTGGGCCCAGAACAATTCCCTGTTTTTGTAGGCAGACTTGACCTAGTCCAAAGGACCTAGTCCAAGGTCTTCTGAGGATTTGACGCTAATCCCGTTGGATATTTCTCATACCTCCATCATGCCTCATCTGGTATTGTTCCTTTCTGGACTGAATAGGTCCTGTTTCTTCCTCATTACAAGTTTCTGCCTGTGTGAAGTTTTAGAAAGCTTCAGGACACATTCCATATTTGAGACTGAAGCCACAAAAAGTTAATATATGGAGCGGTACGATAGGAGAGGAAGAGCTACAGGCAGAAACCTGGATTTGATTAAAAAAAAAAAAGACTCGTTGAGTATCCACTATAACTGGAATGAAAGAGGAAAAGCAGTTAGTTTTCCCTGAAGGTGTTATGTGGCTCTTGGTAGGGGTAGAGGCCTCAGATTGCAGGGAATCCAGGAGGGCCTTGCTTGGCTGCGTTGGATGTGAGATTTGTGTGCAGGATCTAGGTTACACAAAGTGGGTAATCAGAGTGGCTATGAGTAATTAAAGTGAAGGATTTAAAGGAGAGTGTAGGACAAACAGTTGAGTCAGAAGTGGGTACATGGTCCCCATCCTCCCAACAGGCTGCACAGCCAGGTGGGAGGGCATAGGGCGCTTAGGGTGTTTGCTGACAGACTTGCTAATTAAACACCAAAAGGCAATATTGCTTTGCCAGTAGCGATGACTATGCCAACGTTATCAGCTGCAAACTGGCTGCCAGGAGCATCTTAATTAAAAATAAACAGCTCTGGAGGTGGGCTTGGGAGAGTGAGGACAGGGATCCTGCCTGGGTTACTTAGGACATCTAGGATTTCTCCCAGGGAAAGTCACTTTTAGGCCACCTCCTTTCCTCAAAGGAGCCTCTGTTCATAACAAGGTGGTGTGAATGTACAACTTGCCCTGCTTCCTTAAACCTCTGGTTGCTGGAGTGACAAGCAAACAGAACCACTAGGAGCAGGTGGCATGGTACAGTTCAGTCCCAGAAGGAAATGCTAGGTTGGGGGAGAGGGGCTGCTAATGATTTCTGCCTGGTCTCTCAATTGAGGGGACAGCTAAAGCCCAAGGCCTCTTCTAAGAGGGGTTAGAATTTCATCAGAAAGCAAGTCTGGTCACATGAGAATTTCTGGCACTGTGTGCATGGCAGGCTGGACACCAGCCTGCGAGAATTGAGCGAGTGGATCGTATTGGCTTCAGCAGAGGGGAAAAGTCCCAGACTAGCCTGGGAGAAGGAGCCGACTCACTCCCCCGGCTGCCGACTTCCCTGACTTCTGGGCAGAAGCAGCACAGCTGCTGTGGTGGGCTAGGGCTTTAACACCCAAAGCCCGCTTTCTTTTAACCCTGAAGAAAGTGTGTGGTCCCCGGGACTGAAGACCGAAAGATGCCTAAGGAATGCAGTGCTTTCCACGTCTTCTCAGCAGCTCTGTGCTGCTTCTATCACCGCAAGTCTTTCATTGGAGTCAAGGTAGGTTTGGTTTGGAAATAAAGTACATCTATCAATCTTTTGGGGGACCCTGAAAGCATTCGTTTCCTAAAGGGCAGTAGATAAAAGTTTGCAGCTTGCTGATTGTAAAAACAGAGGTGCTTTCTTTGACTGATGGGTCTTCAAAAGCCCCTAGTGGTGTACCTCCCCTGGAAGCAGAGCCCAGTGGCACAGAACGGCGCTCCGTGTCTGTTTTGGGCTGAAGCTGTTTTTCAGGACACTTTCAGTTCTCCCTAGGCTGAAACTTTATACTAAAGTAGCTCAATAAGAAAATTTTTCTTCTTTCTCTCTTGGTCTCTCTTCCTTCATTTCTAATGAACGCAAGGTGGCTGAGCCCTTTTCTCTGTTTATCCTGCTGGTCATTACATATCAATAATCTACATAATGTACAGAAGCCACACAATATTTCCTTTCAAATTGCAGCCAGGTTTCAACACATCTCGGGGTTCAGAACTGTTGTTGTCTTTACTGCTCACATTTTAACATTTGTTATAAAACACCAGTGCCAAGAGCTTTGTATAATATGTCAATACACTATCTTTATTCAGAGAACCTCCTTTGGCTAATTCAAGATGAGGCCTGTGTTCTATGTTGCTGCTTGTGACGCACTAGGAATTAAGATTAATATAGGCTTTCGTGGATCTTGGGGTTTGTCTGCCTTGGAAAAAGCCTGTCGGCCCCAGCCGGCCGGCGACCTCGTTTATTCCTGGGAAATTGGACTCTGAAAGCTCTTAAGGAATGCTTCCCACTCTGAAGCAGAGCTCCCTCTCCTGTGGGACTGGCTTATTCATTACCTTTGAAAAGGCTACAACAGGATTATGATGTTCTGCTTCTTTTTTCTCAATATGCTTTTTAAAAAGTCAGGAAAACTACCTGTAAGTGGGAGAAAACCTTTTTGTATAAAAATATACAGAGTGGGAAAAGGGTGAGCTTCCACTGATTTTGATCCCTGGTAGGAGTGTTCATTTCTGTCCCTTTGTCAATAAATTTGACAGAGGATGAGTAATTAATCATTGGTTAGAAGCATTCCCTTCCCGACTTGAGCCCTTTTCTCTCCTGGAGCCCAGTGGAGTGATGCGAAGTCCATGTGGTTTCTGGCCTAAATATGGATCGTTCAAGTGTGGGGCAGATGAAGTCATGCCATTAACAGTATTTTAAAGCTTCCAAGATAGACTGGGAGGTCCCAAAGGGTACGGTGCACTTCGGGGATTGGCAGTGGGTTTCACGCTAATAGAAGTCCTTCCACAAGCCAACTTCTGCTAATTCAGTAAAGTGCAACTCAGCATTGAGTGTGTGAGGGAGTCAGCCTAAAATATCTGGGTCTGAGAGATGAGCTTCTGTTTGGGTACCTGTTTTTGTGCAGTTACGGTCCCAAGGCTGCATAATATATAGAAAAGGCCACTTAATATATGGGGTAGTCAGATCCAGCTGTCCTTCAGCTTGTCCACTCTCTACCTCTCCACCGTGGCCACTGTCAGTGGTTGACTATTGGTAGAAACTCCCTTCTTTCCACCTGGACTTCCTACTCTATTCACAGTTTGTCGAAGTCTTCATAGCACAGAGAGAAGGCCTGACCTGCTCACTTGCTGGAAACTGTAGCCCTTGGTCCCAAATTAGGGTTCCCCAACTGCACCCTCAAGATGAGTCTCCCTGTTTTGTTTCGCTTAGCTAGTTACTTGGGAAAGAAATCTGCTTGTACCTCATCCCCCATCCCGCCAGTGGTGCCCCAATTGATAATGCCGAGTCGCTTTATTGACTCCCACTTTAATTAGGGGTTTCAGATCTTGCTGCTCATAATTAGTTTCCGTTGCAATTAGAGTTTCAAAATTAAATTGGGATTGATTGCCTGATAGCAAAGAGGAAATAAAGCTCCAGTTCTTGACCATGTATACTGCTTCTCTTGGCATGAATTTCTCATACCAAAAATAACACTGCGGTAGCCATGGTAACTTTCCATTTGGTCTAATCCATATCATCTCTGGAGAAAGTATGATGGTATTAATAGTGTTTGCTGTATGGGAAGAAAACTAAAAATATAGAGGCTCTCTCCTTACATAGGAGAATGATTATACAGGTGTTTTCAGAGAGTGAGATCTTATTTGCAGAGGTCTTACAGAATTTAGGATGTATTTAGAGGCCTCATACGGACTTGTGTATAAAGACCTTGGAAAGGAATTAAATGGGAGGCCAAAAATGGAGAGAAGGATCAGGGATGTGCTGGCTCTCATAGAGTAGGGGCCAAATACAAGATGTTCCAGCCATGTTGAAGGTCATGACTTTAATATCCCGAAGGGGTTCACAGTAGACAGCCATTACATAAAAGACTACTGGATTTTTTTTCTGGGGGAAAATAGATGAAAGTATGTTTTGTTTAAGCCCCATGGAAGGAAGCTTATAATGGAGATATTCCAGATCATAACATTAACAGACACATTCAAGTTCTAAAGTCCATGGATATTGAATGTAGCCCCTTCCATGCATAAGCCCTCTGTTCGGTGGGGAAGGATTGGTGGGAGGTGTGGGGCAATAAATGAGAATTGAGGTATGGTTCCTGCCTTCAAAGACTTACCACAAGAATATTATTAGGTCATAATATCACTTTGTTACGTTTGTAAAAGACTTTCAAATGTATGAGTTCTTTCACATCTTGTCTCGTTGGAGTCTGGAAACAAGCTCTATATGCTATGAAGACTTCAACAACTTTGTCTCACTGGAGTCTGAAAATAAGCTCTGTGAGGTGAGCAGGGCAATAATTGACCCTTTCCACAGAGGAGACACCGAGGTTCACAGAAACAGCCTGCCCAGAATCATTTCGTCGGGAACCAGGAATAGAAATCAGATTTTCTGGGCCGAAGCCTAGTGCGCTTTTTTTTTTTTTTTTTTTTTTTGAGACCAAGTTGCCCAGGCTGGAGTGCAATGGTGTGATCTCGGCTCACTGCAACCTGCGACAGGAGAAGGCAGAGGTTACATTACAGGCACCCACCACCACGCCTGGCTAATTTTTGGTATTTTTAGTAGGGACAGGGTTTCACCATGTTGGCCATGCTGGTCTCGAACTCCTGACCTCAGGTGGCCTGCCCGTCTTGGCCTCCCAAAGTGGTAGGATTATAGGCGTGAGGCACTGCACTTGGCCGCTAGTTTTCTTTCTACTGTACTATATTAAGACAATTGATGCCTAAAACAAGATGATATTGTGTATGTTAATACTTTATTTTGCAGTTCAGTTGGGAGAGAACAGTGTGAGCCATAGTTTTTAGGAAAGCTTCAGGGAGGATGTGGGACTGTTTTTTGTTTTGTTTTGTTTTGTTTTGAGACAGAGTCTTGCTCTGTTGCCCAGGCTGAAGCGCAGTGGTGCAATCTTGGTTCACTGCAAGCTCCGCCTCCCGGGTTCACGCCATTCTCCTGCCTCAGCCTCCCAAGTAGCTGAGACTACAGGCAGCCGCCACCAAGCCTGGCTAATTTTTTTTGTATTTTTAGTAGAGACGGGATTTTACCATGTTAGCCAGGATGGTCTCGATCTCCTGACCTTGTGATCTGCCCGCCTCGGCCTCCCAAAGTGCTGGGATTACAGGCGTGAGCCACCACGCCTGGCCAGGACTGTTTTTTGTTGTCATTGTTGTTTGTTTGTTTTTAAGAACAGGTAACCCCTTTTAAATTTTTCTCCTTTTTTTAATAACTGGGGATTTGGATGCACAAAGAAAAGAATGGTATAGGGAAGGCATTTCAGCCTGGGGGAGCAGCAGACCAAGTGGCTCAGAGATAGAAAAGCCACTGGCATTTGCGGGAGTGCAGGAGGCCAGACCTGGTCAGAGCAGAAGGTTCACTGGGAAGGTTAGTGTGTGACATGGTCAGAGAAGTCACAGAGGATCTAGGAATAATCCTAGCAGCCAGGCCTCCCATACCAGGGGTTAATAAGTATTTGAGGCACATTTCCCCATTGGCTTTCATCCCATTGCATCCCCAGTTCAGCTCAGCAGTCGCCAGTTGTGGTACCTCAAATATGTCGGTGCTGGGGACCCAGTGGGAGTCGTTGGTCCAGTGGGGAGCTCTGCTGTAATATCATGCCTGTCTGCATTCTGCAGACATTTACCTCTGGTTGAAAGAAACGATCGGTTATCACTGATTTGGTGTTGCTCTCTTTAGAGGGTGCTGTGGCTCCCTGGAGGCACATGCGTGGCATAGTTGGGGCTGGAGTGGGAAGGATCAGGGATGGCCTCCTGCAGGGAGGGAGAGCCTCTGCTGGGTCTGGTGAATTAGTCAAAGTTATCCAGAGAAGGAGGAGAATTGGCCTTCTTCATAGAGAGAGGAGGACACGCAAAGTGTAGAGACGTGGAGTACCCAGTTGTGGGCGAACAGGGAGGCACCAGCCTGGAAGGGGAGCGCAGGGAGCAGCCGCTGGCAGTCCCGCCCCCAGGTCCCTTTTGAGCTAAAGGAAGAACTTGGTAAAAAACACAATGGGCCACATTTCTGGGGCTGGCACTGAAAACAAACCCCCATGTCTTCTGGCCCCTTGTGTCTCTGATTGTTAGTAACTTATTTAGGTATTTTTGTGGGCAGAGGACACAGGAGCTGAAACTCGTCACTTCATCAATGTTTGCACCTGAGGAAGGTCGGGGTGCCTGTGTCAGAGGAACCGAGGAGACGGGAATTACCTTGCAAGGGCAGAAAGACCACCTTTCTGAAGGAGTGCAGACAGAGAGGTTGGGGCGTGGTGCCTGTGGATAGATGAATCAGTAAGTCTCAGCTAACCAGGCCTTAAGTCCAGTGCCATGGTCTTGTCAGTGAGCAGCCACAGTTAGAAGGCAGGGATGTTAGGCACGTGCTTTCCTAGACTTGTCTTTGTAGCCAGGAAATGCTATGTAGTATTGTTTCTTTTTTGTTTTCCTTTAAAGTCATTTCCCCTGCCCTGAAAAAAATATCTGGAGCCTCTTGGAATCCGTAGTACAGCCTGAGGAGTCACGTCTGCCCATCCTAGAGCCCTGGGCCCCTGGAACTTGGTTTCATGTGAACTGTCTTTCTGTGGTGGCGCGTGTGTGTGTTGGAGCAGAGGCCCTGCTCACCTTCCCTGTGGCTGGTCCTTTGGTCTGTCTGTTGCTGTGACAGCTTGGGGAATGGTGACACATCCCAGCATTGACGATGGCCCGAGTTGCCTTTGTCAGTAAGGCAGATGCACCGTCAGCACGAGCTGCGCAAGGTGGAAGAAGCCTTGCAGGAAACATCTTTCCAAGTAACTCAGCCCCTCCTCGTGGCGGCTGCTAGTTGCTCACTTATCTCTCCAGCCCTCCAAAAAGAAAGGACAGCGTAGCTTTTTGAAAGAGGCTTAAATGCATTCCATTGGCATCTGGTTGGGTGGGATCTGGTTTCAATATCAGGGGAAAGACATGCTTGACAGAGCCTATGTCCCAGCACCCGGTTCCCTAGCAGACCCTGGAGCTGGGATCCTGGCCAAAACCTTGTTTTTGTTGGAGAGACCTAAGTGGGAAGCAGAGACGGGATTGGGATCTTGGGGAAATTCTGTTAGTGGGTTCAGCACCTCCAGGACTGCAGAGGGATGGGCCGTGCTAAACACTGAGGAGGACGCTGGAGGCTTGGTGTGCTTCGACCACAAAGGTCTCTCCGCACAGTCCGTGCGAGAGGTCAGCAGCGCACACGAGACCCAGTCCTGTTGCCGGGTTTAAAGATGTTGTCAGCGACAGCTTGGGGGCCTTTTAGCTGATGGATATCTTGGGTGTCCCCAGGAACAGCAGAGGAGACTCAGCCTGTCCTGGTTGGGAAGGAAAGGAGAGCCTCAGGAGGTTGGACACCATCTCTGGCCTCAGCTGTATTTCCAGTGTGTGTCCACAGTGCCAGGAGCTACGGTTGGAATCTGGCTCTGGCCATTAGAATATTATGGCCGATTTTTCTTTCTAGCTCATGAAAGTGCTATGTTTCATGTCTTGTAGTTCTTGTGGAGAAGAACTCTCCCCAGTGTCTACCCTAGATATGTGTGTGCTTTTACAAGAATAGTTACATACAAAGAACTGATGAGTAAAATCTGGATTCTCAGTAAGATAGGATTTGAGGAACTATCCATGCAGCCTCTGACTCAGAAGCCATTGATTCATCACCCTTCCCCAGCCTACCCCTAGCATGTGCATTGAAGGCCTACTAGGAGGAGGAAGACAGAGGTGAACGTTCCGCCCAAAGGAGCTCTGCTGTGTCTGGTGGGTGGATGGAGATACAAGCAGCTTACACGGTGCTTTATGGTGGGTGCAAAGGCAGGAAGGATGCACAGCCTATTGTGAGAGCCAGGGAGAGGTCTTTAACACAGCCCTGGCTCAGGGGACTTCCTGGAGGAGATAACACTGTAGGAGCCATAGGTACAAAAGGCACAGGGAAGGGAAAGAGCTTCCTGTACGGAAGCTTCAGGCTAAAGCTGAGGAGTGGAATGAGATGAGCCCATAGAGGCGGTTGGGGAACAGAGCATGCTGGGCCTTTTATTTTTATTTTTATTTTTTTTAAGGGCATTGGGGACCCAGCAAGTGGCTTGGATGCAGAGTGAGTGAGAGCTTGGGTGTTGGACTGTCTGTGTGGGATGAGTTTGGGGAGCAGCAGCAGCATCCCCCTAACTCATGCCTGTGTCCTCCCTGGGCCCCTGAAGCCTCCCATCCGTCCTGCTTGTCCTAGCTCAGTTCACCTTAATTTTCCTTCCTCCACCTTCACTTCAGACCTTGTCCTTCTAACACTCACAACGAGATCGTGTTTCCACTTAGAAACATGCTGTGGTCTTTCGCATGTTAAAAACCCTCCTCACTTCCATGCTGTCCTTTCTAGTCTCCATCTTCCTCCACCCCAAAGCTGGTTAACACAGTCTTTTTAAAAATATTGATCAGGGGCTGCATGTGCAGGTTTGTACATGGATATATTGCATAGTGGTGAGATTTGAGCTTCCAGTGAACCCACCACCCAAATAATGAACATTGTACCAATGGGTAATTTGTCAACCCCTCACTCCCCATCCCTCCTCCCCTCTTTTGGAGTCCCCAGTGTCTATTAGGTCCCTCTGTATATCATACATGCATAAACTCTCACTTATATAACACAGTCTTTACTCCCTCCCTTTCCGTCGGCCACTCAGCCCCCTTTATGCCACCAGTGACCTGCACATTGCCAAGTGCAGCAGATGCTGTCCAATTGTGATGTGATTGGAACTCTCTGCAGCACTTGACAATGTTGACCATTTCTTCCTGAAATCTTCTCTCTCAACCTCCAGGACACTGCATTCTATTTGTTCTCCTGCATCCTTCCTGCCCAGTCCTACTGTCTTCTTGGGTTTCTCTTTCTAGTCAGCCTCTGAAAAGCCTCCCCCAGCCCTCTTCTCATGCTGTATCACATCTCTTTGGTGAAAGCTGGGATAGAATACCCCTCTATACTGAGGACTCCCAAGCCGTTGTTCTCCAGATAGGCTCTCCAGTCAACCTATGTCCATAGCACCTGGACCCCATGGCCTGGTAAGTGACTCCATCCAGACAGCCCAGCAGACCTTAGTTCTACATCTTCTTCCACAAACCCACTATGCCCTCGTGCATTTTTATTGGATGTTGGTGGCTCAGTCATCTTTCTGGAATGCCCATGCCCCTTCTTCCTATTCATTTTCCACATGTAATCAATGAGTAAGTCTTCATGATATTACCTTCTAAATGCCACTCTCACCTGTCTCTTCCTTTCTGTCCCTACCACCACCCTATTTTCTTGTGAGATGTAAACAGTCTTGCTCACTGTTTAGCTCACAGGAATGCTGTATGGACTCATGAGATCTGAGTTGTATTGGGTTGAGTATCTCGTGTCTTTAAGTCCAGTTTCTGGTTCTCTGTTTCTTTGCATGACATGTAGGATGTTTGTTGTTTGCATTTTTAAAAATGCTTGTTAAATGAGATATGTGGGTATCTAGTGCTTTGAGCTCCTCTAGAAAGAATATACCTTTAAAGTGGCCTGTGAGTTGTATATTAAAAGTGGTGCAGTTGATATCTGGCCAAAACCCATCTTGTGATGAATCATTTTGTTTTACTGCAAGCCTCCTGCGTGCTTAGCACTGACATATGATGCGCTTTGTCCCAGAGCAGAGTTCTAAGATGGTTGTTAGTCATGGTACTATTTTGGAGAGAGAGAATTTCAAAGTCATTTGTTCTACGCCCCACGCTGGAAGGCTGTCTGAATCTTTGGCTTTTCCTCCGTGTGTTTGGCATATCTTGTTTTTCCTTCCAATTACATCTTTGGGTGTCTTTCAACTACAGTGCAATCTGTTGATTGAGTACTCTCCCTTTCGTAATTCATCTCATTCATTTGAGGTGAATTAAGAAATGAGAGTATTTGAATTAAGTTGATTTTGATTTGCTGACATTCTTATTGAAGAGCAAATAGGACATCTGGTTTGATGAATAGCTATGTTCCAGATCATTCATAATTTGCATTAAGATGTTGAATTAACAAGATCGAATTACCAGTGGTGAGGATTTCTGGCTTGGATCTTCTAACATTTTGAACTCTGATCAGCTGGTTTTCAAACTCTTTTATTAGGGTCTGCCTTAGCCAGGGCAGTCTCTGTTTTTTTCATTCTTTGTAGATGGTAACAAAGCACTACTATTACTGAGTGTAATCTTGCTGCTGAACTCAGCGATTAATATTTCACTTGCATTGTTTCATTTAACCCAAGGGCCAGCCCTGTGAAAGCGAGAGAAGTATTATTCGAAGTCGCTCGAGGACATGGTTAAAGGGAGCAAAGTGGTTTAGATGGGGTTTTTGTAGGTTGAACTGGTGTTTAGCTTTTATCAAAGCCCTTCATTTCTCTGGTCCCATAATGATTAAGTACACCCAGTGACCTTCGGCCTTCCTCTTAATTGTGGCACATCCGACTTCTCGCTAAGAGGAATGAGAATGCAGGCCTGCCTCGTGGGGGTGATTGGATGTCTGGTCCTCTGTGGGCTGCTCCAGGAAGTCATCATCTAAATTTGATCTAGACGGAAGGTACCCACCAGGGCTTTCAGCAGGGCAAGATGTTAACAAATGGCCTATTGGAAATCTCATCGTGTTTCGGTTTATCTGTTAACGGAAAGATGAAACCCCCTTGGACCTGAGCTTTGAGTGAGGCTGTAGGTAAATGATGCTTATCAAGGGGGTAAGAAACACAATGGGCAAACTCACTGGGATCAAGAAGGGGTGGAGGGAGATATTACAGTGCAGTGAGTACATTGAGCAGTTTCACCAGTGTGTGGGTGAGCTTAGTGAAGAAAAGAAGCCACATTTGTTGGCATTGTATGTGCTACATTCTGTCAAGCTTAGAATTCCTCCCGAAGTTTTTAGACCAAAATCAGTGAGAAATAATTTTCAGTCCCTTGGTGTTCTATCAGAATAAAACTGAGCTTCAAAAGCAACAGCTTCATGATCTGGCAGGATGGGAATATGTACAGGAGACCTTGCCCAGAGAATGACTGGGGAGCAAAGGTAACAGGGGTTTAACATCAAAGGAGCCATGGGTACCTATCACAATGATTCTAATATAATTAGTTTGGCATGTAGGATTAAGTTACTGCTGCCTGCTTACAGAGTGCTCTGCTCTAAGACTTCGATCTACACGAATTAAAATTAGTCTTTTTAGTTTGCACACATGAATAACAGAAATTTAATGGGAATTTCTCAGAACTTTGATAAGCAAGGGTTTCTACAGATATCCTTTTCATATTTACTATTCATGGTTTCTGAGCCTCTTTCGATGAGAGATTGATTAGGTTTGATAATTAATAAAAGGAAATCTCTTAGATTTGGGGTCTCTAGGGGTTTTGATGGTATTTTCTTGTCTGCACTAGGGTCTGATTGCCCTTGTATCCTCACTCATCTGTGAAAAGGAAAATCATGTACAGTAGGAAAATGAAGCATCTTAATTTAACAGCAAATTGCAAATTAGTTTTTAATGGCACTAAAGCAAGCATTTGGTCTACAGTGTGATAAATTACAGAGATCTAACTATAAAATGATAAAATGGCATCAAAACCCATCTGCAGAATCTTCCTGAAAGGGAGATTCTTTCTAGGATTTGGAAGAGAGAAATTTATTTCATCAAGGTGCTTAAACATTAACATCAAACTAGTTGAAGTGTTTCAGAATGCTAAAACTTATTGAAATTTTTATGGAATCTCAGCTGCCAATTTCTTTGTCAGAAGGGGCCAGAAACCCTTACTGACCCCAGATAAGATAGATGTTTGTTGCTGTGCATTCTCTTCAAATGCTTTGTCTGCTCAAAAAGGCTGTGACTGCTGCAGGGCATGGAGTTCTCCTTCCATCACAGCTGCGGCTGCCTCAGATCTAGCCAGGGAGGCAGAGTAGTCCTTGGGTTTCATTTAAGGCACAGTGTTCCAGTGACTGTCAAACTCTTGATAAAAAATGGAGGCCCTGACTATTTCTGCAGAACTTTAGCCAACAGGGTGAAGTATGCATGGATTAGGAAGCTCTCTGCAAAGGCTGCTTCACTGAGCTTTAATGAGAGAATTTGAAGGAGCTGGCTCATAGCAAGGGGCCCAGTGAGGCCAGAGATCCTCATCTGCCAAGAACCCAACACCTAAAAGGCAGAGAAGTCACAGGGACACACTCAGGGACCGTCCCTGCTGGCCCATAGAGTGCCTTTGCATGAATTAGAGTAAGACACCCTTTCCTCAGGACACTTTATTGCCCTCTGTCAGACAGCTGTTGTAATCAATATACAGATCCACGACAGCTATGTACAAGTGGCACCTCCTTAGCTATGGTTCTGGCCATGTCCTGGACTGCTGGCCAGGCCACCATGTGCCCACTGGGCTGGGTCAGGCAAAGATGCCCAATTGCCCATGTTTACTTTTTTTTTGTTTGTTTACCCAATAGGGATATAAAATATGAATTGTTTTCTCTTTGAACTCATTTATTTGTAAAGTTAATTATTTAAGTAAAGGCTTTGGCTTTAATCACAGTTATTAGCATAAGAAACGATTCTTCTAGCCTAGCATCCCAGTGGGAAAAGTAGGATTGGTGAATTCAAACCTTTCTTCATTTATCTTTGGATTATAATAAAATAAAGTATTTTTAGGTAAGGCACAAAACCAGCAAGTGTCAGTAAAAGGTGAAACAGAACCAACCTACTAATTATTTCATTACGAGGCTTTAGGATTGCCACAAGTGCCATTCCTGTTCCTTCTGTTCTACTTTACAGGAAAACACCCAAGGGCTTGTACTAGAAGTAACTGGTCTTCAAACTTGTAGAGAACTGGATTTTTATTTTTCAGCTTCCGGCAGGGTTTAGAGTGGTGAAAGTAATTGGGGTTTATTCATTCTTTGGGTTCATGATCAATTTATGCAGGTTTTCAATTGTAAAAATACCAATTGGGTCTTTAAAAGTCCTTTATATACTTCGGAATTTGGTTGTAAACTTGGCTTGAAATTCAACACAAGGCAGGGATTCAAAAGGGCTGTTTCTGAATTCTCCAGAGAACTTCATTTTGGGGTGGATTTACTTGTAAGACGATGCCAGATGTAGCAGCCTTCTTCAGAGGAAGGGTTCAGACTGCTTTATTTAGTGTTTTTTGAAAGTGTTCTTTCTGGGGATTCAGTTTCTTTACATGTTTACAACGTTATTGGGGGCAGTGATGATGCAGGCCTCAAGTCATCACAGGGATTCCCAGAGTTCAGTGGAATTGAGATGTGGGTCTGTCTTTTTGGACGCCCAGCTTGGGCCACCTGGTGCAGTTCACAGCCCAACCCCTGTGGGGTTTCCCACCCTGAGCTCATTGGAAGACACCGGCCTTGCTTAGAAATTAGACCAATGGCCAGGTCTGGTGGTACAGGCCTGTAGTCTTGGCTACCTGGGAGGCTGAGGCGAGAGGATCACTTGAGCCCAAGAGATCAAGGCTGCAGTGAGCTATGAACGCGCCACTGCACTCCAACCTAAGAGACAGAGCTAGACCCTGTCTCAAAAATAATGAAAAAGAAATTAGACCAGTGTTACTATCGAAGATCCAGAACTCCAGTCAGATTTATAATTTTGTTTGTAATCAAAATTTCTGGATAGGATTTCTAGAAAATCCCAACCTGTGGAGTTTGTTTCGTACAATTTGATAAGAGGCCTGGACTGTTGTGGACTTCTCCCTCAAGCTAATAAACTGTTCCAAAGCTGAAGAAAGGAGGCTTTTGTTTGAGAACCCTGATAGCATTCCGGGTGTTGGAGCCTTACATTCCCAACTAGGATAGAATAGCCCAGCAGCTTCTTAGCTTTCTCCTTCTCCAGCCTCCTCTTCCTTCTCCTCCCTACCTCCTCTTTTTATGCACACATTCCCTTCTTCTTTTTCTTTATTCAACCAAGTTAATTGCCAGGCTTGATCATGGAATTAATGAATGACTAGAAAATCATCTCAGTTTTTAAAATTCAACAAAAAATTTCTCAACAACTAAGTGTCCAAGAAGATAGAATCTACATACAAGGACGTCTTAGGCTTGTGCAAACAAAAAACTGTCTTGCACTCGCATGCTGGGCTGTGTCACCTGTGTACTTGTGGATATATGAGCCACCTGGAGCTAATACATAAACTTGTTAATAGTGAGATATATGCACAGAAAGTGCTTGCCACCAAGTGACAGTATGCCTGCTTACTCACCCTGCATCTATAGAACCATTGAGTGCTACTCAAAACTCCAAGAACTGTTGACTTTGAACTGAAATAAATGAAATAAACAAATCTGTGACTAAGTAGAGATCAATTTTCCAGCTTCTAGCTTTTTTTATCACATTAGAACTAAATTATCAAGGGCCAGATATCTCTAAAATTTCTGATGGATTTTGTAATTTTTTTTCTTTACTTCTTTAGTGAAAGTTCCATTTTGTTGCTAAAAGCCATCTTTGAAAGAGGGTTCAGGCCGCGCGCGGTGGCTCACGCTTGTAATCCCAGCACTTTGGGAGGCAGAGGCGGGTGGATCATGAGGTCAGGACATCAAGACCATCCTGGCTAACACAGTGAAACCCCATCTCTACTAAAAATACAAAAAATTAGCCGGGCGAGGTGGCGGGCGCCTGTAGTCCCAGCTACTCAGGAGGCTGAGGCAGGAGAATGGCGTGAACCCGGGAGGCAGAGCTTGCAGTGAGTCGAGATCGTGCTACTGCACTCCAGCCTGGGCAACAGAGCGAGACTCCGTCTCAAAAAAAAAAAAAAAAAGAAAGAGGGTTCGGATTCCACAGTGTGTCAAGCGAGCGTCCATGTGCCAGGTATAGTGCCAGATGCTTTACATGCATCAGGTTCTATAGTCCTGTGAGGTGGGAGTTGTTACCCCCACTCCGTGTGCATACAGAAACAAGCTCAGAAGTATAGAAATGTGCCCATGGTCACTTGTCTTGACCAGCCTCCAAGCTCTCTCCTCTTCTCCACACCCAGTGTGACAAGGAACCTGCTAGACAGAGGGCAAGCAAGTGAGCATGGTTCTAGCCAGTCACTGTCTACTGGGCACTCGCTGTGTGCCAGGCACTGGGCCAGGCTCTGGGAGCCAAAGGCAAATAAGGCATGGCCTCTGCTTGGCCTTCAAGGTCCCCGCCTGCCTTGTCTGACTTTCCCCTGACTGCTCCCCAGTTCCCATCCTGGACTCCTGCCAGGCTGTGTACCTCTACAGATGTGTCACTGTCTGCTGGACCACAAGACAGAGGCATGGAGGCAGGACGTGAGGGATGTTATGTTCAGGGAGCCGTGGAAGGTCCCTGCAATTGGGTCCTGCATCAGAACATGTTAGCAAGTTAGCTTGTGACCAGGTGGAAAAGGGCATTACCTGCCTTATGAAGGAGGCTTTGGGCTTTATCTGGAGGTCACTGTTAGCCCTTGGGAGCATAACCAATATTTCCTCAGGGCTTGGCAGCCAACAGCCCCAAATAATGTCCTGAAAACTTTAATGCCTCAACTCTGGTGACTCCTGGAGCCCACTTCATAATGGCAGGACCCTTGCCCATCTCACCCGCCAGGCATGCCTCTGACAGCTATTTCTGGGGGCCCATAGGGACTCTTCCTGTTTGCATCCACAGCCCTCTCATGATCTGGGCCTCCTAGCAAATTCAGAGCCAAATCCCAGTGTGTCTGCAGGTTCAGTATATATCGGAGGCCATGGGTCAGCTCCCTGGGGCAACAGGGAATGGTGTTTAAAGCTCAGAATTCTGGAGGAACAATGCAGGACTGGGGTCTGTGCCCCCAGGGACTAGGCCCGAACCCTGGCATGAATGAAAACTAAATACTAGAAGCTCATTGATTCTATGTATATGTGTGTGTGGTGAGAGGGGAGTTGAAAGAGACTGAGACTGTGGCTGTCGTGTCAGCCTTAGCTGGAGCACCCTTGGACTAAAATCTCTGAACCTAGGGGCAATATGATAAGATTGGTGGTATTGTAGGTGGCAGGTTGTGGGACTAGAGATGGGAGGCGGGGAAACTGTTAGGAGGCTATTGCAGAAGTTCTAGGAGAAAAGAACAGTAATCTAAACAGTGGGGATTCGAATGGGGATAGGTAAAAGAATCAGGAATTTTTTAACCAATGGAAGCCGATTCTGAGGGTTCTAGTTTGGGTAATGAGAGCAGAAGAGATGCCAGTGACTGGGCAAAAGGGCAACGATCAGGCTTTGCAGAGGGGATGAGTTCTGTTTATCCATATTGACATCTGAGCTCTAATGTGGGTTCCAGTAAATATCCCTACCAGGCACTGACCCTAAGGGCTGGAGATGGAGATCTGGGCATTGTCAGCACATTTCAAAAGACTCTGACCTGTGCCTCCAGCCCTGGCCCTATCCAGCCCATTGCTCTCACTGCAGCCAGATTGACCTCTTTGAAAGCATCTTTTTGTATACCTGTTGCCTTCCTGGGCAGAGATTTTCAGTGACTCTGACTTTCTGGAGTGTGATGGTCTAAACCCTCAGCCACCAATGTTGGGCTGCCCTCAGCCAGTCCTTGAGTCTCTAGATCAGGACTGCTTTGGTTACAAGTGACAGGGATTCCACTCATACTAGCCTAGCTCACAAGAGGAGTTTGCCGGCTGATGTAATCAGCTGGGGCTTAGGGATATGCATGCTAGGGGTCACTTTCCATCTCTTGCTCCTCTTCTCTTTGCTTGCTGGTTTGATTCTCTCAGCACTTTGTTCTACCTGGCAGGAAACACGGGGGTGAAGCCACTTCCACGCTTCAAATCTCATGATGGTTTCACTGGAGTGGGATAGAGTACCTTCTTCGCTCAGTACCAGCTAGAAAAATGCCAGGAAGAACTCTGATTGGACCAACTTGGTACAGGAGCCCTTCCTGGGCCAACTAGCCATGGTCAGGAAGGTGGGGTCAGAACCACATGCTTGGAGTGAAGATGGTGCTCTCCTGGGGGGTGGCGGGGTTGCTGGATGATTATAAAATACATAACATACCATTGTTGTGCCTTCGCATGCTTTAGCCCTCTCCTCCTAGCCAGAACCTTCCGGCCAAGGCCAGCTCTTTTTGTCTTCAAAAGACACAAGGAAATGTCTCTTAGCTCAAATGTCCCAAATACCCTTCCTATCCCTCTCCTTAAGTTTTATCCTCACAGTCCAACCCTGGTTCTCCAGACTTCTGTCCTCCTCCCGTCTCCATGAAGCTGTTTCCAGGACACTCCTGGCCACAGTGACTTTTCTCATTTTTCCACGGGGAAAACCAAAGGACAAAGAGGTAGGGTAACTTGCCCCAGCCGCCGAGCTGGGAGGGACAGGGAGCAGATGGCAGGACAAACAGTATGCTTCTAGAGCTTGGGGTGTGTTCAACTGTTTGCCTGTCATCTTCCGAGGAGACTGTGCCTTCCTTGAGTGCAGGGACGAGGGCATCCATCCCCCACCGGCAGCCAGATGCTGGCAACTGTTTGGCCATGACAGTGGATGGCCATGGCCTCCTCAGCCTCTTTCCACCCTCCATTCCTAGGCCTGGGGAAGAGTCTTTCCTGCCGATTTGCACAATTCAAAATCCTGTGGGAACTAGGAAGCCTTTCTTACAGGCAGGGATAGAGTAAAATAATTATTAATTATAATGCAGATGCCATCTTTTTGAAATTCTGCTGTCTCCTACATGCGAATGAGTGTCCCCAGCCTCCTCTGGGCGTTTCTGACAGATCACCCAAGTGCACCCCTCCCCCTCCCGTCTTCAGAAGTCGAATCTCCTGCGCTTCCAGGGCCCATTGTGGTGCCTAATTTGAAATGCAGGCTCTGATGCTCACGCAGGAGACCCCAAGCTCCATTCCTCCCATGCCGGAATGGCTTTTCTTCCTTGGAGAGCTGCTGAAATGTGGGTTTCTGCATTAATCGAGGTTCCCAGCACGTTCGCGGACCTGGCTCTGCGCCTCCAGAATGTGTTTTCCAATCATCTCCTGGGCCCTGGCTATTCCAGCGTGTCAAGACTGGACTTGCCGGGGCCATGTGGGGCTGCAGAGATGTGCTTTCCAGATTCAGAGTGATATTTATGATTTCTTGGAGCCAACCCCAGCAAGCTAGGACCAGCCCTCTCCGTGTAACCGAGCAGAGGTGCTGGGCCAGGCGGGCAGTGAGTGAGGATTGAAGAAACCTGTGGCAGGCAGCCTCCAGGCACTCAGCAGGCTCCAGGCTGCTTTCCTTAACTGCTTCCCTCCCAAACACCTGCCTCCTTCAGCCTCCTGCATCAGACCTTGAACAGGAAGCCTGCTTATTTTACAGAAACAGATTAGTAGCATCCTGATATGAGTCTATTATGACAATTGACAGTGCTTAGTGCCAGGGATGCTCTTAGTGCTTTCCAGATGTTGACCCATTTAATCCTTATTAACACCTCATGACATATTATCATGCCCATTTTGTAGATGAGGAGCCTGAGGCTCTACGGAGTTAGTGTCACTTGCCCGAGGCCACACAGCAGGTGCGTGGCACAGTGGCCTGTGGATTGAGGTGGCTCTTAAACACCTTGCTGTAACACTTTTTGATATGAGGGCTATTAAAGTGCTGGGGATAGGAAAGATGTAGCTAGACTCAGATTTTCATGAAAAGCATCAATTATAATAACTTATGAATTTTCTAACTATCCTGCAATTTGGTTGGACAAGAGGGGGCGTCATCCACTCCCTACATTTGCCCTGTTTGTCACTTTACCTACATCTCATCTCAGACCCCAGTGCTAATGACTGGGACAAACATGAACATTTTGAAGTGGGGCCATTTGAGTGGGTGACCATGTACAGTAGTTACTAACTCTCCCTCTCTTCTTTTCTTTCTTTCCTCCTGAAGGTATACTTATTATTTATGTACATAGTACCTTATCTTACTCTCCCTGTCCCTCTAAAAGGACTACTCAAATTTCTCGAAGCACAAGATAATGGGCCCTGCCTGCACATTTGTCTCATTGTGGTCTCATCATGGTTGTGGGTGGATTTGGTCCCTGGAGTGAAGCTGGCAAGACCCGTGGGCACAATATTCTTGATCCAAAGCCCAGCAGCATCCCTCCCTCCGGAGGCTGAGCCCACAGCTGCTGTGTGGGGTGAGCTCAGGATGGCTAGAGCCTCTGCTGAGGCAGCAAAAACCAACCTTGTCTCTCTGACTCCTCCTCTGCTGCCACCTCCTTCCCTTCAAGACAAAACACTGGAAAAACAAGGAATCAGATGCCTTCTAGGAATGAGGTTCAAACTCAGGGGCAAATGTTAGAGAATTTAATCTTGGAGAGAGAGTTGTATTACTAGATAATGTAATCCTTATTAACGTTTATTGCATTTATGTGAGCGAATTGATTATTCACAAGTTATCTTGCTCTGCCTGGCAGTTGAAGAAAACATACAGTCCAGAGGGCCACAGTCCTGCATTCGCACTCAGTGTCAGCTTTCTAAGAGAGCACAGCCGTGTTACTCATTCTGGGTGCCACAATGCCTGCTGTCCCTTGCTGACAGAGGGATTGAGGATGACTTGAGTCCAGCCCGTCCTTAAAGCACACTGAGTTCAGAAGATGTCTACAAATGTGAGAGAGCTGGAAAGGAACTAGGAGAAAAGGCTATGGGAGCTGAGGTGGATTTGAACGATGTGCTTGTGTCTATTTTCCCGAGATTGGAAGCAGTTGGAATACCTAGGACCTGACGCCTTATTCTGTCTCTTCTCAGAAATCATTCTGGGCTATGCAAACAATAACAACGCATGTGACTATTATGTGAGTGAATACAGTACTAATCTCTTCTGCCCTTCCCTTAGAAAGGTAGTCTGAGGAAGGGCAGGAGGATTCTTAGGGCATTCATAGAATAAATTAGAACTTAGATCAATTAGAGGACACTGATAGCCACACAGAGGGGATGAAACCTTTGCTGAAGGCAGAGGCTCTGTTGTGTTACCTTAAATTGCTAGAATTTGCTTCATAGCCAAGTCCCAAAAACTAGCCTGTGCCATGAACAAAATGGTTGCATTCCAGGGAGAAATCCAAATTCTTCCCACATGGCAGCAGAGAAGTGGAAGGATACACTGTCACCAGTAATTCAGGTTGTATGTGGGAAGCCTACAGAATTCTGCCAAATGTTACAGACATGCATGACCAGTCCTGTGAAGCAGAAATCTCATTTCTGGTCCCCAAGAAGCACAGATATCAATCACAATGTTCTCAGAAATACAGATGGATACATTTTGCCACAATTTGTTATATGGTCACCTCTCACTAACCTGTGGGGTTTACAGTCCATCAAAGTACTTATCTATAGTGGCAAAATCCCAGTTGGGAGATCCAGATCTCATAAAATACAAGCAGCTGGGAAAAATAATTGCATTAATATATGTGACAAAGGCAGGAGTGAAAGTTCTAGAAGGTTTCCACTCCCAAAATAACCACTATTTAATCATGAGGTGGGCATATGGGGTGATCGTTTTGAATTGCTTTCTTCAGTTGTCTGGCAGACTTGTCTACATCATCTGCTGAGGCAGAGGCGCCCAGCAGCACACATGGCTCTCTGCAGTATATTCAAGCCAGCCCTCACTGGCTGGAAATGGAAAGCCTTTTGCAATTGCTTGTTCACTCTGGGTTTCCCTCTCTCCCTCCCTCCCTCCC
Source organism: Trachypithecus francoisi (assembly GCF_009764315.1). NCBI lineage: Eukaryota > Metazoa > Chordata > Mammalia > Primates > Cercopithecidae > Trachypithecus > Trachypithecus francoisi. The sequence goes on from NW_022681470.1 coordinate 127,922,084, forward strand.
TCTCATTTTCTTCCCTCTCTCTTTCCCTCCTTCCCTTTTAAAATACAAGTCTAGGCAGTTGTGTAACCTTCAGACTTTTCATAAATTATGCAAGAGCTTAAGGGCATACTTTTTGAAGTCTGGTCTTTCATTCCAAATTATTTGAGAGTGTCAATCTTAATATTTTCATTTCTCTCTCTCTAGGTACTTTCCTGTAGTACCCTACCTCCTATAGTACCCTGTAGGATTCCCTCTCTGGAGTCTACAGGGGGAAAGAACAATAATTTAGAATTTTTCTGTTCTTCTGTTAGTAATTAGGACAGAAGTCGCAAGATAGTTGATTTTATATTTTTTGTAACTAGTTTAAAAGCATTATCTCAAAACCTGGAATAAAAGATTGATGCATATAAAGTGCTAAAAAATAATAATAATAACTCTTGCAGTTATGAGCAGAGCTGAGAAAGGAGCTGGGGAGAGGGAGAGGTGGCTGAGTGTTAGGACATCAGGGAGGAAGGAAAATGTAAAGATAAATATGGAAATAGCTTCTTGGATATAAGCAAATAAATTTTCAATAAAGAACCGTGCAAGACCTGCTGTATGTTTTCAGATCTCCACATTTGCAGAGATCAGACCAAAAAGTGGGCCCAGGGTGCAGCACAAGGGATTTAGGCTAAGCCTGCAGACTGCCTGTCAGGGTGACTCAATGGGGGTCAGGTCACAATATGGGTTAGGATTTAGTTCAGCCGCCAGTGACGGGAACACCCACCAATCACAGGCGTCCATAAAGTAGATCACCTAGAAGACCTGGAGGCTGGCGGCCCAGGGCTGGTGTGTTGGCCCCACAGTCATCAGGGACCCAGCCTCAATCAGACCTTCCACCCAGCCATTCCTAGGTGTGGCTCCCCACTCATGGTCCAGAATGGTGTTGAGGCTCCAGCCATTGCATCTCAGCTCCTTGGTCAGAACTGAGTCCTGTGGCCACATCTCCCTGGAAGAGACAGAGATTGAGGAATGTGGTCTTTTGGCTGAATGGCAGCATGCCCAGCGAAAACAGGGCTTCAGATAACTTGAGAAAGAGAGAATCTCCATAACTAAGCAAAGTCAGCATCTTTTCTCATCCTGGGGTATTTACTAAATACCCAGTGCCTGATGTTTTCAGGCCATTGCTCAAGGGCGGTGGGGAAAAAGTAAATGGATTTCTGTTTTCATGAAACTTACAGTCTAGTGGGAGGCAAGACAGACAATAAAAGAACAGTAAAACGTGGCCGGGTTGACAGCCTGCATTCCACACTCAAGCTGTCTTCAGATGAAGCTGCACAATATGAATAATGGAGCGGACGGTGTCAAACATCACCATTAAAGCCTGTAGGCACCCTGGACAGCCAGCATCAGCATCTCTTTGATGCAAATTCCATCGTTCAGACACTCTCCAGTGAGTGTCTGCCCAGTGAGAAGAGGAGGAGGGAGAAGTAAACACGTAGTAAGCCAGAGCCCCGTTTAAAAATCAGCCCGAGTGACTCTTCAGCTAACTCGCCTCATGGGCCAATGTGCAAAGAAACACTAGAGGATAAGAATCTAGCCCTAAAATTCCAGGGTTTTTTTTTTTTTGAGGAGGGGGTGGAAAAGGATTTGGAGCTATTTCTTTGCTGAGGTGCAAAGTAGTATAATAGGCCGGGCACCGTGCCTCGCACCTGTAATCCCAGCACTTTGAGAGGCCGAGGTGGGTGGATCGCTTGAGCCCAGGAGTTTGAGACCAGCCTGGGCAACATGGCAAAACCCTATCTCTAAAAAAAAAAATTACAAAAATTAGCCAGGCATGGCGGCACGTGCTTGTAGTCCTAGCTACCAGAGAGGCTGAGGTGGGAGGATCGCTTGAGCCCAGGAGGCCAAAGCTGCAGTGAGCTGAGATTGCGCCACTGTGCTCTAGCCTGGACGACAGAGTGAGACCCTGTCTCAAAAAAATAAAATAAATAAACATTTTAAAAAAGTAGTGTGATAAGTAATAATTTTGTGGCTCCCTTGGGGGTTTGAAAGGCAAGCTGGGAAACTTGGGAAAACCACAGGGACACAGCCTTTTTCTGCTCATGGGACCTTCAGCAAGCAGTTCCTGGTCATCAAGCCTGCTCTTGCTGGGAACTGGGCAGATTTCCAGGTTCAGTTCACATGTTGTAAGTGGGCATGGCTCTAAATTAAACCTGGAGCCACTGCTGCCCACCTAGCACTCCCTGCCATGGCCACTGTGCAGTGCCACAGACTAGTGATTCTCAAACATCTGAGGTGAAGGACCAGGGTGGTCTTTTAAAATTTGTTTCAGTTTCCTATCTGTCATAAAAATGAAATATTAGAAATGTGAAATAAAGATATAGACTTCTGTTATTAGATTCAAGAGACATAAAATTGCTGTGTCCATTTGCCCTAAAAGTTTCTAAAGACGGACTCAATTCCTGAACTTGAGTTTACCAACAGCAGAGAAGTCAGGGCCATCGCTACCAGCCCAAGGACTCTACTTTGGGCCTCACTGCCCAGGGGCCCAGTATCTAAGGCCAGAAGGGAACAGCTGCCCTCCCCACGCTATGTCAGGACAGTCCTAAAGGAGAATGAGGAAGCTCTCGGCTGGGAAGAGAGCAGCCTGGGCTGCTGTGTCTTGCCATCTGTTCATCTCTCTGGCCCTTCCTGCCCAGCTGCTTGAGTAGACTGGTAAAAGGAACCTCTTGGTGGACTCTCCTACCATAGTCCCCATGTGCAGGTGAAAATTTTATTACATGGTTGCGGCCAGAGAAACGAAAGGTCACAGCTCTTTGTAATCATTATCTAGGCTCCCCTACCTGAATGCAGGCTTTATTTAGCATAACTGGTTGGATTAGTGAAGCAGGCGGTCACCTCCAGCTGGCATGGCCTGGTGTGGCCTGGGCAGGGTGAGCTCATGGTTGACTCTGTGTTGCAGTTCTCCAAGGAGAGGCACATCATGGACAGGACCCCCGAGAGGCTGAAGAAGGAGCTGGAGGAGGAGCTGCTGCTGAGCAGTGAGGACCTGCGCAGCCATGCCTGGTACCACGGCCGCATCCCCCGACAGGTACCTGGTCTTGTCCCTTCCAGCACACACAGGGCTGCTCTCAGGCAACCTACAGATTGATGATCTGCAGGGCCCCACTTCGAGGCCACATGGGAGGAAGCTCCTGTGTAACCAAAAACAGATACTCTAAAAATGACTTCATTTAGACCCTTCTCTAAGAAGACCTTGGGAAGAGCTGAGGTCAAGAACCCAAAGCACACATCCACATGTTCAGGAAGTAGAGGGACAGCCAGCACTCCTGGGGTCTGCAAGCACAGAGCTGTGGGAGGCAGCAGCCACAGGGTCAGTAACCGGAAGAACTAGGAGGGCAGGCTGTGGCCCACGTACTTGAACTCTTGGCCAACTGCCAGCAGCCTCAGACCATTTTGCAGCCCCTCCTTCTCAAGGCAGTGGCTTAGCTTCGGGAGGAGAGAGGGCGGTGGCCCAGACCAACAAGGCTGCCTCTGGCCTGGTGAGCTGGCAGTTATTCACACTCTCCATCGCTTCCCTGCTGGGTCCCGTGACCAGAGGTGGGGAAGAAGGGGAATTAAACCCATGACCACAGACTCGTGGCCCAGAATATACTGTGTGATCGTCATTTGGGTGATTGCCATGAATAATGTTTTTTCATTTAATACTGTAAAAATTGAAAAATAGAGTAAGTCTGCAGAATTGAAGCATAGAATTTCCCTTGGGTTTTTATTGTAAACCTGATCTGGCCAATCATTAACCAAGGACAACATGACAGGAAATGTGTGGACAGGGGCTGGGGGGAAGGGCATCATGTCATACTTTTTTTTTGTTTTTTGTTTTTTGTTTTTTTTGAGACAGAGTCTTACTCTATCGCCCAGGCTGGAGTGCAATAGCACGATCTCAGCTCACTGCAACCTCTGCCTCCTGGGTTCAAGCGATTCTCCTGCCTCAGCCTCTCCAGTAGCTGGAATTACAGGTGCCTACCACCATGCCCTGCTAATTTTTATATTTTTAGTAGAGACAGAGTTTCACCATGTTGGCCAGGCTGGTCTCGAACTCCTGACCTCAAGTGATCCGCCCACCTCGGCCTCTCAAAGTGCTGGGATTATAGGCATGAGCCACTGCACCCAGGCTTTTTTTTTTTTTTTTTTTTTAATGTAGCAGATTTCTTGGCACAATCAAATAAATAATTATTATTCTGACTTTTTTTTAAGTTTAAAATTGATTGTAGAAAATATACATAGCAAAAAGAAGGAAATTAAACTCTCATCCATAATTCTCCTCATAATTCTCCTGGGGATAACCATGATGAATACTTTTGTGTACAGACATGATCCCCGGCTTTTCGAAATCAAGTATGAGATCGTACTGCATATACTTTTTTGGTAGCCCTTTCTACTCACTTACTGTGTCCTGGGAATTTTCACCCACTGTAGAATATTCTTCTGCACCAGACTACGTTGTATGTCTGTCCATGGTATGCATGCACCACAATTTATTAGACACGTAGAGTGTTTCTAATACTTTGACCAACATCCTTTATGATTTCTGTGTTCATACCTACAATTATTTTCACAGGCTCAATTCTAAGAAATGGAATTTCTATGTGAAAACATGTTTAAGGCAAAGATGCAATTTTAAAGTAACCATGGTAGCCTACTCTTTTGAGCTAACAGAAGTATACTGTTGATCAAATATTGGAATGTCCCAGAAAAACTGTCAGAATTATAAAACTGATGACTGTCACCACTGTCCGTCTCCTTATCATGGTCATCAAATTTGTTTACTACTTGCCATGAGTATTAATTTGCAGTGATAAATCGTTCCAAACTGGATAACTGAACACTATAACCATAACCATAATAACAAGTTATTGCTAACATTTTAGCCCCTTAAATCTTTATAGCCATTCCGCAGGTAATATTATCATTTGTGTTTTTCAGATGATGTAAGTGAGCCACAAGGAGATTATGTCATTTGTCCAGAGTCATACAGCTGAGCCAGGATGCAAACCCAGGTGGTCAGGCTACAGGAACAGCCAGGCTGTACCACATTATAAATTCGCCAGTTGCTATAAGCAGCAGCATCATGCTAGTTAACTATTTTTGAGCATCTACCGTGTTCCAGCGCTTGCATATATTATGTATACAAATACATAACCCTCATAGTAACTGTAAGATGGATCCCAGCCTGACTTTGTTCCAGGCCTCCTAGCTAGTAATTGGTGTGTCGAGAATCCATACCCTAGTCCTGCATGCAGAGTCCTCCTCCCCATTGGCCAGGCCTGGAGAGGGGCATCTTAGGAGAGGGCCCTGAGGACGACTTCTAGACACCAACAAATACCTTCTTTCTCCTCACTCCACTTGTTGGGGAGGGAAAATCAGGCCTGCCAGGCACATATTTTCTCATTTCTTATTTCCTGTTGCATTATGTCATTCAGGTCCGTATTAACATCATGTTCTTGTGACACCTCTCCAACCACCCTATTTTACTGGACAGCCCTCATCCCCTCCCCAGCACTCCCTGCCTCCTTTCCTGGTTCACTTTTTCCCTGACCTTACAACTGGCATGCATAGCTGCTGGTTATTTATCCTCACTCAGACAGAAGCTCCCCACCAAAACCAGGAGCTCCATGAGGTGAGCTCTTCAGTGCCACTGTCACCACCGCATCCCCTGAGCCTGCAGTGGTTCTTGGCACGAGTAGGTGGTCAATGAACAGTTCTTGAATGAATGAATGGATCTTCTATGAATTTGGTATTTGAAAAACTAAAGAACTGGCCCAAGAAGAGACATAGTAGCATTGTCTTCTGTTGGCCCAGAGAAGTGGGTAGCCATAAGCTTTTAGAAGGAATGTGAATTTGCCTTTCCTACTCCTCACTCACCTTTTTGTCCCAAAGGTGTCGGAAAACCTTGTGCAGCGAGATGGTGACTTCCTAGTTCGTGACTCTCTGTCCAGCCCTGGGAACTTTGTCCTGACCTGTCAGTGGAAGAACCTCGCTCAGCACTTCAAAATCAACCGGACAGTTCTGCGGCTCAGCGAGGCCTATAGCCGCGTGCAGTACCAGTTCGAGATGGAGAGCTTTGACTCCATCCCTGGCCTGGTGCGCTGCTACGTGGGCAACCGCCGGCCCATCTCCCAGCAGAGTGGCGCCATCATCTTCCAGCCCATCAACAGGACAGTGCCCCTGCGGTGCCTGGAGGAGCGTTATGGCACCTCCCCAGGCCAGGCCCGGGAGGGCAGCCTCACCGAGGGAAGGCCAGACGTGACCAAGAGGCTGAGCCTCACCATGGGTGGCGTCCAGGCCCGAGAGCAGAATTTGCCCAGGGGAAACCTCCTCAGGTAGGTCAGGACCTCCTCCTCAGGACTATGAGGGGCGCCGGGGTGCCCAAGGTTAGTTAGGCAGGTGAAGAATTCATCATGGAACAGAGAAATAAAAGATGTTAATAGGAATGCTGACTGTTCGCGGAATAGCAATCATGAGGCAGTGCACGATCAGCTCCTAGCCAAGCAGGGCCAGCAATGAGTGGTACAGGAGCTGAGGAAGGATTGTGGGGGCACTTACAGGGGAGACCTTGTGAAGAGGGTAGGCTTAGGCTGGTCTGATGGCTGGGGGAAATTTGGATAGATGCTGCAAAAGGCAGGGGTGTTTCAGGTGGGAGGCACAGCATGGGCATAAGTGTGGGGACAGAAAATGCCATGAAGAGCTTGGAGTGAGTGTGCTGATGGGGCTGGAACAAAGGGTCTGTGCAAGGGACCTGTAGCAGTTGGCTTAGGGAGGTAGCCCCAGCCAAATCATGGGGGCCTTAATGCCAGGTGCAGGGCTTTGAGGGAGCTGCACAGATTCAGCATAGTGAACACGGTGTCCTAAGGATAGAAATGGACAGTGATGTACTGGGGCGAGGAGTAAGACAGGAACAGGACACCCAGTTACTGAGTCATGGAGGGCCCTGGCTGCAGGAGTGGAGCGAAGGGAGAGTTGAGAGATGCAGGAGCCTGGCCTCCCAGGACTCTTCTGCACGTGGTAGAGTCAGAGGAGGGCACATCGGAGACCACAGGAGTGACCAGGAGGGAGGGCACTGTGGAGGATAAAACACGCTTTTTCATCTGAGCTGGAAGACTGTGGGTTTGTTGAGTGCCAGAGTCCAGCAGCAGTTTTGGGGTCCAGGAGGGGAGTTAGGGCTGAAAACTTAAATTAGGGCTTGGTCCACATGGAAAGGGTGGTTCACTTGATGAGAACAGATGACATGTCTAAGATAGGAGATGCAGAGAGCATGGGGGCTGTAGTCTGAATCGCAGGGAATGGGGGAAGAGAAGGATTCAGGGCACTTGGTGGAAAATCAGGACTTCAAAACCTCCCTGATCCTAGGCACCCAGCTGTCAAATGTCAGCGATGGTAGGCTGCATTTGTATGGGGCCCATCTTTCATGGAGCTCAGAGTCTTTGTGCATATTATCTAAAAGCACTGGGAAAGGAAACGAGGGAAAAGGCAGGCGTCAGAACACAGATCCAGTCCAGCCCCTCAGTCACACAGCAGCCTGACCCGTCTCCCAGCTTCTAATCTTATGCACGTAAACCAACATATTTTATTCTACTCACTGGTTTTCTTTTTGGTCCATGAGGAAATGTCACAAACTCATTTCTATACTGCAAAACTTCGGGAGGAAAATACAGGACTCTGTGGAATGCAGATGACAGCTGTGTGCTGCCTGGAGGCTCTGGCACATGCTAGTCAGCATCTGGCTGGGGACCCGGCAGCCAGGCACAAATGCTGGTTCCACACTGGGCAACTGTTCAACCATGGGCAAGCGACTTGACCTTCCTGGGCCTCACCTTCTTTATCTGGAAAGATGGAGCTTGTGAGGTGTACATGATTTAATATATGCAAAGTGATCAGAACAGTGCAGGCACATAGGAGGTGCTAGGGAAATGCTCGTGATAATTATTATCTGGAGGGGCGTAGAATGTCAGACTCAGACCCAGCACAGTGGCTCACAACTGTAATCCCAGCACTTTGGGAGGCTAAGGTGGGCAGATTGCCTGAGCTCCGGAGTTCGAGACCAGCTTGGGCCACATGGCATAACCCCATCTCTACAAAAAATATGAAAATTAATATAAGGAGCTCAAACAACTCTATAGGAAAAAATCTAATAATCTGATTTTAAAAGTGGGCAAAAGATTTGCTCTTTTGAGAAATAGGTATTTCTCAAAAGAAGACATACAAATGGGCTGGGCACGGTGGCTCACGCCTGTAATCCCAGCACTTTGGGAGGCTGAGGCAGGTGGATTACCTGAGGTCAGGAGTTCAAGACCAACCTGGCCAACATGGAGAAACTCCATCTCCACTAAAAATGCAAAAATTAGCCAGGTGTGGTGGTGCATGCCTGTAGTCCCAGCTATTAGGGAGGAGAATTGCTTGAACCCAGGAGGCAGTGAGCCGAGATCATGCCGCCGCAGTGGCAAACAGGCATATGAAAAGGTGCTCAACATGATTGGTCATCAGAGAAATGTAAATCAAAACTATAACGGATATCACCTCACCCCAGTTAAAAAGGCCTAAATCCAAAAGACGAGTAATAACAAATGCTGGTGAGGATTGTGGAGAAAAGGGAACCCTCTTACACTGTTGATGGGAATGTAAATTAGTACAACCACCATGGAGAACAGTTTGGAGGTTCCTCAGAAAACTAAAAATTGAGCTACTATATGATCCAGCAATCCCACTGCTGGGTATATACCCAGAAGAGTGGAAATCAAAGAGATATATCAAAGAGATAACCTGCACTATGTTTGTTGCAGCACTGTTTACAATAGCTCAGATTTGGAAGCAGCCTAAGTGCCCATCAACAGCTGAATAGATAAAGGAAATGTGCATATACACAGTGGAGTACTATTCAGCCATAAAAAAATGAGATCCTGTCATTTGCAACCACATGGATGGAACTGGAGATCATTATGTTAAGTGAAATAAGCCAGGCACAGAAAAACAAACATCACATGTTCTCACTTATTTGTAGGATCAAAAAGTCAAAACAATTGAATTCTTGGACACAGAGAGTAGAAGTATGGTGGGCCAGATGCAGTGGCTCACACCTGTAATCCCAGCACTTTGGGAGGCCAAGGCGGGTGGATCATGAGGTCAGGAGTTCGAGACCAGCCTGGCCAACACGGTAAAACCCTGTCTCTACTAAAAATACAAAAATTAGCTGGGCATGGTGGCGTGTGCCTGTAATCCCAGCTACTCAGGAGGCTGAGGCAGGAGAACTGCTTGAACCAGAACCTGGGAGGCAGAGGTTGTGGTGAGCCAAGATCATGCCATTGCACTCCAGCCTGGGCAACAAGAGTGAAACTCTGTCTCAAAAAAAAAAAAAAAAAGGATGGTTAGCAGAGCCTGGGAAGGGTAGTAGTGGGTAGGGAGTCAGGGGTGGGAGGGAGGTGGGGATGGTTAATGGGTACAAAAAAATTTGGAAAGAACCAGACCTATTTGATAATACAATAGGGTGACTATAGTCAAAACAACTTAATTATATATTTTAAAATAAAGAGTGTAATTGGATTGTTTGTAACTCAAAGGATAAATGCTTGATGGCGTGGATACCCCATTTGCCATGATGTGCTTATTTCACATTGAATGCCTGTATCAAAAGATCTCATGTACCCCAGAAATATATACACCTATGTATCCACAAAATTTTTTTAAATATAAAAATTAGATGGGCGTGGTGGTGTGTGCCTGTGGTCCCAGCTATTCGACAGGCTGAGGTGGGAGGATTGCGTGAGCCTGGGAGGTTGAAGCTGCAGTGAGCCATGACCATGCCACTACATTCCAGCCTGGGTAACAGAGCAAGACCCTGTCTCAAAACAAACAAACAAAAAAAAAAAAATCAGGGCAATTGCAAGGAGGGAGGCAAGATCTGATATTTAGAAATCCTCCTCTTCATAATAATGGGATTGGACTTGAGATCCCTTACAGTATTACAAGGGGTACGTTTTCTTCTGTTTCCTTTGGGAGGGATTGGCTGCTGAATGGTTGAAGCAGGGAATTAATGTCATGCACAGAGTGGGAGTGTATTCGGCAAGAAAACAGAACCACTGCTGTGGGGAAGGCCTTCTAGTTGGCCCTGAATGAGCCTAGTTTAAAAAATTTGTTTTTTTTTTTTTTTTTTTTTTGAGACGGAGTCTCGCTCTGTCGCCCGTGGCCGGATCTCAGCTCACTGCAAGCTCCGCCCCCCGGGTTCACGCCATTCTCCTGCCTCAGCCTCCGGAGTAGCTGGGACTACAGGCGCCCGTCACCTCGCCCGGCTAGATTTTTGTATTTTTTTTAGTAGAGACGGGGTTTCACCATGTTAGCCAGGATGGTCTCGATCTCCTGACCTCGTGATCCGCCCGTCTCGGCCTCCCAAAGTGCTGGGATTACAGGCTTGAGCCACCGCGCCCGGCCTAAAAACTTTCTAAGATAAGAAATGAAAAAAAGACTAAGAAAGTCTCTAAGTCAACAAGTCAGGCCTAATAGAGCCACTTTTCTGTTTGCCCTTTGGAATGCAGATCCTCCTAGAACTTGTCACCACTTTGTACAGGCAGCACGCCCAGAAATGTTTAAGTGGGAGGAGGGGAAGAGATGGCCTATGGCCTGCTGCCCTGCCCCAGTGTCCTTCAGTGGCTGGCTCCCTTATGCAGCTCTGGCCAGGTGCCACCTGCCCTGACGTCGGGCCTGCTAGTTGGCTGGCTGGTGGCCTGCCCTGGGCAAAGGTGTGTGCTCACAGGCAGGTTGCATTCCAAGCCCTGCCGTTCTGGCCCCTGGAGTCCAGCCGCAGTGGTCACTGCTTCAATATCACTTCTCAGGAGTCATTTCCTTTTGTAATTTGCCCTCCGTCTTGCCTTATCTTCGAAAGGTTGCTGGAATTTCTCTGTTGCTCGGAGTTTGGGGGTTTTTTGATTTGTTTTTTCTTTGGTGCTTGTAAAGGTAGGAAAGAACTTCATGATTTCTGTAACATAAGAATGTTTTGTGCTTATGGGAAGGCCAATTAGAGTTCATGACAACTTGGCTGGTGCAGTGCCTCCATCTCTAGCTAGGGAGATTCTGGTGCTTGGTGCTGGAGAAATTCCCAATTTGAGTTGGAAAGGGACAGAAGGAATAACAGCGAGTGTGTTGAAAGTTACCTTCCACCTTTTCCTTGTGTGGTTACGCAGCGTGCCTCCCAACTGCTGCTTGGTGACCATGCCAGTGCCTTTCCCAGCTCAGCAGGAGGGGGCTGTGTGGAGGGTCCCCCCAGAGCAGCCAGGAGGTTGGGGATGGCAGCCTCCCCAGGCAGTCCTGCAGGTTATTTGGGGGATGCTGAGATTTGCACCAAAATGGAAGTTTCCCCACAGCTTCCTTCCTAACTGCAACACTATGGAGCATGTGGAAAATGCGTATTAGTTAGGCAAGCCATTCCCTCCGGGCCTATAAGTAATTTTGGGCTCTGTTAAAAGTACACATTCCAGTTCATCAGATTTTCCCGGGGAGTATCGTAAAACTTTTACCCTACTCTGTTCAACAGGATGGAACAGCCCAGGGGAGGCATCCTAGGACTTAGCCGCATTGGTCATGGGGACATGGGGATGGAGCACACACAGTCATATATTAATCGCCCCATCAGTAATTTGTTTCTCCAGCGGACATTCCTGTACTTTTAGGGTATGCTGTAGCACTCTCGTTCTGAGCAGTTTTCTTTCTTTTTTGTTTAAGTTCCCATGGCATTGCCTAAAGGTTTTATTTTACACTTTAATACATGTTTCCGTCCTATTTGTCTTTTGCTTCAGAAACAAAGAAAAAAGTGGTAGCCAGCCAGCCTGCCTGGATCACATGCAGGACAGAAGAGCCTTGTCCCTCAAAGCCCACCAGTCAGAGAGTTACCTGCCGATTGGTATGTTTCGGGGAATGTTCAGGGAGAACATCAGTGTGACCCTGGTTTCCTTCAAGCTGTTACCCTGCCCCATCTAGTCGTCTCATTTGAAACCCACGCTTGCCTCAGCTTGCAGCCTGAAGGGGAATGGGTTTGCAGAATTATATCCAGCTGGGAAGCGCTGAGCTAGACACTGTATGCCAGCTTTTAGGCCTCGTGGCAAGCCTTCAGAGTAGGCATGATTATTGCCATTTCACAGCTGAGGAAACTGAGGCACAGATAGGTTAAGTAACTTGTCCAGAATCACCCAACATTTGAACCCAGGTTTTCTGATTCAAGCCCATTTGAAAACTGGCGGACTACCTGACAAATGCGCCTACTCCCTTTTCCCGGGTGGGTGGGTGGGTCCTGGGGCTTTTGGCAGAACAGCTGTCCAGGCCAACTCCCCTTCCTCTCCATTCTGCTTTCAAGGCTGGAAGAGTGATAAGGTATGGGGTGTGGGGAGACCTACCAAGCAGTTACATTTGTAGGACGGGGGGTTGTTTTATATAAAAGTTTAATATATTTATATGTTTAAATATGTTTAATAAAAGTCATTATTTTCATAACTGACTTTCCCTGGGACCACAAAGGGATTTTCCTAATACCCCTGCATAAAGTACTTCCATGTGGGTTACCCCAATGTCTTTTCTCCCTTCCCTGTCTCCAGCTCTCCCTTGGAAGCTGGCTGGGATCCATCCTTTGACAGTGGTGTTTTAGGTGGCTAACGACTTCTGTTTCTTAGGGCGAGATTACATTATTCATGCCCTCCTCACTCATATATTTTATCATTCTGACTGTCCGAGCCTTCTGTGACCATACAACAACGTTTGTAGCCCAGGTGTCAGCAGTCCCCGGGATTTCGAATTGTACCCAGGAGTGTGGGATGGGGCAAGCCCAGCCCAGCCCTCACAATGCTGTAGACTCCGTGAGATTGGGCGTGGGACAGTCACATTGACTTTTCTTTTGGAAATGAAAATGAAAATTGAAACCCACGGGCATGAACGGAGGGCCGGGCAGCTGCCACTCTGGTTTTGTTTGTCTTATAGTCTCCACACAGATGAGCTGTCTCTGACCTTTTCTTATCCCCCACAGGCTGCAAGCTGCCACCTCAGTCCTCAGGTGTGGACACAAGCCCCTGCCCAAACTCACCCGTGTTCAGGACGGGAAGCGAGCCCGCCCTGAGCCCAGCAGTTGTTCGGAGGGCCTCCTCGGACGCCAGGGCTGGGGAGGCGCTGAGGGGGTCAGACAGTCAACTGTGCCCTAAGCCGCCTCCTAAGCCCTGCAAGGTGCCGTTCCTCAAGGCTCCCTCGTCTCCCTCTGCCTGGCTCAACTCAGAGGCCAACTACTGTGAACTGAACCCAGCGTTTGCCACAGGCTGCGGCAGGGGAGCAAAGCTACCTTTATGTGCCCAGGGAAGCCCCACAGAACTGCTCACAGCCAAGCAGAACGGGGCACTAGGTCCCCGGAACTCTGGCATCAACTACTTGATCCTTGATGATGATGACAGAGAAAGACCTTGGGAACCTGCGGCAGCTCAGACGGAGAAGGGGCAGTGGGACAAGGGCGAGTTTGTGGCGCCCCTCCTGGAGACTGTCTCCTCCTTCAGGCCCAATGACTTTGAGTCAAGTTCCTTCCCCCTGAGAATAAGCCCCTGGAAACAGCAATGTTGAAACGTGCAAAAGAACTGTTCAGCAACAACGACTCCAAGGTCATCGCTCAGCACATATTGAGCATGGACTGCAGGGTAAGAGCTGGGGGTCCTGGCGCTATTCTGGCTTTTCAAGGTTTGGTAGTCTCGGTGCTCCTCTGGCTTTTGTAGGTTTGGAAGGAGAGTATCCGTCCTGCCTCACTCTGCCTCACCCATTAAATGCTTTGCCCATAGGAAAGTCCGAAGATAACACCAGCATGGGAATTTATTTAAGGGGTGGGAACCACAAGCTGGGACAACCTTTGCCCAAGTAGGAAGCTTATAAAATTCATCTCAGACAGAGGGATGGCAGGCTGCTGCCGTGGGTGGGGGCCGCAGTCTTCTCCCACCCATCCCTGCTGGCGTCAGCAGCTGCAACAGAATCCTCACACCTGGTGCTTATTTAAAAACTACCCCCTTGCCTCAGCTCCATCAGAACTGGTAAAGCCAAAGCTATAGGAGAGTAGACTGTAGATGAAAATGTAGTTTCTGGAGTAGCAGACCTTGGTTATTTTTATTACATTATACTTATGCATTACATATTTATTACTAAAATGATCTTTAGTATAAACATCTTTAAAGTTATGTTTTAAAAATAATCCTTCCTCAATTTAGAAAAATTCTAAAATGGCCGGGCATGGGGGCTCACGCCTGTAATACCAGCACTTGGGGAGGCTGAAGTGGTGGATCACCTGAGGTCAGGAGTTCAAGACCAGCCTGACCAACATGGAGAAACCCCGTCTCTACTAAAAATACAAAATTAGCTGGGCGTGGTGGTGCATGCCTGTAATCCCAGTTACTCTGAAGCTGAGGCAGGAGAATTGCTTGAACCCGGGAGACAGAGGTTGTGGCGAGCCAAGGTCGCACTATTGCACTCCAGCCTGGGCAACAAGAGCAAAACCCTGTCTCCAAAAAACAAAAAAAAGATTTCTAAAATACAGATTAAAAGACAAAATTAAAATCACACAAAATCCAGTTTCCTAGAGATCACCATTGTCAGCATTTGGTTTATGCAAAAACATGATTTTTTTCTCTGTAAATGGATAGGTATAAATAATTGCATGCATAATATCTATTTGCCGCAGAAATGGCACAGGTCTCTACATACTATTCCAAACCCTTCATTGACCAAGGTGACTGTCTTTCCACGTGATTAAATATTTACATCGTCACCTTTTTTTTTTGTTTGAGACAGGGTCTCGCTCTGTCACCCAGGCTGGAATGCAGAGATGCGTTCGCAGCTCATGGCAGCCTTTGCTTCCCGGGCTCCAGTGATCCTCCTGAGTAGCCAGGACCACAGGCGCATGCCACCACACCTGGTTAACTCTTTGTATTTTTTGTAAAGATAGGGTTTTGCCATGTTGCACAGGCTGGTCTTGAACTCCTGAGCTCAAGTGATCTGCCTGCCTTGGCCTCTCAAAGTGCTGGGATTACAGATGTGAGCCACCGCGCCTGGCCCATCACCATTTTTTTGCAGGAAACATTTATTTTACATGTGAGTGACTTTTGTCCATAGGTAGTCCCAAAGCAACCACATCCTGAAGAGAGATTAAGTCACTTTTTCGGATCTGTGGGGATTCGTTTTTGGCCCTTCAGTGGCTAGCAAAATTCACAGAAGCTCACATTTCTTATATAAAATGGAATAGTATTTGCATATAACCTATGCAACCCTCCTGTATACTTTAAACCATCTCTAGATTAGTTATAACACCTAATACAATATATATGCTTTGTAAATAGCCATTATACTGTGCTGTTTAGCAAATAATGACAAGGAAAAAAGTCTACATGTTTCATACCAATGCAGCTTTTTTTTTTCCCCTGAATATTTTTGATCCTCCTTTGGTTGAATCTACTGTTGCAGAAGCCACGTATAAGGAGGGCTGACTGTATTCTAGACACCAGGTGCTGTCTCAGGCGACGTTGGGCTCGGTCCACCTTTTCATATAAAGAGGCTGGTTCCTGGGCATTTGAAGCCCTTTTTTATTTGTAGCTCAGTGAAGTCAATTAGCTTCAGATGTCAGGGCTTATTTAGGGGTTTTCCTTCCTATGTGTTGAATCATGGCAAGAAGTCCAGTCTCAGCGCACTCCTGCAGGGAGTGCCAAAGTTGATGGAGGGCTCCCCCAAACAGGCTTGAGGAACTTTAGGCAGCTGCTGGCCATCCTGGAGTAAACAAGGCCCTTGCTGACAACAGAACTTGAGGGATGACTCAGAAACCAGAGTAACTCATTGCCCAGGCCTGGGAGGTGGGGCTGAGAATGCACTTCTGCTGGGCAGGCCCTGAGAAGAGAGCCAGGGCTGCACTGGAAGAACAAGGGCCTGCTGCACTTTTGGCTGGATGACCTCGGGCAGTGCTCCCAGGTAGTCACGCAATTTGCGGAGTTAGCAGAGTTATCCGGACCTCACTTTAAAGCGAGCTTAACCTGTTTGGGAGGTAAGAGTAGTGAGGATTTCTGTTCTTGTCAGGCACACTGGGCCCTGGATCTGAGAGCAGAACCATGTTAGCGGGCCAGGAGGGAGACTCTGGCCTAGTATGAACCTGCGTGGGTTCTCCATAGAGGAAGCTCCTTGTAGAAACAGGCCTGGGTTTACAGAACAGTCCAATTCCCAGGGAAATGAACGCTTCCTGTGACTCTGGGCAGGGCTTAATGATCCTCTAGGTGGAGGAGAGATGCCTGCCTGCCTGCCCACCTGCCCTTGGCAGGAGGTCTGGGACCTGCCCACTACTTTTGGTAGCCATGAAACTAGACTCCGAGGATGGTCTCAACTGAAGAATGCAGTCTCCCTGGCTTGCTGTGGCACGTTTTGTCCTCCTAGTGGGGCCTCACTCCCATGTCTGCCTGCAGGCACCCCTGGACAAGGGGGCTGGATGGGCTCCCCAGGCAGCGAGCAGGAGCCAGCCTGGATTCTGTCCAACCAGCCCCAGGGCAGGGCCATGTTGAAACTTCCTTCTTCCCGTCTCTCAAGAGCTGACCACGATTTCTATATTATCTTCTGGAACCACTGACTTCCAAGCAGGCACAATCAGCATCTCTAAGAGGGAAATACACAATCTGTTGTTTCCCACCCCAGATGCAGTGGCAACCCAGATGGGCCACCCGGAAGCTGAGAGCAGGCTCTGGCTAGCGTCTGGGTCCCGTGTGCTGGTTCCCAGCCATGAGGGTAGACACCCAGATAGGCCATCAGGACAGTGGGTGGTCCTAAGAGCCCTCCAGGCTCCCTGCCCTGCTGTGTCCATGCCCTCACCCCCCAAGGGCCTGGTTAGGAGCCACTGAGCCTCTCCCACCATGCACAAGGTCTTTGCCTGTAGCTAGAAGTGAGGTCCAGTAGTGAAGTGCTTGGCCCAACTGAGCCTGAATCCTGCCTCTGTCACATCAGCTGAACAGCCTCCTCTTCTCTGCCTGTCTGTAGGGAATACAGCTACCCAGGTGGTTGGCGAGGACTAAATGAGATACTAATATAGTAAAAGCCCTGGGCACCTTGCCTAGCCCACAGTGAGCACAATGTGTTTATCCGGGTTATATATTCAGCCTTGACTGAGTGCCTCCTGTGTGCCAGGGCAGCTTGTGGTCTCTGCTCTTGGAGCACCTGCTATTTGGTGGGGGTGGGCTGGGGAGGGACAGTGATGCGGGACCTTAGACCATGACCCAGGTGGGAAACGCCCTGCTGGGGAAGGCACAGGAGCTGCGGGGCCTCTGGGCAGGGCCTTGAATGGGGAATGGGGTGTGGATATGGGGCGGGGACGTCCAAGATGAGTTTGGAAGGCTGTATCATTGGCCAGATGAACACCAAAAGCATCTTGCAGATGGCAGGCAACGCACACGCGCAGAGACTCAGTTGTCGAAAGCCATGGAGAGGGGTAGCTTTACAGCAGATTCGTTCTGTGTGGGTAGAAGAAGATGGAGTTGGGGTGGGTTGTGGGAGGGCTTCACAGGTCTTTCCTTCAATGTTTCTAAGTCTCTGCTTCTGGGCTTATATCAGGTTCCTGCCTTCAAGGCACTTTACAGTTGATTTGGGTGCAGATCTGATCCTCTATGCCAAGGGCAACAGAACCAGCAAGTGGAGCCAGGTAATCTCATGGCGTTTTAGAAAGGCCCTTGCGGCTGGGAGGAGGGCTGGGCCGGGCCCCCATCGGGGCTCTCCTGGGTCCGTGCAGCAGCCTCCAAGGCAGTGGAAGAAGCAGCAATGGGTGGAGTCCAGAGGTGGAGCAGTGTAGACCAGCTAAGATTTGGAGGGCAGAGGGAGGCCTCGTCGGGGGTGCTTCTGCTACCCTGCCCTGTGGAGTCGCCTCACAGTAAATGCTCTAGATGTGGTTGTCCTTCCTTTGTGTCTGTGAGCTGCACAACCTTGGGCATTTGTCAGGCCCTGCAGTGTGAGCTTGGGATCCCCTCGGCCCTCAGGCAAGCAGGTGTGGCTACAGGGAAGTGACCCAGGCATGGCATATATATGCTGAAGAAACGCAGGCTGGAGAGCAGGGGCCGCCGCCTGTCTGCCAGGTTTTCCAGAGCAAAACTGAATCAATCACAGGCCTTTCAATCTCGCCACCCAGAGCGTGGGGGACACCCCTCAGAAGTACAGCGTTTGGGACGTCTAACAGAGGGCAGCTGTCTAAATAAGCAAGGAAGTGTGCATGGCATGCGTTTAGGCTGCCTTGCCAAGGTCAAGGTATAAATCTGTTTCCCAAGATCTGGCCAGAATTCTTCCCCTTTCCACATGGCTGATGATTCACAACTTGTATTTTCAGGTAGCTTTTGGAAGTTCTAAAGTTATCTGAATCCTTTGCAGAGTCCTTGAGAAAGGTGAACTTAGCAGTTATGTTAGAAAAGGGGAAACTGAGGCCCAGAGAGCACAGGTAGGAGCACAGTAGGAATTCCGCATCCTGTCCTGGCGTCTGCCACTGGAGAGCTCATCCACAGGGTCATCCCCGCAGGCTTGACAGTAGTTCAGCCACAGAAGTTACAAGGCAGGGTTAGTAATACCACCTAAACGTCCAGATGTGTTTTGATAGCCTGGGGTAATTAAGGCTGAGGACAGGTGTACCAGATCAAGGAGAGGAGCCGCCTCATGCCTGCCGTGTGTTCACGTGGCTAGACTTGTTGCAGCTGTTAGTTCCACTCTTAGTACATCATTGTGCTGTGAGGTATCATTAGCCGCCATTTAATTTTTCTTTTGTTGTTAGAGACAGTGTCTTGCTGTGTCACCCAGGCTGAAGTGCAGTGGCATGATCATAGCTCCCTGTAACCTCAAACTCCTGTGCTAAGTGATCCTCCTGTCTTAGTGTCCCAAGTAGCTAGGACTGCAGGGGCACACCACCATGCCTGGCTAATTCTTAATTTTTTGTAAAGATGGGGTCTTGCTATGTTGCTCAGCTGGTCTCAAACTCCTGTCCTCAAGCAGTCCCCCCACCTCGGCCTCCCGAAGCACTGGGATTACAGGCATAAGCCACCGTGCCTGGCCTATTGGCCCCATTTTAGAGACACACTGGCTCAGTTGTAACTCTTCTTCGTGACATTGTAATAACTAATACCTGATTCTAATAAACTGAGATTACATACTAGAATGGAGATGGGTTGAGAGCTGTCTGGGACAAAGATTTTAAGAAAAGCCTCTCAGGAGAAAGAAGTGTATTTGAGATCTCAGGTTTCCAATCATGGTACACATTTTTCATAGTTTCCAGACGTATAGAGCATTGACTGAGCCCAGGAGAAGCGTAATTAAGGGTAATAGCAGCCAGCTGTGGCTGTTAAGTGAGAACATGAATGGCAAAGCCCACAGCAGAGAGGCTCTTGGATGAGATTCCGCTTTTCCACTGCAGGGGATCGGTCGCTCCGAACACATGCAGCCCTGCTGTTGGCAGCAACACGTCACAGCAGGATCCGGCCTGTGTCAGACAAAAGCTTTGAGAACTAAACTGTTCTCTGGCTGGGCAGAAACACTTAACAAATCTGTGGATCTGCAGAGTAGTGTCGGCATCTCCCACCAGTCTTTCTTTTCCCCCTAAGTTTTATGCTCCACTATGTGTATGAAAACACCCTGAACATCATATAAGAACAGCAGTCGCAGTGGTTGCTTATGAAGAAATGCACCACATCAAGTGTCCATGCCATCCTAGTGCAGTGTGTCTCCTCTCATATGCTGAATCCGTGATCAGGCAAGCCCACTTCCTGATCCAGTGTATTTCAACTTTGGCTCTTGACAGGTTGCTAGGATACTTGAAGTCTCTGAAGCGATGAGGAGGAACATGGGGGTGAGCTCAGGCCTGGAACTCATTACCTTGCCTCACGGACACCAGCTGCGCCTGGACATCATTGAAAGGTGAGCAGTGCTGTCCTCTGCACTTCCAACCCTCCCAGCTCCTTGCAGGCATCAGAGCAGCAGGTTTTAGAACAGAGAGAGGCTCAGCACCAGCCTAGCCCTGGGGTAACAGCATGTCAGGGCGCATGGCCTACAGCGACTCTTCCCAGAAGCCTGAGCCTGAGAATCCTGGGGTTGCACACAGAGACAGCACAACTCAGGAACAAAGAATGTGTTCCTGTCCCTGCTCCTAGATGGAGAGAACAGATGGCCCGAAGCCAGTGACTCAACTGGCCTGTGTGAGCAGGAGTCACAGATCCTGCAGCCTAGGGCAGAGCTGGGGCCCCAGCACAGTGGAGTCTCCTGCCCAGCGAGCTGCGCCTTTGTGTCTTTGGGGGTTAAGATTGCTTGAGGAATTAGGAGGAGTTTGTGGGAACGGCTGGGAAGAGCAGAGTCTAGACAGTGTTTTCTTTGAGGGGTGGACAAATAGGGTCAGAGGTCAGGGGATGACGGCACTGGCCCGGGGCCTCCGAGGCATCCCTCCCCTCTTCTCATGAAAAGCCAGGGCCCTGGGTGTCCATTGAAATGGAGTGTTTAGGAATTAGAAAGACACCAACAATGAGGTATGTTTTTAAGAAAAGCACTAGACTAGATATCCATATGACCACAAAAGCTGGCCTTTTTGACACATTTTTTTAAAGTTGATTTGGGGAGGACTGTCTTGTTTTCTGTCTGTCCAGCCCACGTCCTAGTTGCCATGACTGACTGCCCATGGCTTTCTATTAAGTTCCAGATCACAGTGCTGTCCGGGACAGCTTTCTGTGGTAACAGACACGTTCTGCACTGACCATTACAGTAGCCACCAGCCACACGTCACTCTCGGGCACCTGAAATGTGACTGATGATTTTAGTTAGAATTTACTGTTTTCAGGGTAAAGAGCCACCTCTGGGGGGGTGGATGTTGCTGCGTTGGAGTTTCCTCGGCTGTACGGCAGATAAGATGACTCCCAGGGTGCTGCTGTTTTGGTCTCGCAGCCGTGGTACATCCCATAGAAACTACCGAGAGCGCTGAATTGCAGCCGTGTGGGAGGACGGAGGTGAAGAAGTGGGGCCGTGCGGACTTTGTTCGGGAATGCCCTTTGCTTAGGCCTTTGGGGAATTCTAGATCCCACTTCTGAATTTCCCTGCTCTTCCTGATGAGACTTTTCTAGGTTCCAGCCTCTCTCCGGGTGTCCCCTTTTTCCCTCCTGCCCCAGGGGCCTGGCCTCCCGGCTCCACTAGCTTCCGTTCTATCAGCAGAGGGGAGCTGTGCCACCACACTTTGCCGTTTCTTCCATGAGACATTTCAGCCTGAAACCCCCCAGGTTCCCGGCCTCATGAATCTGAGCCCTGTTTTCTTAGTATCATTCAGGGTGCTAGGACAGGCTGAGGGCGACAGGTTTCTTTGGAGCTTCTCTCTTGGCTATTTTCTGACTTTCCACTTTATTTCTCTTTTCTCCTGACTGCCTCTTGGCTGGGGTCTTGCTTCTTAGCTTGTTTCTTGTGACCTGTGGGATCTTCTTTTTAGAGCCTGGGGAGTAGTTTTATTAATTACAATGTGTTGATTAAATAAAGGCCAAGGTTATAGAGGTCCTGATGTGTCACATGGCATCACCTTCTTGCATTTGAGAATCAAATACAAAACTACCCTTTATTTTTAATTTACCACCTCACCCATTCCAGGCATACTGCTCTGGAAGTGTCCTTCATGTGACATCTGAATGCCTCCTCTTGCCAACCACAGGAGCTTTTGCTGCAGATTTGCCAGCCTGAATTGTTTTTCCCATAGTCGGTGCATCCAGGAGGTTTCAGGCAAATGTTGGTTGAGTGAATGGCTATAACCATTCAGTTAACCATTGATACAACACTAGAAGGCCATTAAAACATAGGGGGAGAAAACACTGAATAAAGAATCAATTGAATGCAGCATGGGAAGTGAGTTTATAGTTAAAAGCAACATCTAAAATGTTCTGTCAGTGTTAATATTTTGCAAATGGATAACAACACTCTTCCAAAAATGTATCAGATAACAGCTGGGCATGGTGACTCATGCCTATAATCCCAGCACTTTGGGAGGCCAAGGCAGGTAGATCACTTGAGCCCAGGAATTCGAGACCAGCCGGGCAACATGGCAAAACCCTGTTTCTACAAAAAACACAAAAATTAGCTGGGCGTGGTGGCATATGCCTGTGGTCCCAGCTACTTGAGAGGCTGAGGCAGGAGGATCCCTTGAGCTAGGGTGCTCAGGGCTGCAGTGAGCCGTGGTCACACCACCGCACTCCAGCCTGGGCAACAGAGCAAAACCCTGTCTCGGAAAAAAACAAATAATAAAAATGTATTTTAGGTCTATGTTTGGATCCATTAATTGAGAAAGACAAATCAGGAAAAGGAGATAAATGGAGAAAAGAGGAAAGAGACTGGAGACAAAGAGGCAAAATGGACCAAGATACAGAGGGAGAGACATGCACAGAGACCGCTCTAGTAACAGCTGCTATTTATTAGGCGCTTGCCAGTGCCAGGCACTTTAATTATTATTATTTTTGTTTTGAGATAGTCTCTCTAGTTACCCAGGCTGGAGTGCAGTGGCCCGATCTCTGCTCACTACAACCTCCGCCTCCTGGGTTCAAGCCATTCTCATTCCTCAGCCACTCGAGTAGCTGCAACTACAGGCATGTGCCACCACGCCTGGCTAATTTTTGTATTTTTAGTAGAGATGGGGTTTCACCCATGTTGCCAAGGCTGGTCTCAGACTCCTGGGCTCAAGCATTCTGCCTGCCTCGGCCTCCCAAAGTGCTGGGATTACAGGCCTGAGACCTGGCTCAGTTTAATTATTTTCACTCCCATACACAGTCTCTCTTTCTCATAACCCTTGCTCCCATTTTACAGATGAAGAACCTGAGGGGTGGAGCAGTTAGGTACCAGCCTAAGCTTACACTGCAAGTGAGCCCCATACATGCATATGTGTGCAAACACACTTGGAGGCAGAGCTCGTTACCTATTCAACAAACATTAGAGAACTCAGTGATGCTAAGCACTCAGTGAATCCCTGCTGCCCTTTGCTCAAGGACAGCAAGAGACAAACCAACACACCTGGACACAGAGAGCACAGCGTGGAGTAACATCCCAAGCTCTGAACATTCAGGACAGAGTGGCCCTGGAGTTCAAATGCATGCTGTATTTTAGTAACTAGCTATACATTGGGGCTTCGCCTCCAGCACTTGTACCACAGCCTGGAAGAAACTGAGGCAATTCTGGTGTAAAGCAGTTAACTCCTGGGTGCTGATTTACAGTGGGAAGGAAAGGGGGTCACAGTCTATGCTTTTGCAGCAGACTGACCCCATTCATATTAGTCCTGTTGTCATGTGGAGGAAAGATCACCCTGCTTCCTGTTTGGGGTCTCTGAGGTTGACCTGTGTAGTTTAGGATGAGAAAAGGGAGGATTGTTGGGGAAAATGAGATTTTGATTTTATTAGGGTCTGGCCTTACAGTCACATTCCAGCCCATCAATCTTTATCCTCCTCCCCGTTCACTTCCTGGCCTCTGGAGTGGGGCTGGATAACACCATTCTTACCTCCTCTTTCCTGCCTTTGTTCTGATAGCTGTGTTACTGTCCTGAATCAAGAATGTCCTCTCATTTTCCTGTCCCTTCCATCCCCAAGTCCAGGGGGCCCAGTGGAGGTGGCCCTGGGCTACCCTGAGGAGAGATTCTCAGAGTGTGTTGGGGGACCTGCTGTCTCCACGGACCTCTCATGGTACAGGGTACTAGCAGCCACATGCAACTTCTGAACAGCTTTGCCTCAGGAGCTCCCTCTTTGTGCCCCCAGGTGCAGGGTTGAACATGGCCCTGTCCGGGGACATCTTGCTTTCTGACGGAAAGTGTACCCTCTGTGACCTAGTTTGGCCCTCCACAGTCAGCCTGCTACGGGGCCTTCTCTCTGTTGAGACTGGCCATCTAAACTGTGCTGCCGGCACATTTTAGAGCAATAGCAGCAAATGGCACAAAAACAGCCCTGCTCTTGGCTGATTTGGTTTGGTTTTCTCCTAGTCCCATTGGCCCTGAACCTGACCACTGATCTCCTTGCTTTCAGACACAACACGATGGCCATCGGCATTGCAGTGTACATTCTGGGCTGCACGGGCACTTTGGAGGACCGAGCAGCCACTCTGAGTAAGATCATCCAGGTGGCAGTGGAACTGAAGGATTCCATGGGGGACCTCTATTCCTTCTCAGCTCTCATGAAAGCCCTGGAAATGCCACAGGTAAATTTCCAGTTACTTTATGTGTACTTAATGTTCTGTAAAGAGATCTGCATGCCATGTTTGGCAAATCAGACTATTTTAGTCAATCTCAAAAGTAAATTGAATCTTAGTGAAAGCTGCTTCATTTAGGGGACAGTGTCCTAAGTGTTTGGACTGGGGTCTATTTTTTATTTTCTTTTTTGAGACAGAATCTCACTCTGCCATCTAAGCTAGAGTGCAGTGGCGCAATCTCAGCTCACTGCAACCTCCACCTCCCAGGCTTAAGTGATTCTCATGCCTCAGCCTCAAGTAGCTGGGACTATAGGTATGCACCACCACACCCAGCTAATTTTTGTATTTTTAGTAGGGACAGGGTTTCACCAGGTTGGCCTCGAACACCTGACTTCAAATGATCTGCCCGCCTCAGCCTCCCAAAGTGCTGGAATTACAGGCATGAGCCACTGTGCCTGGACTGGGGTCTATTTTTTTTTTTTGAAATGGAGTCTCACTCTATTGTCCAGGCTGCAGTGCAATGGCGTGATCTTGGCTCACTGCAACCTCTGTCTCCCGGGTTCAAGTGATTCTCCTGCCTCAGCCTCCTGAGTAGCTAGGATAACAGGCATGGGCTACCACACGTGGCTAATTTTTGTATTTTTAGTAGAGACAGGTTTTGCTATCTTGGCCAGGCTGGTCTCAAACTCCTGACCTCAGGTGATCCACCCACCTCAGCCTCTCAAAGTGCTGGGATTACAGGCGTGAGCCACCACACCCCCTCTCTGGGGTCTATTTTTAAAGTAGTAGATAATTGCTGACAGTCCATGCTTTCTCTTTGATGTACAGTAGCAAGTGTCATCCTCATGAACAGTAGTGATTCATGGAGAACTAATTAGGATGAGACATCTGGCTAAAGTGTGTCGTATAAGAAAGAGACTGCCTCCATCTGGGTCGCCAGGTGTGTAGGCAGTTTAGTATAATCCCTGGGAAATGAGACACTGGCAGAGCTTCTATCAGAGAATCCTTAGAATAGTTTAGTTCAGGTCACCTAAAACAGACTGTCCTATTAAAAAGTTCACATTCCTGGTCCATCTGCCATAGAACTCCCTAATTACCATTTCTGAAATTGGGCATTTGAATTTATCTGCTGTGCCAGGGGTTTTTTAGGATGAGTGTCAAACATGAATATCTGTATCTGAAGTCAAGCAGGCCTCATAGAGGAAAGTCATGCTGCCATCTTTATCGCTTAGGATCGGCACTCCCACTTCTGTTCTCCCAAGTCCTGGGTGCTTGGAGGACTTGAGTATGAGTTTACAATCCAGCCAACAAAACCTTCTAGTAACACCAAAACCACTGGTCACTCGGCTTGGCTGTTTCATAGCCACAGGCTATATCCGAAATTCTGCCAGGTGCTCATTGAAATTCCATCATTGCCACTGGGAAACAGCCACAATCACGTGTCCCGCAAGTCAGATCATGGCAGGAACAGAATTTACTTGCATTAAAGCAAGGTCACCTTAAAAATAAAAGGTTGAACAACTTAGTGCCTTCTTCGGGAATTTTTGGGGGGTCAATTCTATTTCAGAAGCTTTCAAAATTCTCCAGGTAGACTGGAATTTTGTAGGATTGGTATTTGAAATAAGCAGTCCATAAGTTCTGCCAGATTTTCATGATATACCTATTTCTGCTGTAACAGCGGTTATCATTTTTTCATTCAGGTATTTTAATGTGTATTATGTTTATTTCCTGTCATCTAAAACTGCCTAGAATTTTGACAGCAGAGCCAACAGGCCAGGCTGTGGGTAAAGCTTTCCAGCCCACAGCTTCCCCTGAGACTGGTAAAGGGGATGTTTTGTGGGATCACATGGTTGCCATCCATGACATCAAACTCAGCGGTTAGGGACTTGTCCCCAACCACATTACCATGCTTTGTAGGTGGCTCCCTGCCTTTTAACAGTGTCAGCCTTTCTCTTCTGGAGCACATCAGCAGTGACAGGACACAGTCCTCCGGAGCATTCAATGGCCTAGGAGGAAGTGGCATACCCAGGGAAAGCCCAAAAAAAGAGTCACATTACTTTGCATGTTACCATCCAACCCAGCCCTTACACTATAGCCATGTGCCACCTTCTCTTCTCTTCTCAGCTTCTAGTATCAAGAGAGTACGTCCAGGAGACGGGCCTAGCCCAGACCCAGAGGCTTCTTTCAGAAAGGCAATGCCTCAGGGAGTGGGTAGGGAGCAGGGGTCTACAGAAGGAAGGGCAGCATGGTGGGCAGCAGGAGGAAGGCCAGCCACAGCCTTTTCTTCACAGCACATTTGCTGGTGCTGAGCCTACTCACTTTCCTTTTGGATACAGGAGCTCTTCAAGGCCAAGTAAATGAATCTCAGCTCTACCACATACCAGCTGGGAAGCCTTGGGCAGTTACCTAATCACTTCTGTTTTCTGATCTGTAAAACGAAGCCAAAATACCTGTCTTAAAGGGCACTGTAAAGACTAAATGAAATTCTTCAAATATTTGACACAAAGTTGGCTCTTATTCCCTAAATACTAATGCCCTGGCCTTGTTTCATGTAGAAAACTTAACACAGCCTTGCTGGTTTTAGGGTATGACTTGGGGACCATTTATCTCAGGACAGTCAGAGTCAGTGGTAATATGCTGCTGCTAAATTGTTCCAGAAGAAAATTAGGCCCTGAGTTACCTGCAGAAGAAAAGAAATGAGCAGCAGGCGTGGTGTCTCATGCCTGTTGTCCCAGCTACTCAGGAGGCTGAGGTGGGAGGATCACTGGGCCTGGGAGGTTGAGGCTACAGTGAGCTGTGATCGTACCACTGCACCCCAGCCTGGGCAACAGAGTGAGACCCTGTCTCAAAGAAAAAAAAGTCATAAAACTCTTTAAGAGACTAGTTAAACTATAGCTCTCCATACAGTGGACTATTATGCAGAAATTTAACAAAATAAGGCTGTTCTATATGTACTTATACTGAATGCTTTTGAGGCAAGGAATAGATATGGTTTATATAGTATAATATGCATGTATTTATTTTTAAAAGGGGTGTGCATATGGACAGGAATTTTGGGGAGGTCAATTCCAGTTTTATTTCAAGAGCTTTCAGAATTGTTCAGGTACAATGGAATTTTCTAGGATCAATATTTAAAATAAGCAACTTATCAATTCTGCCATATTTTCCTAATAATGCTGATTTCTATTATAGCAAGAGTTATAATTTTTCATTCAGGCGCTTTACTTTGCATCGTGTTTATTTCCTCTCAACCAATACTGCCTTAAATTTTGACAGTGGACTGGCCAGCAGGCCAGGTGTACGTGAAGCGCACAAGCAGTTGAAGAAAGTTGTCGTCTCTGGGATGGGCTAACAGCAATGCAGATGGGGAGGATGGGGGATTACTTTTCCTCTCTACCCTGCTTTCAGCCACTTTGACATTTTTACCATGTGTATCTATCACCTGTTCCAAAATTTAAGCAAAAAGGTAATTTTATTTTATTTTATTTTTTTTTTGAGACGGGGTCTCACTCTGTCACCTAGGGTGGAGTGCAGTGGCACAATCGTGGCTCATTGCAACCTTCGCCTCCCGGGTTCAAGCGATTCTCCCGCCTCAACCTCCCGAGTAGTTGGGAATACAGGCACACGCCACCATGCCTGGCTAATTTTTGTGTTTTGAGTAGAGACAGGGTTTCACCATGTTGGCCAGACTGGTCTTGAACTCCTGACCTCAAGTGATCCACCCGCCTCAGCCTTCCAAAGTGCTGGGATTACAGGCGTGAGCCACCATGCCCAGCCACAAAAAGGCAATTTTAAAAAGAACCTTTTCCAAAACACTACGTTTCTTCCAGATCACAAGGTTAGAAAAGACGTGGACTGCTCTGCGGCACCAGTACACCCAGACTGCCATTCTCTATGAGAAACAGCTGAAGCCCTTCAGCAAAATCCTGCATGAAGGCAGAGGTGAGCACGTGGGCAGAGCAAGCATGGGGCTACCCTGCTGGGGAGTGGAGTACAAGTACACAGGGCATGTTATAAGGCCCTGAGTTATCTGCAGCACTGTGGATGGCTCATCAGGGCTTTTATCAGATGACAGCGTTGCTTGTAGAAGGCTGCAGTTGCTATAACAAGACAAGGGCTGAGTCACCTCATTCTGTGCTTAACTTTGGAAAACATCTAATATGGAAAACTCTACTCCTTATTCTTCAGAGTCCACATGTGTTCCCCCAAATAATGTATCAGTCCCACTGCTGATGCCCCTTGTGACCTTAATGGAGCGCCAGGCTGTCACTTTTGAAGGAACTGACATGTGGGAAAAAAATGACCAGAGCTGTGAAATCATGCTGAACCATTTGGCAACAGCACGATTGATGGCCGAGGCCACGGACAGCTACCGGATGAATGCTGAGAGGATCCTGGCAGGTGAGAGGTGGTTTTTGTAAGCTTTTCTCTAACACTGTATGAGTAATTGAAATGAAGGAATGGAAGAGCATGGCTGACTTCACTTAGAAAAAGACTACAGAGGAAGGATTAAAGAATGGGCTTCCATTTCGTATATGGCTGGTTATTACTTCCTCTTAATTCCAGAATGACTCAAGTGCCCTGTTTCTCCTTTCTTCTTGAAGTGTTCCTTTTGTTCAATGGTATGGAATAAACAGAGAGAAGGGGTCAAGAACGAATTGGGGCCGGGCACGGTGGTTCACGCCTGTAATCCCAGTGGATCACTTGAAGTCAGGAGTTCATGACCAGCTTGGCCCAAGTGATGAAACCCTGTCTCTGCTAGAAATACAAAAATTAGCTGGGCGTGGTGGTGCATGCCTGTAATCCTAGCTACCCAGGAGGCTGAGGCAGGAGAATCACTTGAACCCGGGAGGTGGAGGTTGCAGTGAGCTGAGATTGCACCACTGCACTCTAGCCTGGGTGCTGGGCAACAGAGCAAGAATTGGCCAACTTGCCTACCACTTATTAATAGTACCTCTAATAGGTGAGATTAGAAAAGGTGATGTGCCAAGATGAGGTAGAGTTTTATTCAGACCTCATTTATCTGCATTCCTGTGAAGTGAGCTCCCCTGCTTTTATCACCAGACACATCCTGGAAAGTGTGGGGCACTTCTACAATGTGTAAACCTATCTTTCTTATAAGTGCTATGGTGACAGAAAGCAGCCTCCTCAGTCAGCACGGCCGGCATTTATCACAGATGCGGCATGTGCGCGGCACCACGCTAACTGGATGTCCTGAGGAATGTAAGCAGGTATCTCAGCATGCAGCGATAAGTGCAGGGTGTACTGTGGGAGCACTTAGGGGAAGGGACTGATTTGGTCAGAGATGCTAGGAAAGAGGAAGCACCTGGTGACAGCTTCCCAGAAAAGACTGCATTGATTGTTAAAGGACAAAAGTAGTTACCAGCAAGCAGGCTGGGAATTCCACTCAGATGGCACAATCCAAGCAAAGCCACTGAGAGAGCCTGGTGAAAACTGGGATCCACAAGTACTTGGGTTTAGATTTGTACAAAGTATGACCTAAGGAATGGCCAACTAGGCTACAGAGGGAGGTGCAGCTGGGAAGGGCCTTCCACTTAGGACCATGGCTGAAGAACAGCCCGTGAAGGGTTTAACCATGGGAGGGTGCAACATGGTCAGATTTCTGTTTTAAAGTAAATTACTCTGGTGTCCGTGTGGAGGAAGGCTGGAGGGCTGAAGGTTTGATGGCAGAAAGACCATTCAACAAGGAGGGCTTTGCCAAGGCAGTCGTCGGGGATGACTATTTTCCATTACTATATAATTTTTAAACATTCTTCAAGGACCCATAGTCTGATTCACAAGGTTAAGAACTACATGGGGGCAGGAGACTCCATTCATTTAATTCTAAAAGGGAGCTGCCTCAGAACCAGAATGTGGGACTCAGTCATTTGCACCGTCTGCTGTGGTTGTAAGTACCACATACCTGTTTCATTTTCTTCCTCAAAAAGTTCTCCAGGATTGGCTGTATGTTACTCAAACAATAAAAACACACAAGTCAACAAAGATCAGAGTGCCTACTTAGACAAAGCCAATGAATACATTACCATGGATGTTGCATAAGCCAGTACATCAGCAGGGTGTGTTTTTAGAAAAGTGTGCCATAAGCTGTTCTACAGCTCTAAATCACTTTAAAGGTTGCTGATGGAATTTTTCAGTTGATCCTAATGTAGATTTACATAGCAAGTTCTCATTGCTGTAAGTGACAGTGAACCCAGGAAAGGCAGAGATCTGCTCATCAGCACAGACCAGACCAGGTGAATGGGGAGGGGCTCAAAGCATGTTAACTGAATGAATAGAAGTCACCATCTGGGGCCGGGCGCGGTGGCTCACGCCTGTATTCCCAGCACTTTGGGAGGCTGAGGCAGGCAGATCACCTGAGGTCAGGACTTAGGGGCCAGCCTGGCCAACATGGCGAAACCCTGTCTCTGTTAAAAATACAAAAATTAGCCGTGGAATTTTGAGAAGGAATACTTAAGAGGCTGAGGCAGGAAAATCAAGCAATTCTCCTCAATTCTTAATTTCAGTGAGCTGAGATTATGACACTGCACTCCAGCCTGGTCTAAAAAAAAAAAAAAAAAGTTGCCATCTGGCCTTTGGTTGGTTATCCACCAAGGATATTCTGGCATCATCAGGAAGAAAATATTCCTGTTGTCCTTTCTACCACCAAGATCCTGTGATCTAGATGGCAGGTATATTTAATGACAGAACAAACTATCCCAGCAATAATAAAGGATGAGAACCACATGCCTCTTTGGCTAGAGGCTGCTTCCTCTTTAATAGAGTTGCCTGAACATCTTTGGCCTTAAGTAGACCAGATCCTCTCTTAAATGGAGTAGAGTTAAGAAATAAACCCACACATATGATTTTCAACAAAGGTGCCAAAATAATTCACTGGATAAAGTATAATCCGTCTACAAATGGTGCTGGAACTATCGGATATCCACATGCAAAAAAGTGAATCTCGATCCTTACCTCATACCATACACAGTATTCCAAAATGGATCATAGACCCAAAATGTAAGGGCTAAAGTATAGCCTTCTCTAAGAAAACATAGGAGAAATTCTTTGTGCCCTTAAGCTATGTAAAGATTTCTTGGCTGGGCGTGGTGGCTCATGCCTGTAATCCCAGCACTTTGGGAGGCCAAGGTGGCCAGATAACCTGAGGTCGGGAGTTCAAGACCAGCCTGACCAACATGGAGAAACCCTGTCTCTACTAAAAATACAAAATTAGCCGGGCTTGGTGGCGCATGCCTGTAATCCCAGCTATTGGGGAGGCTGAGAGGCAGGAGAATCGTTTGAACCCAGGAGGCAAAGGTTGCAGTGAGCTGAGATCACACCATTGCACTTCAGCCTGGGCAACAAAACTCCGTCTCAAAAAAAAAAAAAAAGTTAACATATACTTACCATATGACCCAATAATTCCTTTCCTAGAGAAATG
Source organism: Trachypithecus francoisi (assembly GCF_009764315.1). Lineage (NCBI taxonomy): Eukaryota > Metazoa > Chordata > Mammalia > Primates > Cercopithecidae > Trachypithecus > Trachypithecus francoisi. The sequence goes on from NW_022681470.1 coordinate 127,953,723, forward strand.
AAAACACATGTCCACACAGATTTGTACATAAATGTTCACAATCAGTTACTCATAGCAGCCAGAAAATGGAAACAACCCAAATGTCATCAATTGGTGAATGGATAAACAAAATATGGCATGTCCATAAAACTGAATACTGATCAGTAAAAATGAATTATTAACATGCAACATATGGAATAATCTCAAAAACATCATGCTAAGTGAAAGAAGTCACACATTAAAAAGTCCATAGTGGATGATTCCATTTATCCCAAATTCCTAGAAAAGGCAAAACAGGAGCAACAGAAAGCAGATCAGTGGTTGACTGAGGTCTGCAGTAGGAACAGGAATTGACAGCAAAGAGGTACTAAGGTGATGTAAGTGTTCTAAGACTGGGAGTGATGGTTTATATAGACTTACTGTCATAAATCAAACTGCACAGCCAAAAATAGGTGAATCATATGACATGTAAACTGTACATCAGTAAAGTTGGTAAAAACAAGTAAGAAACTCCTAGGTACCATGAACCCTCCTTCCCACAGCACTACTTCCCACAGTGGTTTGTACAAACCAATTTCACTCTATTGTTTTTTAATGAGTTTACCTGTTATTTCTTCTCTGAAGGTGCTCAGGTTCTGCAGGGTGGGACTCTGCTCTCCCTTATACAGAATAGATCCTATATTTTTCTTTGGGGACATTTTTTAAAGTTCTGAGAGAGAGAAGAAGTTCATTTTGATTCTACTTTAAGCAAGCTTTCAGTCTACTCAGACAGAACTGAAGTCACTTTCTGTTTGTTTTGTTTTGATTAGGTTTTCAACCAGATGAAGAAATGAATGAAATCTGCAAGACTGAATTTCAAATGCGATTGCTATGGGGCAGCAAAGGCGCACAAGTCAATCAGACAGAGAGATACGAGAAATTCAACCAGATTTTAACTGCCCTCTCACGCAAATTGGAACCTCCTCCTGTAAAGCAGGCAGAGCTTTGATAACTCTCCAGAGAACCTTTAGAATTTTCAAGTTTCCTCAGCTTCATCTTTGGGAAAGCTTACTATTTGATAAAGTAATAATTTGCAAATCTGACAATATACAAGCTTTTAGTATCCACAGGATATTAAACGTGTAAATTGCACAGAGCACACTTATTTATGAATTGTCTAAAATTACTACTGATTTTTAAATGAATAATTTATTATTAAGATAACTACTGCTAATGTTGATCAGCAAATCTAAGAGAAGACCTAGCTACTATGTTGGCTGGTTGCTTTCTATTATCAGGGTATTTGACCATTTTAGTTTTAATTCCATGTCAGGTAAGTGGAAACAGAAGAGTTTAAAAGCATGAACCATTTCAGAAGGTATCAGTTATATGATATTCTTTAAACAAATATGAAAAATGTAAATACTCATGAATGAAAATATATCTTTTTGTGAAACAGTTGTATCCAGTCTCTTTCATATTAAACAATTCATCTTGGTACAATAATTCTACCTCTTAGCCACCTCAGGCATGCTCTTCCCTAGGCACCATATCCTGATGGTAAACCAAAATGAATGAAAGTGGTATGAAAAATTTAATATTCCTGGATTAGGAGACAGAGTGATAGTGACACAAGGTAGAAACAGCTGCACAGGACCTAGGTTCAAACTCAAGCTGTGGTACTTGCTAGCAGGTGTAGTTGGGCCAAGTTTACCTCATTGAAATCCATGTGCAGCATAGCAGCCTGTACAAACTGGACACCCAGATGTTATGAACAGAACATCTCTTCACATATTTCAGAGTAATCAACTGTTACCTTTTCCTCTAGCTGATAAGTACAACAATGCGTTTCCTAGGTTGGCTTTCTAGGTTTCTCATTTGGCAAAGGGGATACTTTCTACTTTCTTTCTAGTTTATCAATATCCCTCTCAACTTTCCCTATTGTACAGAATTTGGAATGTAAGACTTTAACATATCCTGTCACTCTGCCACCAACTGTCAAACATTTAATAATCTGTTTTTCCTTCTCTCTTAAATAGTAGTAGGACCATACCAACTTTTATATTCGTCTTAAACTGGCTGTGAAAATTTCTCCATGATGTTAAATAGCCTTTAAAAACTATGATTTATTGGTGACAGAAGTTACACTGTAACTTAACTATTGCCCTGTGATGGTTTTTAAAAATGTGCCACATTTTTTTAAAAGGTGCCATAATATGTTATTTTTTGTTAAAACAAACCAAAGCACATTTCTCCTTCTGGCAATATGGTGGTTCAGATGCTCTTAGCCCTCTCACCATAACTAAATCCTGAATACATTTTCATAAACATACCTTTTAGTGTATGATCAACCTTGATAGAAATCCCCAAGGAACAAACTTCTCCCCCCGCCGCACCTGAAAAAGGTACAGCAAATTTGAATCAATTCCTTATGAGAACTTAGGAGCCGGGACAGACCTAGAGGCAAAGAGTAACGTCAGCTCAATGAATGAGAGTGTCTGTCTTGGGGGAACTTAAAATGCCTCCATTAAGCAGGACTCCTTAAAGGGTCCCTGTTAATGGAATAGAAAACATTCATCTGCCAGCAAAGGGAGGTTGCCAGGAAACATGACTGTCTTCACATATAGCTCCAGGAAGAAAATAATTATAATGACTATAATCTTCAGTGAGGATCTGCAACCACACGCCTGTCCTCATACAGGTCTGGAGTAAAAATTACAAAATCCAAAACCAAGAAATTGATTTACAGTGGTCACAGGTTGGTGGTGCCTACCAGATATGAAAGCTCATAATTAAGCTACAGTAATTAAGGTATCATCAGAAATTTAACATGACAGAGTGATACTGTTGATCAGCAAGGGAAAGGATGACTTTAATTCTTGAACAATTGGTTAAGCAAATGAAAGGGGGAAAATGGTCTCTTACCTCTTATCATACACAAAAATAAAATTTGGATGAGTTAAGAACCTACATGTGAAAGGCAAAATCATAATACTTTTAGAATATATTTTACTTTGAATCAAGTATTTCTTAAGTTAGAAAAAGCATTAATTATAAAATAACAACTAATCTGCATTAAAAACTTCCATTCAAAAGACAACCTAGAGAACCTGAAAAATCAGAAATATTGGCAACGCATAAAATGGACAACAGATTAGTATAGTAGACAGCCTCCAAGATGGCCCCCAATGTTCTCTGCCTTCTGGTGCTCACACTCTGTGTTGTCCCTTCCCACATTATACCAGGCTTTGTGCAACCAAGCACACAGGGCAGAAGTAATGGTATGTTGCATCCGAGATAGGTTATGAGGAAGACTGTAGCTTCTGTCTTGAGTCTTGGATCACTCACTCTGGGGAAAGCAAGATGCCACCTTGTGAGTATCCCTATGGAGAGGTCCTCATGGCAAGGAACTGTAGCCTCTGGCCAACAGCCAGCAAGGATAACCTTGGAAGTGGACTCTCCAGCCCCAGTCAAAGCCTTGAGGTGACTACAACCTCAGCCAGCAGTTGGACTGTGACCTCATGGGAAACCCTGAGCCAAAATCAGCCAGCTATGTTACACAGTAAGAGATAACACAATTAGCATCCTTAATATGTAAAGAGCTTCCATGAATAAATATAAAAATACAATTGACCCCCCCCCCCCAAAAAGGATGAAAACAGGGTTTTTACAAGAAGGGGAAACACAGTAAACACGAAGATGCACAACATCAATAATCAGGGCAACAATTGAAGCCTACAATGAAATGCTCTTTTATATCCTTTAACTGACAAAAATTGAAGTCTGACTCCTAAGTGCTGGCCAGGATATGGAACATGAATAACCCTTATACAATGCCTGTAGGAGTGTAAAAATATTACAATAACTTTGGGAGGAAAATGTGGCATTATATTTCAAAGCTGAAAATTAAGGAAGTCCTAGCCAGAGCAGTCAGGCAAGAGAAAGAAATAAAAGGCACCCAAGTAGGAAAAAGGGAAGTCATATTTTCTCTGTGTTGATGATATGATTGTCTTTTTTTTTTTTTTTTTTTTTTTCCTTTTTGTGGAGAACGGGGTCTCGCTGTATTACCCAGGCAGGTCTCGAACTCCTGGGCTCAAGCTATCCTCCCGCCTCTGCCTCCCTGAGAGCTGGGATTACAGGCGTGAGCCACCGCGCCCGGCCAATGATATGATTCTGTACCTAGAAAACCCTAAAGATTCCACCAAAAGACTCCTAGACCTCATAAATGACTTAAGCAAAGTCTCAAGATGCAAAATCAATGTACAACAATCAGAAGCATTTCTATATACTAGTAACATTCAAGCTGAGAACCAAATCAAGAATATAATCTCATTTACAATAGTCACCAAAAAACAAAACAAAACAAAACAAAACTAGGACTGCTGAAATACTGCTGAAAGAAATCATAGGTGACACAAACAAATGGAAAATCAATCAGTGTTCATGCATTGGAAAAATCAATATCATTCAAATGTCAATATTGCCCAAAGCAATATATAGATTCAACACTATTCCTATCAAATTACAAATGTAACTTTTGACAAAATTAGAACAAATTATTCTAAAATTCATACGGAACGAAGCAAAAAGAATAAAGTGGAAGGTATCACATTACCTGACTTCAAACTATACCACAAGGCTACAGTAACCAAACCAGCATGGTACTGGTACAAAAATAGACACAATAGACCAATGGAACAGAGTAAGGACCCCTGAAATAAAGCTGCTGCACACCTACAACCAATTGATCTTCAACAAAGTTGACAAAATAAATAATAGGGAAAGTATACCCTATTCAATAAATGGTGCTGGGAAAACTAACCATATGCAGAAGAATGAAGCTGGACACCTACTTCTCACAATACACAAAAATTAAGATGAATTAAAGACTTAACTGAAAGACCTCAAGCTATAAAAAGCCTAGAAGAAAACCTAGAAAATACTCTTCTAAATATTGGCCGAGGCAAAGAATTTATGGCTACATCCTCTAAAACAAATGCAACAAGAACAAAAGTTGACAACTGAGACCCAACTAAACCAAAGAGCTTCTGCATAGCAAAAGAAACTATCAACAGATTAAGCAGACAACCTACAGAATGGGAGCAAATATTTGCACACTACACATCTGACCAAGGACTAATATCCAGAATCTGTAAGGAACTTAAATCAGCAAGAAAATAACTACATTAAAAAGTGGGCAACGGACATGAACAGACACTTCTCAGAAGACACACAAGCAGCCAACAAACATGAAAAACTTCTATCATTAGTCAGCAGAGAGATGCAAATGAAAACCACAATATCAGCTCACACCAGTCAGAATGGCTACTGAAAAGTGAAAAAAAAAAAAATATGTTGGCAAGTTTGTGAAAAAAAGGGAATGCTTATACACTATTGGTGGAAATGCAAATGAGTTCAGCCCCTGTGGAAGCAGTTTGGAGATTTCTCCAAGAACTGAAACTAGAATTCTACCATTTGACCCAGCAATTGCATTACTGGGTATATACCCAAAGGAAAAGAAATCATTCTACCAAAAAGACATCTGCACTCGTGTATTTATCACAGCACTATTCACAACAGCAAAGACATACAATCAACCCAGGTGCCCCTTAGTGGTTGACTGGATAAGGAAAATGTGGTGGGCAGGCACAGTGGCTCATGCCTGTAATCCCAGTACTTTGGGAGGCTGAGGCGGGTGGCCTGAGGTCAGGAGTTTGAAACCAGCCTGGCCAACATGGTGAAACCCCGTCTCTACTAAAAATACAAAAATCAGCTGGGTGTGATGGCGGGCACCTGTAATCCTAGCTACTCAGGAGGCAGAGGCAGGAGAATGACTTGAACCCGGGAGGCAGAGGTTGCAGTGAGCCGAGATTATGCCATTGCACTCCAGCTGGGTGACAACAGCAAAACTCCATCTCAAAAATAAAAAAAAAAGAAAAGAAAAAGAAAAAAAATGTGGTACATACACACCATGGACTACTACACAACCGTGGAAAAGAATGAAATATTCTTTGCAATAACATGGATGCAGCTGGAGCCCATTATCCTAAGCGAATTAATGCAGAAACAGAAAACCAAATACTACTGCATGTCCTCACTTTTAAGTGGGAGCAAAACATTAGGTAAACATGTACATAAAGATGGAAGCAACAGACACTGGGGATCCAAAAAGCAGGGAGCGAGAGAGGGGAGAAAGGCTTGAAAAAATACCTATTGGTTACTATGTTCACTATTTGAGCAAAAGGATCATTAGAAGTCCAAAGCTGAGCAGCACACAATAAATCCACATAATAAGCCTGAACATGTGCCCCTTGAATCTAAAATTTTAATGAAAACTATAACGATGACCTAGCAATTCTACTCCTCGGTACAGATTTTAGAGAAACTCTTAAATCAGTAAACATGTACATAGATACACATAAGCAGTATATTTTTACTAGCAAAACTAATAGCCCAAATGTCCATCAACAAGACGATGGATAAATTGTGTATACTTTTATAATGAAATACACAATAAAATTATGCATAAACAAGGATAAATCTTAGAAATGATGTTGAGTGAAAAAGTCTCAAGATACAATGGAATATTTAAAATATTTGATAAATGGGATATTACTAAATTCATAAATATATAAATCAGTGTACAAATCATTTTATTCTTTAAGCTACATAAAACTTTATCAAGTGATAGAAATAGCACAAACCATTTATCAATCACTAATAATTTTCCAGTTGTTTAAACAAATGGGTTGGTATAATCTGATATGGCTGTCACCAGGTAAATGATGCCCGTGATTTGACACATGGAACTGCAAACTCTTCCAGTGACTTCCCCCATTCAACTGATCGCTGTCATTAGTTTACTAACCACTGTCTGGCACCTGAAGAGAGGGGACAGGCAATAGATCGCCATCTCACCTCCTACCCTCATCTCACCTCCTGCATCAGCACAGTACCATCTGGGTGCTGGCTATATGCCAAGAGCCAGTGGCAGGAGCTCTCAGCCATAGAAGAGAATGGAGAAAAGGGTGAGAGGGAGTAAGATGGTTGGGGATTGCTGATCTTGGTTTGCCAGAATTGGAAGCTTGTAGTTTTTATCTGTCTCACTCCACACTCAGACAGTGCTTCCACTGCACCCACCTGGTAATATTCTATTTGTTAAACTGGGTGATACATTTATCTTATAATGGTTCATAACATACATATACATATAAACTCCTCAGGGTGGAGATTCTGGGTTTACCAAATCAGGTCGTCAAATGCTCCCATTCTCCCTAACCGTGCTGTTACAACTCACAGAAAACAAGTGAGAAATCTTGTCAGACTGAAATTGTGTTGAAAGCAAGACGCGAATTGTGTCTTAGAATTCCATTTGTATCAAAAGAAAGAAATGAGGCTATTTTGAAATGGCTCATTCTTAGGAACCTCAGTCAGTTGCCCAATACACTGTCCCCTAAAAGCTAACATTATTTAATACTTTCAAGGGTGGTTGTCCAACTTCTCAGAATTTACTCTTCAAAATGTATGTTTGCCAATTCCCCAATCTTTTGGTGCCTCTTATGTTTTCTGTGTTTCCCTAATTCCTGACAGTGACTATCCTCAGGAATACATTGATCCTAGGTATAGGAACTCATAGAAATAAGTTCATTGTTTCTTAGGCATTTTTTTTTTAAACCTAAGCTAATACAAGTTGAGTATCCCAAATTCAAAACTCCAGAATCTGAAACTTTTTGAGCACTGACATGATGCTCAAAGGAAATGCTGACTGGAAAATTCTGGATTTGGGGATTAAGGATGCTCAACTGGTAAGTATTTAGTGCAAATATTTAAAAAAAAAAACAACAACAAAAAAAACGGCAACACTTCTGGTCCCAAGCATTTCAGATAATACTTACAATCTGTTCGTTCTTCAAAATAAAATCCTTTTCAATGAGCCTGGAGAACCTTTTCATTTGTTGTTATTGTTATAAGGACGTTATCTTCTCCTCACAAATAGGATGTGATTTCCCTGATCTTAGTTTCGATAATAAAAGCCTTTTTCATTGTTTTAAGCTCCCCACCCCAAACGTCTGTCCATCTGAAGCTTTAACAATTGCCACTATTTTCCTACTATTTTGTTTTGCGCGTTCCTACTTCCAAACTTGGGACTGATCTCTGAATTTTCATCTCAACAATCACAGCCTCTCCTTGTTCAGCATCTACCCTGAATTTTATTCCCTTTTCTGAGTTTCTAGAAGTTTGCAGTCATAGTTTCACATTTCCATTTTTTAAAAGGGGAATCTTCTGAAATTAGACTTTCTGAAGTTACAGATAATGTGTCACTAATTATGGCAAATGTTCTTCCCATGCTTTGAAATGCCAGGAAGACTTGGGTGATCTAACTGATCAGGAATCAAGCCAGAGCACAGGACATGCTGCCCAGCGTGTAGTGGCTAGACTGGGCTATGAGGTACAGGGAAAGTTCTTATGGATGCAGTGGATAGATGGTGTAAAAGGAAAGTCTATGCAACACAGCTACTGGAGAAGAAAGATAAATCCAAATTATTGCAAGCAATTTAAATTCACTCTAAAGAGACAGTGAACATTTTTTTCCCCTTTAGGAAAGCTTAGAGAAACCAAAATTAGAATAAAATTTCCAAAACTGCTTTGCAAAAAAAACGTTGTCCCACTTACGGAATTTGTCATCTACTCTGTATTACCTGAGACTTGGCACATTCAAGAACAAAATCATCACATCTCTGGTTCACAGAGCAATGAAAGATCACACACTAAACACCTTAACAGGCCAAGAAAAGATTGTTTTATTCCATGAAAATATTCTCAACAGAGAACACTATCTTTAAATGAAGGATTTACCATTAAGAAATCAACATGTGCACAAAAAGAGTAAAAATTACCAAAAAATTAAAGATTTTTTGGGACAATTCACATGTTCAAAATTTAAGAATGATTTAAACTGTGCAAGTACAAATGTCTTTCCTATTATAATAACCCATATACAGGTTGCACTATTCCACGTCAAGGAACTTGCCTCCTACGGAAGCAAATCCTGCTTTTAGAAAAACAAACAGTAGCTTGAAAAGAACAGTTAGTTCTTACAAGATAGTCTTAAACTTTGCCCTCTGTGGCTGTTAGCCAAAAAACCATAAGCACTTCAGGCTTTGTACAGAAGAGAAACACAGCCAGATCACATTTCCTCCTCATTGCTAACCTTCAAAATAAAAATAGCACTAGATTTTAAAACTACTTCACGTAGTCTGTCAGTACTGAATAATGTCACATTATATAAATAACCCTGTAACGAGATTCAATATCTAAACTTTATAGTTTACTAGCTGCAAAGGTAATACACTATATGTCAGCTGTGTAACAGTGGTGACTTGATATTATGAAGGCAGTAACTTTCACACAATTGTCATTCAGCTTTAGTATAACTGGTAGTATGATTCAAATAACACTGGGAAAAAGTTATTAAAGCAGTCACACAGCTTCTAAAATATTGCTTAAAATTCAATAATACACAAACCATTTCACGTTCTTTCTCCCCTCAAAACAGTAAAGAACCAAATTAATGAAGATTCAGCGGTACAAATAACCCCCCACCTGCCCCATCTCCCTATTACAACACCACTAAGAAATTAGTTAAGATACAAGTCATTAACAGAATCACAAATGCGAGGCAGGACACCATGAGCAACAGGAGCACTAACAACAATCCTATTTACAAGTATAAACATACAGAAATTCCATTTTACAAGTAAAAGTGCACATAGATCATTACAAAGTTTCACTAAATTTTATCAGGTTCAAACAAAAGCACCACGTGGAAACAGACTATCATTGTAATTATCAAACATGATCGTCATAACCCCAAATAAAAAGACAATTGGGGGAGGTCCATAAAACTTCTCATAAAAACACTGAGGAAAGTAAAATGGACTTGGACATGTCTTTAGTTTGATGCATAAATTTGAAGATGCACCATTGTATATGGTAGAGCTCTAACAGCCACCTACCGAGGCTACATCGGTAGCTGCAGCACTGCTGCAGAGTTAAAGGAGGTCGCACTGAGCTGACACATAAAGCCCTTTGTGGGATACTGTAGTGGTAGTGTTGGCAATCAACAGATTTAGGCACTCTAGTTTAAGGCAGCATTTGAATGGAAGCAGCTGACTTTTGACAACAGTCCTTTGTCTTGAGGTGGTGAGTATCTTCTGTGTTTATTATGCCAGGATTTCAGTGCTGACTATAGATTCTTCCCAGACTGAGGTGCTGAAGATGTATCACGTTTCAAAGAGTTCTTTCAACTGGGCTGTAGGCTACAGCAGAGATGTTTTCTTTTTCTTATCATAAATACTTCAGGTTCACAGGCTACTTCTTCGTAATGCCAAAACTGGAATGTTTGCAGTGGGGAAGTTATAGCAGTGTGCACAAATACTAGGATGGAAACATTAGTGCTGGAGATGTTTGACAAAGTGATTTGCACTACAAATGTAAAACAAAACAAAGGCTTTGACAAGAACAAGGGAATCTAAAGACATGCCTGAAAAATCTAGCTCAGTCACTCTAGACATGCAACAGGATGTTAAGCAAGCACGGAGGTGGCACAGGCAGACACTGACAGATGGCAAGGATCTGACAGATAGTGGGTCTAAAAGCCAATTAAAACAGAGCTGGGAGGGAAGACAATCCTGTTGGGATGCTAATGTAAGACACATTTTTTGACAGCTCTGCATTCTTTATTGATTAGACAGCAATAAAATAAATAGAAAAATGGTACACTATTGTTGGCTTTTTCTTTTGTAGGAATAACTGTGAACTAGGAACTTAAGGGTTGGTATGATTTTTAAAAACAATGTATGGAAATGCTAATGAAGTTAGTAAAAAATAATCATGTCTACATGCACTCATGCAACTTGCTTCTCTCACTCTCGTTGAGCCTGACAACTCTAATACCCTCCCCCCAAAAGCAGCTGCATGTAACCTCCTTCAACATCTTGCCCATTTCCTCAGAAACCCTCTTCAGGAACCTGCAGTCCAGGAGGAAAAAGAAAAGAACAATTACTGAAGACCTTTGGTAAAACCAAAAGGGGTGTTCAGTTTAAAGTGCCTGTCCCAAATGTCTCTAATCATTTTACAGTCAGCTACTGAAAACACCAGGAGAATTTAAAACATAGGCAAAATTAAAAACCAATCTTACTGCTTCTTCACTTTACTTCCCCACACCACTGACTCAGGGTGTGATCACATAACCAGCACTGCACAATCCTTGACTGCACAGTGTTTCCAACAATGCTTGCTGAAATTAACTGGAAAAATTTATCTATCCTAATAACTAATGATTCAGCTGAAATAACAAAATGCCCTAAAGGGTGGTATACATATCTTCCTTTAACCCAGATAGTCAAAAAGTTTCTCCTTTAAAATTAAAATCTGTCAAAACTTTCCCTCCATTCAACATTTCCTCTATCTTCAAATGTGTATTTTTCTATATAACTATGTATTTTCCTGTGTAACTGCTAAATGCTAAATAATCACTAAAGTGGTATTTCCCAAAAGATATTTTCAAGATGAAACATACAAAGTATAAGATTAGTTTGGAAGGAAGCCTGTAAATTACTGAAAATTACCAGTTAACCTCAAAATATTTTGAGGTCTCAAACAAAATCTCTTTTATTCACCTAAGAGCTAGACCAGGAGATTTTGCAACTCTCTTTAAATCTATTTAAATAGATTATGTGCTACGTGTTTATTTTCTTCCTTTAGGAAACCAAAGTTAAGAAAAGGGAAGAAAATGAAAATGATTTTATTATTTTACCAAATTTCCAACTACTATTTTTCTTCTTGAAAAATGTAGCTACAAATTCAAACTCCTAGAAGAAACCACTCTTTGGGGAGTCGGCTTTCCATGGCATTTCAGAGCAGTTTCACTTATTCAAATTCACTAGAGTCACTGTGTTTTCTGAAGTAAAGGGGGCAGAGAGCATTACTATCCATGAATTCCTGCCCAGTAAGTCAAATTCTATTTGTAAGGCAGAAAAACACAAATCCTTCACACAGACTTAAGCAGGACATAAAGCAAAAGGCATCAATTAAGCTTCACACCAACATTACTCAAACAGTAAAGTGCCACAAAATGTTTCTTGTGGTGATATCCACAAGATCAAGCCTACACTCAGCTCACATAGTGAACAATTAATCTTGGATGCCCTTTAAGTTTTCTTATTTTTTTCAACTGTTGAATGTGTTTTCATTTTATGTTACTCTTCCTATGTCACACACGGCACAAAGGTGCCTGGTTAGTTTAGATATAAGTTACTGCACCTTTACTGTTTTTCTCTAGAGTTACATCTATGTATGACGTGGGAACGTAGCCTTCTTCACCGTTCTGTCTCCGAGCTCTTGTCCATCCGTCACCTTTGTCCTCCTCTATAATGTAGAGAACTTCACCTTCTTTCATTGCTAGAGTACCTTCATTATGTCCTAGATGAGAGTTTTCACAAGCATAATTTAAGCAATGTGATAATTTTTTTTTAAGTTACAAATACAACACACAAAATACAATGAAACCCTATTAGATTTCAATGAATCTGGAACTACTGACTCTCATTAGCAACGTCTCTATTGTGCTTTGTGGCTTACCCAGCACTTTCATATTCATTCTCCCATTTGAGCTGCATAATAAGCCTGCAGGGCTGGATAACATCACCCCCATGTAACAGATGGAAGGTAACGGAGCCACAGTGACATTACATGAGTTGACAAAGTATTCTAATTCCTATGTCACTATTCCAACTCTTTACCCAAATTTTAGTGTCTTACTAGCTAAAACAATTCATTAGGTATGAACTAGGAAAATAGTAACTAGAGAGCAAAAGAGTGGGAAGAAAGAAGGAAAAAATGCCGTTTGAAGGGAGAGCAGAGAGAAATACAGGTTTGACTCTAGAGGTGGTAGAAACAGAACGGCCATACACAACTCTTTTACGCTCTATCCCCAACCACTCCCAACCTGCTTAGCAGTAACAATTTTCACAAGTGAGTGAAATTTAACATGTGCTAAATTACTTCCCTACTCTCTAGATTACATTATAGCAAGTATTTTGTTTTGTTTTGTTTTAGAGATAGGGTCTTACTGCCCAGGCTGGATTCGAACTCCTGGGCTCAAGCAATCCTCCCACCACAGCCTCCCAAGTGTCTGGGACTATAGGCACACTTCACTGCACTTGGCTGCAAGGTCTTAAATTTAATATATTTTCTAATAAGAAGTTACTAGAGACTTTGCTCAATTTTAAACCAACACGAAGTGGGGAGAAAGACCTTAAATCAAGCACCATTTTACAACAGTTTTTTTATGAAAGTGTTACTCAGCTCTCCTGCTAGTTGAGGGAGAGTATTTTTCAGAGTCCAGGAGAAAGAGGAATTAAATATCTGCAGGAGAGGGCCTCAGTGCCTTACTTCCCTTCCAGAGTTTGTTCTTCAACTTTCATGGGGTAAGAGATAGCACAGTCAGTAGCTACTACATTCTCTCCCACTTTCATCTAAACAGGTGGCCTACAGACTCAGTATATGATGATGGCATTCAGCTAACTATGCCTCGTATCTGTCTCTTAATGTTAGTAAGCTACAAGGAAGAACATGAAGTGGCATCCACCAGCATCCCGCTTCCCGGGTTGGGCTACATGTTCAAGATGTCTCAACTTTGTTTAGGACATAACTCTGGTGAAAATTCTGCATTGACCAAAATTGATAATTAATTAATAATCTGTATTAGGATGCTAGTAACGTGGGTAATTTCCTTTTAATTCCATGTATGGAAGAAAAATATCTACATTTATAATACAATTAAAACAAAAGTATGCATACTAAAGAAATGGGATAATTCTCTGACAACGTGTATTACTTAAATAAGGACACTACAGTGAGTGACTTGATGTAAATACTTTTAAAGAACCAGTTTTATCAAATACAATATTATTAAGAAAATCATACCATCAAAAGGGTAGATAGCTTTGCAGTGTCCAATAGCAGGCAAGGGATCATCATCCTCAAATTCATCATCAAACTCACTGTGGTGACCATGCTGTTGGGGTGGCCCACGGACTTCCTGGTTTGCATCATCAGTGTAACTCCCCTCAGGACTGTAAAACAAAAAATTATCTCTGATCAAGAATCATAAACATGAGAATTCTATAGATTATTTATAAATTGATATCCTCAGGATCAATTCCAAAAATTAAATATTAATGACACGGTTTCCACTTAAGCCCTATTTTTTTCAAATGTCGAGTATACAAATTACTTCTAATACAAAATGCTGCTTTGCAGAATTTCCTGAAATAAAAAAATTACAAGATTACAATATTCTAGGCACAAAGTATTATTCAGTAAATACATCTCACTATCACCAGGTCTAGAGATAAAACAGAAAAATGTTCTAGACACTTGTCTTCCATCATCCCAAGTTTATCATCCCAAAATTCCTTAGGGGACCCACGCAGACCCATGTTTAGCTCACACGCTTCAGGTTGAATTGTTTCTATTCTGGATCTGGAATGGCCATCAGAGCAAGCATCTGCATGACCAGTTCACAAGAAGTCCTGTAACCTAATCAGATGTAAGAAATGCACTGAGACTTTTGCTTGGGACTCTTGGAAGAGAACTCACTCTGTCCCTTTTCTACTGGACTCGAACCTGCAGGAATACTCGCTTAGAGCTTTGGAGCCTTAAAATTAAGCCAACACAGTAGAAAGCACAGCTGTGAGGTGGACAGAAATCGAGTCCTGGGGATAACATCTGCGCTCCTAGATCAAGCTCTCCCTAAAGTCAGCCAATGAAGTCCATTTTTGGTTTAAGCCAGAAGGCGTAAAGTATTCGTTCTGTCACTGAAAATTAGAAGATTCTCAACTAAAATAAAACATAAAGTAAATTTCCAACTAATCATGGTAACAGAGAAGTTGGTAACTTAAAAAATCCAAAAAAGCAGGTAATACAAACATAATTTCTCTTAAAATTTTTTAAATCAGAGAAAAATGTTAATAATTTTGCTGAAGAATAATGGAAAATTTTACAGAATTAGATTTTTTTTTTTTTTTTTTTTTTGAGGCGGAGTCTCGCTCTGTCGCCGGACTGGAGTGCAGTGGCCAGATCTCAGCTCACTGCAAGCTCCGCCTCCCGGGTTTATGCCATTCTCCTGCCTCAGCCTCCCGAGTAGCTGGGACTACAGGCGCCCGTCACCTCGCCCGGCTAGTTTTTGTTTTTTTTTTTTTTTTTTTAGTAGAGACGGGGTTTCACCGTGTTAGCCAGGATGGTCTCGATCTCCTGACCTCGTGATCCGCCCGTCTCGGCCTCCCAAAGTGCTGGGATTACAGGCTTGAGCCACCGCGCCCGGCCCAGAATTAGATTTTAACAGTACTTTCAGTAAGCCTGAAGCCAGAGAAATAACACATGCCAAAGAAATTAGATCCTTTTAATCTGAGTTTTACCTAATAACAAAAACCAGTAATTTGTGGGTATCTCTTGACAGATTAAAGATATGTACTCTTTCAAGAAGTCATACTATTATTACCACTATTTACTACTAGGTGCTTTATGTACATTATTTACTTTTATACTAACAAACCTAAAGGGTGGATATTTTAACTCCATTTTATACTTCAGGAAATTGAGATTCAGGGAGCATTAAAAATGAACTTGTTCAGATTACACTATAATTAAGTAGAAAACTAAGAGTTGTTACTAGGCCTCTCACATTCTTCTCTAAGATGAATCCTAATTTGTGGACTTTTATTCTGGAAAAAAAGATATAATATATCAAGAAAGAAATGTCACAGTGGTACAGAAACTTAGAGAAGTGTCTTTTAGAAGCTCTGGTCCAAACTAACAATATGTATTTTTTTTCTTCACAAAACTCTGAGCTATTTGATAGCAAAATTTTTCTTTGGCATAAGCGACCCTAACTCCACTTGAACCTTAGGAAACCTTCCAATGCCTGAGGAGCCTACGCCCTCAGACTGTAGCTCCAAGAATTTTCTATGTTCCTAGCTCTGTGTTTGGATGCATGACAAACTAGGATTGAATAGCAAGATGAACTTTCCTACTTCATCTGTAATTGTCACTAAAGAAAATTACTTAGGTTCAAAAGACTGAGGTTATTAAAAGCCGAACTTGTTAAATTTGGAAGAAAAAAACGAATTGTATAAAGTTTAGGACAAAAGGGTGAGAAAACTTTGGGGAGAAGAAATACAAATAAAATACAAAAAATGACCTTTCTCGTCCCTGTGTTACAAGATGATTTATGTCACTGCTATGTCTTCTGTCTCCTCTCCCACCTGTTTTGCCTTCAACTTCAGAGAGCCACGCCTTAGGAAAAAAATAAGCAAACAACTGAGCTCAATAAATACGTTTAAAAGCTCATAAGTTATACTTCTACATTTAAAATGTGTTTGAGTTTTTATAATTATGTAATTCTTAGAGATGTGAAACCTTTATTCCAAATTGGTCAAATGATCAACTTTATAGCTGATTCAAAAAAACAGTATATTTAATTTTATATAAAGGTCTAAATAAAAAACTTCGAGGAGATTAAATAACACACATCACAATAACACTTTTAGATCATAAACCCTAATATTAAATATAAACATTTGAAGATAATTCTAAGAAAAACAAATCTATCATAACGAAGTTTATAAAAATAATTTATCTTGACAACTGCTGAATAACAACTCTACCTCATTCTTATGAATTTCCATTCGTAGGCGGTCAATGTTATTCATGGTCTCTGCTAATTTAGGCTGCAAACTCCCTGGATCCCCCATTTGTGGATTCTTCTCATATACATCTTTCATTTTGTTGAGTGCATCTCTAAAAAAGAGAAGGAAACCACAGAATTAAATATTAACTTCATATGCTTCCAGATAAAAGAGTTTTATTTGACTCTGGGGACTCGTACGCAGCTTAATCTTAAGTCGAGTCATATCTTTTAAAGTTTGTCTAACACGACCTGATTAAAGACAATTTGCATAAAGGTGATAACATATATAGAGTCAGGTGATAACATATATAGAGTCAGTAATTTATCAAGACAATTGGAATACCAAAAGAGAACAGAGTTCATTTCTTATTTCCTGCTTTCTAAACAAGGAATTTTATTTAGATGTATATGTACAAACACACACACACACACACACACACACACACACATACACACACACAAAATCAAGGGCTGGAATAACATTCTTCAGCTCATCATGTCCCAAATCAAATTCATTATATTCCAACTCAGCCACACTATTCCACAGTGTTCCTTAGCTCATACATCATCATTGTCCTCCCACTCACCTCTGCTAGAAATAGGAATGGCAGCTTTAACTTGCCCCCACCCAAAGTCAGTCATTTGCCAACTCCTCTCAACCTACCTCCTATTCTCTAATCATATCACAATCGGTTATGCCTCAATTAGCTGTCCTTGACTCTAATATCTGACACTACTGACTAACACTCCTCAATACTCTTTTCCTTCATGACCACCTAGAGGGTACATTTTCTTTTTCCTCTTTCTCACCTCTGCTTTCTCACAATCTCCCTCACTGGCTCCTTTCTCCTTCTTTGTTCAACCTTTAAATGTGTATTACATAAAATTCTCGTCTCTTCCTACAGTCTTGTTTGAGGATGATCTCTTAATTGTTTTAATATCATCTATGTTCAGATGATTTTCAAATGCATATCTTCAGACCTCTTTCTCTCCTGAATTCTAGATTCATATTTCTAAACTCAACTGGACACTTCCAATATGGACTTTTCACTTTTCAAAAATCAACATAAACAAAATATTTATCTTTGCCCTAAACTTTTTTCTTATTGTTGCAATTAAATCTATAGTTGCAAGCCGCCTTCTTTTTTTTTTTTTTTTTAAGCTTCCTCCATGTTTTCTCTTCTCCAGCATCCAATCAGGAGAAAAATACAACCTACTTTGGCTTTGAAATGATTCTTTTATCTATTCCTCCTTTCTATTCCCATGGCCATAGCTTAATTTAGGCCCTCAGCATCTCTCACCTGGATTGTTAAAGTCTTCTACCTCCAATCTCTTTCCTATACTATTTACGCTTCATACAGCTTTCAATTATCTTTTAGCACACAGAGCTAATAATGTTACCCCTTCTCTCAGTAACTGGGGACTGTAATACCTACAGAACTCCACAGAA
The DNA here is from genome assembly GCF_009764315.1 of Trachypithecus francoisi. Classification (NCBI taxonomy): domain Eukaryota; kingdom Metazoa; phylum Chordata; class Mammalia; order Primates; family Cercopithecidae; genus Trachypithecus; species Trachypithecus francoisi. The sequence continues at coordinate 127,971,884 of NW_022681470.1, forward strand.
AAGCATTCAGAATTTTTTACAAGTCCTATACTGCTTCATCCTCAACTTCTATTATTATGCTCCACATAATTCTGAACCAAGTCTCTCCGGATTAGCACTCATTCCAGGCCATGGCAAGAACATTAACATTTCTGTGCCTTTATTCTTCTTTTGGACATGGAGATATCTGAGAAAAATTTGAGTCACCAGAGGTAACATTCAGGTTCCAAGCTGAGGTCAAACCAGTAATACTCTGGCCTTTCTGCTTGTATTCTCATATTCTGGACATGTATCCTTTTTGCAGTCTACTCATTTAGTGCAATGTTTCTCACATTTTTGCGCTTTTTGTTGATCTTGGTGTTTAAAATAGTCCCTAAGCATGGCAATGAAATGCTGTCTAGTGTTGTTAAGCAAAAGAAGGACGTAATATTATTACTTACAGAGAAAATACATGTCTTAGATAAGCTTTGTTCAAGCATGAGTTACAGTGCTATCAGAAAAAATTCAAAGTTAATAAATCAACATCACATATGAAATAAGGTGTTTGGGTTGTGTGTCAATCGGCTGACGGAAACATTGTGATCAGTGGCTACCTAGAACCTAACCCTGTATCGGAGAGCAATGTTTCAATATTCCATAATTCAGGGTTCACAGTGACTTTACAGAACATAGCTACTGTGAATGAGAATCAAAAGTATTGCAATATTTCATTACGATTAAGCGCCACTTCACATCTGATACACTAATTCTTAACATCAAAACTTCAATCTCTCATGCTACAATTTAAGCTCCAATTTTATCCTCAGTGAAGATCTAGCAAGTCACCAATTCACTGTAATAACACTTTAATTATCATAAATAATTCTCTATATCCATTAAAAAAAATTAAACTAGAGGACACTTCTTGTAAAAATGAAATAAAAAAGTAAGCCTATGTGAGAACAAATATGAAGCTGTTAGTAATTAAGCACTGTCTGCCAAATGTTTTGCTACATACAAAACAGCCTCAGGTTGCTAATGAAATCAATTCATATATAAAAGCAAAATGAAAATGTATCAAAGTATAAGAGGTGGTTAGTGTTGCTGAAACTACTCTTGATAATAAAACATTGGGAAATTTTTTGCAAATTAATGAAGGCATAAATATACACTATTAGTATCCAATAAAAAATCTGCAACCAAGGAAATTCTCTAACCTATGACAGGGTAACCATAAAAATTTCCAGGGTAGGAGTATAATTTTCTCTCAAAAGATATTTCAATTGGTATATATGATTTTTAAACCTTTTGTATATCATACTCAAGGGTGTCACTCAAAGTAGATCCTAAAATAAGTAATAATGATAGAGAAAACTTAAAGGAATAATACTTTTGGTCTGATTCTTTCTGTAGTTCTCTGTTAAGTTCATCAATGCGCTGCTGTAGTTTTTTACGTCTCTGTTCTGGTGGCAGATGACTGAAATCTTCTAGTGCTGGGCCCTGAAAAGAGAATCTAAATCATTATAACAGACATTTTCAGGAAATGTTATTTTAAAAATATACCTGCTATAAAATAGGAATACATACCAATCTTAAGTTTAATTTCAAATTGGCCTCAAGCAACCCCTTAAAAAAAATCTACACAGATGTGTTTATGCGTAGATGTTAATGAAACAATGTACTGAAGAAAGAGCTCAAATTTCATTCATTTTATAAAACTATGTAACAGAATAGGTAAAATCATACCCAGATACAGATAACCGGTAGGTAGTATCACATTACTTTCCAATCTTGGCAGATTATAATGAATACATGTAAACCTTGTTACAGCAACAACAACAAAATGGAAACACATAACATTTCTTGTCTATACAGGGTATTGTTTTATATATAACATATCACAACATTTCCAAATAAAACCCATTGCCATGACATTCAGAATGTTACAAATGTTCAAACTGAAAATATGAATATAATTAAGAAACTTACCTCACAAAGACAATCTAATGAAATATACTTTAATACTACATACAGTCTTTGAATGACTGATTAAACCATTCAAAACATACCTGGTCATTAAAAACCAAAGACAGAACTATCCACTGAGCAGAAACTATATTTCAACAAGGAGTGTATTTTCAATGAACCTTTTGTAAACCAAATAACATACCTCAGTTGTTACTGAAAGAAGGACAAAATCCTTCTTTAGGAAAGATCCTTGATGTCTGAAAAATTTTTTAAATTTTGATATTCAAGAAACTATGCAATTTAAGAAAAAGTACTAGTATCTAAATGTAAACATCTGATCCAAATGACATCTTTTCCCTTAAATGTTATTTTAATCACTGTTACTTATGTTATTACAGATTACAACAGAACCAATATTAACAACTATTGAATCTATTTAATATAAACCTATATTAATTAAATCTTTATATATACTCCAGAAATTGATGATGCCTGTCACTATTCATTTTCTTTTCAAAATGGTTATTTTAAGAATATTAATATGAGGCCAGGCGCAGTGGCTCACGCCTATAATCCCAACACTTTAGGAGGTTGAGGCGGGTGGATCACCTGAGGTCAGGAGTTTGAGGCCAGCCTGGAGCCTGGCCAACATGATGAAACCCCATATCTACTAAAAATACAATAAATTAGCCAGGCGTGGTGGTGGGCACCTGTAATCCCAGCTACTCAGGAGGCCGAGGCAGGAGAATCACTTGAACCCGGGAGGCAGAGGTTGCAGTGAGCCAAAATCGCGCCACTGCATTCCAACCTGGGAGACAAAAGCGAGACTCCATCTTTAAAAAGAAAAAAAAAAAAAAAGGAAAGAAAAAAGCATATAAATATTCAATTTGTTAAAGTGATGCTAAAAGGAGCTCTCAAAACAAGTACATTCTTGCTCTTTGGGCCTCTTATGCCTGTAACATATGCTAAATAGCTTTATTTCACCATGTGTAAGAATGAGTCACTTACTTTCAGAAAAGAGAAAACTCACTCCTAGGATGAGCTATAATTAAATATAACATTTAATTAATAACAGAATCCCTAGTCTCTTTCCCCAGTGGCCTGTACATTATGGATATTCAACAAGCTTGCTGGAAAAACGCAGGGGATTCTAAGTATTTTTTATTTTTTTTCATTTACCAATCACTAGAAACAAGGATCTCAATCAACCCAATCTGACCTAAATAAATCAACAGTGAAATTTCCTTTGCTGATTTCCTTTAGATTTACTGGTTAATTTGTAACATAAATTTGTCGTATTTTATCTAATTTGGAGTTGAAGGTTTTTTGTAGAGACAGGGTCTCATTCTGTTGCCCACAATGGAATGCAGTTGAGTGATCTTAGCTCTCATGGCTCACTATAGCCTCGAACTCCTGGGCTCAATCAATCCTCCCGCCTTAGCCTCCCAAATAGCTGGGATTACAGACAAGGAGTACAAGTTTTGAAAACTAGTATATATATGCCAAAAATAAACTTCCTAATTTACATTTTTAAAAATATTTCTAAAAATCTTGCAAAATCATTGAATAAGATGAAGAAATGCATGTCAACATACTGTAGGTTTTTTGTTGTTAAAATTATGATAAACTCACAATAACCTACAAGTAAATCTGCCAGAATTCCACGTATCCCTTATCAAACCCTGTTCTCAAATTTATGAACAGTAAATACTGAGGCACTTACATTTTGAACATCCCATTTGATATCAGAACCCTATTCTTACATAGAATATGAGAATTAAACTTAACTTTATTTCCTATGGATGTTCAGAAGACCTCTGGGGCATTTAACAACCTCTCTTACTACAAACGAATTTATAAAAGGCTGATTCCAACAGTGTAAAAAAAGAGTAATCTATTTTTCAATAGTTTCCTACACAATAATTTTGGGGTTAGTTCCTAATGTAGATCCATTAATTTGTTTGAAATAAACATACCAAGGAACATCTCAAACCCCCATATACACCTTCTCTGCCACCGCCCCCGCTGCCTGCCAAACACACACAGGATATTTAGATCATTTGTGCTTCTATTCTCCTTCAATAGTACAGAAGAACCAAGGACTAACTCCATAATGATACTAGTAGGAAATTTTTCTTTCTTTCTGGAAAAATCTAATGATTCTGGTGATAAAACTACAAATCAAATGTATACTTTTTTTAAAGGCTATTAAGTAAAATAATATTTGCTAAATTTTCCTTCTGCATAACAAACTGTGGCTCTACCACGTAATCTTTAAAAAATGTTTAACCACAATTTTACCCTCTTCTGTAACATGACAAGGACTCCATTCAATGACATTTAAGAACTTAATGGGTTGATGACAATTAACCACATTATTTTCTAATCTTATGACATCAAGAGTACTGGCATATGCTGGACTATGAAACTATAAAAAGAAAAAACACACAAGGTGAAAACGTGGGATGTAATTTACCACTTGCTTTGAATTAAACAAAACAATGTTTTGAGATTACTTAATGTTGGCACAGTATATAGATCAGCACATAAGGCTTACCATCTTCACCGACCACTGAATAGTTCAATGGAAAACAGAAAGAAATGGTAAATTATTCACAGGAAACCATAATACAGAAGATGCAATAGCCTATTCTTTTTTACAATACTAAAATAGATCACATACATTTCACAATCCAAACAATTATGCCAGAAAAACCATTTTAAGCACATTTTGGAAAAGCAAATTACTTGCAAAAAAAAAAAAAAAAAAAGCATACACTGATAATGGGCAGATATTTTCTATGTTTAACTAAAACTTAAAAATAAACATTCTATCTGTAATCATGCATTTTCTTTTAAAGTGAATTTTATGTAAGTGGATTTCACTTCTATAGCAGTTTATCCTCAAATTACTAACATTTGAAAGGTTGAATACGAGCTCTAAGATTAGACATTTAAAAAGAAATCTTACGTGATATATTAAAAAAAATAGAATATTCTTTCCAGTGCATTAAAGAAAACACTATTATCTACATTTTTATAGTTCAAAGTACTGTTTGAATTTAAATATACCATGGTTAGGTGAGGGTAACATTTTTACTTTCATTTTAAGATCTTTTTAAATGTAGAGATACCTTAAAAACACATTATTTTCAAAATAGTGAGTTATCCAGATTCAAGTTTCCCATACACATTTCCTAATATATACAAATATATAGGTTGAATTTTGCTTTAAAAATACAGCTTCTATTTTTCAGGTTTTATTTTAAAATCCATATGCTTGAACAACACTAAAAACATAAATTTTTAGAAAATTGATTAAAATGTATTCTTTCTGAAAATATGAAATGACACAGATTCTGAAGAGACCAACCATAGTGCTCTTATACAATAACAATACTTTATATATGTATATATATGTGTGTGTATATATAGATATGAATATGGATATGGATATATCTCCCACATTCTGTGGGTCAGTAGGATTCTCCAACTGGCATAGCATCTATCTAGCATCCCAACTACACACACACACACGGTGACTCAGAATATGCAAAGTTAATCTTCACATTCATCTCAATTGGTGAGCAGCCTCTAAAATTTTTACTTTTCCCTGTTTTCTAAATCATGATGTTTTAAGAGAAGGTGTTGGGGAGATGTCAGGTAAAAAATTCACATTAAAAATATGAATGAATTTTAATAAATAATCTGACAAAAATATCTACCCCTTATCTCTGATGAGTTGGTCACTGCTATGCATTATCTTTCCAAATTAAGTTTAACATTCTTTAGACTGTCAGTATTTTTGAGAAACAAAAACCACAATTTACTTTGCTATGAAAAAATTCCTGGTAAGGAAATAAAAAGGTTTAAAGAAAGATATTCATGGTCTTTCAAAAATGTTATTAAATGAAATTCCATACAGGACAAGCAACAAAACATTTAAAGTATTTGAATTTGACTTATCTGTTGATAATTTTCACCAGCGAAATGTCTAAGTGATGCAAATTATCTTTCCAATTTCTATATTAGTCTTTTAGAGAAAGCATTAAGATAATTACAGCTGAAATATCAAATTTTTTAGCTGTTTGTTAATCTAGTCTTACTATCACAATTGGAAATCTCATAATTAGATTTGGGGATATACAAAACTCAAGTTCTTTGTAAAAATAGTAGACATATATTCTGTGTAAGGTTTTAAACTAATACATGTTCCACACAAAAATATCTTATACTCATATACAATTATATACTCATAAACTAGAAAATTTCATATACTCAACTACATTTAATAAACACAAGAGAGCTAAAAAGGAAATCATTTAGGCAATTAAAATTATTAGGTGTATTTCATTTTACATAGGACAAAATTTCATGAGAACTACTCTGGAGAGATAAAAGCTTAGAAAAAAGTCTCTGAAAGTCTATAAAGTCATAAATAATTCAGAGAGAAAACCTGGACTCACTGCTAATAACTTAAAAAATAGTATCCAATAAAACTCAAAGTTGCAATAGAGTAAAAATTATTAGTTTGTTTTTAAGTAGTTAAGTTCGAGTATATCCTCAAATATCCATTAACAGTTAGAACTTAATGTCACAGAATGAAATTATAGACCTTCCTCCCTCAGAAAAGATCTGCTGATACCACTGTCCAACTCAAAAACACTGGTGTAAGATAACATTTTTCATATCCTTAATTTATATTGGGTTCTGTACACACCAGTTTTTCTTTAAAAAAGGAAAAGAAAAAGAAAGAAAAAAATCGTAATTTTTTAAAAAAGTTATTTAGGAAAAGCAATGTGCAGCAAATATCGCACAAAACAAGAGTTTCTGAACTGAATGAACGGTACAACTCATCAGTTTTAAGAAACCTCTAGACTTGTTCTGTAATCTTTAATAGACTGAAAACTCCATGTAAAAACATAGAAACAGGCTTACTTAAAGCTTACCTCCTTTTTTAAAAATTTTTCTATATTGAAAAAATTCTTAAGTGGGAAAAAAATCTCTATAGGTTAATTTTTGAGATACATATCTAGTAAATACCAAACAGTAATCAAAAGAAAAAAATTTCTCAACCTCAAAGTTGTAATCCACTTTCCTCCCTGCTCTGTCCTCTAAACCCCCAGTTGGTTTGTCATATTTTCTATCTTGCACGCTGCTTTCTTCTTCAGAATGGTAGCCAATAATAAATCTGGGAGGGGATTTCAGCCTTCTAAAACTAGGCCCCTATAAAAATAACTTATGAATATCTATAATCTGTGAAAAACAAATAATAAGCAAATACTTTTTTTACAGTTGTAAAATTCAACCTACAAACTTATTAAAAATAATAATAATAAGGTGACACATATTTAAGCTTCTCTGTCCAGGGCTCATAGCTCTAATTGCCTGAGGTTTTTTTTTTTTTTCTTTTTTTTTTCTTCTTAGAATTACACTTACCTTGCATCTCTATGACTATATGTGAAAAATATGACTATGACTATATAGTGTAAAATATGACTATTTTAACTGGGCCTGGTAGACTCATTATGTAGGATACACAAATGATTACAAAAATGTGACTACTACATGGTAATTTCTCATGATTTATGTAACAACATAATATTTAGTGTAGTCTAAATTGCCAGAAGAGTGGTGGTTCATGCCTGGAATCCCACAACTTTGGGAGGCTGTAGTGGGAAGACTGCTTGAGCCCAGGAGTTTGAGATCAGCCTGGGCAACAACACATCTCTATTAAAAAAATTAAAATTAAAATTAAAAATAAGTAATAAATAAACTGCCATAGGGAAGCAACATGGAAATGAGTTCTAGCCTCGTAACTGAGGCAACAGAAATCCCAAATATGATTTCTCAAAGTCTTTCAAACAAGTCTTCAGAGGTTTTGGAAGTGATTATAGGCATGCCTGTAGTTACAATACAGACTCATCCACGGGGACTTTTCAAAATGTCATCAATTACCTACCATCCACACATAGAATTAGGTAAAATAGATGCAAAGAAGTTCATGTCCTTGAAGGAAAAAAGAATCCCAAAGAAAGACATAACACACTTGGACATTTCTGCTGCATTAGTTACATTAGTTAAGTTTGTCATAATGTTTTAAGGCAACATAGATATAATCTTGTCCCTAAACTAATATGTCTTGTTCCACAGGAGGCCAAAATGCAATTTGAAGACAAAAAGAAAGAAAAATAGAAGGGAAGGAGGAGAAAGAAGAGAGAAGAGAGGAGAAAGGAAGGGAGGGAAGGGTCTAAGAAAGAAGAATGAAACAACCTAGCTTTAGATTATTGTTGTTAGGCTTCTTAGGGCACTGACAGACTGATTTCTCATCTATGGGTTAACAAACCTGTTTTTCAAATCTTTCAACAAATGCTCAAACAAATCTTATAAATGAGTCTAAATTACAGGCTATTAGTATTAAAAGCACACCCTTAAAATCAAACATAAACAAGAAAAATTACCTCACTAACACAGTAAAGTAACACTAATGTATTTATTAGTAGTATAACAGCTGTTGCTAAACAACAGTTTAGTAAACATTACTCAGTGATATCTAGTATTTTTATAGGCTTTACAATTTACAATCTACCTTCTATTATCTCAATTTGATCTACAACAATCTTGATATTTAAAATGCCTATCTTTAATTTTTTTAATTATTGGAAACTGTTTATACATCTGAAAATAAGCAGGGCAATTAAAATTGAACTTGACATTTTATTGTCGACAAAATAATACTTTATAAAATTGGCAGGTGAAGTCAGCACTGGTGACAAATTATTACAAGAGTAACTCCAGTGACAAATTACTGAAAGTCTTAAAAATGTAAATACATTACAAGACAATGGTGAACATATGATTTCACATAAACAAAAAAATAGCTAAAAATATGATTGTACCCAGCACCCTCTTTATAATACCATTCTTTTATGGTTGAGCATTTCAAATGTTATAAAGAGGAGTTGTTTTTAACTTGAGGGCAGCTATTCTTAATTCTGTGGTGTTTTTAAACTGTGTATTTATAGGAGAGAGCCTTATAATGAGGGTGGAGAGTATTAAAAGCCACACTACACACACAATAGGCCATCATGCATTTTAACCCATTATTAAACTTACCCCTCTTTTGAGGCTTCTGAAAGAAGGAATTCTGGGCTTCCCTGTTTTTATTTCATTCATACAATAATGCACGGGCTCAATGGAGAATGTGAGAAACTGGGACCCATTAGGAGTACTGGATGTGAATAAACTAGTAGGGGTTAAGGGTGGGGACTGTGGCTAATATGGAAATAAAGAAAGGAATCAATAAGCCAAATGTGCATAGTTTTTTCCTAAATGAAAATTCTATTTTTGGCAACATACTTTTCACAAAATAAATCTCAAATAAAGTTTTCTGTAAAAATATTATGAGAAAGTAAACATAGTTTTGCCCAAAACTATCATTTAAAAAAATCAAATTTACTTTTTAAAATGTACCATTTCACTTGATTACTTTTTACATTGGACAAATTAAAAATACAGAGTACACACATTATATTGTCAAAGAAAGCAATATGGCCTAGATTTTAAAATTCTCTTCTAATTTCTAGAATATTAGCACTACCATGGTATTTGTCAAGAAATAAAGCTGGCAGCTACACCTAAAGTTATCTAAATAGGTAATGTCACACATAAAATATTAAAACTATAACTGATTATTATCAAAAATAGGCAAAAAAAATTTTCATTACATTAATGGCTTTCCTCTCAGGCTGTTTCTATTTCATCCTTATTTCACCTTTTTAATTCCAGTATTCCTTCCATATCTAAGCTCTTCTAGCTACCTTGATCTGACTAAAACAGGTCTCACTTCTCAACTTTTTGACTGGACAATATTATTAAAAGCATAAATAAAGCATGAGTTAATTATAATTGTGCTTTTAAAGATATAGGTATATTATAATGAGTTAAATTTTAATTTTATCTACACTCATATGCCATGATCAAAAAATGAATTAAAATAATCAAGTATACTTTAATAAATATAGTGCATCAGATTAAAAGTATTTCTCTATTCTCCTCACTAATAAGACACTAGTACACCCACTTAATTGATAAGAAAGACAAAAGCACCCATCTATTTCATTTGCTCACATGCTGACCTAGATCTATCTAAAATAAAGAGCACATCAGAAGGCGGGTTCTAACAAGAAGTCAAAGGTGAGATTCTCTTACCAAACTAGAAATTGTTTTAAACTTCAATTAACCAAGAAGACTGAACTCTTCCAATTAAAAACTCATATGGATGATAAAAATAATTTTAGTAGTATGATCTTTCAAACCTAATTTGACATGTATTACGGCTGTGGTCAATCATTCATTCCATTTGAGAATTGCAATTTTAGTTAGATCATGTTTCCTTAAAAATTCTGATGGAAACTACATACAAATGAAACTTCAAAAGCATATAATTTAACTAGATATTAACAACTTTGTTAATACTCTTACCCATTATTAAGTGGTAATCAAATGTTAAATCCATAAATAACTGTTACTATTAAGGTATTTGTAATATAAGTGAAAGGTTAACTGAATCATTCAAATTGAAAATATTTATTCTCCATTAATGGTAAATCATTTTCCATTCAATACCCACATTGTTTTAGTTGGTACACTTAAACTGATTAGCATATAAGAATTTTATGACTTTTACCTTTGGTTTCTTTCCAAAGAGCCACAATTTGCCCTTGGCCTTTCCTACTGTGGTTTTGGCATCCATCTTCCCACTCTCCTGTTTGGATGCACTGATAGTCCCATCAGAAATGGTTCTATATATATGTTGACTGTAATCTTCAAATGGAAAGTCTCCTGGAGGTTCAAAACCAGATTTGAAGGAGTCTACCACCATTTGAGAGTCCTATACAGAAGAAACTAAGTTTTAAAACTGTTTCACTTGCTCATAATTCTACATTAGCTTTCATACCTTTATTCAGTACAAGAAAACAACAAATATAAGTTTAAATAAATAATTCCACAGTAATCATTAAAGTAAATAATTTATTCCCATGAATGTGTAACAAACTCAAAATATTTTAATCCCAATATACTTGCAAATTACCACTTAATTAATTTGTAATATTCATAAAATGTTTTTACTTGGTAGCTTTAATGACCTGAAATTCATCTGAAGACTACTTAGCTGAAAAAGACCTAACTGACAAAAAGAATACAGAAAGAGGTTATTATCAAGTAGAAATGTTGAAAAGTTTCAAAGGAAAAGGCTTTTTGCTTTAAAAGACAGATGCCAACAAAGAAGCTAATCTTTGAAGTGAGGAAAGAACATCTAACTGTAAAAGAGAGTAAAAGATGAGTAGGAAAAGCTTTCTAACGCATCCAACATGGGAAAAGATAAATAAATTAAATACATACTGTGGAACGTTAACAGAGCAACAGGGAAAAGATCTCATAAACACTACTGAGTACAAAAAAAGTTTGAAAGTAAAGTTTAATACCATGTACTTAAAATTTTTAAACTCACATAAATATTGTTTTTAGATATACATACCTCTGCCTGAATGCTTTACTGACATCTTAAACTCATTATTTTCAGAGTATCTCTACAAACTCCTCCCCACCCCTAACAACCTCTCCTCTTCTGTTGCCTATTTCTGTTAACAGTACATTTTGCCCTTCATTTAGTCAAAAGTCATCCTTAAACGTCATAACCTACTTTTGTCAGTAATGCTACCCTCAGCAATCATTTGCTTAGGGTAATTAAAGAGAAAAGGGCTCTAATGATATTGTATAAACCTGTATCCAATCACGCTGAAATAATATATGCACTTTGGAATTTCCAGTTAAAGAAGCCAAAAACCCTCTTTTCTAAATTTAAGAATTCTATTAGCTGTTACAGAAAGGATCCTCACTAATATAATATCTACTTCATAGGTTCATTAAGACTAAAATATGTGGCACATATCTGATATCCTCCAAACACCAGTTCTCTTCTCTTGCCACTGCTTTTCCTCAGTTTCTGCCAACCATGTTTTTTGATCACTCAATTAACATTTACTGAGATAAAAGATCAGTAGTCCTTAATCAAGATACAATGTGATTACCTATATTTCCTCAAGGGGAGGCAGCCTATGCTGTTTCATCTGCACATAATGCCTCCTTCCTCCTCCTCATGGGTCATCACTCCATATGCTACCCACATTTCTTGATCCAGCTCAAGTGCTAAAGGCAACTCTGACCATGTCCTTCTCTAAATTTTCACTAAACAAATAGTATAACACAATTTGTAACACACAGTTCCTAGGTTAAGACTCTTTGATAAGAACTGAAAACTTAGTGGGAGAAGAAGGGAGTTAGAAATCTTTTTTTTTTTTTAAGAAAGAATTAGAACTTTTGCATTTAGAATGAACTTAGAACTCAAAGGAATCTATTGCAAGACATTATTCTACAGAATATAATTTAGAATCACACATCAGATTACTTTATCCCTTTCTCAACTCATTTCACTAACTTAAACTGCACACCTAAACCAAACAGATGCATTCAAAGATAATTATGTAGCACTTACTCTTCTTTCATCAACAGATTTTGCTGCAAGAATCATTCCTTCCAAACATTTTGAAATGATAGGAATAACTTTGCGTTCTGAGTCAGCAAATCCTCTGTAACACTCACTGAGTTTAATAGTCCTTCGTTCATCCATTTCTTGTAGTTGCTAATAATCAAGAATTTTTTAAAAAAGAGAAAACCGAATTTTTCAATCATTCTAAAGGAGATCAACTAGTGATTCCCCACCAAAAAATAAAGATTTCTACCCTCATAGTTACGCTGTTGTTGTTAATATCTTTTAACAAGTGCTACTGACTTATAATACTTAAAACTTGAGGCATGGTAAACAGCAAAATAAATTAAAAAAAAAATAGTAAGGCTCTTAATATTGTTTTCCTAAAACCAGATGACACTGGGATTCCAGCCTTCTAAAAGGATCGCTTACTGGCTATCAGCTCCCTGCCCCATACTACTGCCACCTTTTACTCTTCAATTAGAGTATTTCTTGTTTATGCTTCCAGGAAACATTTCATTTGATGACAAAATTCTGGTGCTTTTTAAAAAAACTTTTTTATTTTTATTTTTATTTTTGGCAATTGGCCCATAACATATACACGTCTGAGACTTTTTTTTTTTTTTTAGGCAGAGTCTTGCTCTGTCACCAGACTGGATGGAGTGCAGTGGTGTGATCTTGGCTCATTGCAACCTCCACCTCCCGGGTTCAAGCAATTCTCCTGCCTCAGCCTCTCGAGTAGCTGGGACTACAGGCACGTGCCACCATGCCCAGCTAATTTTGGTATTTTTTAGTAGAGATGGGGTTTCACCATGTTGGCCAGGATGGTCTCCATCTCTTGACCTCGTGATCCGCCTGCCTCGGCCTCCCAAAGTGCTGGGATTACAGGCGTGAGCCACCACCCCCGGCCAAGTCTGAGACTTCTAACCTCAAGTTTATTCAGGATACTTTGGTAAGACCTGGCTGGACCAACAGTCCCTACTCATTGTTTATCAACAGGTACCCAGACCTACTGCAGTGTACGGCTCAGAGCTGGGAATATATGAGGAAAAACAGGAAGTCACAAGCTCAAAGTGGCACATACAGAATCCTCACAACTGAAAATTCACTGGCACATGCCACTAGGAAATATGTTGGAACACATGAAGTCCAACAACTTAAAGGCTTTTTTTTTTTTTTTTTACATATCCTATTTGCCAGCACTGACCTTTCTGTTCGTTGAAAGCACTTACACTGCTTGTGTCCCCAAACTCCCACAGCCTGGGACTTTGAGACCTGCATTTTCACAGAAGAATTGCTCCATAGAAAGGTCCAAATGTAAGTATCAGGCCCAAAACACAAAAGGTAGTTTATCTCCGAGTTATGGTTTCCCCAGAATATGGAGACTTAACTATTAAGCCTAGAAAAGCATCACAGTGAAGACTGGCAAGCTTGGTCCTCTGGATTCAGTGACCAGAATTCTAGTCCCCACTCCAGTTCACCAACTCTCACTGTGCTTCCTTTGTATTTCCAACTCGCCTTATAAAGAGGAAAAAGTGTACCTAGGCTGACATTCTTCCCATGTAAGCTCTGCGTTTTGAGATACTACCTCATCAACACTGTTTTACTAAATCCCTTTTCTGTAATTTCTCTTCTTTCTAGAAAAGGCAATTAAATAATTTAATCCTCATGAAAATTCTGAGGTCTTTTTTACCTGAGGCTGTTTTGCAACTGTTATCATCAAGTGATGACAGACAGGATTTATAAGCAAGCTCAAAGTCTTACATTTATCATCTAACAGAGTCAGCATGATAAGCAGACAAAACCCACGCTAGCAAATACATTTTGTAAGATTTATTTCTGCCATCTAGACTGATGCCAAAGACTCTGGTTTGGCATAAAAAAGCTACATCTCAATTATAGGTGAACAGATTACAATATACAAATGCAATTAATTCTTCTTTGTCATGTCAAAACAATTATACAGTATTTAAATGTATCTTACAAATGTCATTGTTTAAGTAAACTGTTTATAACACTAATAGTAGATATGTAGGAAAATGTGTGACTTAAAAGTTAGAAAAAACTTGTTTTCAAATCTATAATCATAAAGGAATCTCTCATCACTAACCTTGATGACTAGTGAATCTAGAAAGATTCTGATGTCTAAGATTTACAAGTTTTATATTTAAACACCAGCTCTTCCAACTCTAAAACCAGATTAACTTCATATCTAAGATTTACCTTGTAAATCTGAGGAATCACTACATAAAAATGTTTGTGTTGTTCTCCATTAAAGTTTTGTAATTGTGCAGCATATTCATTTTTATTTTCATCAGCCATATGCGTGCGCAGATTCAACTGCTGTTTGGCCTAGGGGCAAATTGGTCGAAATTATTACCAAGAACAACAACAAAATCACAACAATTCACTTTTCTGAAAATTATACTAAAACTCGATTTTATCAATGGAGAAGCCAACACCTGACATCAAAAGAATAATGAAGTAGCATGACTCTTTTGAACTATTAATACCATTTAAAATATAAGGAGACAATTGCAGATCTTATTGTCAGAGCGGTCTCCTTATTACAATATTCTTCCCTCCCTCATTACACTAGTATTCTCTGATAGCAATAAGCCACTCTAATATAGACTCTCCTTACCAAATCCAGATAAAAAAAAAAACAGATGAAAACATTATAGTTTGAAACAGTGTGCTTTTCATCAGAAGAGAAAAACAGGTAGCTTTAGGAATATTTTCATATTGTTAAAAAAGTTAACAGTAAAACATTTCTTTATGATCCACCTATATCCAACTAAAATATGGAACTTAAATCACAGTGAAGCTAAATAATAATATGATTTTTGAATAATGCACCATTCAACAGTGTTTCCACCTATGTGTAGAACCACAGATACTTTAAGGAATGCTTATTTAAGGAAAATAGTTCTGTTCCTCTTGATCTCTTGTACAAAGTCAAATTACAACAGTTATTCTCTAACTTATTAGTTATTACCCCATCAACACATCTTAGCTTTCTAACCTATCTTGGAATAGGACAAAAACTCAATCCCAGTAGCAACTACATCTTTCCTCTAAATTTGAATGCAGCTAAGATATTGTAATAAACTAACACATATTGCTTTCTCAGACCAATACATACCATTTAAAGTTGGCAAATATTTGTATATTTTAGACTTAGATACAGTGTATCTCTTGAGTAAATTCTAATACTGTACTGATGCAAATGTCGTGACTACTTTCCTTACGCAAATAATAATATTTTGACATTAAAGTTGGAGTATTTCTTACCTTTTCAACATCTGCCTTGGTTGCATTAGTATCATTATCCAATCTTTCATAACTCTGTTGTGCCTTTTCTGCCTCTCTACATTCTCTTTCAAACTTCTTTTTACTCTGTTAAAAAAGATTAAAATATCACACTGAGAAAATAAAATTAGGCTAACTTCATTTAAGAAATAACTTTAGATAGCATTAGGAGAAACAACTAACACAGAGGATGGGTTGATGGATGCAGCAAACCACCATGGAACATGTATACCTATGTAACAAACCTGCACGTTCTGCACATGTATCCCAGAACTTAAAGTATAATACTTTTAAAAAGAGAAAAAAAAAAAACTTTAAAATGTGCCAATGTGTATTGTGTGGAAATGAACCGCACGCTAAGTAAAATTTGTCCTTTCTAAATTAGAAAATAACTTTTACTATTACAACCAATCCACATTCCTTGAATATCAGACATTACAGACCATGAAGAAAAAAAAATAGGCATGACTGAGTTAATATTTACTATGCATCTCATTCAAAAAATGTGTGTTTTATACTTTTTATTATAAAAAATATAAGTCCTCATCTTCAGGAGGACTTTTTTGGTTTGGTGCTTTTGGTTCAGTTGGTTTGTTTTGGCATTTGTTTTTACATTTTTTTGTAAGACCCAATGTAGCTTGGGATATGGAGTGTCCCTCCAAAGTGGTTTTATATTGTTTTTTTCCAGGTGTCCCACGAAGACCATCAGCCCAGACCCCAAATCTTTTTACATTTTATTTCATTCAAATTATTATGACTTTGTAAAAGCTATTCACAACTGAGCCATATAAAATACACGTCATATTATATTTCCTTTCCTACATAATTTTTTGAAATTCTGGAGTTAATACATGTCTTCATTTTTTCAATTTGCTTAGTTTCCAATGCACTTATCTCTAATTCAACCCCAGTTTTTTCCAGTTCTTTAAATCTGTCTGCAGTTAATTCTAACACATCAGGAATTCTATTGATTTTATTTTCTTGATAAATCTCTCCCAAAGGCTTCTAAACTTGCTGAAATTTGAACTCATTACCAACTAGGCCTAATGCATACTTGTTACCTTAGCGTTTCCCTCTCCCATCAACCTGTGGATTCATTTCACCTCTATCTTTGTTTGGATCTCCTATTTCCTAGTTTTATGCTTTTTCCTTTCTTGATTCACTTCCTCATTTTGCTATAACACATTCAGCAGCAGCCTCCTAAAAGGTCTGCAGGAGATAACTGAATTTCCATGGCTAAAAATGCCTTTACTATCATTTTTAATCAACAAAATTTGGCTGGATTTAGACTCTAAGTTGGAAATCATTTTCCTTCAAAAACTTAAGAAGTATTGCTCCACTATTCTTCTGGCTTCCTGTGTGACTATCCTGTCTATTCCATTCTGATTCCTGATCCATTGTATAAACCATGTTTATTTGTTTGGGGTTTTTTCTCCCTGGAGGGTGGTAGAATCTTCTCTCTCTCCAAAGTGTTCTGAAATTTCAAGAGATGTGGACCCACTGTGCCAAGCACCTGGGATATCCTTTCCATCTAGAAATTCATGTCTTTCAGTTCTGGGAAAACTTTCTTGAGTTATTTTTGTCCTTTTTTGTTTTTCTCTTTTCTAGTATGTTTATTATTTTGGAAATGAACCTACTGGATGAGTCTTCGAATTTTCCATATTTTCAATGTCTGTCATTTTTGCTCTACTAGGGTATTTACTGAACTTTATATTTCATTTTTTTCTAGTGGGCTTTTTTTTCTACTATCATAAAGTTATTTTTTGTTCTTTATATGTTTGTTTTAAAATAATACCTTATTTTTATTTCATGGATGTAAAATTTTCTCTATTCCCTTTGAGAATATTAGCTAACAGCTGCAGGTATTTTCCTTGTTTGTTTTTGCATTTTAATTTTCATTTCCTTTCACAGTCACATTGACTTCTTTCCTGCATATTAGTTCTGGTCTCTGATGTGCACATTAGATGTCTTCTTTAAATATCCGGGGATCCTTGGATATCTGCTCTTATTTAAAAAGCTGTTGAAAGCTCCACAGATGGGGCTTTATGGATCATGATATTTTCCTCCAGGGTGACACGGCCAGGTAGTTTGTTTCCTTGGAAAAACCTGGCATCAGTTTTTATAAACTTTTTCTCCCTAACTGATTAGATTACCCTGAAAGACTTCCAATTTCTTGCCTGGAAAATTCATACCTTGCAACCTGTGCTCTGAGAATTCCTCAGAAGAAGCAGGCAGGGGATCTCAATATTTCGTATTTATCTAACCTCCTTTATCAAACGAGTTATAACCTGGAAATCCAAGCCCTTAGCAGAAACCATTATACCTCAAACACCTTGTCGCCATTTTTCCAAATGCCACTGTATCAGCTCAGACACCTATTGCTCTGAGTTTGTTTACCCACGGTTCCTAGTAGTTAGCAATTTCCTTTTCCTTCAAGTAACGAAGAGTTTAAAATACAATTTAAAAATACAATAGCTGTTATATGGAGCCATTTGTAGTCAAAAGATTTCTTAGTTCAGTTTGTAATATAGTTACAACCAGATAGGTCTATAACTTACATCAAATAAATGCGCTCCAGAATTTTTTACAAATTTATTTAAATGTAGGCTCTATTCCATACAGGTATTTTGATTAGTATGACACACCAAATGAGATAATTGTAATTTACTCAAAGCCCCTAAAATATACAAATACTCATACATAAAGTTACTTTGCTATGAAAATTAAGTTACCACATTTCATTCTCTGAAATTGAGCTCAGAACTGTGTTTTCCAATCAAGTAACTACAGGCTACTAATTTTGGTGCAAACTGAGGCTACTTATGTACAAAAGTTTTTTTTTTGAGACGGAGTCTCGCTCTGTCACCCAGGCTGGAGTGCAGTGGCCGGATCTCGGCTCACTGCTAACTCCGCCTCCCGGGTTTACGCCATTCTCCTGCCTCAGCCTCCCGAGTAGCTGGGACTACAGGCGCCCGCCACCTCGCCTGGCTAGTTTTTTGTATTTTTTTAGTAGAGACGGGGTTTCACCGTGTTAGCCAGGATGGTCTCGATCTCCTGACCTCGTGATCCACCCGTCTCGGCCTCTCAAAGTGCTAGGATTACAGGCTTGAGCCACCGCGCCCGGCCACAAAAGTATTTTTATATTTGGTATCTTTTTATAGATATTTTTATATTTGGTATTTATATTTGTGGAAAAACACCTACCTAATAATTCCTTGCAAAAGCAAAAGAACTAGTAGTACAATAATATTAAAAATGCTCCTTCCCTGAAAGATAATATAATGTTACACAAGATAGAAATATATTCCAGAATAGATTTTTTTTCCCTTCATCCTTGGTGTGGCAGATGAAGAACAGCCACTTCTACTCCCCTACTCTTGCTTAGCAGAGCCTGCCCCCCAATACAGAGGCAGAAAACAGTTAATACTTGGTGTCCTAGACTCCCCACAGCCAGGGCAGAGGTAAGTAATCTAATTCTGTCAAAGGCACCCAGAGGAAATTCGCTGGGGACTTTCTGGGAAAGTTTTCTTTCCCTGATAAAAAGGGATAGTTGGAAGTGAAATGCTGCCTTTTTCCCACCTCTGGATGAAACTGAATGAGGATATGGTGTTTAGCTGTTTAAGCCTACTGTTGACCTTAAGGAGACATGGCTGAGGAGAAGAGCACCTGGTCAAGATGGCAACGTAGACAGATGAAAAGGAGATGGAGCCTGGTGACATCCTTGGGCTACTGACTAACTATGGAACTGCTCCATTTCTGAGCTCTGCTCTTATAAAATTGCATGCTCTGTTACTTGGAGCCTCCTAATTGATGGACCTGGCATCTCTGATGCTTCTGTCTTCTTAATCTCTGACCATTCCTTTAAGACCTCCTTTACAGGCTCTTCTGTCCTGACCTTAAATCCCAGTACTGCCTACTTTATTTATCCCAAGGTTAATAACTGTCTTTTAATTTTTTTCCTCAATTTTTAATACTCTGTCAGTAATTCAACCTGTCTACCAGTTCTTTACATTGCCTCACAATTATTTCAAATGTGTTAGGAATTCTACAATTTCATTTTCTTGACTAAACAGGAAGACACGGAACTAGGAAATAGGATCCTACACTTGTTTCTACATATTAAACAGAAACTATATTGGTTAGTTTCCCTCACTAGACTGCAGGTGCTACAAAAACAAGAACCATGTCATACTTACTTTTGTACCTCCAGAGTACAGGTCAAGGATACTTTTCAATAAACACAAGTAGAGCTGAACTCACCTTTTTTTATAGTATTGTTAATGCCTTAACGAAATATCTCCTACATTTTTGATGCTTCTTTCTTATAACCTCTAAAACTTTCGCTTAACAACTGTCAATTGTTCTAAAGGCAAGTTGGCACCTATTAAGAATAATCTGTGCTAACACCAATTTTTAAAGGAACCAACGACTCATGAATGTAGGAGTATGTTATTTTGTGCAAATGAAAACACACACACACTCATTAGGTGGTAGATACTAAGGATGACAGTAAAGGCAATTTAAAACTTAATCAACATAAATACTTTGTAAAGTCTTGCTGAAACCAATTAGAAAATCCAAATGAAAATGAAAACAGATTATTAATATACCTAAGAACTTTCAATCAGCACTGGTGATTAGAATATTACATCAATGATAGTTACATAGTAGAAATGTAATCCAAGTTTTGAATATGCATTTTTAAAAGGGAAAGAAAACAGGCTGAATGCAATGGAAGTATATGCATGAGATTTTTAATCTCAAAGTACTTTTTCTAACAAGCACAGGCTAAACTGATTAATTTAACATGGAAAAACTCCCTTCGGCATAATTTTCAAGGAATACGCAGTGCCAACCAGAGAAATATGCTAGTAAAGAGTAAACTGTTCGATAACTTGAGGGTTCAAAAAGAGTATCTTATACTACAGAATATCATTTAATAGAGCTTTTTTTTTTTTTACTCTAATCCCATGACACAGATTATAGAGCATTTTATGTAAAGGCAACTGCAGTGTTCCATGTGAACGTCTTGTTTTTCAAATTATTCATGTACTAGAGCATTTAAGAAAAACTACATGAGGAAGTGCCTTGGGGAAATTTTTAAGTAAATAATTATTATGTCTTTATAATTTTGCCCTACAAAGTACTTTATTTCTTACATTGGGATGGTCTCTATTAGCAGGCCAATATCAGGAGCATTTACAAAATTATACAATGACTGAACTGGAAGAAACATTTCATATCATCTCATTCACTCTCTTCATTTTTCACATGCTAAAAATGAAGTCAAGAGAAATCAAGTGCTAAGTTAAAGGTAGAAAAAGAACCTTGATTATTCTCAGTCCTCAGTCAAATGGTCTTCTAAGACATATCACCCTTACCCTCTTACTTCTATCCTCTATTAATACTTTATAGTAACTATTTTAAAGTAAAAAAAAGAAATCTCCTTAAATGTTCACAATGATTGAAGATTATAGAGTTCTTAAGTATAGAGTTATAAAGGTCAAGAAAAATGACAAAATGATCGCACATCCTCTATTTACACTATATTGACTATTATGCAATAATACCAATGTCAAATTATTAATAATACACTGAGAAACATTAAACTCAAATAGATATGAAGCATAAAAGAATTTAGGGCTAACCTAGTCTAAGAGATTTTATGTTAACCATGAAAACATCATAACTCACATTATCCATCTGTTTCCAGCACATGTCAAGATATTGTTGCGCTTTTCGTCCTTCTTGCAGATGCTGAAGATTATAACCATGGCCAAAAAAACCAAAATAAAACAAAACAAATAAAAATAATTACATTTAAACACTAAAGTCTAAAGTCCCCAAAAGGCTTTTCACTTTATTTTTTTTTTTAAGGTACTAATTATAACTTTACCAAGACTTAGGAAGAAAGCAAAACTTCCTAAAAATGCATTTTATAGGATATTGTCTTAATACTTTAAATATAACCTTGAAAACAAACACAATTTTCAGAAAAATAATGATTGTCTTGAATAGTGGGTGACAAACATTTTTTATAAAAGGTCAGATAAATATTGTAGGCTTTCAAAGCCACACTGTCTCTGTGACACTCAACTCTGCTAATGTAATGCAAAAGCAGCCACAGGCAATATAAAAGTCAGTTAATGTGGGTCTGTTCCAATAAAATGTTATGTATGGACACTAAAATTTCATATAATTGTCAATATCATGAAATATTATTCTTTTTTCAACCATCCAAAAACATAAAAATCATTCTTAGCCTATGGCAACTAGCAAACAAAACCAAGCACTAGGTTGGGTTTGGCCCATAGGCTGTAGTTTGCCAAACTTAAATCCAAAAGAATCATAAATTAGCAAGAGTATTTTGTGATAATTTTTAGCTAGAAGAAATGTAGTGAAATAGAAAACCAGTTTATGCTGAACACACATTTTAAAAAAAAAGTATTTCTGTGCAACTATTTCATATACTACTGCAATTGGATGAAAATTGTAAGAATTACCATTTTTCTTTCAGTTTTCAGATCATGAGCATATCTCATTAATTCACCATATACTCTGTGCGCCATTTCTTCTGCTACAACTTCTCGCTGTCCTGCATAGTCATTTAACTCATTAAGGATATTAAAAAAGGCTACACACGAGGTAAACCTGGCAAAAACATTTCAAAATGGTGAGACTTAATTTTATTTTCATTACAAATGTTGGTGAGGTATGGACTGAATCTAACATTTCACAAATTTTAGCATATTCAACCTAAATCTCAGCTACTAGTTCTAAATTAACTTCATATGGAAAAAATCCTGCATTACGCTCAAGTTGTACACGTCTGTATATCTTCAAGTAGTCTTTCATTTATTAGTAAAGGGATATTTGGGGTCAAAAAATAATAAGAATACTACCTGCAGGCTCTTTTGGCATACTGGAATCTCTTAAGTTGCCAACTGACTGGCCTGAGCTTGGGAATGAACTTGGTTGGATTCCTAGGCTTGGCAGCTGAACCTGTTGCAGAGATGATGTGCTTGCCAAATGCATCTCGATGGCTGATCTACAGAACAATTTTGCTATCAGCTCTGGACACAGCTGCCTGTATGCCTGCCCATATCCTGAATGGAAGTGAAGTGCCATTATATTGACACCACAGGGGATAGAAGGGTCAAAAATAAGGGTAAAAACGTGTGTGAGGGAAGGAGAGAAACAAAGAGAATCACTGTATTAACGTATATATCTACTTCGAACATACTGCGGAACACTCTCTTACAGCTGAAGATTAACAGCTCAGATAGGACTCCATTAACACTAAACCTGAGAATCCTAACAACTGACAATTATACACAGAGTTGTTTGTTCGTAAGTCTAGTCTCTTCTTGTTTCTGCATCTAAACAATCATCCACATATTCCTCTTTAAGACCACCAAAAAACTCCTAAGTGATTTCTAACCTTTTTATTTATTTCTAATGCAAAAACCCTCAGTGCTTTCCAACATCCCTTTATACCAATTAGTCAAATTGTTTTACTACCTATAAAAGTAAAAGCAAGAATCTAAGAAGCCAACAACTATGTAACAAAGTGTGAAAAATATCCTTTTCTTCTGCAGACTAAATCATTCAAGTGGAGTCCTAGTCTACATTTTAATTGAAAATCTGTATTTGACTATTCTAGAAAACCACTGATCAAGCCCACCGCAGTATTTATCCTCATAAAACATTAACAGTAGTTCCCTCTTTCATAAACATTAATTTTTAAATTAAACTTTATAAAATCTTTATAAAAAGCTAAGAATATATTTATCTTACTAAATAATAAAAATATAAGTATTTTTAAATTTTTAATATGCATTAATGAACAGGTATGTAATTTACCGTGGCTCTTCATCTTTGGATGAACGTTTGGGGCAGTACTTCTTAACCAGATTTCTATAGGAAGAAGATTTTTTAAAATTTATTAAAAATTTCAACTGTTGTTACAATTGAAATAGTCTAAGTTTTCAATTTCATTCAATCATGAATTTTATGATATAAAACAATTAAGACAGCAATATGGTCTCTTCTCCATTAACATCATAATATGTAATCATTACTTACATTTTGTTCTTAAAATACTGATATCTGGAGAAAGAAAGGTTATTTCTGTATTTTCATATGAATGTAATCACAACAATTTGGTTGATGTTACTATCAAATAAGAAAAGAGTTAGGAGGAAGAATAGAAGAAACAAAGTACAGCTGGCCCTCTGTATCCCCGGGTTCCACAACCACAGATTCAACCATGGGTCAAAAATATTCAAATAAGTAAATAACAATACAGCTATAAAAAGTAATACAAATTTAAAAACCAATAGAGCCTAACAAATATTTACATAGCATTTACACTGTATTAGGCAGTCTAAGTAATCTAGAGATGATTTAAAGTATGAGGAGAATGTGGGTAGGTTATAGGCAAATGTTATGCCATTTTATATAGGGGACTGAGCATCTTTGGATTTTGGTACTCATGGGTCTGGGAACCAATCCCCCTGAGGAACAATTACACTCAGTATGTGAAACTGAGTCGCGGCAAAAAGAAACATTTCAAAGAAATATCATCACTTCTTTTGTTTCACAAATTGGGGGCTTTAATACTAACTAAGGTAAAATGTAATCAGATGCTGACTCAAGGGATAAAAGAACAGTTTGTCACCATCTCCATAACTCTACTTTTATATGAAAATCATGATGTAACTCCTTACCCTTCTCTTTTCTAGGCAAATGAATTACATTCTGACTTGTAACTATTTTTGCCTTCATCCATGTCTGTTCTTAACATTCTTACAGTAGAATGCTACCTTATTTCATCCTTTCAAAATCAGAAAGAGACTAGCATATGGACTTTGGAGCCAGATTGGACTACCTTTGTTTGAATCCTGGTTTGTTTGTTTGTTTGTTTGTTTATTGAGATGGAGTCTCACTGTGTCCCCAGGCTGGAGTGCAGTGGTGCAATCTCAGCTCACCGCAACCTCCGCCTCCTGGGTTCAGGCGATTCTCCAGCCTTAGCCTCCTGAATAGCTGGGATTATAGGTGCAGGCCACCACACCCGGCTGATTTTTTTGTTTTTAGTAGAGACAGGGTTTCACTATGTTGGCCAGGCTGGTCTCGACTCCTGACCTCAGGTGATCCACCTGTCTCAGCCTCGCAAAGTGCTGGGATGAGCCACCAGCCCAACCTGAATCCTGGCTGTTTTATGTAGTACCTGCGTGACCTTGGACAATGTGCCTAACTTCTCTGTCCCCTCATTTCCTATAAATGGTACAAACAGTACCTACACCATATAGTTAGGAGAATTAAATGATATAAAGTGCTTTATACCCTTAGTCTCAAAGTATGGTCAACCTGGGTCCAGCAAGGGTCCATAGACTCTTTGGTAACAATCTACAATGAGATAAGTACAGAAGTTGGGATTAACTGTATTTCTTTTGAATCTAGTAATTAAAAATTAGGGCCTATATTCTGTATGTCTCTTTTATGTCATGTTTCTAGTATTTAGTTTTTATTGTATTTTACTGTATATTATAATACAAAAATTTATATATCTTTCAATACTATAAAAGAATCACTGTCTTAATCTCAGATTAGTACCAATTACTTCCACTTGAATCAATTTATTCATTCTACAAATTGTCTATTATGTGCTAAGCACCATGCAAACTACTAGGAGCATCATAAATAAGAGAGGACCCATGAGCAAGAGACTTACACTCTATTGAAAGGAGACAAGTATACACCAATAATTGTAATATAGAGCATGGTAAGTGCTATGATAAAGATATACAAAGAAAAGGAAGACCTAACACCCAGTGAGGGGTGGATAAAGAACAGGGAAGACACTGAGAAAAGAGTTCAGATCAACATGTATTGAGTTCCTACCACCAAGAAACCCATACTTGTCACTGAATGTAAAGTTAGGGACAACATGAAAGCATTAGCACTTCAACCACTCTAGGGTGCAACCATAGCTCACTGTCGCCTCAAACTACTGGGCTTAAGTGATCCTCAAGCCTCAACCTACCAAGTAGCTGGGACTACAGGCACACACCATCATGCCTGACTAATAATATCTATATATACTTTTTAAAGATACAGGGTTTCACTACGTTACCCAAGCTGGTCTTGAACTCCTGGCCTCAAGTGATCCGCCTGCCTTGGCCTCCCAAAGTACTGGGATTACAGGTGTGAGTCATCCTTCTTGGCCTTCAAAGCTTTGCAGATATTTAATATGTCACTACATTAATACATGTACATAATTTACAAACTGTACAGTCATATGCTCAAACATTTTTTACAGGTGAGCAATAAAAAGTTCAGAGATCTCTGGTCTAGAGAAATCAAATATATAGACACTCTTATATAACCTAATATGGTAAGAACAATAGAGGGCTCTGTAAAGAGGGTTCCCCAGGGGTAGAAAGCTAAAATTTCTGATTTGCTGACTGAGCCTAAAGAGATCAACAGGAATTGGGCAACTGGAAACCCCTAGGGGGAGGATTCTGCTCATTAGTGAAGATCTAATGAGCAAAGACAAAGAAGTGGGGGAAAACAGCATTTAAGAAGAACTGTAAGTAGGTTCAATGTTGCTGGAACATCAAATATGAGCTAGAGAATTACAAGTAGTAAGGTTGAAAAGTAAATGGGGAACAAAGCAGAGACCCTTCTAAAGTCATATGAAGGAACTCCGAATAAATACTCTTGACCAGTGGTTATTAATCCTGGTTACCCAAACACTATCAAAACTCACTGTTGTGAATGAGTTAATTTACTAATTCACCCAAATATCAGCAAAGCTACTATCTGCTATAAATTAATTACTTCAGATACCAGACTGACAGAAAGAAAGGGACGAGTCACAGTTAGCAAACTAGTAATTGGGCATGACCTACAGTCCTTTCTACAAAAGAACTCAAAAAGGAAGAAGGGGAAAACATGACGAACAGAATAATTCACTAGAATAGGCAAATTCAGAGACAGAAAATAGATAATGGTTGCTAGCACATGGAGGAGGAGGAAATGACTGCTAACGGGTATGGGGTTTTCTTTTGGGGATGATGAAAATATTCTAAAATTCAATCGTGTTTATGGTTGCAAAACTCTGTAAATACACTAAAAAACCACTCAAGTGTATGCTTTTAGCAAGTGAATCTTATGGCATATGAATTATACCTCAATAAAGCTTCTATAGGAGAAAGAGTGGCAGTTGCATAGGCAGCCATCTGCCACAGGTACCTCTATTTAACAAGTCTAAAATGAAATTTATCTGCTTCTTAATCTTCTTTTACATACCTCTTTTTTTACATTAGTGGCACTACCAACCATCTAGAATCTAGACATTTAAGCCAAAAATTTGACAATCATCCTACGCTTTCTCCCACCTTAACACGTTCAATCCCTACAGATTCTATTTCCTAATTAACTTTTTTAAAACAATAATTTTTACAATAAAAAGGAAAAAATACATAAAGAGAAGCCCTGTCTTATGACTACTTTATAAAATTGTTTGTATACAGATGTGGGAGGACAGACTGCTGGAAGCTACTGCAATATCTTGAAACCATGAGGGGAAAGACCAAGAGATGTACGATAATGCCCTGACATCATCACTAAGCTCTAGAATGCCACTTCCAAATTTGTTACATAAAACGACTCTATTACGTGAAGCTGAAAGCTCCTTAACTGACACTATAGAAGAGTTAAATAAAAATGCCCAGTAGAGATATATAGTAAAAACTAGAACTCTAAAGAAACTTCTGGGATCACGATGCAGATATGAGGGTAAACATGTAAAGACAATAACAGAAACAACAAGGAGTTACCATTTGTCATCCATGTATTATTTGCCAATCTTAATGCTTAAACACTTTATATATAATCTTATGCTTACAACTGCAAGCAGATATTATTAGCCTGACTTTACAGGACTCAGACATATTAAGTGACTTGCCCACAGTCAAATAGCCAGTAAGTGACAAAGCCAAAACCTGCCTCAAACCTGATGCCAACACCTGAGATGGTTAAAATAATGAATGCGAATGAGGCTACTGAAGAAGTATGAAATGAAAGGTAGCTAAAGACCATCTATTAACACAAATTTAACACGGAAGGAAGAAGAGCTGCTTCAGAAGAACAATAAGGACGAACAGCTAGGAAGATTAGAGGTAAACAAACTATGTCCCACCACCTATTTTTAAAACAAAATTTTATTGGAATGCACTACACTATTTCATGCATGTATTGTCTATGGCTGCTTTGGCATTACAACAACAAAGCTGAGATAACTAAGTTGAGTAGACATATGGGTAACAGAAAACCCAAGAGTCTGTCATTGAAGAGAAGGGATTTCTTTTTTTTTTTTTGAGATGGAGTCTCGCTCTGTCACCCAGGCTGGAGTGCAGTGGCCAGATCTCAACTCACTGCAAGCTCCGCCTCCCGGGTTCACGCCATTCTCCTGCCTCAGCCTCCTGAGTAGCTGGGACTACAGGCGCCCGCCACCACGCCCGGCTAGTTTTTTTTGTATTTTTAGTAGAGACGGGGTTTCACCATGTTAGCCAGGATGGTCTCGATCTCCTGACCTCGTGATCCGCCCGTCTCGGCCTCCCAAAGTGCTGGGATTACAGGCTTGAGCCACCGCGCCCGGCCGGGATTTCTTTTTTAAAGACGTTCTCAGACACGCCAGGTGAGGTGTCTCACGCCTGCAATCTCAGTGCTTTGGGAGGCCAAAGTGGGAGGATCCCTTGGGGCCAGGAGTTCGAGGATGCAATGAGCTATGATCATTGCCACTGCACTCCAGCCTTGGAAAGAGAGTGAGACCTTGTTCCTTAAAAAAAAGAAAAAAAGAAGACAAGACACTTTGGGAGGCCAAGGCAGACAGATCATTTGAGGTCAGGAGTTTGACACTAGCCTGACCAACATGCTGAAAACCTGTCTCCACCAAAAATAAAAAAAATTAGCCAGGCATGGTGGCGCACTCCTGTAGTCTCAGCTACTCAGGAGGTTGAGGTACGAGAATTGCTTGAATCTGGAAGGCGAAGGTTGCAGTGAGCTGAGATTGTGCCACTGCACTCCAACATGGGCGACAGAGTGAGGCTCTGTCTCAAAAAAAAAAAAAAAAAGAGGAAGAGGAAGAAGAAAAGGAAAAGAAGAGGAGGAGGAAGAAGAGGGTGAAGAAGAAGTTGTTCTAAGAAACAGTCAACTCATCAAAGATAATAAAACAGGTACCTAAAATATCCACGGAATTTAGCAATTACCAGGTGATTTAACAGTGTGGTTATGACAGGCATAGTCTCTAACCTATAAATGGGGTTGTGTTCTAGAAATTACTTTTAAGTTCAGTGGTTTTCAAGCACAAACTCATGAACTGCATTAAATAAGTCAAATTTAAGCAAAAAGCATTTCATAGAGTAGTTTCAAAAATTGACATTTGTATATAGCAACATTTTAAACATTGTTTAGGGTCCCAGTCTGTAGTGGACATGTTTTAACTACCTCTATCACTACCCTTCTTCTGCAACAGCTTGTGGAGACACATTTCTGCTCATCAAAAAGCCATGTTATTTCACACACTTCCCAGCCCCCTAACAGTTTGGTAGAACCACGTGATCAATTCTGCATTGGGCTATGAGCTCTCTGTAAGTACAGGCTGAAGCATTTAGAGCTTGTGTACAACCCTCTGGGCTCCCTCACTCTCTGCTGAAGCAACCGTGGAGGTTGAATGATGAGATGAAGATGAAAAGAGTATGGATCCTTGAGTTACCACATGAGCTGTCTGAACTTGTAACAGACTTCGCATGATTAAGAGTGTTAATAAGTAAGTGTTTAGTTAGTTATGTTTAGTCCCTGGGATTTGGAATTTAATATTCTAGTATAGCCTAATATATCCTAAAATACAGCTCCTCCACTGTCATACCTATGAACCTGTGGTCGCGGTGACCACATATTAAGGTCTGGGAGTATTCATTTGATCCAGGTCCATTAATCTAAGCCAATGAAAGTCAATCCTAAAATTTCTGTTGTAATTCTTAGGAAGGCATGCTCTTTTTCTGCTGAAGTTGTTAAATTGATAGGACATAATCTTAAAGCCATGGGAAAAGAGCCTACTGGGAAATTAAACCAACAAAGAGAAAAGCAAAGCCAAGAAGAAAGATCCAAAACACTTCTCTAAGTGCCTGGATCCCTAAATTTTTCACTCAAATAAGCCAGTAAATTCCTTTCTTTGTTTAAACCAATCTGAGTTAGGCTTCTGATACTTGAAAGAATTATGAGTACTACCGACGGTAACCACAGAAGTCATTAATAGCTTAAACATCACATAAATAACACTAATTTGAACTCTAGCTTCTGGGAGGAAAAGCACATGTAACACAAGAGGTAAGGGGAAGAGGAAGAAAATAACTGTATTTTGAACATGCAAGGTAATCCTAAGCAATTTTAAAAATAAATTCATCTTGCTTCCCTGTATGTAAAACTCACACATCTAAAGGTGACTCATCCCAAACCCCAATATTCTGAGCCCTCAGATGCCATACACAGGTCACTAAAGACTCCATTCAAGTCAACCCTGCAACCTGAAAAACTACAGCACTGTCCAAGACATTCTTCTCATTTTTCACCAAATCCAAATTTATAGGAAAACATATGCTCTGAAAGAAGACACACTCAATTATTATGAGACAGGGTCTCACTCTGTCACCCAGGCTGGAGTACAGTGGTGCAATATGGGCTCACTAAAACCTCCACCTCCTGGGTCAAGCAATCCTCCCACCTCAGCCTCCCAGGTAGCTGGGACAACAGACACATGTCACCACGCCTGGCTAATTTTTTTTATTTTTAGTAGAGATGGGGTTTCACCATGTTGGATCCACCTCCCAAAGTGCTGGGATTATGGGCGTTAGCCACTGCCCTGGCTAACACACCAAATTATTAATAGTACTCACTTCTCAGGAGAGGAACTGGGAAGGGACTTGAATTTAAATGTTATAATGATCATATAATGCTTTCATAAAATAAAACTAGGCCAGGCGTGGTGGCTCACCTGAGGTCAGGAGTTCAAGACTAGCCGGGCCAACATGGCAAAACTCCATCTCTACTAAAAATACAAAAATTAGCCAGATGTGGTGGTGTACACCTATAATCCCAGCTACTAGGGAGGCTGAGACAGGAGAATTGCTTGAACCTGAGCAGCAGAGGTTGCAGTGAGCCAAGATCGCGCCACTTCACTCCAGCCTGGGAGAAAGAGCGAAACTCTGTCTCATAAATAAATAAATAAAACTAATAATAAAAATATACAATAAGAATGTATTCTTCCGAAGCAGCTGATCTCATTTGGGCCTTCCGAAAAAACAGTCTAAAGTCAACAAAAAGTCATACAAAGGCATGAATGGTTCAGTAAGTCCCGCAAATCCCTGCTTTGCAGTTTTAACACAATATGCTTATTAGCTCAAATAAATTTTAATATGTAAGTGCAAAGTATTCAGGTCGTTCCTAAACTAAAAATATTTCAGACAATTCATCTAGTTTAAGAAATCTGCCCTTAATGTTACTTCCCCTAGGCTCTTTTTCTGTTCGCCCCTCTTCTAAATCCAGATTCTCCACCAAACTGACAGCAGTTTATGTATGAGACATGTTTTTAGTATGTTGTCATAAATCAGGAGTTGACTAAAACATAACGTTTTATATACACACAGTACATATTACAGAAATTATAATAGATTCCACAGATAAGCTGGTACATTGTTTTGGGGGGGAAGGGGAGGAAGGGAGGGAGAGAGGGAGCAGGCAGAGAGAGAGAGAGAGAGAGAGAGAGAGAGAGAGAGAGAGAGAGAGAGAGTGAATGTATGTGTGGATCCATGTTTTTCTTTTTTTTTTTTTTTTTTTTTTGAGACGGAGTCTCGCTCTGTCGCCCAGGCTGGAGTGCAGTGGCCGGATCTCAGCTCACTGCAAGCTCCGCCTCCCGGGTTCACGCCATTCTCCTGCCTCAGCCTCCCGAGTAGCTGGGACTACAGGCGCCCGCCACCTCGCCCGGCTAGATTTTTGTATTTTTTAGTAGAGACGGGGTTTCACCGTGTTAGCCGGGATGATCTCGATCTCCTGACCTCGTGATCCGCCCGTCTCGGCCTCCCAAAGTGCTGGGATTACAGGCTTGAGCCACCGCGCCCGGCCCATGTTTTTCTATGTACTTTGGCTTTATGCACTTTGGATACAAAAGAAATTAGTGTTGTTCTTTCAGTTGTCAGAGAAGGCTTCTAAATTTAGTGGGCATCTCCAAAGATTATAGCAGTCTATACATATTAGTTATATATGTGATATTAAATATATCACCCTTTTTAATGTATATTTAAGTTGTTGATTCTAATCTTTTTATCCATTCTAGTTTTGTCATGTCTATATTTACTTTTGAGTTTCAGTAAAAATTACAAAATATTCCAAAATTTCTATTCTCAAAACATTAATTCACTTCTATTAAAACATTTTGCAGCTAAGTGCCAGAATGTAAACTATCTCAAAAATCTTAAAAGACTGAGAATCACCTCTATACATTTTCAAACTTTCAACATTTGAGAGGCTGAGTTCTAATTACTGTTTAAGAGGTGATCAATATTCTATTAATTTACAAAATGGAATATAAATCATACCGTTTCTTCCAGCAAAGGATAATATTAGAGATCTGAGACTCACTGACTAGTACCCCTTTTCTTAACCTACTTAAGAGCTGCCAGATTAGCACATATGGCCCAAATTGTGGGCTCAGTTAAGTGACCCAACGATAGTAAACGAAATAGCTGGACCAACGAGATCCCTTTCTGAAAGTTCTAAGACTTTGGACTTGACACAGCTTTGAGGCCAGTATGGGAGCTGAATCTCTAAGACATACAACTGGCACTGTTGGTGACTGTATTTCCTGCCACATGGAGAAAGTCAGTCTGCGCTAAAAGAATAAAGCCACCAACCCACCAAAATGAGGAGAGGGAGGGGGGAAGCGGCAGGGGGAGGAGGGGGAGGCGGAGGAGGGGGAGGCGGAGGAGGGGGAGGCGGAGGAGGGGGAAGGGAGGAGGGGGAGGGGGAGGAGGGGGAAGGGGGAGAGGGAGGAGGAGGGGGAGGGGGAGGAGGAGGAGGAGGAGGAGGAAGCGGAAGAGGAAGAAGAAGAAGAAGAAACAACAAAGGGCTTTGGCTGTGTTTCAGATACTGTCTTTATCTTTTTCTGTGACCTAGCTGTAGACCAAGCCTTCTAGCAGTATGACTATTCCACTTCTTGAACTCAATAAAAAATTAAAATCAATAAATCAATAAATTTATACTGTAAATAAATTTCTCATTCAACTTAAATTAGCTCAAGCTGGAGTTTCCATCACTTTCAGTCAAGAACCTTCTCTCTTACAACTTAAACATAAAAGGCATCCATTGCAAAAGAATGAAACTGGGCCAGGCGCAGCGGCTCATGCCTGTAATCCCAGCACTCTGGGAGGCCAAGGCAGGTGGATCACAAGGTCAGGAGATCAGCCTGGTCAATATGGTGAAACCCCATCTCTACTAAAAATACAAAAATTAGCCAGGCATGGTGGCAGGTGCCTGTAGTGCCAGCTACTGCGGAGGCTGAGGCAGGAGAATCATTTTGTAAAAAGTAAAGTAGAGGTTCCTCTTCAAAGACTTTCCTCCCCATCTAATTAGGAATAAACAGTAACTTCTCTTAGAAGCAAAATGTATTTAAAGACATGTGCTAACATTCTTAAATACCTGCTAGCTGTAATAAGGAAATCAGTGTACTTTATGTTCTTAGCTCCCACAATTTAGCCCAAATATTTGCCCTAGCATGCTCAGACTGGTCCAAGCAAGCATTAGGTCATAGCCTGTTCCTCTTCCTTATTTAAAAGTGTTTTTACCTTTCTCAACATTCCACAAGTTACTTCCTCCTTCCTTTGTTCCCCTCTACCTTTACCTCTTTTTAAAAAGTTCTAAGTTGCTAGCCAATCAGGGTGAGGTCCCGTTCCAGCTAATGGAAACTGGACACACCAGTAGGGTGGATGCGTCAGTTTATAAATGACCCTGTCTCCTTTGTTCGGTGTACTCTCGTGGCACGAGTGTACCCTTTCTGCAGGAAGTAAAAATGGTCTTACTAAATAAATAAAATTTATGTTCAAGTGCTATTTCTTTACGGCTCCGAGGAACAAACATTTCAAACAGTCTGAACCCAGGAGGCAGAGGTTGCAGTGAGCCAAGATTGCACCACTGCACTCCAGGCTGGGCGACAGAGTGCGACTCTTGTCTCGAAAAAAAAAAAAAATGAAGCTGGACCCTTATAACACATACAAATACTAACTCAAGATGCATCAAAGACCTAAAACTATGAAACTGAGAAGAAAACATAAGAGAAAATCTTTGTGATATTCAATTTTGCAATGATTTCTTGGATATGACACCAAAAGCAGGCAAAAAAAAAAAAAAAAAGATAAACTGACTACATCAAAATTTAAAACTTCAATGCATAGAAGGACATAATCAAGAGAATGAAAAGGCTACCTAGAGAACAGGAGAAAGAATTTGCAAATCGTATATCTGGCAAGGGGTTAAAATCCAGAATATACAAAGAACTCCTAAAACTCTAAAACAAAAAAACCAAGTAATTCAATTTTAAAAAACTGACTTGAAAAGACATTTCTCCAAAGATACACAAATGGACAACAAGCATATGAAAAGATCACTAGTCATCACGGAAAAGTAAGTCAGAACCACAGGGAGATAACAAACTCACACCGATTAGGCTGGTTACTTGCAAAACAAGGATGTGGACTAACTGGAAGCTTTGTGTATTGTTGATGAGAATGTAAAATCTTTCAGCCAGACAAAATAGAGTGACATAGAAACCAAATTCTGATAAAGAGGTATGAGAAAAGTAAAACGAGATAGAGACATACCCGAGACAGGGAGGAAAAAGAGGTTTAATTGGAATTACAGTTCCACAAGGCTGGGGAGGCTTCCGACTCATGGCAGGAGGCGAAAGGCACTTCTGACAGAATAGCTGTATTTGGATTGCTCTGTATCTAAGCCTACCAGAAATATATGGGGCTGCTCTTAGTAGACACAATGATGTATATAACACCAACTTGACCACATCACAATGATGTACATGACACCGAACTCCAGTATTAATAGAAAGCTGCTATGCAGTCAAAGGTTCGGCATGCAGTCAGAGATCCTAATTTCTAAACTAAACTGAAACACAGATTATTCCATTACTTATTCATTCAACTTATATTTAATCACCCAGTTCCAGAGGTACCAGGTAGGCTTAGTATGGGGTATAGAAATGCACATAATATAATCTCTGATCAAAAGGAATTCAGAGATTTCTGCTTTGGCCAAAATAATGGCTTCCTGTCTTACAGCCTAATTCTCTTCCACTATACCATACTGCCACATTTGAACCAAAAATTTATGTATGCTCTGGGGTGGAGGCTGGGGAATATAATTTCATACAGCACTATCTCTATGATAGAACTGAATACAATTACTTTTACTAGGAAAAAACTAAAATGATACATACTTATCACATATATAGGGCTCCTTTTTTTACTTAGAAATCTTAATCTCTGTTATACAAATACAATAGTATAAGTTTATTAAAAGAATGATTGATTTCAGTTGCATGTATCTTTGCAAACAAAACACACTCTACCAAGTGATCTGAAGTAACCATTTTCCATCAATCAAAATGGACTTGATTCAATTGTATGTAATTATGTCTTCAAACGTAATTAGATGCTTTATTTTCTATTTACTCCCATCCTCAAACCAAAACCAAAAATCAGTATAAAACACCAGAATAAAGTTAAACCAACACCATCAAAACACAAGAACAGAAGAGTAGAGGGAGAAAAGAAGAAAACAATCTGGAATTGCCAAAGATTAAGAAATTTTAATCTTGCAATATATTTAAAATGTAATTGTTTAACATCATGAATATAGTTGATATGATTTGGCTGTGTCCTTACCCAAATCTCATCTTGAATTACAGTTCCCATAATCCCCATGTGTCATGGGACGGACCAGGTGGAGATAACTGAATCACGGGGGCAGTTTCCCCCATCCTGTTCTCACAACAGTGAGTTAGTTCTCACGAGATCTGATGGTTTTACAATGGGATTCCCCCTTCACTGGGCACTTATTCTTCTCCCTCCACTATGATTATAAGTTTACTGAGGCCTCCCCAGCCATGCTGAACTGTGAGTCAATTAAATCTTTTTCCCTTATAAATTACCCAGTCTCAGATATGTCTTTATTAGCAGCATGAGAATGGACTAATATAACAGTTATTATTTAGGAGGGAAAAAAAAGTGCTGCCTCACTATGAAAGAAATTACCCTCTGCACTAGCAAAAATATGGGGAGTTAACCAAAAGAATTTTTCCCATTAAAGAGGAGGAAACAAACAAGGCAAACCTCTTCCCTTTGGATAAAAGACATACTATAAACAGCAGCTGATAATCCAATCATTTACCAAGTAGTCATCCAAAGCAGCAAATCTCAGTGTAGATCATTTCAAATTAAACATGCTTTCTCTCAACTCTTCATTACTCCTCATACCTCACCACTCCAATAATTCTACCCTTGCTGAGAATCACTGCTATTGAGAATTATCTTTAGAATGGAAATGTGCCAAATTCCTTAAGTGTGCTTTATTCCTTCAAATCACCTATCTAAAGCATCAGTACATAATAAAACCCACTTTCTCAATACAAAATTCTACTTTTCATATCATGAAGTTGTGGGTTCTAGCCACCCTTGCTTCAGTGAACCAGAGCTCAATCCCTTTTTTGCAAGTAAGTGAAAATTGTAATGGTTATTATCAGCCTCAGAACAGAGAGAAGGCAAACAAGTCTGCCATTTGATTAGATGAGTCCTGTTACACTAGCAAAACCCTGGCCATCTCAAAAGCTTTGAGGTCTAAGTAGTCTTGGACAGATAAATATTCCAGATTACTGAAGTTTTGTCTTATAAATTATCAATTTTTCTTTTATAATTTGTGATAGGAATCTCTTTTGAAGCATAACCTCTTCTTAATAACAAGTGTTTTAAATTACAAAAGTAACACACAATCATTGAAAAGACTACAATTCAAAAGTGTATGAAATAAAAGGTTCCTTCCCTTATCATTCCACAAGGGTATCACTGTAACATAATATGGGTGTATTCTTCTAGACCTCTTCAGAATACATACAAATTTTATACAATACTGTATATACAAACACAAGTAAGCAATAAAATGATGTTACTGTACATTCAGTTCTTACTGTACATTCATCATTCAACCTGATGAATAAGGCTTTTAAGTTTTAAAATGTTGGTAAACCTGACTTTTTTAAAACTTTATCTACCACAGTCTTTTTCATCCTTCTTCTACTGACAGGCACTTTTACAAGCAGAAACTGTTTTTTTGTTTTTTTTTTTCCTGCAATGAAGAGTTTTATGCAAACACCTTTGCACACTTGTGTTTTTCTGCAGGGAAGTTTAGAAATGAAAATGCTAGATTAAAGGACAGATTAGACTTTTTAAACATTTTGAGATACACTATTATATTCTCTGCCTTCTTTAAAATAATCTGATTCTTCTCTTGAGGACCCAAGATCATTCTTACCAGTATTTACTTTTTCACTCTGTATAATACAGTGATTCTCTTGGGGGCTTAGAAGTAGGTTCACTTTTCACTATGGTTTGGATATGGTTTGTTTGACCCCAACCAAAACTCATGTTGAAATCTGATCCCCAAAGTGGTGGTATTAGGAGACAGTGCCTAATGGGAGGTGTTTGGATCATGAGGGATCCACCCTCATGGATAGTGGTTTGGTGTCATTTTTGGTAGTGAGTTGTGTTCTCACTCTAATAAGACTGGATCACTTTTTGAGAGTGGGTTTTTTAAAAGCCAGTACTCCTTCAGGTTTTCCTTCTCTCTTCATACATCCACGCTTCCCCTTTGACCCAACAAAACCCTGTGCCAGAAGCTGGGGGCATGCCTTTGAACTTACCAACCTGTACAACCATTAGTTAAATAAACCTCTTTTCTTTATAAATCACTCAGACTCAGGCATTCTGTTATGGCAACACAAAATGAACTAGGGCACTCCTGCATTAAATTTCATCTATTTTTGTAATTTTTAAACCTTTTCCTTTATTGTTTGTCCCTTCACACTGCCATCACTGTATTACCTATAGCATTTTTTCTCATTCATTTCTATTGGAAAAACTGAGAATTTTCCAATAGAAGTCTGAGAATTTAATGTGCTAAAATTGAGATCAAATGAAAATTTAAATAAAATTTTTATTTGTCACACAAGAATACATCTGGTAGCTGCTATTTTAATCTCTCAGAGGCCATTTCAAGCTCTTCTAGATTCTAGAGAGGTAAGGCTCCCAGATCACTAACTTTTGGACAGATGAAACATCATCACTGTGATTATTAATATACTAATAGGCTCCCTGTTTATATTCTCATGTGGAAAATACCTTGTTTAAAAAAACAGGAGAACGATGGATTAGGAAATTAGCATAATGCCATTATTCAGTAAATATCATGTTTACCATTATAAAAATATTATAAGCAAGCTGTTTATGACTCTATTCCATCCCTGCATCCAGTCAGTTGCTTACATGCACTATTATGGTGGATATATGAGGCACTCAAGTATCTCCCCCTTCCTTCTAGGACCACTAGTTTAAATTAATTTTGAGTAACTATCCTCCCCCATCATTAGCTATAAGTCAATATTAGTGAATTGTTCAAGATAAACACATAACCTAACCAAAGTCAGTATGACTAAATGAGACCCTCTGCTAGTATTTCTGGAGAAAAGAAGCTTGGTGCAGGCTTGCATTTTCCCTTACTTTCATGCCCCTTTCCTTTCTTCTATTCCCCCACTCCCTCTTTCCCTCCCTTCCTTTCTCCCCAAAGGTACAATAAAGAAGACCATCATTCTTCTCCAGAACATGGGGGTATGAATATGTAAAACCTAGAGCTAAAGGAATAGAGAGGATGGTATGAATGGAACCTGAGAATAAAGAGAACAAGAGGGAGCACAGCCAAGAAATGGGGCCTGAAGACTATTTGACCCCTGAATCAAAATATGCCTGGACTTTGTAGTCATGTATGCCTGTTTAGGTTGCATTTTTTTGTCACTTCAGGACACTTTTTTATCCTAAATCCTACAGCTAAAATCTTATACTGGTGTCTAGTCTTCAGACTTCAAGCACCATTTTTACTGAATAAGTTCCAGCAACTACTTGTCACAAAGTCCATCAGTTTTAAGACTAAACTTTTCCCTTTAAAACTTTTATCTTCCAAAACACATTCTAGAATCACATTCATTTATAAATATGTAACTGAATACTGACAGAAACAAACTCAGCTCAGCACACACTCAATTTCCAAGTCTTACAAACTCTGAAGAAAAGAGAAACTCTGAAGAAATATTCAATACTTTGAAAAGATGACTAAAGCAAAAAGTTAGGAATAAAAGTATAAAACAGAATAACACCCAGATATTTCTTTTTCCTGGCATTATGCTGCCCAGTTTTCAGATTTTTAAGTGTCTTTCTGGAATGACAGCTATTTGTGATCCAGCTAGTCAATATTCCTTGTGGTACTGTACTGGCCAATGATTTAATTAATCATTAAAACAAACCAGTTACCTAATTCAATCTAATTCTGATGAAAAACATAGAATTTAACCTCTGGAATATCACACTCCTCTAATATCCAACTGTTTAAACATGTAATTTCATTTCTAAAAACTGAAAAAAAATTAACTTACCTCAATTGTTTCGCGTAGTTCTGTTCAATTTCTATCCTCTCTTTAACAAATTTGGCATATCTTTCCAAGAAGTCAATTCCCCATTGTGTATGCTTGTCTAAGCTGTCGAACTGATCCTAGAAAAGGAAGATAAAAATGCATTTTCAAAAGTCTAAAATGTTATCCACATATATTTTAAACAGTTTCTGATATTTGTACAGAGAAGCAATGAGGTATAAAAGGAAAAACCCAGGCTCATCTACTAGTTCCCTCACTTCGCCCATTAAGACCTAGAAACAGGTCCGTAAGCATAAATCTTGCTACTTTATGCCTGAATGTCTTTACAAACATGGCTCTCCCAGTTGCAACACCCTCCCCTGTTCTGCTTTTTGCAGTCAACTCTTCCCCAAATCCCCCCTACCCTGGCCTTTGAGATTCAGTTCAGGCATTATGTCCACCAGAAAATGGTCCTAAACTCTCAGACTTTCTCCATGTCCCCAAGGCTCCCTAAAATTACTATCTTATTCGTTTGCTATACTATATTGAGAGCCAGAATCATGCATTATTCAACTCTGAACTCCCACAGCCTAAGCACCATGCTTGGCACCATAGCAGGTACTCAACGAAGACTTATATAGCTGGACAAAATCAAATATACCCGAGTTCAAATTCTGGGATCTGCCATTTCCGAGATGTTTGAAACTGGGCAAGCTAACAAGGCTCCTTGAATGTTTTCCCATCTTAAAATGGAAATCCCATCACCCACCTAACAGGATTGTGGTGATGTTATTAAACATGTTCTGCAACGCAGGAAACATGATAATGACATACAGTAGAGTACCACTGTCCTACAAGGCTCTTTCAGTCCTCACAGATGCCACCTCCTGCCAGAGAAACCACCATTTCCCTTGCTTTAAGAACAAGCTCCAAACTGACTAATAACTTGGTGCTGTCTTCCTCTCATATATCAAGTCTGCAGTGCTGAAAAAATATTCAAGTATCATCCCTTTCCATATTTACAGCTTCTTTTAAAATCACTTGTGGTTTAGTCACATTATTTACAAATTATCTCCTTTTGACTTTTCTCTTTCTCTACCTTAAACCATCAAAAAGAAATTCTACTCCTAAAAGCAAGTTGCCACTCTATTTCTATTCTTCCAAGAAGCTTTCTGATTATCATCTGGTTTTCAAAATATATTTGAATACAGCAAGAAAATGCACTGCTCAGTAAACTCAATCTGCATAATATGAACTACTGTAAATTAGAATTCTCATCAAACTGAAACTGAAACACACTCAATGACAAACAATTCCCAAAAAAAAAAAACCCCTTCAAAGCTGAAACAATCTTCCTTTATTTTTCTAAATTGCTTCAAAGGCTTCTCTTCCCACAATCTTCTTCACCATATTTTATATTACATTTCTTTATCCTCTAGATTGAGTCTCCAAATTTTAAATTTCAAACCCCATCAGTAAAAAACCTGAACAAAAACTATATTTAGTTATTTATATATTAAATTATATACTATTGAATTATGTAATTATGAAATCCACAATAGAAACTTTAAAAAGAGATGAAAATGAAACGAACATTATTTTTAAAGTTTTTTTTTTTTTTTAACATATTTGACAAACAAAAGCCTTTGAGCAATGACTTTTAAAATATTATGGCCGGGGGCAGTGGCTCAAGCCCGTAATCCCAGCACTTTGGGAGGTCGAGGTGGGCGGATCACTTGAGGTCAGGAGTTCGAGGCCAGCCTGGTCAACATGGTGAAACCCTGTCTCCATTAAAAACACAAAAATTGGCCAGGCATGGTGGCGCGCCACTTGTGGTCCCAGTTACTCAGGAGGCTGAGACAGGAGAACGGCGTGAACCCGGGAGGTGGAGCTTGCAGTGAGCTGAGATCGCGCCACTGCACTCCAGCCTGGGTGACAGAGCAAGACTCTGTCTCCAAAAAAAAAAAGCTCAAACCCCACTGAAACTAATTGTGATTACTACCTTTATGTGTCATCTAGGCTGTGCAACTATGCCCAGATATTTACTTGGTTAAACATTATTCTGGATGTTTCTGTGAAGGTGTTTTTTAGATTAAATTAACATTTAGGCCAGGTACAGTGGCTCATGCCTATAATCCCAGCACTTGGGAAGGCCTGGACGGGAGACTCACTCAAGTCCAGGAGTTCAAGATCAGCCTGGGCAATACAGTAAGGCCCTGTCTCTACAAAACATAAAAAGGCTAGGTGGCTCACATATGTAATCCCAGCACTTCGGAAGGCTGAAGCAAGAGAATCTCTTGAGCTCAGGAGTTCAAGACCAGCCTTAGCAACATGTTAAGACCCAATCTCTTAACAATTAGCCAGGCATGTTAGTACATGCTTGTAATTCCAGCTACGTGGGAGACTGAAGTGGAAGAATTGTTTGAGCCCAGAAGGTCATGACTGCAGTGAGCCGTGATCACTGCACTTCAGCCAGGGTAAGACAGCAAGACCCTGTCGCAAAAATAAATATTAATAATAAATAAATAAATAAAATTAGCCAGGTGAAAGGTGGAGGTGGGAGGATCCCTTGAGTCCAGGAATTCAAGTTACAGTGAGCTGTGACTGTGTCACTACACTCCAGCCTGGGTGACAGTGAGATCCTGTCCACAGGAAAGGAAGGAAAAAGAAGGAAGGGGGAGTGAGGAGGGGGAGAAAGCAAGAGGGAAGGAAAAAATTAATATTTAAATAGGTGAATTTTAAATAAAGCAGATTATGCTCCAAAATGGGTGGGCCTCATCTAATCAGTTGAAGTCTTTCATTGAACAGACTGACCTTCCCCCAGCCAGAAAGAATTCTGCCAGAATACTGACTTTGGTCTGAAACTACAACTGTTCCCTGGGCCTATCCTGCAGATCCCAAGCTTCCACTCAATCACATGAGTCAATTTCTTAAAAGAAATTTCTCTCTATATGTGTATATATCCTGTTGATTATCTGTCTCTGGAGAATTCTGACTAAAACACTGATTTTACAACAAGTAAAAAATTTCTGTTTCTAAGAATTTTAAGTGTACAGACAAAATAATATTTGTGGGTGACACCGATCATTTTCAGCAACAAAATTATATAATGAATACATTTCCAAATATTCATCATCAAAATGCTTTCTATATAGCTCAAATTTCTTTGGAAAAGCAGCTATTCAGTCACCATTAAAACTTCTCTTTTATCTTGAAGGCACAGATTAAATTTTCTCAAAAATACCTGGTAGGTAAGCATACTAGTTAAAGAAAAATGTCAACAAATTTGAAACAGTCAGGAGATAGCAAACCTGTATTAAACAAAGATTTTTCAACTGTCTCTCCCTCTTTCATTTGGAAACACTGTAGTCTTAAACGTATTATTTTTATAAAAAATAACCATAACAAAAATATAACTTGATATTTTGTGAACTTCCTGCTTTAGTTTTCTTTGTTTACCTACAAATGAAGTGAATAAATTCCAACCTTATTCCAATTTCCTTTTTAAAATTCCAGCCAACACACTACTTTATCAGTGGTTAATACATTTACTGTTAAGAATAAATCTTTTTCAACACATCTTTCCATCAGTGGGTCACCAAAAGGCAGTTTTAAATATAACTGCTTTATTGAAACATTATTCATTACTGAAACAATCTGGACATTATAAGCTGAGAAATGTTGGAAACATCTGTACTTTAATGAAACTGTACAACAAACTTTCTGTGTGAAATCTTTTCTTAAAAAAATTTCTATTTTTCCATATGGCCTAAGAGTAGTTGCTGAGATAATTTATTTTGCTGCCATATTTTACACATATAATATCACTATTTTCACCACAAAAGGAAGAGTTAGTGCTAACGATTGATACCATTTGGCTGTGTCCCCACCCAAATCTCACCTCAAATTGTAATAATCCCCACATGTCATGGGATGGACCTTATGGGAGGTAATTGAATCATGGGGGCACGTT
The DNA here is from genome assembly GCF_009764315.1 of Trachypithecus francoisi. NCBI lineage: Eukaryota > Metazoa > Chordata > Mammalia > Primates > Cercopithecidae > Trachypithecus > Trachypithecus francoisi. Next base: position 128,015,447 of record NW_022681470.1, read on the forward strand.
TTTCCCTTGCTGTTCTCATGACAGTGAATAAGTCTCACCAGATCTGATGGTTTTATAAAGGGGAGTTCCCCTGCAAATGCTCTCTTGCCTGCTGCCATGTAAGATGTGACTTTGCTCCTTATTCGCCTTCCGCCATGATTGTGACGCCTCCCCACCCATGTGGAACTGTGAGTCAATTAAACCTCTTTCCTTTATAAATTACCCAGTCTCGGATGTCTTTATTAGCAGCATGCGAACAGACTAATACAGCTACGTAGTAAGAAATGCACACATTTTGTCTCCACTACTGATTCCTGAAACAGAGCTTCCAAAACCCTTGAAACTCCATGAGTTGTAGGGGTAAGAGGAGCATCTTTTGTTATTCATAATAACCCCCTTTCAATCATACCTAAATTTATGCTAATGCGGTGACTTTGAAGGACAAGGACTAGTTGCTAGAGGAACCAACCATGTGATTTGAGGGTTGAAACTTTCAGCTCTCCCTATCCCCAAGTCTCCTGGGAAAGGAGAAGGGATGGAGATTGAATTCAATCAACAATAACTAATGATTTAATCAATCACACCTATGTAATGGAGCCTCCACAAAAACCCTAAACCATGGGTTTGGAAACCTTCGGGGTAGGCAGTGCATCTTAACTTCACAGGAACAAAAGGTCATGCATCCCGGGTCTTTCTAAAGCTTACCTTAGGTACCTCTTCATCTAGCTGTTCATCTGTGTCCTTTATAACATCCTTTGTAATAAACCAGTAACAGTAAATAAAGTGTTTCCCTGAGTTCTGTAAGGCATTACAGCAAATTATCAAACCGGAGGAGGGGGTCACAGGAACCCCTGATTTGTAGCCAAGTCAGTCAAGTACCCAGATGTCCAGGACCTGCAATTGATGCTTGAAGTCCAGGCAGTATTATGGAACTGAACCCTTCAACTGTAGGATCTGTACCAACTCCAGGCATATAGTGACAAAACTGAACTGTAAGACATCTAGTTAGTGTCCAGAGAATTGAAGAACTGGTTGTTCAAGTGGAAAAAACTCATGTTTGGTGTCAGAAGGAACAATTTTTCCTTTTAGCAAGAATATTTCTAATAGTGTACTGTCTTCAAAATTTCAAGACACTTTCCAGTAACACATATTCATATCATAGCAGCATTATGGAAGCAACCCACTTGTCCATCAACAGATAAATGAAGAAAGAAAATGTGGTATATAAATACAATTAATATTATTCAGCCTTAAAACAGAAGGAAATTCTGGCACATGCTACAAAACATGGAAAAATATTGAGGACATCATGCTAAGTAAAATAAGACAGAAAAGGACAAATACTGTATGATTCCACCTACATGAGGTACTTAGAATAGTCAAAATCAGAGAGAAGGAAGTACAATGGTAGTTGACAGGGAATAGGGGTAGGAAGGAATGGGGAGTTATTTAATGAGTGTAGAGTTGCAAGATGAAGATCATTCTGGAAATATATGGTGGTGATGGTTGTATAACAGTATCAATGCACTTAATGGCACTACACTGTACATTTAAAAATGGTTAAGATGGTAAATTTTACACTGCATATTTTATACAGTAAAAAAATCTTCACCCCTCCACCAAAAATAAATTTCCTGTGGTTCACCCATGCATTCACCATCATAGCTCATTGCAGCGTCAAAATCCTGGGCTTAAGTCATCTTTCAGCCTCAGCCTCCCAAGTAACTAGGACTACAGACATGCCCATGGCTCACTGCAGACTCAACCTCCTGAGCTTAAGTGATCCTTCCAGCTCAGCTTCTCAAGTAGCTGGGACTATAGGCGCATATCGCCAAGTCCAGCTAATTTTTGTATTTTTAGTAGAGACAGGGTTTTGCCATGTTGCCCAGGCTAATCTCAAACCCCTGAGTTCAAGCGATCCTCCTGCCTTGGCCTCCCAAAGTGCCATCTCAAATAACCTTCTCAATAATTTCTTAGAGGGGGAAGGTTACCTCTAGTCCATATGATTATATAGACATTATATCTTTCTTTTTTAATAAACATTATGTTTTTTTCTCAAACACATTAAGAAGCATCAGCCTGGTCATTCTTATCGTTTGCCTATGTTCACATTAAAATATTATATTTAATCCATGGTTTCTTTTTTATATTTTTTTTTAGGTTTTTAAGAGATGGAGTCTGGCTCTTTCACCCAGGAATGTAGTGGCACCATCATAGCTTACTGCAGCATCGAACTCCTGGGCTTAAGCTAATTTTAAAAAATATTTTGTAAAGAAGGGGTCTTGCTTTGTTGCTCAGTCTGGTCTCAAACTCCCAGCCTCAAGCAATTCTCCCACCTGGGCCTCCCAAAGCACTGGGACTATAGGCGTGAACCACCACACCCAGTCCAATCCATGGTTTCTTTACAGGAAACTTTTTAAGTCCAAGACAAGACACCAGGATCAACTCACATTTTGAATACTAGTAAAGTATCCCATTTCTTATTTTTTAGATAACATATAAACAGAAGTTCTAAGCTCTGTCAGTGGATCATCTTGTGCGCTCTTCTTTGAAGACCCGGGTTTTAAATAATGCATTATCCTTTATCTAATTTTTATCAAGTCCTTCCTACCCTACTAATATGATTTTACTGGCTTTTTTCTTCTTGTTGTTATCTCTTCCACCAGTACTTCCCATAAAGAATTCATTTTCTGTTTATCACTTTTCAAGCTCTTTCAGGATTCTCAAAGAAAAATTACTTCATCTAAAAAACAGATATCTAAGACCTGTGTCAGACTGTTTTTAAAAACTAAATGTCATTCTTATTTTCTCCAATACTCAAAATCATGCATGCTGTGATTCCACTGGATAAAACCTTGGACTATATCTATGTATTAGCTCTCTCCAAAAGGTATTTTTAAGAGTTGGTCACCATAACAAATGTGTAAAAGCTCAGCTAATCAGAATATTGAGAAAGTTTAGTCAAATTTCATTTTTCAGTTACTGATGGTTAAGTTACAAATTATAAAATTTATTTAGATACCATTTTTTAAAGTTTTAAATTTATTTTGTAACTGACAAAAACTGGATATATGGATACAATGTTTAATTGTTAATGTTGATGTAAAACTCAAAATAGAACTGTACAAGTAGAAAACATAACAGAAGCCTATAACTGTGTTAAGTATATTTCATTAAGGTTGTACCATACTTTTAAAATAAATAAAAGCCAACTTCAAAAAACAGCAATCAGCTTTAAAAGGTACCATAAAGGTAAAATACAATACAAGTTTAGCTACAAGTGAAACAAATTCTGTTCTTTGTAACAACCGTGACCTGGCCATAGCTCATGCCTATCATTCCAACACTTCAGGAGGCCCAGGTGGGAGGATAACAAAAATTATTTTTACACTAGGTAGTGGTGGCACATCGCTATAGTCCCAGCTACTGGAGAGGCTGAGGACGGGAGGACAGCTTGAGTCTGGAGGTTCAAAGTTACAGAGAGCTGTGATTGTGCCACAACACTCCTGGGTAACAGAGCAAGACCCTGTCTCTTTGGGGTGGGAAAAAAAAAAAGTCATCCAGCCTTTCTTTAGTAGTCACACTATCAGTGATCAAACAACTCCAGAAACATGAGAGAAGGCTGGAAAGCAAGGAATGGTTTTGATCACCACAATATAAAGTAGAAAGTTTTTAAATTAAAATATAAGAATCAGCCAGGCATGGTGGCTCACGCCTGTAATCCTAACACTTGGGAGGCCAAGGTGGGAGGACTGCTTGAGTCCAGGAGTTGAAGATCAGCCTGGGTAATGCAGCAAGACCATCTCTACAAAAAATAATTTAAAAAAAATTAGCTTGGCATCACAGCCCATGCCTGTAATCCCAGCTACTCTGGAAGCTGAGGTGGGAGGATTGCTTGAGCCTAGGAGGTTGAGGCTACAGTAAGCCATGATCACACGTTGCACTCCAGCCTGGGTGACAGAATAATACCCAATCTCTTAAAAATAAATAAGTAGGCCGGGCGCGGTGGCTCAAGCCTGTAATCCCAGCACTTTGGGAGGCCGAGACGGGTGGATCACGAGGTCAGGAGATTGAGACCATCCTGGTCTACACGGTGAAACCCCGCCTCTACTAAAAAATACAAAAAACTAGCCGGGCGAGATGGCGGGCGCCTGTAGTCCCAGCTACTCGGGAGGCTGAGGCAGGAGAATGGCAGGAACCCGGGAGGCGGAGCTTGCAGTGAGCCAAGATCGCGCCACTGCACTCCAGCCTGGGCTACAGAGCGAGACTCCGTCTCAAAAAAAAAAAAAATAAATAAATAAATAAATAAATAAGTAAATGATAAAATGTAAGAATCAAAGTCATGAAGTCTTAGATTATCAAAAGTAACATCTTCCAACCTCTGTAGTTTCAAAGCCTGAGATCATACATCTTCCCGCTCCACATCAGCAAATACTTTGGGACTATGGAAAAGGTCAAGGGAAAAGATCATGAAAAACTAAAGAAGTGAAGGTGAGCAGTATTCTGAAATCATCTGTAAGTTAGAAATAAAGAAGAATATTAAATCATTAAAGAGGCAACACTTCCCTATTCTACCTTTAGCATTGCTCTTATTCCTATGGATTTATTCCAGATAGAATCCGGAATAAATTACTAGTTAGTAATTTCAGCTAGTTGGACTTACTCAGAGTTCAACTTCCTCATTTCCTTGTCTTAATTATCCTCTCACTTCCTTTTCCAACACATTCATTCTTACCATACATAGCTTGTGTGAAATTAATCTCTATATCAGTGGTGAGTTCTAATCTAAATCTTATCATCTTATATTTAAACTCAAGAAAGCTCATTTTCTGTTTCCTTTGGGCATTCTTTTTAATTTTGTAAGATATTTAAAGTTATTTTACTGTATTTACTTGGAAACACAGGAAAATATCCTAAATTAAAGCTGGCATCAGCACCAACATAAATGTCCACATTATGTAGCATAACTCAAATTATACAAGGTTCTACTGCATAGTAATGTGAGGCAATAAATATTATGTTTACTCAATCTTCTTGCTTTTACCTGTATGTCTTTAATGTAACTTAAAAGAACTATTTTATATATCACAAAAGGTTATTTTTTAGAAGTCACTATTTAATATTCAATCCTTGTTTTCCTAATTACTTTGATACAGCCTTGCATCTAAATGAAGTTCCAATAAAGTACTTTTTGGTAAAAAACCAAGGGTCACCATCATTTTAAAAATACTTTCCTCACTAAAAAGCAGAATAATGACTTTGCTGTCCTAGTTTGGACTTGCTCTATGGCTCTGACTTTCTGCCAAAGTTCCTCCAGCACTTCTGAATACCAAACTACCACCAAAAATGTTTTTAAAGATCTAACACAACTGACTTTTCTCCCTCTTTAACTCTTATGGACTGCAGAAACTTTTTGTTTCAGTCTCATAGAGCTAAAACACCAACTTCCATTCAGGATCAACCATGTCTATCTTCAAAGAAAATTGAGAAATATTGCAGAATTTTTAAAAAATCAACTTAATTATTTTCGGTTTCTCATGGTGTTGTTTTTTTAAAGACAGGTGAAAACTTGCATATTTGGGAAATTCCCCCAATCTTTTCATTTAATTTTTTCTTAAATTAAGCTCTTAGTGACTTCAAAATCTACCCAAATGATCTTTCCAATATCCTACTGCAATTTTTCTTTTTTACTTCTCTGTGACTTTCACTTCCACTCCACCTTGATAAGTCATTCCCATGGTTGTCTCCATTGTCATTAGCAATAACTACCTTATAAAGTAGGAAGACTGTCAATCTTGTCTCTCCCACTCCACTTCCCTGCAATAAATTTCAAGAATGTCTTTCTCAGGCAGCTAGCCCTGTCAAGTCACTCCCTGAAATACCCCAAGTCCAACAATTTTTTGGCCCCACAGAGACCACAACCCATTGATCCCAACACATCATTATTATTATCCTTCACCCCCTCCTGTCGTCATTTCCATCTTTATACAGCTTGGATTCCCTAAGCTGTCATTATAATCACTCCTTCCAAATATACTCACTGTCCTTGCCCCTCTCTAGCTTTGCCAAATTTCAACCCTGATTTATGGTTAGAGTTTTACTAACTCTTCCTCAAGCTGCAGAAGAAAATTGGAAAAAAGGAAAAAAGAACCAGGTTGGCTAATTATACTTTGAAATTCATGTCTATTACCTACAGGACTTTAATACTACTTAGCTCAAATCTATTCACTACTTCATTATCCTAGCCAACTATCTCATACCTTATTCTTTTACTTTAAATTTACACCATCTCCTATCCATCTCACTCTTAGCTAATAACCTCGCCTCCTACTTTGCTACAAGAGAAAACAGAAGGTAACTCCTTGCTCACCAACTCTATTTTTTACCACAATACCTGCATGTTTTTATTAGGCCTTCCTGATTATTACTTTGGATAAACTGTCCACGCCCCTAATACTTCAACTTACCTGGAGAACTAGTGCAGTTACAAGTTCAGTTGTTAGAACGGTTAAAACCCTGGGCCTACATATGTTTGATGTATTCCAGAAAGAGCAAAAAGCTGAATAAGCAAGCCACAGCTGAGTGAGCAAGAGGGGAGAGTAGTAGATTCTGAAGTGGAGTGTGTGAGCGCCAGAATGCCAGTTTATATGCCCTATCTTCCACCATAAGGACCTTGGCTTTAACCCTGAGTTGGAAATACACTGAAGGGTATAACCTCCAATAAACTTGGCATGACCCAATACAAGTTTTTAAATAGATCACTGGAGTTTCTATGTTGATTAAAAACTAGCTCAAGGTCCACAGACCCACCATCCTTGAACACATCTGATCTTGTCTGATCTTGGAAGCTACGCAGGGTCAGGCCTGGTTAGTATTTGGATGGGAGACTGCTTGGGTATACCGGGTGCTGTAGGCTTTTTCTTTTTTTAAAAAAAAAGACAAACAAAACAAAACACACACACACACACACACACACACACACGCACACACACACACACACACACATATACACCGAACTCAGAGTAAGGGAGACCTTTTAAGGAAGCTACTGCAATAATCCAGACCAGAGATGAGCTGGTTTGGTTCAGAGTAAAAGCAGCAGGGTGGTGAAAAGTGGTAAGATTTTGGATATATTCTGAAGGTAGTGTGAACAAATTTTTCTAATGTTTTGAGCATGGGTTTTAGAAGAAAAACAAACATCAGTTTTGAGCCCCATGAACTAGAAGGATGAACTGCTTTTAACTAAAAGAAGAGATCAAGTTTGGGCAATGGGAAGAAAAAAGTTTTGGCTTTAGACAGTTAATTTTGAGATGTCCTTAAGATATCCAGGTTGATATGTTGAGTAGGCAGCTAAATACATATGTCTGGAATTAACAGAAGTGGTCCTGCTGAAGATACATGATAAAGAAATTACCCTGGACATGATCTCAATTAAGTCTTGTTGCACACCAACATTCAGAGGTCAAGGAATTGATGAAGAACCAGCAAAGGATACTGAGGAGTAACCAGTGAGGTACAAGTAAAACTAGAAAAGTGTGGCGTAATTTATAAGAAGACAAATGAAGATCACTACAGTGATGAAAATCTTAGTCCTGAATTCAAGGCATTTACGGCTAGGTAGGTTGACCTGTTAACAAGATCTTCGAAGGTCTTCTAAGGAGCCTCATTCCCTTATATGATTTTCTCTTTTTCTGAATTTCTACCAGGCCTGGAGTCAAAAACCTCTGTCACGTCGTTGCTTAGTGAAAACTTATTTGTTCTGCTTCCCTCTATCGAATGCAGTGACAAATTAAGTATGATGAAAACTGAGATGCCAAACATGTAGTACTGCCTAACTTTGTAACATTTCAGACTGTAAGAGTTGAAATTTACTTGACAAACTATACTCTCAGTTTGAACACTTTAACTGACTTACCCTGATTATCCAAATCAAGCTTTCTTGGATGAAAAGAAAGTGATAGGGGAGTAAAGAAGGGGTAAAATCAAATCCCAGGTACCCACTGTTACAGACATGAAACAAAACAAACAAAATTAAAAGCCAACATTTGGGGGGAGAAAAAAAGAAGTCAAATGAATGATGTATTATTTCAAGGAGGAGAAAGTGATCCACTTTGTCAGGTGCTACTAAAAGTAGTAAAAAGACTGAAAACTAACCATGTTAGCAACATGCAGATCACTGACTGTCTTAACAAGAGCAGTTTTGTTGAAATAATGAGGGCAAAAGCCTGACTGAAATGGGTTCCAAAAGATTAGATAGAAGTTGAAGACAGTTAAGTATGGACACCACTTTTAAGGAATTTTGCTTGAAAGGAGAGAAGAGATACAAAAAATAGCTAAAGAGAAGAGTGGGATCAAGTAAGGGTGGTTTTTAAGATAAAAGAAATAATATGATTTTATTGCTAATGGAAATGATCTGAAAGAAAAGAAAACACTTAAGTGTAGAAGCAGTGTTCACTGCTGGAGCAATGAGCATTCAGCCTTTGCTAAGAGCATGAGAAGTTCAATTACAGTAACAGGAGAGAAGGCAAAGTGGGCATAGGTCTAGACAGCTTGGTAGATGTGGTAGTAGGAGTATGTGGAAATTCTCCCACGATTGCTTCAGTTTATTTTCAGTAAAATAGAAGGCAAGGTCAATAGCTGAAATTTACTTATTCAGAAAGTCTTTGGATTAAGAATTATTATTATCAGTTAACTGCTCTGAGATTCACTTTCCTCAACTGTCAAATGAGAATACCTGTGCTGCCTACTTTACAGGGTTGTTGTGAGGGTCAAATGAGAATGTACGTGAAAGACCTGTAAACAGTAAAGCCCTAAAAAAAAAAAAAAAAAAAAAAAAAAAAGTATTCTGTTACAGAGCCACATTTTACCGCTTTCTTTCATTTTTTTTTAGACGGAGTCTTGCTCTGCCCCAGGCTGGAGTGCAGTTGCACAATCTCAGCTCACCGCAACCTCCGCCTCCTGGGTTCACACCATTCTCCTGCCTCAGCCTCCCGAGTAGCTGGGACTATAAGCGCCCGCCACTACGCCTGGCTAATTTTTTGTATTCTTTAGTAGAGAAGGGGTTTCACTGTGTTAGCTAGGATGGTCTCGATCTCCTGACCTCGTAATCCGCCCACCTCGGCCTCCTAAAGTGCTGGGATTACAGGCGTGAGCCACCGCGTCCGGCCATACCATTTTCTTCATCTTCTTAAAAATTATGGAATTATAGAAGAATGACATTTTTACATCTGAAATTCTAATAACTAGCTGGGCACATCTCAACATGCAAATGATTCTGATTTTTTAGATTCTAAAATAACTGTATTACACCAAAATAGTGGTATATCCGTGCATTAAAGGTATATGAGACCAAATATCAATGTGGTAATAACTATACATGAACAGTAAGCTAACATTTTCTATGTTCACTTGGAGCTTTCAATACACTAAAAACTCTAAGTACAGAATCCATTTCTAATTCTTTGCATCTGACACTTAACCCAGTGTTATTTACTAGTGCTTGATCTCTGAGCTTCCTGTTCCATATCTGTAAAACTGGAGTAATTACACAACTCCAAAGTGAAAAGATTAAATGAAATATAAATAATGCGGCCAAGCACGGTGGCTCACACCTGGAATCCCAGCACTTTGGGAGGGTGAGGCAGGCGGATCACAAGGTCAGGAGTTCGAGACCAGCCTGGCCAACATGGTGAAACCCCGTCTCTACTTAAAATACAAAAACAATCAGCTGGGCATGGTGGCAGGCGCCTATAATCCCAGCTACTTAGGAGGCTAAGGCAGGAAAATCGCTTGAACCCAAGAGGCAGAGGTTACAGTGAGCTGAGACCATGCCACTGCACTCCGGCCTGGGCAACGGGGCAAGACTCCCTCTCCAAAAAAAAAGAAACAAAAGAAATATATATAATGCATTTAACATAGTACTTGGCACTGGTAGCTATTACTATTCATTTAATGCAACAAATAAATGAGTGCTGAGCTTGGCACTAGGGATGTGAGTAAAAATATACTTAGTGGAAAGGAGATTTATTAATCAAATAATCACTTTTCTTTAATTTCACTGGCTAGTACCTCCAGAATGTTATATACAGTAATGACTGTTAACAATCTTTAGTGGTCAGCTTTGTATGACTGAACTTCATACAATACATAGGTTTTATGTTTTCTAGCAAACTCAATATATAAATGTATTTATTTAAAAATTAACTTACAGGATAATTGTTCTCTGTAGGGGTCTTTAAAATAGTATGTGTTCTTAGGACAATTAAAATGATTTGATTAATCCAAAATAAATTTACAAACTATCAGAGCACATCTGTTGTGTGAAGTAAGCTCTATATCTGTGTAGTATATGAGCCATCTTGCCATCTTCACATGTGGCCATCTTATTTCACAGTTTTTTATAATTTGGAGATTCTGCTACCTTTCTTAACTTTGTCTTTTTTTTTTTTAAAGATAAGGTCTCATTCTGTTGCCCAGGCTGCAGTACAATGGCACAATCACAGCTCACTGCAGCCTTGACCTCCTGGGCTCAAGCAATCCTCCTGCCTCAGCCTCCCAAGCAGCTGGGACTACAAGTGTGAGCCACTATGCCCAGCTAATTTATTTTATTTGTAGAGACAGTGTCTTGCTACGTTAGCAAGGCTGGTCTCGAACACCTGGCCTCCCAAAGTGCTGGATTACAGGTGTGAGCCATTTCCCCCAGCAGCTGTCTTTGTTGTCTTTCATTTCTGTTTGACATTAGCCTTTCTATTGTTCAGCACTGCTCTGCCTCCCAAGATCTCAAACTTAAGCCCAGGGTCATTCAGTAGTTAGGGTTAACACCACAACTAGAGATTAGGATTAACTATTTTAAAACTAGTTTTCTTTATGTTATTCTGTTTAGCCTTTTCTCAGATTCTCAAGTCATTTGCTTGCATCATTATCCCTGCTGCCTACCAACCTGGACCACTTCCTGCCAGGAGTTCCTCTACCCTCACACCAATTAGCAACACAGTTTGGTACCCCTGTGCTGACATTTTATCCTACATGAGAGAACATAATTAGCAAACGGGATTCAAGAACAGAACTAGTCTTCGTGTACAGGCAGTCATATTTTTAACATGAAAATTCTCTAGAACAGTGCTAAACATCCCTTTGCACCATCTCTCTTTGATTTCTTGGCTTCTCACTGGGCTCATTTTCCATTTTACTCTAGTCTGCTTTCCCCTTTTCCCTTTCTGAGACTCAATCTACTTGATGACTGCAATGTTTAAGTATGAAATTTAACCATAGGCCTTTATGGCTAGAAGAGACTTCAAAGATCAGTCTCTATTTACAGATGAGGAAACTGAAGCCTCAAGATTAAACTATTTGCCCAGTCAGGCATGGTGGCTCACGCCTGTAATCCCAGCAGTTTGGGAGGCCAAGGCAGGCGGATCACAAGGTCAGGAGTTTGAGACCAGCCTGCCCAACATAGTGAAACCCGATAGCTACTAAAAATACAAAAATTAGCCGGGCATGGTGGCGCATGCCTGTAGTCCCAGCTACTCAGAAGGCTGAGGCAGGAGAATCGCTTGAACCCAGAAGTCAGAGGTTGTGGTGAGCCAAGATCACGTCACTGCACTCCAGCCTGGGCAACAGAGAGAGACTTCATCTCAATAAGCTGTTTGCCCAAAGTAACAGAGCTAAGAAATAGCTAAATCAATGATCCACATGTCTTGACTTAATTAGTTTTGTTCCCTTGTGTTGATGCTTTAAATCAGTTCACTTAGTTAAGTAAATTCTCTAAGACTATTTATTATTTGAAAAGCAAATAGGCTTTCTGGCTCTAATATAATCTGAGGGATACTTATTTCTTGGTATATTCATGGGAATAACTCCAGAGTGACCTCATACTATTCTTAGCATATAATTATGGTTAAATATTGAGATAATTTAGTTTTATCTATAAATGGTTTATTATATTTTGGAAGAAGCAAAACTGATCTAGACATAAGTCTCATGGCTCATTTTTATCCATAATATTGACAAATCTTAAGATTTAGAATAAATTATTAATGTATTCAATTTTATATAATAGATACAGATGCATATTAATTTAATCAGAAGTCTCCATGATCCAAAACAGCCATATTCTGAACATACACATGCATAATTTAGGCTGTTGTTTATTCTTTCATGGCTTACTGTGACTGTAATACTGGTGGGAGGCATTGAGTAAAAGGGAAATGATTAAGTAAATGAATTCTCCTGCACATCAGCATAAACTAGGCACTATTAGTGGCATGTAACATTTACATGGTAATTTTGTCCTTTTCATATTGACTGTATATAATTGCTTATTCAACATCAAAAACTTGCCTGTGACCAGGTAGGGTGGCTGCTACTAGCTTTCCTTTCCCTTTTTTTTTTTTTTTTTTTTCATTTTGGAGACAAGGTCTCACCCTGTGGCCCAGGCTGGAGTGCAGTGGCACCATCACAGCTCACCACAGCACAACCAACTTTCTGGGCAGAAGTGGTCCTCCCACCTGAGTAGTTAGGACTACAGGAATGTGATACCATGCCCGGCTACTTTTTGTATTATTTTTTTTTAGATGGAGTCTCACTCTGTCATCCAGGCTGGACTGCAGTGGGGCAATCTTGGCTCACTACAAGCTCCACCTCCCAGGTTCAAGCCATTCTCCTGTCTCAGTCTCTCAAGTAGCTGGGACTACAGGTGCCCACCATCACGCCCGGCTAATTTTTTGTATTTTTAGTAGAGACGGGGTTTCACCGTGTTAGCCACGATGGTCTCGATCTCCTGACCTCGTGATTCACCCGCCTCGACCTCCCAAAGAGCTGGGATTACAGGCACAAGCCACTGAGTTTTTGTATTTTTTTGTAGAGACAGGGATTTCACCATGTTGCCCAGGCTACTCTTGAACTCCTGGGCTCAAGTGATCTGCCTGCCTCAGCCTCCCAAAGTGGTAGGATTACAGGTGTGAGCCACTGTGTCTGGCCTGCTACAAGCTTTCAATTCAATAAACCATTACCATGCACAGTATTTTAAATGAATATATAATTTCAGACTTTTAAAAATAACTTCATTTTGGCCGGGCGCGGTGGCTCAAGCCTGTAATCCCAGCACTTTGGGAGGCCGAGGCGGGCGGATCACAAGGTCAGGAGATCGAGACCATCCTGGCTAACACGGTGAAACCCCGTCTCTACTAAAAAGTACAAAAAACTAGCCGGGCGAGGTGGCGGGCGCCTGTAGTCCCAGTTACTCAGGAGGCTGAGGCAGGAGAATGGCGTGAACCCGGGAGGCGGAGATTGCAGTGAGCTGAGATCCGGCCACTGCACTCCAGCTTGGGCGACAGAGCGAGACTCCGTCTCAAAAAAAAAAAAAAAAAACTTCATTTTAAGAATGATTCTTTTTTTTTTTTACTCCTAAAAGAACACTAGAGTGAACCTTATACTGCACATGAAGTACTTACAAGCATATCTATAAAAAAATTAAAGAAAAACTATTAAAATCCTTAACTTGAGCTTTAACATTTATATAAAATGGCTCTAAATGGAAAAGGAATGATTTCTTTTTGCTAATGTGAAATGAATCATGTTTACAGTAATAATTAACAGATATACCAGGAGAAAAGTATATACATGGAGGAAGTTTAGCAGCTAAGAATAAATGAAAATAAGGCAAACAAAAAAATTTTCAAGGTTGTGCTTGTGTTTATTTGGTTTGTTTGTTTGTTTACTTGAGACAGGGTCTCACTATGTTGTCCAGGCTGGTGTGCTGTGGTGCAATCACAGCTCACTGTAGCCTCCACCTCCTGGGCTCAGTGATCCTCCTCCCACCTCAGCCACCCAAGTAGCTGGGACTACACGCACACGCTACTATGCCTGGCTATTTTTTGCATTTTTAGTGGAGATGGGGTTTCACCATGTCGCCAGGCTGGTCTCAAACTCCTGGGCTCAAGTGATCCTCTGATCCTCTGGCCTCAGCCTCCCAAAGTGCTGGGATTACAGGTGTGAGCCACTGTGCCCAGCCTTTGGCAGATTTTTATTCAAATGCAATAGACTGAAATTTTATATAAATACGGACCAACACTTTCCTTTTTTTCCCAATTTTTAAAAAATTTATTTCTCTGTCTACTTTCAAAAAGGATTGATAAGAATGATGAACAATTACGTACAAATGGACAGTTTATTCAGAGGTGGCAAGGAACTATAACAAGGTGTCAAAAAGGTATTATAATTAGGACAGCAGTCTGCTACTCTCTTGCATTCCAAGTTCAGAAGTAAAATTTATTTTGAACCTCAATTTCTCTTGAATTTTACTGTATGTTCATTTCAGTACAGGAGTAAATTGATAAGAGGCTTGCAAGTGTGACTTGATAAACTAGCTAAGATTTCTGACTATTATTATTTTATCCCACAATTAATGGACCAGTCTCCTTAATTCCCCTCTTAAGCATCCTTAAACATGTCAGACATCAATCTTGCTTTCCTTTCTTATGGTGTTAATACTAAAGTCGTTAGAACTCTTCATTTAGTAGCTATGTATTTGATTATTGACAGGCTGGTAAAGACGGGTATGAAGTGTGCTTTCACTAAAATACTGAAGGAATAGTATGCAACAAATGCCTGCCTCACACTGTTAGCCTTAGGGGGAAAAAAAAGGAGCACACATGGACCTCTGGGGCCTATCTAATTGCTTATACAGAAATTAAGAAGTTTGTTCTACACATGGAAACACTGAGATTATGTGTTGTAAAGGGACATCTACATCAAAAGTGGGGAAAGTTTCAACTGCTGATTGGTTATGTGCTTCTTCCACTGGAGCATTTGTCAGGAAAATTTCTATGGTAACACAAGTACAATTAATCACATCATACGTTGGAGGAAGGGATTGGGATTATGATTTTTTTCCCCACAAAATTCTACCCTAACCATTATTTGCTCTTGCACAAATTGGAAGATGTGAGATACAATGTGGCAACTTTATTATACAGAAACTTGTGGAAGAGATTTTAATCAGCTGATTCCTTAAGAATTAAGAGGCAGTTGGGCGTGGTGGCTCATGCCTGTAATCCCAGCACTTTGGGAGGCCGAGGCGAGTGGAACATGAGGTCAGGAGATGGAGACCATCCTGGCTAACATGGTGAAACCCCGTCTCTACTAAAAATACAAAAAATTAGCTGGGTGTGGTGGTGGGTGCCTGTAGTCCCAGCTACTCGGAAGGCTGAGGCAGGAGAATGGCGTGAACCTGGGAGGCAGGGCTTGCAGTGAGCCAAGATTGTGCCACTTCACTCTAGCCTGGGTGACAGAGCGAGACTCCCTCTCAAAAAAAAAAAAAAAAGAATTAAGAGACTCTAAGAGACCCAACTTACAGGACCCCTAGAGTCATCAGCAAGAAAGTAGAAAGACACTTGAAGGGAAGCATACTCCAATGCATAATGTCTAGAGAAAATTTCCATGCATTTCTCATTTAATCTTCACCCACAACCCTATGAAGTTGGTGGTTTTACAGATAGAGGAGTGGGTTCTCAAAAGATTAAGTGATTTGTGAAAGTTAAAATTTTCAGAGTCTTTCCACTCACTATGGCAAGAAAAAGACAAGAGCACTGTTGATGTGTCCAAGGTATTCAGACTTAGACTGGTATGTGGATGGAACAAGTGGACACTACAGGTTTACTCATTTCTCTTCACTAAACTGTTCTGAGGTTTAGTAAAATCATAAAATGAAGAACTGCATGATTTGTGGGGAAAGGGATTGTTGCGGGAAGTCAGGGACCCCGAACGGAGGGAATGGCTGGAGCCATGGCAGAGGAACATACATTGTGAAGATTTCATGAACATTTATCACCCCCCTAATAATACTCTTATCTTCTTACGTCTGTCTTTACTTCAATCTCTGAACATAAACTGTGAAGATTTCCTGGACATTTATCAGTTCCCAAATAATACTCTTATAATTTCTTACGCCTATCTTACTTTAATCTCTTAATCCTGTTATCTTCGTAAGCTGAGGATGTATGCCACCTCAGGACCACTACTGTACAAACTGATTGTAAAACATGTGTTTGAACAATATGAAATCAGTGCACCTTGAAAAACAACAGAACAACAGCAATTTTCAGGGAACAAGGGAAGACAACCATAAGGTCTGACTGCCTGCAGGGGCAGGCAGAATAGAGCCATATTTTTCTTCTTGCAGAGAGCCTATAAACGGACATGCAAGTAGGAGAGATATCACTAAATTCTTTTCCTAGCAAGGAATATAATATTAAGACCACAGGAAAAGAATTGCATTCCTGGGGGGAGGTCTATAAACGGCTGCTCCGGGAGTGCCTGTCTTATGCAGCTGAGATAAGGACTGAAATACGCCTTGGTCTCCTGCAGTACCCTCAGGCTCACTAGGGTGGGGAAAAACCCCACCCTGGTGAATTTGAGGTCAGACTGGTTCTCTGCTCTCGGACTCTGTTTTCTAATTTTGCCCTTTGTCTTGTGATCTTTGCTTTTGTCCTTGCTGTTTCCTCAGAAGCATGTGATCTTTGTTTTCTTTTTGCCCTTTGAAGCATGTGATCTTTGTGACCTCCTCCCTGTTTGTACACCCCCTCCCCTTTTGAAGTCCTTAATAAAAATCTGCTGGTTTTGCGGCTCAGGTGGGCATCACGGACCTACCAACATGTGATGTCATCCCCAGCAGCCCAGCTGTAAAATTCCTCTCTTTGTACTCTTTCTCTTTATTTCTCAGACCGGCCGACGCTTAAGGAAAACAGAACCTACGCTGAAATACTTGGGGGTGGGTTCCCCTGATAAGGGATAAGATTTAGAGGAGTTACAAATTTTGATGTATGAATTTTGCTTTAAGTTTAAATAGCCGCCTTTTAGAAAGCAAACCTCAGGATGTGTCAAATCATTAAGTATCTTCCTCGTCAATGTGACTGTGTGAATTAAAAAAGAACTGAGTCCAAATTAAACTTACCATTTGTCTCTTTATTTCTATATCTATCCATCTATCTATACAGAAAACCATGAGTTTACACCAGTATCTCCAATTCCAATCTAACACTAACACCTTTTCAATATTTGTAATTTCCTTCTCCAACAGTGAAAAAACTTGGCTCCCTTTATCCTTAATATATATACTCACTTAAACAATCCCCAGCAGGTAATCAGTCTCTCACTGCCACCATGGCTACACACAGGTACCCTCCTTACTGTACTCAAGGCTTCACACCTTATTAGACTGCCACTGCTGCCCCCTACTCTGACACTCTCAGTCAGGCTGATGCCACTGTGCTGTTGTCTGCATGGATTGCCCCCCGCTCCAACTGGGTTCTACTACTCTGAGGCTGGCTGTCCTCCTGCACGGGATACCCTCATCATTCCACTTAGGCTCCAACATACTGCAATGGGTTATAGCTGCCACTCTTTCCACTCTCCTAAATGGTCATCCTCTTCATCCCATTCTTGCTCTGATACTGCACACTGAGTCTGCCATCCTCTCACATGGAGGCTGTCCTCTCTCTGCTTAGGCTCTGACTTACCATTACAGGCCACCTCTTACACTCCTCAAGACCCAGGTTCTGATACCCTGCTCTAGACCATCACAGCTTCCAACACCAAGGACACCAACCTTGCCGAACCTCACCTGAATTGCTCAGAGGATAAAAGAGAGAAGGGAAAGTTCCTGCCATTCACTTTAAATTCTGGTTTACATTCTTGAACTATCAGTTCCCCATTTATCCCTAACTGGAAAGATTCTTAATTCACACAGTTTTCACAGTGTGAATTATTCACAGTTTGCTTATTCTACAACCAAAGTGAATTTGTGTGAGTTCCAGACATTTTAAAAAATAAGGTTTACTTCTTTTTTTTTTTTTTTTTTTTTTTGAGATGGAGTCTCGCTCTGTTGCCCAGGCTGGAGTGCAGTGGCCGGATCTCAGCTCACTGCAAGCTCCGCCTCCCGGGTTGACGCCATTCTCCTGCCTCAACCTCCCGAGTAGCTGGGACTACAGGCGCCCGCCACCTCGCCTGGCTGGTTTTTTGTATTTTTTAGTAGAGACGGGGTTTAACCATGTTAGCCAGGATGGTCTCGATCTCCTGACCTTGTGATCTGCCCGTCTCGGCCTCCCAAAGTGCTGGGATTACAGGCTTGAGCCACTGCGCCCGGCCTAAAAAAGTTTATTTCTAACAAAGAATTAGTCTGTGTCTATCGATGGTACTCACAATTATAGAAAGTAAAA
Source organism: Trachypithecus francoisi (assembly GCF_009764315.1). Taxonomy (NCBI): domain Eukaryota; kingdom Metazoa; phylum Chordata; class Mammalia; order Primates; family Cercopithecidae; genus Trachypithecus; species Trachypithecus francoisi. Next base: position 128,033,641 of record NW_022681470.1, read on the forward strand.
GGATTGTTAAAGAAACAGAAAAGGCAGAATTAAAAACAATTATTGTATCTTATTACAGCTTTTAGCTTTCTGGAATAAAAATGTTTTAACCACAAAATGCACTAATGCAGGGTATGGTTATAGTAGGATGTCTGAAATAGAAATACAGATTTTTCAAATTAGACACAAGTATTTATTCTGCCTATCTGCCTTTACTGTTCAGGAAGGTTGTGATTTGCAATTTTAGAGTGAATGATCTCTTCCCTTTAATTCATTTATATTTATCTTTAGAGCATTCTTCCTTTATTTTCCGAGAAGCAGTAATAGCTTTGTACTATAATTCACTTTTGTGCTGAAGAGTATTTAAAAGTCTAATGAGAAATAGAAGAGCTTTACAGCATCAAGTGCACCTAAAGGTTTGCAGAGTGAACATATACAAGCTACTACTTTATAGATTAACATATTTTTCTACCATGTATTTAACACAAAAACCTTAGTTGGTGGTAACATAAATCTAAATAGGTTTATATTTACCTCATAATTTTTATTTCAACAGATAATTCAGCAGTTATTGCTTATAAACTCTGTACAGTAAGACAGCACACTGCCATATTATACATGTGTCTCACCTCATTTCGTTTTTCATTTATTCACACAGGATACACTCATTTTGTAAAATAATAAGCCATCTACTACTCTGTATCTCTCTTGCCATCATTCTACTCCAAGCTACAATCACCATTTGTTTAATACCATTTGTTTAAGAGGCAATAGCCTCTTAACTGGTCTCTCAATGTCCTTTCTAATTATCCTCTAATCTATCTTTCATATTGTAGTTCGAGTGATCTTTTCAAAATGCGAGTGATCATGTCAGGTAATATGGTACAAATATTAAGGGCACTGATTCAGTATCTAGGCCACCTGTGTTCAAATACAGACTCTGCCATTTATTAAATGTGTCACCTTGGGCAAGCCATTTAACTTCTCTGCCTTATTTCATCATTGGTAAAATGGAGAGATGTCAATTTATGTATCTTAAATGACTGGAAGGATTAAATGAACTAATATAGTAAGTGTCCTGTGAATGGTGGTCACCTTATCAACTTCAGTAACACATCTTTCTCTGTATCTGTTTTGCTCTGGCTACAACGGATTTTTTGTTTGTTTGTTTTGTTTTGTTTTTCATTTGAGAAAGACACCCTCCTGTTTGAGAGTATTTGCACATGCTACATTTTCTTTCTGAACTCCCCCCTCTGCCCACTCACAGACACCTACCATCTCCTAACCATTTTTCAGATCTCTGTTATAATCCCTTTCACAGGACACCCTCGCTGAACTTAGTGGTGGGTTATGTGATCTCAGCTCACTGCAACCTCCGCCTCCCAGTTCAAGCAATTCTCCTGTCTCCACCTCCCGAGTAGCTGGAATAATAGGCATGCGCCACCATGCCCAGCTAATTTTTGTATTTTTAGTAGAGTTGGGGGTTTCACGATGTTGGCCAGGTTGGTCTTGAACTCCTCACCTCAGGTGATCCACCGGCATCAGTCTTCCAAAATACTAGGACTAGAAGTCAAATGTTTTATTCCTCCACCACTCTGCTGTAAATTTCCTATATTCCCCTACTAAAGGCCATAGATCCTGTACGCAGCCCTTTCTGCCTACAGCTACTGCTTAGGGGGCTAGTAACCAATGCCTCTCTTTGCCCTTAAGGCCTAACTACTAGCAGCTCCCAACTGTTACTAGCTCTAGGGTAACACACCATCCATTGCTGGGTCCACAGACCAGGCCCACACCTTTATAAAAAGTTTATTTAAAGCTCCTCAGTTAAGCCTTTTGAGTGCTATTTCCTACCAGGACGACAGACTAATACAAATATCTGTTCAAATACATGTTAAGCTCAAGTCAAGACATCCTATCCACTGTAGCAATTTCTAGGCAGTTGGGGATGTATACCCAGAACTAGGCACAGTGCTTTCTATAAAGTATTTTATGAATGCTTGTTGAAGACGTAAATGACCCCCACTAGAGGGTTAAGAAATCTCTAGATAAATTAGATCCATTAGAGGCACACAAAAAAAGTTTTGGAGTCACACAAATCTAGATCAGAGTTTAGCTTTACATGACAAAAGTTAACCTTAAGTTTCACCTTCTGTAAAATGGGAATACCACTACTTACCTCACAGAGCTGGCATGAAAGTAAAATAAAAAATAAAAGAACATCTAGCAAAGTTCCTGGCACACAGATAATGTTCCAAATTACAAGATCCTTTCTTGCCCAAATTCAAAAATCTTTCAAAAAGATTTTTGGCCAGAATTACATAAAATGGTTCAAAATCACTTATTACTTCACACTTCCCTCTAAAGCAACATAAAGATAACAGAGCAAGATACAATAATGATAAAAGAGATGGCCGGGCGCGGTGGCTCAAGCCTGTAATCCCAGCACTTTGGGAGGCCGAGACGGGCGCATCACGAGGTCAGGAGATCGAGACCATCCTGGCTAACACGGTGAAACCCCGTCTCTACTAAAAAAATACAAAAAATTAGCCGGGCGAGATGGCGGGCGCCTGTAGTCCCAGCTACTCGGGAGGCTGAGGCGAGAGAATGGCGTCAACCCGGGAGGCGGAGCTTGCAGTGAGCTGAGATCCGGCCACTGCACTCCAGCCTGGGCGACAGAGCGAGACTCCGTCTCAACAACAAAAAAAAAAAAAATAATAATAATAATAATAATTATAAAAGAGATGAAAAAATGAAAAAAAGAAACAGACAAATCTAAGATGATACTAAGAATAAAATTTGTAAACAAAATGCAGACAAAAAAATCCTATACATTTGCTAACAGTGAACCAGAATCTGACTTTAAGTTTTCTAGCAGCAAGTGCAAAATGAGAAACATAAACAGTCATAGAAAATGCAGTTTCTATACTATAAAAAAGCTAAAGAGTAATTTATTCCATGAATCTCACAGAGAATAGCACAATAATGCAATCAGCAATATTCTTAACATCTTTATGGTAAACTAACGAATTGTTAGGATTTTTTTTAAATAATCTCTGCATACACTGATGGTTGCCTTCTCAACAAAATCAATTCAATAAAGGCAGTATAATATTCATGGCAAAGAATAAGGGCTCTGGATACAGAAATATCTGAATTTATATCACTCTGCCACTTACTATGAAGTAGTTTTAGACAAGATACTTAATCTCTCTGAACCCAAAAATGTGATATACACTGCTTAAGTATTCAATAATCATTAGATTATTATTAGTATTAGTAAAATCAATTTAATAGGAGTACAAAGGGAATATGACTCAGTACAAGAATAAGGAGATTTCTAATTCCCTGACTTAAGTACAGATTTTAGAGTACATGAAGCAATGGTATTCAAACCTTGGTACTGTTAGAATCATTTGGAGTATTTTCAAAAAACACAAATTTCTGGGCCTCATGCCAGAGATTCTGATTCAAGAGATTAGAGTAGGATTTGGGAGTATGGTTGTTACTGCCTTTAAATTCTCTAAATGATTCTAATGACTGTCCAGATTTCCGTACTGCTAATTAACAGCACCATTTCTCAGCCAGACGAGAATCACAATCATCAATGAAGTCTTACAAAACTATAAACTGCTGCCCACCCAACACTCCCATAAATTAATGTTATTATTAGACTCTCCAAGCCAAATGCCAAAGGCCAACAGAAATAAAAAGTTGCTGCTGGTGTTTAAAAGGTATAAAATACATAAAATAAATGACTAACTTATCGAGTACCAGAAGTTGAACAAAGAAATGAACCAACATTTCACCCAAGCAAGAAATAATGAGGATAAATAAAAAAGAATTAGGTTTTTGGTTTTGCTTTTGTTTTTTAAGGCAGGGTCTCAGTCTGTCACCCAGGCTGGAGTGCAGTGGCACAATCACGGCTCACTGCAGGCTCCACTCCCCAAGAAATCCTCTCACCTCAGGCTCCTGAGTAGCTAGAACTACAGGTGCACACCACCACGCCCAGCAACTTTTTGTATTTTTTGTGGAAACAGGATCTTGCCACATTGCCTAGGCTGGTCTTGAACTCCTAGGCTCAAGCCATCTGCCCGCCTTGGCCTCCCCCAGTGTTGGAATTACAGGCACGCACCACAGTGCCTGGGTAAGAATTAGGTTCTTCATACAGATAATAAAGTCAAAACACTAAGCAGAATAAAAACAAAAATGTAGCTCTGATTAACATAAACTAACGTTTCACAGGTTGAGCACCCCTAATCTGAAATGTTCCAAAATTTGAAACACTCCAAAATCCAAAAGTTTTTGAGTGACAGCATGATGCTCAAAGGAAATGCTCATTGGAGCATTTCCTATTTCAGATTAGGAATGCTCAACCAGTAAGTAAAATGAAAGTATTCCAAAAATCCAAAAATAATCCAAAATATGAAAATCTTCTGGCCCCAAGCATTTTGGATAAGGAACATTCAACCTGTAGCTACAATATAAATGAGTAAGTAAGTACCACTGCAGTATTTGTAATTTTGCATCACTAAAAAAGAATAATATTGCCATTATTCTTATTAGATATTACCAAAGAACAGCCAAAATATCTTAGTTATAGGAATTAATCAAATTCTAAAGTCATGTTTGAATTATGCAGAAGGTTTTCATTACTTAAGTATCTCCTAGACCCGACATTTCTTGGACTTTCTCTTTTTTTTAAGATGCAGTCTCACTCTGTGATTCTCCTGCCTCAGCCTCCCGCATAGCTGGGATTACAGGCGTGCACCACGACGCCCAGCCAATTTTTATATTATTAGTAGAGATGGGGTTTCACCATGTTGGCCAGGCTAATCTCGAACTCCTGACCTCAGGTAATCCGCCCACCTCAGCCTCCCAAAGTGTTGGGATTACAGGTGTGAGCCACTGCGCCTGGCCCATTTCCTGGACTTTCATACCTGATACTACTGACATCTTACAACATAAGAAAGCTTTCTACTTATACAACAACAAAGACTCCCATCCATAGTCAGAGACAAGAGAAGCAAGGCAACTGGAGTGCCAGTTAGTGAAAAAGTTTCTTTTAAAAAGTAATAGATAAAGCTGAGTGTGGTGGCTCATGCCGTAATCTCAGCACTTTAGGAGGCCAAGGCAGAACGACTGCTTGACCCCAGGAGTTTAAGACCAGCTTGGGCAACATAGAGTGACCCTGTATCCACACACAAAAAAAAGAGCCAGGCTTGGTGGCATGCACCTGTAGTCCCAGATACCCTGGAGGCTAAGATAGGAAGCTCACTTGAGCCCAGGAGTTTGAGGTTACTGTGCTGTGATGGCACCACTACACTCCAACCTGGGCAACAGAGCAAGACCTCATCTCGGGAAAAAATAAAGAAAGAAAAGAGAGCACAACTAACATTCACACTTGGATTTTAAGTTTCTTAAATTAATGTCAAAACCAAACATCTCAGTATAAAAGAGTGGCTGGCAAGTTCAGGGAGGAATATCAAAGATAAATATGGTACTTTAACACCACAATTACATTTTTTCCTTTTCTTTTTTTCTTTTGAGAGTCAGAGTCTCACTCTGCTGCCCAGACGGCAGTGGTGCAGTGACAAGATCATAGCTCACTGTAGCCTTGAACTCCCGGGCTCAAGTGATCCCATGTAGCTGGAACGACAAGTGTGCACCACCATGTCAGGCTAATTGTTTTATTTTTACTTTCTTAGAGACAAGATCTTGCTATATTACCCAGGTTGATCTCAAACTCCTGGCCTCAAGCAATCCTTCTGCCTCAGCCTCCTGAGTTGCTGCCTGGCAATTTTTCCTTTTCTTAATACAGTACCACCGCCATCAATATTAGTTTTTTATAGTTTACTAGTACATACTACCGCAGAAATTTAAGGTGAACATTCATACTTAAAAGTTAACTGAGGTAACAAAGGATTATAAATCATGCTATTATAAAGACACATGCACACGTATGTTTACTGTGGCACTATTCACAATAGCAAAGACTTGGAACCAACCCAAATGTCTATCAATAATAGACCAGATAAAGAAAATGTGGCACATATACACCATGGAATACTATGCAGCCATAAAAAAGGATGAGTTCATGTCCTTCCATCCAGGACATGGATGAAACTGGAAACCGTCATTCTCAGCATACTATTACAAGAATGGAAAACTAAACACCACATGTTCTCACTCATAAGTGGGAGTTGAACAATGAGAACACATGGACACAGGGTAGGGAACATGACACACTGGGGCCTGTTGGGGGGTGGGGGACTGGGGGAGGAATAGTGTTAGGAGAAATATCTAATGTAAATGACAAGTTGATGAGTGCAGCAAACAAACATGGCACATGTATGCCTATGTAACAAACCTGCACGTTGTGCACATGTACCCTAGAACTTAAAGTATAATAATAATAATAAAAAAGTTAACTGAGGTAAGCAGATACTTCTTTAGGAAAGATATACAATAAGCACAAGAAAAGATGCTCAACATTATTCATCATCAAGTAAATGTAAATCAAAACCACAATAAGATACTACTTTATATCTAACTATGAAAGCTATAACCAAAAATTCAGATGATATCAACTGTTGGCAAGGATGTATAGAAATCAGCACTCTCACACATTCCTGGTGGGAATGTAAATGCAAAATAGTCTGGGAGTTCCTAAAATGGTTAAAAATAGAGTTACCATATGACTCAACAATTCTACTGCTAAGTATATACCCAAGAGAAAGAAAAATATATCCACACAAAAATTTGTCCATCGGGCCAGGCGTGGTGGCTCACACCTGTAATCCTAGCACTTTGGGCAGACTGCTTAAGCCCAGTAGTTTAAGACCAGCCTGGGTAACATGGCAAAACCCCATTTCCACCAAAAATATAAAAATTAGCCAGGCGTGGTGGCATGTGCCTGTGGTACCAGCTACATGGGAGGCTGACATGGGAGGATCGCTTGAACCCAGGAAGTCGAGGCTGCAGTGAGCCAAGATTGCGCCACTGCACTCCAGCCTGGATGACAGAGCAAGACCCTGTCTCCAAAAAAGACAGAAAAATTTGTCCACTAATGCTCAAAGCACACAGAAATATTATTCACACCAAAAATAGAAAACGCCTAAATGTCAATCAACAGATGAATGGATGAATAAAATGTGGTATATGCATACAAGAGAATATTATTCAATTAAAAAAAAGAACGAAGTAATGCATATGTTACAATATGCCTAAGCTTTGAAAACATTTAAACTAACTGAAACATGCCAGTCACCAATGACCACATATTCCGTAATTCCATTTACATGAAATGCCCAGAATAGGTAAATCAATTGAGACAAGAAGATTAGTGGTTTGCTAGGGCTGGGGTTGGAGGAGAGGGAGAAGAAGGGAGTGACTCCTAATGGGCACCAGCTTTCCTTCTGAGGTAATGAAAAGTCACAGTAAAAAGATCAGTGGTTGCACAGGAAGAGGGGATAACTAGGGGAAGCACAGAGGAATTGTGGGGAGGAGAGAAGAAATTTTTTTATTGTGGTAAAATACACATAATGTAAAATTTACAATCTTAACTTTTGTTTAGAGAGAGACAAGGTCTTACTCTGTTGCCCAGGCTGAACTCAAATTCCTGAACTCAAGCAATCCTCTCAACTCACCCTCAAGAGTAGCTGGGACTATTGCATACACCACCATGCCCAGCTTTTTTAAGAGTTGGCATTTGTTATGTTGCCCAGGCTAAAGTGCAGTGGCTATTAACAGGCACAATTATGGCACAGTACAGCCTCAAACTCCTGGCCTCAAATGATCCTCCCACCTCAGCCTCCTCAGTAGCTAGGACAACATGCATATGCCACCACGCTTGGCTCTACCATTTTTAAGCATACAGTTCAGTGGTACTACGATACATTCATACTGTTATACAACCATCACCACCAACCATCTCCAGAACTCTTTTCATCTTGCAAAACTGAAACTCTATACCCATTAAATGATAATCCCTTTCCTGCTAATCCCTATTCCCTGGAAACCATCATTCTACTTCCTTCTTTCCAATTTTGACTACTATAGGTACCTCATGTAAATGGAGTTGTACAGTATTTGTCCTTTTCTGACCTACTTGTTTCACTTAACATGATGTCCTCAAGAGTCATCCATGTTTTAAAGAATGTGTCAGAATTTCCTTCCTTTTTAAGGCTGAATAATATTCACTGCATGTGTATACCAAATTTTGTTTGTCCATTTATCTGCTGATGAACAACTGGATTGCTTCCATTTTTTAGCTATTGTCAATAATGTTGCTATACACATAGGTGGACAAATATCTCTTTAAGACCCTACTTTTGGTGAGGTGCAGTGGCTCATGCCTGTAATTCCAGCACCTTGGGAGGCCAAGGCGGGTGGATCACTTGAAGCCAGGAGTCAAGACTAGCCTGGCCAATATGGTGAAACCCCATCTCTACTAAAGATACAAAAATTAGCCAGGCATGGTGGCGCACACTTGTAGTTCCCAGCTACTTAGGAGGCCGAGGCAGGAGAACTGCTTGAATCTGGGAGGCGGAGGTTGCAGTAAGCAAGATCGCACTACTGCATTGCAGCCTGGGCAACACAGCTAGACTCCATCTCAAGGACATGGAGGACACAAGGAGGACACAAACAAATGGAAGAACATTCCATGCTCATGGATAGGAAGAATCAATATCATGAAAATGGCCATACTGCCCAAAGTAATTTATAGATTCAACGCCATCCCCATCAAGCTACCAATGACTTTCTTCACAGAATTGGAAAAAAACTACTTTAAAGTTCATATAGAACCAAAGAAGAGCCCGCATTGCCAAGACAATCCTAAGCAAAAAGAACAAAGCTGGAGGAACGCTGGTACCCGACCTCAAACTATACTACAAGGCTACAGTAACCAAAACAGCATGGTACTGGTACCAAAACAAGAGACAGACCAATGGAACAGAACGGAGGCCTCAGAAATAGCAACACACATCTACAACCATCTGATCTTTGACAAACCTGACAAAAACAAGAAATGGGGAAAGGATTCCCTATTTAATAAATGGTGGTGGGAAAATTGGCTAGCCATAAGTAGAAAGCTGAAACTGGATCCCTTCCTTACACCGTGTACAAAAATTAATTCAAGATGGATTAAAGACTTAAATGTTAGATCTAAAACCATAAAAACTCTTGAAGAAAACCTAGGCAATACCATTCAGGACACAGGCATGGGCAAGGACTTCATGACTAAAACACCAAAAGCAATGGCAACAAAAGCCAAAATAGACAAAGGGGATCTAATTAAACTAAAGAGCTTCTGCATGGCAAAAGAAACTACCATCAGAATGAACAGGCAACCTACAGAATGGGAGAAAATTTTTGCCATCTACACACCTGACAAATCGCTAATATCCAGAATCTACAAAGACCTCAAACAAATTTACAAGGAAAAAACAAACCCCATCAAAAAGTGGGCAAAGGATATAAACAGATACTTTTCAAAAGAAGACATCAATACGCCCAACAGACACATGAAAAAATGCTCATCATCACTGGCCATCAGAGAAATGCAAAGCAAAACCACAATGAGACACCATCTCCCGCCAGTTAGAGTGGTAATCATTAAAAAGTCAGGAAACAACAGATGCTGGAGACGACGTAGAGAAACAGAAACACTTTTACGCTGTTGGTGGGAATGTAAATTAGTTCAACAATTGTGGAAGACAGTGTGGCGATTCCTCAAGGATCTAGAACTAGAATTACCATTTGACCCAGCGATCCCATTATTGGGTATATACCCAAAGGATTATAAATCATGCTACTATAAAGACACATGTAGACGCATGTTTACTGTGGCACTATTCACAACAGTAAAGACTTGGAACCAACCCAAATGTCCATCAATGATAGACTGGATAAAGAAAATGTGGCACATATACACCATGGAACACTATGCAGCCATAAAAAAGGATGAGTTCGTGTCCTTTGCAGGGACATGGATGAAGCTGGAAACCATCATTTTCAGCAAACTATCACAAGGACAGAAAACCAAAAACCACATGTTCTCACCCACAGGTGGGAAATGAACAATGAGATCACTTGGACACAGGGTAGGGAACATCACACACCGGGGCCTGTCAGGGGATTGGGGTCTCGGGGAAGGATAGCATTAGGAGAAATACATAATATAAATGATGAGTTGAAGGCACAGCAAACCAACATGGCACACGTATACCTATGTATCAAACCTGCACGTTGTGCACATGTACCCTAGAACTTAAAGTATAATAAAAAACAACTCCCCTGCCCCCCCAAAAAAGAGACAACCCTCATGACACTGAAACAGGGCCTCCCAAAGGGTAACATTCTCTCAGGGCAAAATAGAAAAACCTGACCCCACAAAATGAAATCGTGATATGCATAATTCTCTCAGCCTTAGTTTGGGAGGAAGAGAAAAGGTTTCCCCTGATGATTTTTAGCCGCAAACTTCTACTTATTTAGCTATGTAGCCTAAATCTTATGACTATTGTGGCCCTGAGAAACCCCCAAGTCAAAATTATTGCTTATATGGATTCTGGGTTGGTATCGTCCCCAAGGTACCTGACAGAAGTAATAGAAATCATTTCTGGAGGAACACATGTTATACTCAAGCCTCAATGGTTCCTGCAGATAAATTTAAAGTAACATGAACTTCTGATTAAAATTCACTAAACACACAAGGAAATAGCTCACATCTTGAATGAGAGTCAGCAATAACATCAACCTAGGTATTTAAGTTATTAGGTAATAATTTAATAATTACATTTAATATGTTTAAAGGCTGCTACTGAAAGTATGATTAAAGAACAAGAAATTGGCCAGGTACGGTGGCTCACGCCTGTAATCCCAGCACTTTGGAAGGCCGAGGCAGGCAGATCACAAGGTCAGGAGATTGAGACCATCCTGGCTAATATGGTGAAACCCCATCTCTACTAAAAATACAAAAAATTAGCCAGGCACTGTGGTGGGTGCCTGTAGTCCCAGCTACTCAGGAGGCTGAAGCAAGAGAATGGCATGAAGCCGGGAGGCTGAGCTTGCAGTGAGCTGAGATCGCGCCACTGCACTCCAGCCTGGGCGACAGTGTGAGACTCCATCTAAAAAAAGAAAAGAAAAGAAAAGAAATTGACTATTTGGAAAAAAACAAAATAGAATTTGTAGAAAAGAAAACAACATACTATGATTGAAATATGAAACACAATGAAGGTGTCAACCAACCAATTAACATAATTTATCATAAAATTTATTGAAAAAATCTGTAAAAAGAAAATAGAACACAGTATAGAAATATAAATAATGAATGTTTTATTGATGTGGAGGATAGAGCAAGAAGATCCAACAAACATGTAACTGGGATTCCAGAGACACATGACAGAAATATAGAGGCAATTTTCAGAACACAAATACTGTGTTTAGTAAACAGTATACCAGATTTCAGGTTCCTATATTGAATGAGCATAAATTAGAGAAAATTGTACATATCTTTATAATTACTAGGAGAAGATCAGTATGTATTGTAGCTACTCAATAAATCTTTGTTCTTCTGAAAAACAAAACCCTACTTTCAATTCTTTGGGTATATGCTCAGAAGTGAAATTGCTGAATCATACGTTTAATTTTTGGAGGAACCACCACACTGCTTTCCGCCACACAGTAGCATTTTACATTCCTACCAAAAGTGCACAAGTGTTTCGATTTCTTCATATCCTTGCCAACACCATTTATTTTCTGTTGTTCTCATGGTAGCTGCCCTTATGGGTATAAGGTAGGCCACAGGGGATTTTTAAGGTAGTGAAACAATTCTACATGATCTTGGAATGTTGGATTCATGGCATTATGCACTTGTCAAAACCTACGGAACTTCACAGCACAAAGAATGAAAGTTAATGCATGCAAGTTTTAAAAATTATTTAGGAGGTCAGAGAATCTCAGGACAAAATGTAAAATGTGATAAGAGAATCTGTTTTACAAACATATGAAACAAACTCACTGAAGGGGATGAGAAAAGGTGCTGACGTAAGTAACTTTGGAAACGAAGAGCCTAAAACCAAATGCAAAGGAACTGCACATAATCAATGTACTCCAGTTGACAGAGTTGTTTCCCACAGGGATATCGGTTAACAACTCTAATACTGCTATACATATATACTGGAAATAAACGATTAAGCAAATGGATGGCAGGTAGAGAAAATCACTGAAGTAGGAATTTACGGATAAGCAAGGAAGGAGACTAGAAAGATAGATGTGGTAATGGATTAGATTTGGAGGTATCAGTGAGAACTCAGATTTAATTTAATACAGATGGTTACATATAGAAATATTTATAAATATGTACACAGACGGTTCCCAACTTACGGTTGAGAATGGTTTCAACTTTACGATTGGTTAACTGGAACACAATCCCATCCTAAGGAGCATCTTATACACAGGTTAGTATACAAACATATATTTTTTGTTAAGCCAAGAGGGTCTAAAAAACTGATACAGCAGTAGCAATGAGCACACCTAGCACCCAGATCTGTTTCTAACACTATTCTACAACAAAATGAACCAGGGCTCTTTGAAGAAATGGCTTATTCTAGGTTTCAGGCAGGAAATGCACAAAAGGAGCCTGGATCACATATCTTACAGTCCCAGAAAGTAAGGAAGTGCTTTAAAAGAAAATCCTTATTGATGGCAGTCTGTTAAAAAGACACAAAAGCCAACCGAAAGAGCTCAAATAGTCAAAAGCTGCAATAATCTGAGCAAAAAAACTAATGAAATAGTCTTGGATTATAACTCAAAGTACAAAGCAAATATCCATCAGTTCATACTGATATAAATAAATGATTGATGAATAAATAGAGGAGAAAAGACAAATCTTCTGTGCAAAAGAACTCTAAATAAATTATGTAGATACTCTACAATAAAGGATGGGAGCATAACTCCCCTCTCCAGTTTTTGCTATACATAATGACTTCCTTCCCAAGAGTACAGTATAGAAAAAGGAGGGGAAAAAAAATACAGTGGAAAAATCTGATAAACACTACTTTAGCCAGGTGACCAAGATCAATGCCAAAAGTGATAAAATCCTGTCAATAACAGATACCCTTGAAATGATGTGATGCAAACGGCATATTGTCTTCCTCCCCAAAACCCATAACTCCAGTCTAATCATGAAAAAACATCAGACATTTTCCAATAAAGGGGTATCCTACAATATGCTTGACCAGTACACCTCAAAATTTTCAAGGTTATCAAAAACAAGGGAAGTCGATGAGAAAATGTTACTGCCACGTGTCGAAGGAGACATACAACTAAATGTAATATGGAACAAAAAAGGGGCATTAGGTAAAAACTAAGGAAACCTTAATAAACTGTGGCCTTTAGTTAATAGTAATGTACCAATATTGGTTCATTAGTTACAACAAATGTACCATACTAAAGTAGGATGTTAATAACAGGAGAAACTGGGGCAGAAGGAATAATAAATATCTGCTCAATTTCTAAGTAAATCTAAAACTGTTCTAAAAAATAAAGTCTATCAACTTAAAAAAAACGTAACTCCAGGCTGATGTGATGGCCTCTTACTCTCTGTAGACAAATTTATAGCTTGGTATTATACTTAGGTGACTAAGAGATCTGGGTTAAATATAGATCTTTGTTTCCAACATCCCAGGAAACCTTCTACTCACAAAATAAATTTCTGGCCTTTTGTTTCATGACTCTTTCCTCAGTCCCTAACGTATCTTCTCATCTGACTAGAGTCGGGTCAACTCCACCATGCACTGCCCATCAATTCTGGATACTTGCTCAAAACACCCTTCCATTCTGGCAAGTGATGTCAGCATGGCATGGTGTGTGACAAATAAGAAGTAGTCATGGAGTCCAGCTAAGACACACGAGCCCTTCACCAACAGGACTCTTAAAATGATGGTGGGCTTTGTGAGATCCATGAAGATGTCATCTCTTCTTAAAATGTCTGATCGGGACGGGCGCGGTGGCTCACGCCTGTAATCCCAGCACTTTGGGAGGCCGAGACGGGAGGGTCACGAGGTCAGGAGATTGAGACCATCCTGGCTAACACGGTGAAACCCTGTCTCTACTAAAAAAAATACAAAAAAATTAGCCAGGCGTAGTGGCGGGCGCCTGTAGACCCAGCTACTCGGGAGGCTGAGGCAGGAGAATGGCGTGAACCCGGGAGGCGGAGCTTGCAGTGAGCCCAGATCATACCACCACACTCCAGCCTGGGCGACTGAGCAAGACTCTGTCTCCAAAAAAGAAAAAAAAAAAAAAAATGTCTGATCAGTTACCTGTATTATTATCCTTAACTCCCATGTAATAATTCAAATATCCACATATTTGTTTTCCCTCTACAAAGCCATCATTAACTCCTTAGAGACAGAGATCATATATTCTATGCTTTGGCATACCTTATACCTATTCCTCTTCTTCCTAATAGAATCCTAATTTTGTTCAGGTCCAATGCACCCAGCTCTGCAGGAGAAGTTTTTTGTAGGGTTTCTAGAAAAGCTTTTGCATTCGTGATAAGGAGGCAAACACTGTTGATGTTGTTCCCTGCCTTTTTTTTTTTTTTTTTTTTTTTGGTCTTAAATACAAACATGATGGTTAGAACTGCAACTATCACCTTATAACTTCAAGGGAAAGTCCAAAACAATTGCACATGCTGACTCTGAAAGTGTTGATCTCGTGAACCCATGCCAATGATGGCCTACCTCCAAATTTCTTGTTACGTAAGACAAGCTATTTGTTTAAGCACCTGATTAAAAAAAAAAAAAATTCAAATTGTGCACTCAACACCATAAACAGCAATGGTATATGTGACATCAACAAGTCAACTTGCTTCTATCCTGGAAAGATTCTGCATACCTCCTGGGCTTTCACAAAAGGATTGGAAAAGAGAAAGGGGATTTGAACACTCCAGGGTAAACTAAGAAGAAAAATTCCTTTAAAAGGATCAAAAACTTCAAACAACCCAAACTCTAAACTTACAGGTAGAGTATATCAGAGCTCAGTATGCCCTAATTTTAACAAACATCTTTCCAGAGTCCTAGAATCATAAAATACTTGAGGAAAGCCTCTAACATGAAAGACAGAAACCAAAACCGACAAAGAAAAAAAATGCAAACTTGGAGGTCACAATATTATGCAAAGATAAGAAAACTAAACACAACAAACAAAAAACCTATTTTTTTATTTTTAATTGACAAGTAGAAATTGTATTATGTATGATATAAAACTATCCTCATAGCAATTTTCAAGTATACATTATTAACTGTAGTCAGCATGATGTACAATAGATCTCTTTAACTTATTCTTCCTGCATAACTGAAAGTTTAAGTCTTTTGACAAACATCTTCCCAATTCTCCCCACACCCAGCCTCTGGTTACCACCATTTTGCTCTGTTCCTATGAGATCAACTTCTCTACACTCCACATGTAAGTGAGATTATGTGATATTTGTCTCTCCGTGCCTGGCTTATTTCACTTAACATGAAATCCTCCAGGTTCATCCATGTTACTGTAAATGACAGGATTTCCTTTTTTTCTTTTTCTTTTTTCTGTGACACAGCCCCCAGGAGATCCTGAAAACATGTGCCTGGATTTCCTTCTTTTTAAGGACTGAATAGTATTCCATTCCATTGTGAGAATATGTATTTTCTTTATCCATTCATTCACTGATGGACATTTACATTGCTTCCTGTTTCAGTCCCATTTGTGCTGCTAAAAGAAACTATCTGAGACTGGGTAACTTATAAAGAACAGAAATGTATTTGTCATCATTCTGGAGGTTGGGAAGTACAAAATCCAGGTGCCAGGAAAATTGGTATCTGATGAAGGCTGCTGTCTGCTTCAAAGATAGCACCTTGGTGCTATGTCCTCACACATCAAAAGGGCAAATAGGAATGGAAAGTGTGAGCTCTCTCCTTCAAGTTCTTTTATAACGGCTGTAATCCCATTCATGAAAGCAGAGCCCTTACAGACTAATCACTTCTTTTTTTTTTTTTTTCCAGAAAGCAATTGGTTTTTATTTACAACTAATCACTTTTTTTTTTTTTTTTTTTTTTGAGACGGAGTCTCGCTCTATTGCCGGGGCTGGAGTGCATTGGCCGGATCCACCTCGCCCGGCTAGATTTTTGTATTTTTTTGGTAAAGACGGGGTTTCACCGTGTTAGCCAGGATGGTCTCGATCTCCTGACCTCGTGATCCGCCCGTCTCGGCCTCCCAAAGTGCTGGGATTACAGGCTTGAGCCACCGCGCCCGGCACTAATCACTTCTTAAAGGCCCCACTGCTTAAAACAGATTGAGCATCCCAAATCTGAAAATCCAAAATCAGAAATGTTGCAAAACCTTTTGAGTGCCAACATGATGCTCAAAGGAAATACTCATTGGAACAGTTGAGGTTTTGGATTTTCTGATTTGGGATGCTCAACTGGTAAGTATAATGCCAATATTCCAATATCCCCCAAAAAAAATCACAAAAGAAAATCTGAAATCCAAAACACTTCTGGTCTTCTCTAACCATTTCAGAAAAGGGGCACTTAATGTGTACTCTTGCACTGGAGATTAAGCTTCAACTTGTATTTTGGAGGGGACA
Source organism: Trachypithecus francoisi (assembly GCF_009764315.1). Classification (NCBI taxonomy): domain Eukaryota; kingdom Metazoa; phylum Chordata; class Mammalia; order Primates; family Cercopithecidae; genus Trachypithecus; species Trachypithecus francoisi. The sequence continues at coordinate 128,050,247 of NW_022681470.1, forward strand.
CAAACACTCAAATCATAGCAATTCCGTATCTTGGCTATTGTGAATCACATTGCGAAGCAAGTGGGTGCAGGTATCTCTTCACCATACTGATTTCCTGTCCTTTGGATAAATACACAGAAGTGGGATGCTAGGCCATATGGCAATTCTATTTTTAATTTTGTGAGGAACTGTCATATTGTTTTCCATAATGGCTGCACTAATTTACATTCCCACCAACAATGTACAAGGGTTCCCTTTTCTTCACCTCACCAACATTTATCTTTCCTTCTTTTAGTAATAGCCCTACAACAGGTGTAAGGTGGTATCTCATCAGGGCTTTAATTTGCATTTCCCTGATGATCAGAGATGCTGAGCATTTTCTCATACACATGTTGGCCAATTACACGTCTTCTTTCAAGAAATGTATGCTCAGGTCCTCAGCCCATTTTTTTAAATCAAGTTGTTTTCTTGCTACTGAGTTGTGTGAGTTCCTTGCATATTTTGGGTATTAACCCCTTATCAGATGCATAGTTTACAAATATAGTAGTCCCCCTTTATCCACAGGGATACATTCTGTTCTTTTTTCTTTTCTTTCTTTTTTTTTTTGAGACAGAGTCTCGCTGTGTCGCCCAGGCTGAGTGTAGTGGTGTGATCTCAGCTCACTGTAACCTCCACCTCCTGGGTTCAAGCAATTCTTGGAGTAGCTGGGATTACAGGTGCATGCCACCACACCTGGCTAATTTGTGTATTTTTAGTGGAGACGGGGTTTTGCCATGTTGCCTAGACTGGTCTATCCCTGGCCTCAAGTGATCCACCCACCTTGGCCTCCCAAAGTGCTGGGATTACAGGCATGAGCCACCATACTCAGCCCACAGAGGATACATTGTAAGATCCCCAGTGGATGCCTGAAACCTTGTGTAGTACCAAAGCCTATACGGGTCTATACTGTTTTTCCTATACTTCTATACTTATGATAAAGTTCAATTTATAAATTAAGCACAGTAAGAGATTAACAACAATAACTAATAATAAGAGAACAATTAGAATAATAAATAGTAACAAACGTTACGTGAATGTTTATTTCTGAAAATTTCCATTTAATATTTTCACACCACAGTTGACCACAAAAAGCAAAACTGAAGGGGGGTTACTGTAACATTCTTCCATTCCATGGGCTGTCTTTTCACTCTGTTGATTGCTTCCTTTGTTGTGTAGAAGCTTTTTAGTTTGATGTAATCCCTCTTGTCCATTTTGCTTTTGTTGCCTATGTTTTTGGAGTCATAACGAAAAAATCTCTGCCAAGATCAGTATCATAGAACTACATTTTCTTCTAGTATTTTTACAGTTTCAGGTCCTATGTTTAAGTCTTTAATCCACTTTAAGTTGATTTTTGTATATGGTGTGACATGAAGGTCTAGTTTCATTCTTCCGGGCTAGGCACGGTAGCTCATGCCTGTAATCCCAACACTTTGGGAGGCTGAGGCAGGAGGATCGCTTGGGCCTAGTAGTTCAAGACCAGCCTGGGCAACGTAGTAGACCCCATCTCTATCTAAAAACAAAAAACTCATTCTTCTGCATGTGGATATCCAGTTTTCCTCCTCAAAAACCTGTCTTTGATCTATAAAAAGAACTAAGAGAAGACATTGCTCCAAGATACAAGTAGAAGATGCTATTTGTAAATTACATTGAGAAAACAAAACCAAAAAAGCACGGCTCTTAGAAATAAAAATAGCAAAAATTAAAAACTTAATATAAGAAATTTCCGTTTCCAGTGATGGAGGGCTAAGTTGTCTGGGTCAACTATCACTATTTAACTGAATAAAAAATCTGGATGATATATATTTCAAAAATTTTAAATCATCCAAGAAGACAAGCCAAGAAATGTGGAGTAAGAGGGAGAATCCAGAAAGGTAAAAGAGCACATAAGCTACTCTTGCCCTGAGGATGTTTGCCAATCCTGAAAAATTAGAATCTCTGTTTTGATAATCTAGCAAGAGGCACAGGGAAAAAAAAAAATCAAAATCCAACAACCACACAAGGGAATTGTACATCTTTTTTCTGTACATCTTTTTTTTGTTTTTTTTTTTTGAGACGGAGTCTCGCTCTGTCGCCCAGGCTGGAGTGCAGTGGCCGGATCTCGGCTCACTGCAAGCCCCGCCTCCCGGGTTCACGCCATTCTCCTGCCTCAGCCTCCCAAGCAGCTGGGACTACAGGCACTTGCCACCGCGCCCGCCTAATTTTTTGTATTTTTAGTAGAGACAGGGTTTCACTGTGGTCTCGATCTCCTGATCTTGTGATCTGCCCGCCTCGGCCTCCCAAAGTGCTGGGATTACAGGCGTGAGCCACCGCGCCCAGCGGGGAACTGCACATCTTAAAACTGCTTTAAGGTAGTCCCAGACCAGTGATGACCCCAAGCAAATGGCAGAAGAAAATACAAATTCTGTACATAAAATAGAACATTGCAACTAACCATGGAAGGATGATTCTCACAGATATCAAGGAAGAAAATGCAAAATGGAAGAAAACAGATGTTAAATGGAAGAGGGTACAAAGGAGTACTTATCATATGGTATCATTTATATGAAATTTTAAAACCTACAAAAGTAATCAATGGTGATACAATTCAGAATAGTGGTTGGAGGTCAGACGCAGTGGCTCACACTTGTAATCCCCAGCGCTTTGGGAGGCTGAGGCAGATGGATCACTTGAGCCCAGGAGATCCCAGCCTGGGCAATATAGCTAAATGCTATCGCTACAAAAAATACAAATATTAGCCGGGTGTGGTGGCAAGCACCTGTAGTCCTGCTACTCAGGAGGTTGAGGACAGAGGATCACCTGACTCAGGTAGGTCGAGGCTGCAGTAAGATGTGATGGCACCACTGCACTCCAGCCCGGGCTATGGAAGTGAGACCCTGTCTCAAAAAAAGATAAGAAAGAAAAGGAATTGGCATATATTAAGCACTAAAATTGGTTGAATCAATAGAGGGATTCAATGGCTTGCCATCCCCAGTAAATACTCCCCCAAAAGCAACCATTATAATCTTTTTTTTTTTTTTTGAGACAGGGTCTTGCTCTATCACCCAAGCTAAAGTGCAGTGGCAGATCACAGCTCACTGCAGCCTCAACTCCTGGGCTCAGGTGATCCTCCCGCCTCAGCCTCCTGAGTAGCTGGGACTACAGGTGCGCACCACCACGCCAGCTTATTTCTGCTTTTTTTTTTTTCTTGGTACAGAAAGAGTTTCACCATGTTGCCCAGGCTGGTTTCTCTGGGCTCAAGAGATCTGCCCACCTTGGCCTCCCAAAGTGCTGGAATTACAAGCATGAGCAGCTGCACCTGGTTCCTTTTCTATAAATTGGGTATGCAGCAAGGACACAGCAAAAACAAAACAGATATCCTTTACTCCCTAAAAACAACAAAATTATGGTGTGCCAAAAATTGTAAAATCTCATCTATACATTGATTCTTTTCAAACTATAACAAGTATACAAATACTAGTATTTCCCATTTCATCAGATATCTGTAAAGTCTGCTGATTAGTTCTCTATCAAGAACTTGAGGGAAACAATGCCCCTAATTGCCAAACATGAATAACTAATTTGGATTCAACATGGACACTTTACATAAACTTTTATCCTTGTTATTACAGATTTTTTTTCTTGGGCTCCAAACAGATTCTAAATGCTGACCCCACATTACAAAAAGCAGTCAGACATTTTTTTTCCTTGGAGACAGTGTCTCATTATATTGCCCAGACTGGACTCAAGTTCCTGGGCTCAAGCGATCTTCCTGCCTCAATCTCCCAAATAGTTGAGACTAGAGGGGAGTATCCCCATGCCCAAGTAGATAACATCTCACAATGCCCGACAGCATCCCCCTATGGTATAAAAGAGGTTTCAAAGAACTAGTCAATGAAAATTCTGTAAAACCGCCGGGCGCGGTGGCTCAAGCCTGTAATCCCAGCACTTTGGGAGGCCGAGACGGGTGGATCACGAGGTCAGGAGATCGAGACCATCCTGGTCTACACGGTGAAACCCCGTCTCTACTAAAAAAATACAAAAAACTAGCCGGGCGAGATGGCGGGCGCCTGTAGTACCAGCTACTCGGGAGGCTGAGGCAGGAGAATGGCGTAAACCCAGGAGGCGGAGCTTGCAGTGAGTCGAGATCGCGCCACTGCACTCCAGCCCGGGCGACAGAGCTAGACTCCGTCTCAAAAAAAAAGAAAATTCTGTAAAACCAATCATAGAAGTTAATACAACTTATTTTGGGGAAAAAAGGAAAATGCTGAAAGGCACAGATGACAATATTAAAATTATCCGTAACACTAATAGATGTTTATTATTTTTAAAGCACATTTTGCAGTTTTAGAGCATTTATCATTGTCATCAATTAGGTGATGTTTCAAATATTCTAAAATATTTTGTTATTAGAATACTCTTAGTATATAAATCAGCTCATGAAATTAGGAATTAAAGCAGAAGTGTGGGAATCAAAACTAACTGCATTTTCCCAGTGAACACCCTCTCACCTACAGAAAAAGCACTGATACCTAAACTGATATAGAAGTAAAAATATAGTTGTCCACTAGCACTGGTATTCACCATGGATGTTCAAGTCCCTTATAAAATGGCATGCGGCATAGGGCCAGACACAGTGGCTCATGTCTGTAATCCCAGCACTTTGGGAGGCCGAGGGAGGAAAGTCACTTGAGGCCAGGAGTTCACGACCAGCTGAGCAATGCAGCAAGACCTTGTCTCTACAAAAAAAAAAAAAAAAAAAATTAGCTGGGTATGGTGGCGCATGCCTGGAGTCCTAGCTACTTGAGAGGCTGATGCAAGACGATCACTTGAGTCCAGGAGTTTGAGGCTGCAGTGAGCTATGATTGTGCCACTGCACTGCAGCCTGGGTGACACAGCAAGACCCTATCTCTAAAAAAATAAATAAATAGGCCGGGCACGGTGGCTCACGCCTATAATCCCAACACTCTGGGAGGCCGAGGCGGGCGGACCACAAGGTCAGAAGATGGAGACCATCCTGAATAACATGGGGAAATCCCGTCTCTACTAAAACTACAACAAAATTAGCCAGGCGTGGTGGTGGGCGCCTGTAGTCCCAGCTACTCGGGAGGCTGAGGAGGGAGAATGGCATGAACCCATGAGGCGGAGTTTGCAATGAGCCAGTATCGCGCCACTGTACTAGAGCCTAGGCCAGAGAATGAGACTCCGTCTCAAAAAATAAATAAATCTCCGTCTCAAAAAATAAATAAATAAAAATAAAATGGCACAGTATATGCACATAACCCACATAATCTACACACATCCTCCCATATATTTTAAGTCATCTCTAGATTGCTTATAATACCTAATACAATGTAAATGGTATGTGTAAATAGTTGTTATGCTGTATTGTTTTTAGATTTGTATTATTTTTATTGTTGTATGATTGTTTTAATTAGTATTTCCAGTCCATGGTTGGTTGAATCCACACATGTGGAAATCACTGATATGGAGGGCCTACAGTATAAAGTCACAGATAAAGGGGAAAGAAAAAACAGTATAAACAAGTTGTAGTAATTATATTTAAAAATAAAACTGATTTCAAATCAGTAGCATATTATTAAAGGAAATAACGTCCTTCAAACATTCTTGCATGGGTGATAAAATAAATACACTTTCATCTTCCAAAACCCAGAGGTATTCCCCTCCTGCCGCCAAAGTATTCAGAAGCAAGAGGTAATCCTTTCCACTAACAAACTAAGACTTCCTTCTGTGAATTTTTAAATGGTCTGAAAAGTGGGCTGATTATATGCAAATGCATAACTACACACACACACACACACACACACACAGTCACACACATACACGCACACAAAAGGTTCATGAATCAAGCAGCCAGACCAACCTCTTTGCCTGCCTGGTTCCAGTCTACCCTTTATCACTAATTTCAGACATTCTGCACTCAAATTCAAGTCAAACGCAACACTAGACTCAGGTCAGTCCAGCAAACATTTATTAAAGACCCTAATAATATCAGGCTCTAAGTCAGGCAGGATAGAGCAATGAATCAGACAATGAATAAGCAATGAGTAAGACACAGTATGTGCCCTCTAGAAATTTCTCAGGAACCCCCACCTGCATAACCCTTCTTATTCCAAAACCTAGGTCAAGTGACAGAGTCTTCCTAAAGATTTTCCTGTGATGTCTAGAATGAAAAGTCATTTTTCACAGCCCTGAAGTCCATCTATTACTTTCTACTTGTTTTAGGGTTGCTTTGAGGCTCATGCTGATATCTAACTGATTCTTTTAGTATGCCCCACAAAGCCTAGCTTAGTGCTGAAGCCATAATAGGCATGAAATAAACATGTGTTGAATGAACAAGCCTCAGTCCTGTTTACATGTTTCAGGTGTATTAGACAGACATGGCCTGAACTGAAATATGGAACAGCTTTTACATTCTATAAAACATAACCTTTCCTACCAGTTTTTAATATTCTATAGATATATTCCCCAAGACAGATTTTTTTTTTGCTATTGAAGTGAAAATGTTTAAAGATTGAAGATTATTAAATAAGACAGCAATTGTTGATATACACAGACGGTATTTGACAATTACAAGCCATTACTATTCTCTTGCCATATTTTCTCTCTACAAACTAGCTGATAGAGCAAAAAGTTGGTAGAAGAGGTATTTTTAAAATTTCCAGCCAAAATCATATTTTATAGGTTTACAGGGTGGGGCAAGGACAAAGAGCAAATATTTTAAGAAAAAGGCAGGGAAAGCAAGTGGAAGTAAATGGAGTATGAGCTGCAATGCAAAGGAGATACTGGTTACAGGCAGCTCTCCAGCTTCCAACTTATTATAATCATTACGGAATGGTGACATAAACAGGTATCTTGATACCTCTCACTCATCCTCCTTAACTAATAGCAATAACATCTGTAATACAATGTTGAACACAACAATTTCTACCAACAAAAGGGAATGTAAGATACAAGTATTTATATCATGACAATTTCCCTAAGATTTGAATGCACAAGAAATAACTATAATATAAGGTGGTAGTCCCATAAGAAAGATAATATCCAGAATGGATAGTCTGGAGGTATGGGGTTGATAGGAATTGGTCAACAGAGGGCATTCTGGGCAGTAGTATCAATGTAGGGGAGTATTTTGAAGTTAGTAAAGTAATATTATCTCAAAGCAACTCTACCTTTTGTCAGGGCAGGGCCAATATCATAAGCCTTCATAAATCTCACCAAACATAACAGTGCTTCCCATATAATAGACACAAAATAATTATTTTATTTTTAAAACAAAACTGAATTACTACAGCAGTTTCATGGCCTTTCATTTCCTTTTGGAGAAGCAATTCAGTTTACATTAATAATGAATTTTCTTTGTCAACCTCCTCTAGACAAGCACCCTCTAAAAAATGTAAAGTAATATTAAAGTCAATATTATAGACAGTCTCAGCTTCTTGGGAGCGTAAGGCAGGACAATTGTGGAGCGCAGAGTTCAAGACTGGCCTGAGAGTATAGCAAGACCCCATCTCTAAAAATATACATATATATTACAGATATGGTCTAACCAGTGGACTATGAGACCCAATTCCTTTTCACAGATAAATCTATTAATGTGGCCTAAGATTTCACCAATTACTTAGGCAGTCACATTACCAAGCTATGAATCAAGTAAATTCACCAGAAATTACCTGTAGGTCTTTTCTTCCCCATCCTTTCACCATTTTACTTGATAAAAATGTTTAACCCAAGTAATAAAACTTAACTTTATAATTTTGGTTTCAGCTTTAGACTTTCTTGAGCTGTTATCTAGATCACCTAACCTATCATCACCTACAAAGGCCTTCAGAACCCTAAAGATACACTTGTTAATTAGTCACCAATACTCTGAGTAATGCAATCAACTATCAATGCAATTGGGCAAAACATGCATGGTCACCTACAAGCATTGTTTTGGTCAGTGAAAACAAAGATGAATCCAGTCTTTCTACACTCAAGGACAATCTAGTCACTTAGAATGTAAATTTAAGTCCTATATAAAGTGCTATGAAGTCAAGATAATGATGCATTAAAAGGTTAAGATTGAGGGTAATACATAAATTATTCACCTAATCTATCACTCAACCCACATTTTTCAATGTCTTCCAAAAAGATATAAGCTTTGTCAAATGCATTTAGTTAATAATATGATGAAGGCTGGGCACAGTGGCTCATACCTATAAACCCAGCACTTTGGGATGCCGAGGCGGGCAGATCACAAGGTGGGAGTTCGAGACCAGCCTGGCCAACATGGTGAAACCCTGTTTCTACTAAAAATGCAAAAATTAGTTGGGCATGGTGGTGTGCACCTGAAATCCCAGCTACTCAGGGGGCTGAGGTGGGAGAATGGCTTGAACCAGAAAGGCTGAGGTTGCAGTGACCCGAGATCGCACCACTGCACTCCAGGTTAGGCAACAGAAGAGACTCTGTCTCAAAAATAATAATAATATAAATAATATGATGAAAATAACAATGGCTTTTAAATTATACATTCTTAAACTAAGGACCAAAGGTTATATTGACCAGGAAATTAAGGCATAAAAAATATTTATATGCACTTATAAATTAAATCAGTTATTTGAATCCATCTTTTTTTTTTTCTTTTTTTTTTTTTTTGAGACAGAGTCTCGCTCTGTCGCCCAGGCTGGACTGCAGTGGCCGGATCTCCCCTCACTGTAAGCTCCGCCTCCCGGGTTTACACCATTCTCCTGCCTCAGCCTCCCGAGTAGCCGGGACTACAGGTGCCCGCCACCTCGCCCGGCTAGTTTTTTTTTTTTTTTTTGTATTTTTAGTAGAGACAGAGTTTCACTGTGTTAGCTAGGATGGTCTCGATCTCCTGACCTCGTGATCCGCCCGTCCCGGCCTCCCAAAGTGCTGGGATTACAGGCTTGAGCCATCGCGCCCGGCCTGAATCTATCTTCTAACTACCAGACTTATCCCGCATTTCCCTTGGGTAGCAAAATTTTCAGTAAGTCATATGTATGTGAGGTGCTCAGCCATATTTTTTTTTCATATCTATACACACATTCACAACCTATACACAGATTTTTTTCTGTCGAACTTTAACCAGGTCCTGAAAAAACTAAAAACCTATTTCTTAATAAGTAAAACTTATTTACTAAACATAGGTCTTTTTCAATCTCTAATTTCCCTGTTAAAAAAAAAGCAAATAATTTCAAAATCTGTGCTTTGTGAAATTATTAATTCATATTTGGCTCTGTATCTGATCCATCCCTTCTTGCTATGTAATAAAGAAATGAACACAGTAAGCAATGCCTAAGATGCTACCATGCATCCTGAAGAAGTGAACACAGTATCATCTCTTTCTTTGGTATTACCCAGAATACAGTGCAAAACTGTGACTGTAGTATACATTCACCAACTTATTTACTCATTTGGAACTCTAGAAATCCTTGTAAGCACAGCTCAAATTTATTACAAGTTAGTTCATATCCCCTAACAACTACACAACCAAAGTCTGACACGACCCACTTAGCATATCACTAAAAAAAACTCCCCCAAAGTCAGTATTAGAGTCGTTCTATTGAATTCCTTTCTTTTCTCAAATTTAACATAAGACTTAAGAAGCATTAAAATAGCAAAAAAAAAAAATAAATTAAATGATTGTTACAAGAGGCAGACTTAGATTTAAGTGCATGGCTACATATCATTTTTCTGTAACAACATATTCTCAATAACTAACTCTTTGGGACAGTAATGTGATTCTAAACATGAAATAATAGGATAACTGGTTTCTAAATCCAAAATTTCAAGAGAATTTCCCAACCTCGAATTCCTCAATGGCAAGAGCACAGTACAGGTGTTTGTATTACATCACAATCCATTGGAAGTACAATCTTTTTTCAAAACTGAGAACAGTAAAAACAGGAAGCATACTCAAATTTTCCTAAGGTTTCTTCTAGTCCCAACAATAGTCCTCTACAGCAAGTTCTGCTTATCTAAGTTTTAGACACCAAGTTGGTATTAGTTGATTCTACATTACTCAGTTTCTAATAAATGTTTCCCTCAAATCCTCAAACTAAAAATCTTAAAATATGGAGATGTGCTAAATGTTAAGAGAAAAATTAAAAATCTTTTTTCAGAATTTCCGAAGGACACAAAACAAATTTTAGTTAGAACAAAAATTCCCATCTCTTCTACAGTTTATCTTTTCAGATTGCTGAGAAACTTTTTAAATGCTGAAAGTAAATAACCAAATTACAGGAGACAGCAGAGAAATGGAAGAGTTTCCTTATGTAGTACCATAAGTTTAAAAAAAAAAAACTTTAAAATAACATTTTATTATACACTAAAATATTGTTTTCCCTTAAAACTGTTATTCTTTAGTGTGATACAAAGTGAATTTTTTTTTAAAACTTGAGTTAAATCTAAATAACATGCCTCCACTGTTTTCCTATGTTTACTTTTTAAAAGTAATCTACTTCCATTTTAATTTCCTTTGAAGCACGAGTCATTAAAGCAGGCAAAAATTAAACATTTTGTAATTATAAAAATGGATGAATGCACTCTGGTAAGCATGAAAAAATTGAAAAATTGAAAATAAAACTATACCGATTTCCTTTCATTGATAATTCACTATAATCAATTATAGAATGCACAAAGTGCAAGGAAAACAAGGCCAATAATGCCTGAGACACTAACCAACGTCAAAGGATTAAACTTTACATAATTCATTTACCACACAATCCTCCCCAATATAAGAACAACTAATGCTATCTAAGAAACGGAATGAAGGGGCTCCTAAGGTATTTTCTCTTGGGTGGTGTGTTTACAGACTGGGTAAGCACTTGTCCAGAATGTTGCACAAGAGAGTCCTGGCTAGCTAAGTAAGCATTCACTAGATGGACTCTAAAGTCTCACAGTTCTAAGATTCCCAATCTATGAGTAGACGAGAAAAATAAGAAAACATTTTGCCTTTCAATTAACCGATCGGCTTTCACTCCCACCCTAGCCGGGCACACACATACTCAAAAGTTATTTCTCCCCTTTCTCTGCAGTGATTTCACGAGATCCTCGCGAACAAAAGGCACGGAAAACAGGCACAGGTGGAATAAAAAGGGGAGTGGCTGAGGCCAGGCGGTTCTCGGGACAGCGCCCCCACGCCCCCAGTTCCCCCGGCCGCACCTGAGAAATCACAGCCCTCCACACCTCCACCCTTCCGCGCCGGCGCCAGGGGCAAATTCTCCGACCTATTACCCTCCGCCCGTACCTTGGCCAGACACTGGCATTGTCTGGAGCCTCCTGTGCCAAAGAAAGGCAGGGAGGAAAGGAAAGGAGAGAACGAAGGAGAAAGAACAAATGAGAATAAAGAACGAAAGGGGAAGTAAAGCAACAGGGAAACCGTACGCTCCTTTTGGCAAAATTAGCTTCCTGAATTAAATCACTCGATTTCATTCAGCCCCCAAAACCAAGCCACCAACCCAAAGGCTGCAGCCGGGGTTGGCCAAACCGGAGTCCCTCGAAGCTGTGCCCGCCCGAAGCAGAGGCAGGGAGAGGGAAATGGGAGTGTGGGCTGGGCCTGGCTGGCCCGAGGCCGGGCTCCGAACAAAGCCGCCTGGCTCTCCATACCTGGGGCGAGGGCTTTGGGCGGCGCCTCCCCGATCGCCGCTCCCCGCGCCGCCCCAGTCGGGCGACGCCCTAGCCCCGCGGACCCGGCCCGGGCGAGGGATCGCGGCCGGTCCCCTCCCCGCCCTCGAACAGCGCCCATTGGGGACAATGGGCCCCCTCCCCCGCCTCCGGGAGAAGAGATACAAACGGAGAGAGGAGCCGCTGGGCGCGAAGCCAGGCGTCGGGAAAGTGAAGGCGGAGGAGGAAGGGACAGAGGGGATCAGGGCGGACGCAGTAGCCCGCGGGCTGCTCCCCCGGCCGTCCCGGGCGCCGCCCGAGCCGCACCGCGGCGGCAAAAGCGGGAGCACGGACTAGCGGCCCCCTAGACCCCCGACCGAGAAGGGAAGAGGAGTCTGCACACAAAGAGGAGCGAGACCCTCACCCTCCGCCAGCGCCGTACCAAGGACCGCGGTGCGCGCTCTCACCGCCGAAGGTCCGCGGCGCCCGCCCAACCCGCGCTTCTCAGGGGCCGGGGTCCATGCGGGGCGCCCCTTTCCCCCACTCACCCACAGCTCTGTGCCCCAGCTCATGGCGGAACTTGAGGCGACTCTGGCCGTCTGGCGTTGCCGCTGTCCGTCCGTCTGTCGGCTCCGCCGTCAGTCGATCCGACCTCTCACTCGCTGGCCGGCGGGCTCGCAGCTCAGCGGGTCTGCCTCGAAAGGTGCCGCCACCGCCGGGCTCCCCAGTGAGTGAGAAAGACGCGACTGGAGAAGGCGCCGCCGCCGCCGCGTCCCCGCCTCCCCGAGATGGGCGGGAGGGGGCCGGGGCCGAGGGGAGGTGGAACGCGGCGCGGGGAGGGGGCGGGGCGCAGTGCATCCTGGGATCGGGGAGGACCTGGGCGCCCCTGGCCACTGCCGGCGGGGTCCCCCAGCGGGCACCTGGTCACCCTCGCTGGCCCCTCTCGCTGGTCGAGTCTCTTCCCGCCGGTACCCTGGAGCTTGGACTGCCCCCGCTTCGCCGCCACTCGCACCCCATTTCCAAGATAGAAAGGGAGAGAAGGGAAAAGATCCCACCGCCGCTATTATTCCTCCTCTGCGCTGAGCCCCTTTACATGAGGCAATTTCAGTTACCTGCCTTTCCTGCCTCTTGTATCCTCCACTCGGGAGAAACCTTGACAGGGAAGCGTCATCCAAATCCTAGACTTTAGATTGAGGAGAGTTGTGTGTTTTCTTTTTTTAAAATCTTGCTGCTTAAGGTGATCTTTCGAGCCTGATGCTTTGGCATGACGATTCTTGGGGACCACCAAAATGTGCACCGGTTGAACATCAAATGTGAATGCAACATGTCCCCGATTCTGTCTTTAAATGTTTAATTTTATAAATTCTGTCAGGAAATTATAAAAAGAGGCAGCTCTTCCAGTAATCATTTGGGGATGTTGCCAAGGCACGAGATGGAAGACGTGGACAAATGTGAGCCGAGCTGTCACCTACGGAAGATGAGAAGGCAGCTTGCCCCATGTCTGGAATGGGCACCTCGTGGGTGGGGGTTGGATGGGAGCCAGATTTTTCTCTGGTAGTGTAAACAGCCTATTAGGAACTTCAGATCTCTTTCACCTCCTGGTATCGGAACCTTGGAGGCAGGTCCACTACTTCCTTTTTTCTCTGTGGAGCTACTTCTTGGCCCATCTCCATGGGAAGGCTGTTAGCTAGCTTGGCTGGTGCTACTAGATATCAAGTACACTGAGCAACTCCCTAACATATGCTTTAGTATTAATAGCTTGTCTCCTAAAGCAAGCAAGCGCACACACACACTTCAAAGCAGTCAACTAGTAGAGTACTCCTCAGTGCGTCATGACAGCTGGGTGTTTTAGGAAGCTCTCTCAGCGGGTTCTTTGTCAGCATTGAAACTCCTCCCCTACCTGGCCTGCACAGGTGTTCCAACCTCTTCCGTTTAATCCGTGTCCTTGCCTAGCTGCGCTCCCTCTTGGAGTTGAGGCCAACAGCCTGAGTTCGCCTGACAGCCCAGTTGCTAATCTTCCTAAATTCTCTGCTGTCCTTCCCTGAGGCCACTTTAAGCATACGAATGCCCTCTTCCAAGTGGGTTATAGACAATTTTTAAATGCTTAAGTTTGTACCATGCAGTGAAAAGCCTGTGAAGCATTAAACAACAGTTTCTAATATTTTTCCACATTGCCTCTATTCCAAAAAGAACTTCTTCGTTTATTTATATCACCTAACATTTTTAACCGCCTCTCCTATCACTTCCTGTCACTCCCTGGAATCATGAATGTATTTTGCAATTGCAAGTAACATTAATTAGTAAGGGGAAATGGGATTTTTTTTTTTTAAGACGGCGTTTCACTCTGTCGCCCAAGTTGGAGTGCAGTGGCGCGATCTTGGCTCACTGCAACCTCCACCCCAAAGGTTCAAGCAATTCTCCTGCTTCAACCTCCCGAGTAGCTAGGATTACAGGCGCCCGCCACCACGCCCAGCTAATTTTTGTGTTTTTAGTGGAGATGGGGGGAGGTTCACCATGTTTGGGCTGGTCTCGAACTCCTGACCTCAAGTGATCTGCCTGCCTCAGCCTCCCAAAGTGCTGGGATTATAGGCGTTAGCCACTGTGCCCAGCTGGGAAATTGATTTATTAAATGAGTATCTCATTATTTAGCACCACAGCAATACCAAGATTTATTATATGTAAGTATTGTCATAAAAGCTAAGACCTATAGAGTATAATTTAGACCGAAGTTAAAGGATTTATCTTTTTTTTTTTTTTTTTTTTCTGAGACACAGTCTTGCTTTGTTGCCCCTCAGTGCAGTAGGGCCATCTGGGCTCACTGCAACCTTCGCCTTTTCGGCTCAAGCAATTCTCCTGCCTTAGCCTCCCAAGTAGCTAGGATTATAGGTGCTCACCACCACACCTGGCTAATTTTTTGGACTTTTTTTTTTTTTTTTGTAGACATGGGGTTTTGCCATTGTTGCCCAGACTGGTCTTGAACCCCTGGGCTCAAGTGGTCCAACCCCCTCAGCCTCCCAAAATTCTGGGATTACAGGCCATGAACCACCACACCCAGCCAGGATTTCTCTTTTACAGTAAAATAATCTACTGTTCACATTAAAATTCCCAACCGTGCTGTTTATGTAATTTCCCAATAGAACATAAAGCTCACCTCCTACATGAAGATTTTTTCTTCTTCCAAGGTTCTGAAGCGGGATTCCACAATTAAAACAATTCATTTCTCTTCAAAAAGCTCAATTTGAGGGTTATCAAGGGTTTTCTTATTTGTTTTTGCTTTGAGACAAAGTCTCCTGTCATCCAGGCTGGAGTGCAGTGGCACCATCATAGCTTACTACAACCTCAACCTCCTAGACTCAAGTGATCCACCTCAGCCTCCTGAGTGGCTAGGACCACAGGCACACAACCACACCTGGCTAATTTTATTTTGTTTTATTTATTTATTTATTTATTTAGGAGAGACAGGGGTCTCACAATGTTGCCTGGGCTGGTCTCAAATTCCTCCTACCTCAGCCTCACAAAGTGCTAGGATTACAGGAGTGAGCCACTGCACCCAGCCCTGCATCAAGTTTAATATTCAAATTTAAATAAAATTTCTGTTACCCTCCATTACTATACAATTTTTAATGTAATTCATATTACCACCTTAAATAGATAATATCTTCTAAAGAATTATTTGTAATTTATAAAATTCTTTCATGACATTAAAAGTCACTGGTTCAACAATGTTTAAGCAAAAATAATTAAAAAGTGAAAATTTTCACAATAAAGAAATAAATGTTTAGTGTTATATTTTGTTACAAAAATAATAAAGATTAATCAGATTTCAAAGTATTTCCTATTAGAACAAATCTTCTCTAAAATAGCATATAGGCATTTAGCCAACAAACATGCAGAGATATTTTACATACACATAGTCACATACACAAATATATATTATGAGTATGGCAGTTTATGAGACTATGATTTTTCATATATTCAAAATCATTTTGGCATTAAATTACTTTTACAGATAATTTATTCTTTATAGACTCATGACAAGGCATTTTGTAAGCAGTTCAAACACAGAATTTTTATCTCTAAAAATGTTAAAACTGGCCAGATGCAGTGGCTCACGCCCGTAATCCTAGCACTTTGGAAGCCTGAGGTGGGAGGATTGCTTGAGGTCAATAGTTTAAGACCAACCCAGCCAACATAGCAAGACCCCATCTCTTATTTTAAAAGATTAAAGTAAATTAAATTTAAAATGTTAAAACATAACTTTCAGAATCTTGAAAGAAATATCTCTTTATTATAGTAGAAATCTAATATTAATTTATTCCAGATGCTACCTCTATATCATAATTTGAATCATTAAATATAAAAATCTTCAAACCAATTATACTTTTTTGCTACTTGACCTATCTTGGCAATCACCACATAGTTTTGATTTCATATTACATAATTTATAAGGTAATAATACTAAGAAAAAAATCAAGAAAATGATATCATTCTATTTTCTCCATATACAATGAAGCTACTCTACAAGTAAACTTGAAAGGGCTTAAATTACAAAGGTGCTTTAGCAATTTAAACAATTATTACAATGTATCTTTTAATTATGAAAAATAACTTATCAAATGCATTTTCTCTTCAGGCATATCATAGAACCCTGGTCTATAATAGTCCCTTAAAGTATTTTGTTTTCTTTTGCATATATTATGTAGTAATTCAAATGCAAGTTCCTTTGATAATTTCTTTATGTTATAAACATTTAACTAATGCCCTTTCTGGTTTCGAATATTCCCTTCATGAATCTGTTGTTAAGGCAAAATATGAAACAAAGTTTTTCACTGCTGCATTCTGGGATACATAATAATTTACTAGTCCAAGTACATCAACTTTCAACCATAAATCAATCCCATGTCATTTGAAACTCTTAAGACTTTGTCTTAAAATTAAAACTACAGAGACAATGTCCAGAAATAAAATTATCCTCCAAGTAGCTGGGCCAGAACAATCAAGCTAAAACTACCTTAAGGAAGAAAATCAAAGAGCAGTACCATTTTAATGTTTCAAAAATGGGATCACACTAGCATGCTGAGTCCATGCCAGCCAAATGAAGAATGGCACTGGCTAGTTAATAGTCATCACTACTTTCTGTACTGCCAGTTTTCCTACCCAAGAATTGGAAGAAATCCAAAACTTCAAGGGCATTGCTCAAGGTGGCTCACTGAAGAAAGAGAGAAAGAGAGAGGGAAAGAAAGTGAGAGGGAGACAGAGAGGCCATTTTATGTTTTTTGGAATTCTACTCGCCATTATTGAATCTAGTTAAAGCATTTCATGTAATTGCTCCAGTGAAATGTGGAAAAACAAAAGAAAATTCAATATAAATCAGTTGAATAGATGTGTTTAAAGAGGTAACTTATGTCTACGTTTCTACGTTTGGATTTTTCCCACTGCATTATGATAGAACTGTGTAAGTTTAAAAATGTTTAGGTATTTGTTTATATTAAATTTTCTTCAGGGCAGGAGACCTGGTAGAACAAAAGTTATGGTTTTCTCTAGGTGTTGGTTGTACTTTCCCAAACCCATTCAAAATTTATATTAATTTCTTAAAGTATTCCTATCTTTTTTCTTGTTGTTGAGTTTTGTTTGGAAATTTTTTTGGCATGTGATAAAAAATTTCAATATATGCACACCAGTTAACAAAGAACAAACATTCTCTGTTTTCTTTTTATGAAAACCAGACAGGTACATCATGTGAACTCATAGAAATAAAATCAGCTTGTACAGATTCAAAAGAACAAATTGCTAAATTTTCAGGAATTTTGCAAACAGGTTGTTAAAAAATGTTAGCTTGATAGCAGTCATGGTAAGAGTATTTACACCGTGGGAATTAGCAAATGCTTCAAATCAGGGCTTTTTCCCTGGAGCGCTGATTGTTAAATATAAGCATACCACTGTCTAAATCCTATGTAGATTAGCCGGGAAGGAAATGAAAATGTACTATAGCTACAATTCTGAAATGAAATGATAAATTTTAATTTTACTGAGTCTATTCAGACATTGTCTGGGATACTCAGGGTCTAATACAATTATAGGTTCTTTTTCATCTCTTATGTAACAGAATCATATCCATTGTGGTTATCTTTGCCTCTACTATCTTCATAGTAGAATTCTAACATTTGTAATTCTTTGTCATTTGATATTTATTATAATATTGTTGCAGGCCGAAAGAGTGAGGTTTGTGATCAACTCAGTATACCACTGGAGGCTATATGAGTAAACAGCAAACTGTTCCCATGAAAGCAAGTTGTTGGCAAACTGACAAACTGTGTCTGCCGCCCAGAAGGAATGCTGAGGGCAGTCACGCCCCAGGCACAAGTGTTTCTTGTGATTAGGCACATCTGAAGCCTGTTAGCAATAATGTGAACCTGTGATCAATTAAGTAGCCGACCAATCGTTACCTCCCGCTCCCTGCTCTTTCTACCCAATAAATATGAGGGGCTGTAGAAGCCCAAGGTGGCTGCCTTTGCTCAGTAGAAGCAGGAAGCCCTCTTCTTCCTCCCCAGACCCCTTCTTTAAGAGTTTCTTTTGTTTTAAGTTTTCATTTCTTGTTCATCCTCCTTCATTCAGTCCTGTGGTAACCGTGGCAAACTGTAGCATAATATGTTATTGTTGATTTACTTAAAAGATAATAAACCACAATTCTGCATCTTTCATGTCAGAATTTTTCACCATTTAAGTAAATGCTTAATAATTTTTTATTGATAATAAAAATGATTTAAATAATCAATCATGAATACTTACCTCTAGGCTGGTTCTCCTTATCCTTATCCAAATCCAGTCAGCTAAGATTTTAATGTTGATTTTAAAGACTAACGTGGCTCAGACTAGATATTTTAAATTCTTTAAAAGTAATACTTGGCCGGGCGCGGTGGCTCAAGCCTGTAATCCCAGCACTTTGGGAGGCCGAGACGGGCGGATCACAAGGTCAGGAGATCGAGACCATCCTGGCTAACACGGTGAAACCCCATCTCTACTAAAAATACAAAAACTAGCCGGGCGAGGTGGCGGGCGCCTGTAGTCCCAGCTACTCCGGAGGCTGAGGCAGGAGAATGGCGTAAACCCGGGAGGCGGAGCTTGCAGTGAGCTGAGATCTGGCCACTGCACTCCAGCCTGGGCGACAGAGCAAGACTCCGTCTCAAAAAAAAAAAAAAAGTAATACACATAGTCTACTATGTGTAAATTCAAGATTTAGTGTTTTGGTTTTTTGTTTCTTTTTTTTTTTTGAGACGGAGTCTCGCTCTGTCGCCCAGGCTGGAGCGCAGTGGCCGGATCTCAGCTCACTGCAAGCTCCGCCTCCCGGGTTTACGCCATTCTCCTGCCTCAGCCTCCCGAGTAGCTGGGACTACAGGCGCCCGCCACCTCGCCTGGCTAGCTTTTTGTATTTTTTAGTAGAGACGGGGTTTCACCGTGTTAGCCAGGATGGTCTTGAACTCCTGACCTCGTGATCCGCCCGTCTCGGCCTCCCAAAGTCCTGGGATTACAGGCTTGAGCCACCGCGCCCGGCCTGTTTGTTTTTTTTTTTTTTTTTTTTTTTAAGAGATGGGGTCTTCCTCTGTTGCCCAGGCTGGAGGGCAGTGACGTGAAGCATAACATCATATTTCACAGCAGCCTTAAACTCCTGGACCTCAATTCCTCCTCAAACTCAAGTGATCCTCCCACCTCAGCCTCCTGAGTAGCAGTGACTACATTGCATTCCACCAAATCTTGCTAATTTCTTGTGTTTTTTAGAAAGAGGGTGTCACTATTTGTTCAAGCTGGTCTCAAACTTCTGGCCTCAAGCTTATTTTTTAATTTCAGTGGCCACGTCACTGTAACAATACAGGTTTATCCCATGAGATAAAACAGCAAGTTAAATCCACTTATGTTGAAGTAAGCCAACAGATACCTAATTTATCATTAAACTCAGAGAATTTGGCTTTAACCTAAAGGGCTTGGTTTTAAAATTATAACCTAGGTCGTCTCAAAAAGAGGGCACTTTCAGACTATCAGTTGGAATAACTTCTGATGAATCAAAATTTTTATAGGACTGCCAGATTAAATATTCAGACTCCCACTTAAATTTGAATTTCAGATATTACAAATATTGTATGGAATATACTTACACTAAAAACTATTTATTGAATATCTGAAATTCAAATTTAACTAAGCATCCTATATTTTAATCTGGTAACACCAAGTATTCTTACATTGAACACCCTAGATCAGAGAGTCTTAACCCAATGAATTTAGACCACATATTTGAGGGCATTACTGAATACATGAAATTAGATATAAAAGATTTTTAATAAATGCATCCATAGCTTTTAGGGAGGAACAGAAGCATAGCTTTTTATTAGTAGCTCTTAATGAGGCATTTGCTTCAAAATCTCTTGGAGAGCCTTTTAAAAATTAGTGACTTACAAGATTCAGAACAGTAGTAAATGATGCTATCACTTCTGTTTAAAAGAGAAATTTTTATTCTCTGTATGCACAGAATACCTCTGGAAGGAAACACAAGAAACTGGAAGTAAGTACATCCCTCTGGACAGGGGAACTAGGAGACTGGGATGATTTTTTTTAAGAGTTCTACTTTTCACTACTTCTCTTTTGTACATTTAATTTTATTACATGTGTTGTCCATATTTTATCTATCTAAAGAAAGTCTAAAATTACAAAAACCAACAATGCCCAGGCCTCACTGTAGGCCTATTAAGTCAGAATTTCTAAATTTCCAATGATTAAGCCATAATGTTTGCGTGTATTTTTGTTAACTCCACAGTGTATTTTGATTATACGTGAATATCACACACATTACTCTGTGGAATTTGCCCAATAAAACAACAAACACAAACAAACACACCACAAACTCACAGGAACACCATTCCCTGCATCTCCCAGGAAAGACCCAGAAAATAAATTACTCACTTCAAGCAAGGCTGGAGAGGTTCTGTTTAAGGAGTCATGTGCGGTGAGTTCAAACAAATCTCCGCTTAGGTGTGGTGAGACAGGAAGCTGCTCAGTGTTTAAGCTGAAGACTCAGGAGAGGGGACTCTTAATTAATGTTTTTGGCCACCAGATTACACGGAAGGGTAATTGAACATTTGCTTATCCACCTATTAAGTAACCTGCCTTTTCTGTGCTTCTAGTGGGTGGGTCCAGGAGTAACAAGGATCTGCTAACCCTGGAAACTCTTCCTAGTGTTGTGCCATCGTAGCAATTTACCCAGCCTGCTTCAAGGAGACACCCTTCCTGTTCACAATTTATCTCGTCTTCACTATTACTCAAATGTCATTTAAGGCCAGGTGCAGTGGCTCGTGGCTATAATCCCAGCACTTGCCATGCTAAAGGCAGGAGGATAGCATGAGTCCAGGAGGTTGAGACCAGCCTGGGCATCATAGTGAGACCCTCCTGCCTCTACAAAAAATAAAAATATTAGCCAGCCATGATTGCATGTGCCTATAATCCCAGGTGCCCAGGAGGCTGAGGTGGGAGGACTACTTGAGCCCAGAAGGTTGAAGTTACAGTAAGCCGTGATCATGCCACTACACTCCAGCCTGGGCAACAGAGCGAGACCGTGTCTAAAAAAAAAAAAACAAAAAAAAAAAGTTTCATTACATGTTAAAGGAATGACTGACTGCAATACTTCAGAATTCAGTCTGCAAAGAGAAAACATGCCCAGCAGAGTATCCTAGAACATTTCCTAGATCATTGTCCTGGAGTTAACCTGAAGAAGTGGTGTCTCTTGCGTACCCTTGCTTCTCTCCATTTCAGCAAAATTGGCAGGAAAGAATTTCTTCACAAGCAAACATACAATCTGAGAAAAAACAAATTTTTATTCTCTGTTCTTAGTATCCTATTGCTGGTTCCTGTGTCCAGAAGAAAGGAATGCCACAAGTTACACGACTGCAAGCAATAGTAAACAAGTGTATTTCACAGTTTGAGCTAAGATCTACCTGGAGTTGAATTTTATGAAAATACAGAGTTTCCGGTGGCTCACGCCTGTAATCCCAGCACTTTGGGAGGCCAAGGTGGGTGGATCACGAGGTCAAGAGATCAAGACCATCCTGGTTAACACGGTGAAACCCCATCTCTACTAAAAATACAAACAATTAGCCGGGCGTGGTGGCGGGCACCTGTGGTCCCAGCTACTTGGGAGGCTGAGGCAGGAGAATGGTGTGAACCCAGGAGATGGAGCTTGCAGTGAGCCGAGATTGCACCACTGCACTCCAGCCTGGGCGACAGAGTGAGACTGTCTCAAAAAAAAAAAAAAAAGAAAAGAAAAGAAAAAAGAAAAAAAAGAAAAGAAGAAAAGAAAATACAGAGTTTCACAGTTAATACAGTGAAGTTTCTAGAACATATATGAGACTATCTTCACAACTCTGGTATAGGCAGAGGTTTTTAAAACAAAGTACAAAAAGCACGAACTAACCATAAAGGAAAAAATGGATAAAATGAGTAAATTAAAATTTACCAGAAAGTGCTTTTAAGAGAACGAAAAGACAAACCCAGAATGGGAAAATATATTAATAATATATATACCCAACAAAGGGCTCATATCTAGAATATATAAAAAGTTTCTACAAAACAGTAAGATAAGACCACATGGTGGAAAATTGGCAAAATACATGAATCAACACTTACATAAGAAAATATATTCTAAAAGTGTTTAACGTTATTATTTATGAGAAAAATGCACATTAAAACCGCACTGAAATATCGCTACATGTCTATCAGAATGGCTGAGATAGAAAAGATCGACAACACCAAGTATTAGCAAAGACACGGAATGATGGAAATTCTCACACACTGCTAGTGGAAGTGTAAATTGATACAACTTTGAAAACCTATTTGGCAATATTGCATACTATGCGATACAAAAATTCTACTCCTAGGTATATACTCAAATGCCATATGTTCTTATGTGCACCAAAGGCACATGCAAGGATGTTCATCACAGAAAATTATTTATAATAGCTAAATACTGGAAACAACCTAGATTTCCAATAGTAGAATGGATAAATAGTGGTATATTCATATAATAAAATTTGTTAACCACAAGGGAAAAGAATGAAATATACCTACAAGCAAAAATAAAAATATTGAGTGAAAGAAGCCAGACATAAATGATATATAATAACACTTAAAAACTTTCTCAAAATAGGAAAACCTAAATTATAATGTTGGAAGTCAGGATAATGGTTACCTCTGGGGAGAAGGGAGAAGGTAATGATTGGGAGAGAACACAAGGGAGTCTTCCGAGATGCTGGTAATGTTCTTTCATTTTATCTAGGTGATGCTTATACAGGTGTTTTCACTTTGTGATGATGCCTTAAACTGATGGTGCTTTCTGCATTTTACTGTACATATGTTATACTCCAAATTTTCAGAAAGCGTGTTTTTAAAAAAGACCTGATCTCTTTGGGATACCTATTTACCTTGTAAAATGCCTGGTTTCCAAGAGGAATGTTAGATCATTGACAATGTCTTTCAATTTTCACAGAGCTTTTTATAAATATGTCCACTGAATAACATGTTGTACCTATGCAAATCATTATTAAACTTGGAGTTTAATCATTGCATTAGTTTTGACTGCCATCTAATGGCAAGAATACTGAACTATCTAGAAGTAAAAAGAACCAGTCTCGCTGCAGTAAGCAAAAGAACATTGACTTTGGCTACAATTTGCAGGACTGTTTTACAGTAGAATTTATTGTCTGCACTCAGTGTAAATATTAGGACATCATGCAAATATTATGTATTCAATTAGGATTGTTAAATCTGAAATAAAACAGAATTTTTCATTTCTTTGTGTAAGAAGTTCATGACCTTACTGTAATTTTCATTCTTTCTTTGACCATACATTATAGTCCTTTCAGATAACAGCCCACTTAGTACAGCAAATATTAGGCAGTAGCACAATATGTAGTCCTTTTACCATGAAAGTCCAAAAGGAGAAATAGACTTAATATACGTAATTCAATTCCTTTCCATATAATCAGTACAAAGCATTGGATTAATGTGCTGCTTAAAGCATTCTACTTGGACCCTAATTTTTCAGTGGGATTTTGAAAGTAGGGGCCTGTGTGTCACGCTGCTATACTCTGACCTAGAAGTTACACGCATTGTGATGAAATCTACAACCAAAAGAGAAAGTTGGCTGGGCATGGTGGCCTACACTTTTAATACCAGCACTTTGGGAGGCCAAGACCAACAGATCACTTGAGCTCAGAAGTCTGAGACCAGACTGGGCAACATGGTGAGAACCCATCTCTAAAAAAAATACAAAAATTAGCCAAATATGGTGGTGCTCACCTGTAGTCCCAGCTACTTGGGAGGCGGAGGTGGGAGAATCACTGGAGCCTCAGAGGCAGAGGTTGCAGTGAACCGTGATTGCGCCACTGCACTTTAGCCTGGGGAACAGAGAGAGACCTTGTGTCAAACAAAAACAAAAACAGAAACAAAAAGGGAGAGGGAGAGAAAGTTAAAATATTATTAGTTGAAAATAAGCATTTCTGAGCCTCAACTGTTTAGATATTTTTTAAGCAAAGACGAGGCAGAGTCCTCTAAAAGAACCTTTAAGACAGCTAGCAACTTCTTGGTGTGTTTCAGCAACATCTATGGAAAGCCAAAAAAAATGAAGAAAAAACCGAAAAGAGGAAGCTTTGCTTATATTTGTTTAAGCATTCTGCCCCCACCAAATCCAGTTTGCTTATGAAGTAACCAAGATGAATATAGTTTCATCCTCCAGCAAAATGTTCCAACTCTTTTATTATCTTTAATCCAAATGGAATCAATTGTTTTTTGTTTGTATTAACAGATTTACTGAGGTACAATGACATATAATGAACTGTACATCTATAAAGGGATATATGTATATACTCATGAAACCATCACAGAAATCAAGATAATGAACATATCCATCACCCCCAAAAATGCCCTCATGACCCTTGTAATCCAAACCCACCTCTCGCATCCCACTCTGTCCTTAGGCAGCTGCTGATTTGCTTTTGATTACAGATAAGATTATATTTTCTAGAATTTTTCTATAAATAGAATCATACCATATGTACACCATCATCTGGCTCCTTTTATCTGGTGTGATTACTTTGAATTCATCTATGTTGTTGCTGTATAATTTCTTTTTATTCTGAGTGGTATTCTATTGGGTGGATATATCACAATTTGTTTATCCATTCACTTGCTAAAGGAGAATAGTTTACTTTTTGTTTTACAAATAAAATATTTGTAAATATTACAAATAAAACTGCTATGAACATTTGTGTAAAAAATTTTGTATGGGCCAGGCGTGGTGGCTCATGCCTGTAATCCCAGCACTTTGGGAGGCTAAGGTGGGAGGATTGCTTGAGACCAGGAGTTTCAGACCACCCTGGGCAGCGTGGCAAATTTTCATGTTTACAAAAAAAAAAAAATTAGCCAGGCATGGTGGTGCATGCCTGTGGTCCCAGCTACCCAAGAGATTCAGGTGGGAGGATTACTTGAGCCCAGGAGGTCGAGGCTGCAGTGAGCCATAATCACACCACTGCATTCCAGCCTGGGCAACAGAGTGAGACCCTGTCTCAAGGGAAAAAAAAAAAAAAAAAAAGATTTTGTATGAACACACGCTTTCCTTTATTTTTGGAATGAATACCTAGAAGTTTTTGCCAGACTGGATAATGATCTGCCAAAGACATCCATGTCCTAATTCCCTTTTGCCATTTACCTTATATGACAAAAGGTACTTGGCAGATGTGATTAAGTGAAGGATCTTGAGGTGGGAGATTCACTTGATTACCAAGGGGGCCCAATGTCATCATAAGGCCCTTGAAAGAAGGAGGCAACAGAGTCAGAGTCAGACAGAAAGTGAAATGACGATGGAGCTGAGAGAGGGATTGAAGATGCTATGTTGCTGGCTTTAAAGATGGAGGATGGGAGCAAGAGCCAGAGACATTCAGCCAGTCTCTAGAAGCTAGAAGGCAAGGAAACTGAATCTCCCCTGGAGCCTCCAGAATGAACCAGCCTTTCCAACTCTTGACTGTAGCCCAATGAGATTGATTTTAGACTTCTCACCTCCAGAGCTGTAATATAATAAACTTGTGTTGTTTTAAACCACTGAGTTGGTGGTAATTTTTTAAAGCAGCAATAGAATAATATAATAGAATGTAATGACTGAGTTACATGATAGTGATGGCAGCTGCAGCCTGTCTGGAGTGGCCTCAGCCATGACACTGGCTGCAGTGGGGAGGCACAGCTGGGGCTGCATGCTCCACAGAGCTGGAGGGAGCCAGGAACAGGTGGAAGCCCTGCGCCTTTCAGAGTTGGATGGGTAGGAGCCCTGCTCTCCAGGTGCAGCTGCAGCCACCCAGCCGGGGTTGTGAACCCGGGCATTCCAGAGCTCTGGGGGCCAGGAAGGCCCCCTACCCCCGCAGGCTTGGAAGTGCCTGCTCCTCTCCCTACTCTCGGTGCCTGGTCTGATTTTGGAGCAGAGTTGAAACCCAGCCTGGGCACTGTCATGACCTGGCCAAGTGTGTACGCTTGGGGCAGCACTGACACACCAGCCCTTGCCACCTCAGTCCCCTCTGGACTTTGGGTACTGAGAGCACGGGAGGGAGTCTGAGAGGAGGCAGAGGGCAGCTCAGTGTGAGCTTGCAGGTGCCCCTCAGCATGAACAGCCTGCGTGCTGGTGAGCACCATGGACAGCAAGTTGATGGCAGCAGGAGGCAGTCAGGCTCCTGGGCGGAAAGAGGCGGCTCCTGGTGTAGCCCTACCTTCAAGCCAGGGATGGCCTGGAGGCTGTGGCCGGGGCTGCCAGTTCTGCAGACTGAAGTGAGACTTATGGTGCTTTTCCCAGGTTCTCCCATGGCCACCCGTGGACCAGTTAGCATGTATTTCCTCCATGTTGAAGCCCATAAAAATCCCCAGACTCAGCCAGACTTGGGCAGATGACCTGTCTGCAGATAGGAGCTAACCACTCCGGCTCTAGTCTCCACTGAGGTCTGCAGACTTGTCAGGATGACCTGCCTGTGGATTGGAGCTACCCACCCCAGGTCTCATCTCCACTGAGAGCTGTAGAGACATCTGGACAAGCTGCCTGTGGATAGAAGCTACCCACTCCAGGGCTTCTCTCCACTGAGGGCTGCAGAGACATTGGGATGACCTGCCTGTGGACAGGAGCTATCCTGCCTGTGGATAGAATCCACACTGAGGGCTACACAGACAACGGGACAACCTGCCTGTATATAGGAGCCACCCACTCCATATCTCCTCTCTGCTGAGGGCTTCAGAGACATCAGGGTGACCTGCCTGTGGATAGGAGCTATCTACTCTGGGTCTCCTCTCCACTGAGGGCTGCACAGATGATGGGACAACCTGCCTGTGGAGAGGAGTTACCAACTCCAGGTCTTCTCTCTGCTGAGGGCTCCAGAGACATCAGGGCAACTTACCTGTGGATAGGAGCTATCCACTCTGGGTCTCCTCTCTGCTGAAGGCTACACAGATGTTGAGATAACCTGCCTGTGGATAGGAGTTACCCACTCCGGTCTCCTCTCTGCTGAGATGATGGGATGACCTGCCTGCAGATACGAGCTACCCACTCCAGGTCTCTTTTCTGATGAGGGCTGCAGAGATGTCAGGGTGACCTGCTTGCAGAAAGGAGCTACCCACTTTGGGTCTCCCGAGAGCTATACTGTCACTCAATAAAGCACCTCTTCACCTTGTTCACCCTCCAGTTGTCCACATACCTCATTCTTCCTGGATGTGGGACAGGATCTTGGGACCCCCAAATGGTAAGTCTGAAGGAGCTGTAACACTAACAGTGCTTAAACATGCCCCCCTGCTCACCACGTTGCAGGTGATGACAAGGAGAGAAGAAAGGAGAGAGGAGAGCTGTGACCCTTTGGGGAACCCAGACCTTGGAGCTCCCCAGTTCAGGGCTGTGACACCTTCTTTGGGGCTCTGTGGTTCCTGGTGTCTCCTAGTTTCCAGGTGCCACTGTATTCCCCAGTGCCCCTAGAAGCCGCTTGCAGTATGCCTGGTCCAGTCACAGCCTCACAGGGGGCCAGCGCCTGTGTCAGCACCTGGAGCTGCCTGCCCCACTGCAGCCAGCATGCCTGGCTGTGTGCAGTGGCCAGACCCCGTGCTCATTCACACATTCCTCACCACTCTGCCCCTGGCTCACCTTTGGTAGGTGTGGGATCCAGACCAATAGTGCAAGCCAAGTGCAGCCTGACAGGCCAAGTGGGCAAAACAAGCCCAGCAGACCTGAGGAAAACTTGGGTAAAGGTGCCACTGGCCACAGAGGTTTCCAGCGGGTGAAGCAACACCCCAAAGATCTCATGATAAGAGGTTCATGTTTAACTTTTTAGGAAACTTCCAAACTGTTTCCTAAAGAGATTACATCAATTTAAAGTACCACTAGCAGAGTATGAGAGTCCTGGTTGCTTCACATGTTCACCAAAGACTAGTATTCCTAGTCTTTTTAACATTCTAGTGGATATATGATGGTATCTCATTGTGTTTTAATTTGCATTGTCATAACAAATAATGATGTTGAGCATCTTCTCATGTACTTATTTGCCATCCACATGTATTTTTTATGAAGTATCTGTTTAAATATTTTGCCCAATTTTTTATTTTGAGATGGGGTTTCAGTTTGTTGCCCAGGCTGAGGTGCAGTAGCTATTCACAGGTGTGGTCATGGTGCACTACAGCCTCAAACTCCTGGGTGCAAACAATCATACTGCCTCAGCCTCCCAAGTAGCTTGTACGATAGGAATGGGCCACTGTGCCCAGCTTTTCGGCATTTTGAAAATGGGATTATTTGTCTTTTTATTATTGAACTGTGTGAATTCTTTATATATTTTAGATACCAGTTCTTTTATTGGATAAAGTTTTGTGAATGTTTTTTCCCAGTCCATGACAATGTCTTCAGGAGAGCAAAAGATTTAAATTTTGTAAATTTTTCGGAAGTTTCCAAAACTGTTTTCAATAATCCCTGCCTTCTGGCATTTGTGACCTTGTGTAATCATCTCCCCTTGAATGTGAGTTAGACATAGTGTTTCATTTCGAATGAATAACTTGTGGCAAAGGTGATAGAATGTCACCTCAGGATTACACTAGAAAACACTGTGACTTGCTGCTTGCGTGTACCCTCTCCCTGACTCTTCTTTCATCCTTCCTTTGATGAAGCAAGAGGCTCTTTTGTGAGCTGCCCTATTAAGAAGCCCACAGGGCAAAGCAGAGTTGCCTCTGGCCAATAGCTAGCAAAGAAGTAAGGGCCTCTCAACAATCCTTGAGAACTAAATCTTGACAACAACATTCAAAAGTGGATCCTTAACTAGCTGAGACTTCAAATCAGAGCACAGCCCCAGTTAAAAGTTGACTGTAGCCTTGTGAGAGACCCTTGAAGCAGAGGTCTCAGCTAAGTCATGCTGGGATTCACGACTCACAAAGGTAATAGTAAGTACTATTTTAAGTCACTAGGATTAAAGGTAATTAGTTGTCCCACAGTAGACAATTAATATGGTGGCTCTTTTTCTTTTATGCTTTTTGAATCCTGTTTAAGAAATCTTTGCCAAATCCAAGGTCATGAATATTTTCTCCTTGATTCTTCTAGAAATTTTACAGTAGTAACCCTCACAATTAAGTCTTTGAGCCATTTTGAGTTAATTTTTGTAGACAGTATGCATATAGTGTGAGGTAAGTGTACATAATCTGTGTATAGTGTGAGATTCATGTTGTCACATATAGCAATTCAATTGCTTCAGTGTCATTTGTTTAAAAATTATCCTTTCACTATTGAATTGCATTGATCCTTTGTGAAAAATCAATTATATCTCTAATTCCAAACCCTCTATTCTGTTCTATTGCCTGTCTTTACACTACCATATCACATTGATTACTGTAGCCTTACCTTTAATTCCAGACTATCTACTCTGTTCTTTTTTTTTTTTTTGTTGAGACGGAGTCTCGCTCTGTCGCCCAGGCTGGAGTGCAGTGGCCGATCTCAGCTCACTGCAAGCTCCGCCTCCCGGGTTGACGCCATTCTCTCGCCTCAGCCTCCCGAGTAGCTGGACTACAGGCGCCCGCCATCTCGCCCGGCTAATTTTTTGATTTTTTAGTAGAGACGGGGTTTCACCGTGTAGCCAGGATGGTCTCGATCTCCTGACCTCGTGATTCGCCGTCTCGGCCTCCCAAAGTGCTGGGATTACAGGCTTGAGCCACCGCGCCCGGCCTACTCTGTTCTATTGTCTGTCTTTACACCAATACCATACTATCTTGATTACTGTAGCTTTATAGGTCTTGAAATCAAATAGTGTAAATAAATAGCTTTATTCTTTTTTAAAGTTGTTTTGGCTGTTTTAGATTCTTTTCATTTTCAAACACATTGTAGAATCAGCTTGTCAATTTCTATTTAAAAATTGTGCTGGCCTTTTATTGGGATTGCATTGAATCTCCGGGGGGAGAACCAACATCTGACCAATATTGAGTTTTCCGATTCACGAACCTGCTATATCTCTCTGCTATATTTACTTGGGTCGTCCCTAGCTTCTCTCAGCAATGTTTTGTCATTTTCAGTGTGCAGGTTTTCAACATGTTTCATTAAATTTATTCCTAAATATTTTAAATTTTCTAGGCTGGGTGCAGTGGCTCATGACTGTAATCCCAGGAATTAGGGAGGGCAAGGTGGGTGGATCACTTGAGGCCATGAGTTATGGACCAGCCTGGCCAACATGGTGAAACCCTGTCTTTACTAAAAATATAAAAATTAGCCAGGTGTTGTGGCGCATGCCTACAGGCCCAGCTACTCGGGAGGCTGAGGCATGAAAATCACTTGAACCCAGGAGGTAAAGTTGGCAGAGCCAAGATCATGCCAATGCACTCTAGCCTGGGTGACAGAGCAAGACACCGTCTCAAAAAAATTTTTTCACGGTGTTAGCCAGGATGGTCTCGATCGCCTGACCTCGTGATCCGCCCGTCTCGGCCTCCCAAAGTGCTGGGATTACAGGCTTGAGCCACCGCGCCCAGCCCCTAGTATTCTTTTGACTAGTGTTAGCATGGGATTTTTTTTTTTTTTTTTTGCATCTTTTAATTTTTAGGTTATTTGTTACTTTTTTTTTTTTCAATTTTTTTTTCATTTTTTTTTTATTATACTTTAAGTTCTAGGGTACATGTGCATAACGTGCAGGTTTGTTACATATGTATACTTATGCCATGTTGGTGTGCTGCACCCATCAACTCGTCAGCACCCATCAATTCATCATTTATATCATGTATAACTCCCCAATGCAATCCCTCCCTCCCGCCCCTCCATGATAGGCCCCAGTGTGTGATGTTCCCCTTCCCAAGTCCAAGTGATCTCATTGTTCAGTTCCACCTATGAGTGAGAACATGCGGTGTTTGGTTTTCTCTTCTTGTGATAGTTTGCTAAGAATGATGGTTTCCAGCTGCATCCATGTCCCTACAAAGGACGCAAACTCATCCTTTTTGATGGCTGCATAGTATTCCATGGTGTATATATGCCACATTTTCTTAATCCAGTCTGTCACAGATGGACATTTGGGTTGTTACTTTGTTTTTCTAATGGGTTTCTTATAGGCAGTATATAGTTGGGTCTTGCTTTTTTACCCAACTTGACAATCTCTGCCTTTAAATTGGGGTGTTTAAGATATTTACACTTAACATAATTAAGGATATAGTAGGGTTTAAGTCTACCATCTTACTTTTTGTTTTCTATTTGTCCTATTTGTTTTCTGTTCCCTCTTTTTCTTGTTAACTTCTTTTGGATTCAGTATTTTTTTATTTTTCCATTTTATCTCCAGTTGGCCTATTAGCTACAACTCTTTGTTTTGTATTTTAATGGTTACTTTAGGGTTTCTAATATACATTTTTTAAACTTTATTTTTAAAATGACTGTTTTCCTTTTTGAGACAGGGTGTTGCTCTGTCACCCAGGCTGCAGTGCAGTGGTGCGATCTCGGCTCATGCAACCTTCATTTCCCAGGCTCAAGTGATCCTCCCACCTCAGCCTCTCAAATAGCTAAGACTACCGGTATGTACCACCACACTTGACTAATTTTTAAATTTTTTGCAGAGATGAGGTCTCACTGTTGCAGGATCTTTGGGGTGCTGCTTTTCTGGCTGGAAACCTCTGTGGCTAAGTTTTGCTTGGGGCTGCTGAGTTCATTCCACCCACTTGGCCTGGCAGGCTCCTCTCAGCTCAAGCTACTGGCCTGGATCCTATGGCTGCCTAGGGCGAGCCAGGCATGGAGTGGTGAGAGATGTGTGAGTGAGCAAGCATGGGGTCCAGCCACTGTGCACAGTCAGGCACGCCAGCTGCTGCAGTGGGGCAGGAAGCTCCAAGTACTGGCATGGGTGCCAGTTCTCTGCAAGGCTGTGGCTGGACCAGGCACACCACCAGCAGCTTCCAAGGCTGCCACTGGAAAACGCGGTGGCACCTAGAACCTTACAGACTCTAGAAACTGCAGGACCCCAAAGAGGGAGTCACAACTCTGGCTCAGGGAGTTCCCAGGTCTGGACTTCCCAAAGGGCCACAGCTCTTCTCTTTTTCTCTTCACCCGCAATGTGGCAAACAAGGGGCAAGTTTCAGCCCTGTTTGTGCTACAGCTCTTTTAGCCCCACCATTTGACAGGCCCTGAGTTCCTGTCCTGCTACCAGGAAGAATGAAGTATGCAGACAAGTGGAGGGTGAGCAAGATGAGAAGGATTTTTATTGAGGGATAGAACAGCTCAGAGGAGACCCACAGTAGGTAGCTCCTTTACACAGCTAGGGTATCCCAATAAGTGTTTCACTCCTAGCAGAGAGGAGGCCCTGGATTGGGAGGCTCCTCTCTGCAGGTAGGTTGTCTTGTCATCGCTGGTGCTTTCAGCAGAGAGGAGGCCCTGGAGTGCGTTGTTCCTTTCTGCAGCTGGTTGCTATTTCTGCAGCTGGTTGTCCTGATGTATCTCTAGCTTTCAGGGGAGAGGAGGCCATGAAGTGGGTAGCTCCTCTCTACAGCTAGTTGTCCCGACCCTGCTGCTCTCAGCAGAGAGGATGCCCTGGAGTGGGTAGCGGGGAGCAGGTGTGTCAGCACTGCTCTGAGTGTGTGCACACCTGGCCATACTGTGACAGCACCTGGGCTCAGCCCTGACTTTGCAGCAAGATCAGAGTGAGCACCAATAGCAGTGAGAAGCCAGGCAGCAGGAGCAGGCATTTCTGAGTCTGCAAGGGCAGTGGGGGGCCTTCCCAGGCCGCGAAGAGTGTAAGGATGCCTGAGTCCAGAGCCATGACTTGGGCAACTGCAGCTGTACCTGGGGAGCTCCTGCCCCACCAACTCGGAAGCGGAGGGGCTCCCACCCGTTTCTGGCTCCTGCCGGCTCCATGGAATGTGCAGCCCAGCTGTGCCTCCCTGCTGCAGCTGGCGTGATGGGAGCAGCTGCTCCAGATAGGCTGCCACTGTTATCATCACTATATTGCCCGTCTGGTAAAACAACTCTTTTTGAGATATAATTCACATACCATGCACTTCATTCACTTAAAATATATAATTTAATGGCTTTAGTATGACAGAATTTGGCAACTATCACCATAATCAATTTTAGAACATTCTCATTGTTCCCAAAAAGAGATCCCCTACACCTAAGCAACCTTCCCCTCCATTTCTCCATTCTCCTCAGCCATAGGCAACCATTAGATTTGCTTATTCTGGATATTTTGTATAAATGAAATCATGCAATATGTGGTCATTTGTGACTTTTTTTTTCAATTAGTATGATATTTTCAAGGTTCAACCATGTTGTAAAATATATCAGTACTTTATTCCTTTTTATTCACAGATAATATTCCATTATATGGATATAACGCATTTTATTTGTCTATTCATTATCATCAGTTGATGGATAGTTGGATTGTGTTCACTTTTGGGCCATTATCAATAATGATGCTATCAATATTAGATACATGTTTCTGTGTAGACATATGTTTGTATTTCTCTGTACACACCTGGACATGGAATTACTGGGTCACATGGTAAGTCTATATTAACCATTTTAAGAACTTCCAGACTGTTTGTCAAAGCAGCTGCATCATTTTACATTCCCACAACAGTGCCTTAGGCTTCTCATTTCTCCATATCTTCACTAATACTTGTTCTTATTTTTCTTTTTGATTATAGCCATCCTAGTGGGTGTGAAGTAGTATCTCATTGTCGTTTTAACTTGCATTTCCTTGATGTGTAGTATAAATCTTTAATTTATTATAATCTGCCTTCAAGAATTATGGTACTTCATGTATGGTATAATAACCTTACAACAATATACATCTATTTTCTCTCCCCTGTCTTTGTGCTATTTTCATGCATTTTACTCCTTCAGATGTTATAAGCATTACAATGCATTGTTACTAATTTTTTTTTGGTATGGGGTCTCTCTCTGTTGCCAGGCTGGAGTGCAGTGGTGCAATCACAGCTCACTTGTAGCCTCAACCTCCTGAGGGGCTCAAGCAATCCTCCCACATCAGCCTCCCAGGTAGCTGGGACCAGAGGCACTTACCACCATGCTCAGCTAATTTTTAAATTATTTTGTAAAGATGGGGTCTTGTTATGGTGCCCAGGCTACTCATGGACTCCTAAGCTCTAGTGATCTTCCCACCTTAGCCTCCCAAAATGCTGGGATTATAAGGGTGAGTCACTGTGACCAGCTCATTGTTATTAATCTTGCCTTAAATACCTAGCTATCTTTTTTTAAAGAATTTTATTGAGATATAATTAACAATACCAGGCATGGTGGTGCATGCCTGTAGTCCCAGCACTTTGGGAGCCCAAGGTGGGTGGATTGCTTGAGCTCAGGAGATCAAGATCAGCCTGGGCAACATGGTGAAACCCCGCCTCTACAGAAAATACAAAAAATTAGCTAGGCATCGTGATGCATGCCTGTAGTCCCAGCTACTTAGGAGACTGAGGTGCGAGAATCACCTGAGCCCAGGAAGTTGAGGCTGCAAGGCTTTAGTGAGCCATTATCACACCACTGCACTCCAGCCTGAGTGATAAGGTGAGACCTTATCTCAAAAAAAAAAAAAAAAGAAAGAGAGAGAGAATTAACAAGTTGTACATTTCACTCATCTAAAGTGCACAATTCAACAATTTTTAGTGTATTCACAGACTTGTGCAACCATCATTTTAGAGCATTTCATCATCCCAAAAAGAAACCCTTTACCCATTAGTAGTCACTCTCCATTTTCCCCCAATCTGCCAAGCCCTAGGCAATCACTAATCTATGTCTATAGATTTGTCTATTCTGGCCATTTAAGGTAAATGAATCCTTACCATATGTGGTCTTTTGTGACTGGCCGGCCAATTTTTTTTCTTAAGAGATAAAGGTCTTGCTTTGGTGCTCAGGCTGGTCTTGAATGCCTGAGCTCAAATGATCCTCCTGCATCAGCCTCTGGAGTAGCTGGTACTACTAGAACATGTCACCACACATGGCTTCAATTATCTTGTAAAGAAATTTTTTAAATTAGCAGGAAGAGTATTTTATCTTTGCCCACATTTTTACCACTTCTATTGCTGTCTTCATTCCTTTGTGTAGATCCAGGTTTTCATCTGGTATCACTTCCCTTCTGCTTGGCAGATTTCTTTCTCTCTCTTTCCTTTCTTTTCTTTTCCTTTCTTTCTTTTCCTTCTTTCTTTCCTTCTTTCTTTCTTCTTTCTTTCCTTTCTTCTTCCTTCTTCTTTCTCTTCTTTCTTTCTTTCTTTCCTTTATTTCTTTCTTCTTTCTTCTTCTTTCTTTCTTCCTTCCTTCTTTCATCTTTCTTTCTTTCTTTTTCTTTCTTTCTTTTCTTTCTTCATTTCTTCTTTTCTCTTTCTTTCTTTCTTCTTTCCTTCCTTTCTTCCTTCTTCCTTCTTTCTTTCTTTCTCTTTCTTTCTTTCTTCTTTCCTTCCTTCATTCTCCTTCCTTCCTTCCTTCTCTTTCTCTCTCTCTTTCTTTCTTCTTTCTTCCTTCTTCCTTCTTCTTTCTTCTTTCTTTCTTTCTTCTTTTCTCTTTCTTCTTTCTTCCTTCATTCTCCTTCCTTCTTCCTTCCTTCCTTCCTTCCTTCCTTCCTTCTCTTTCTCTCTCTTTCTTTCTTCTTTCTTCCTTCATCTGGTATCACTTTCCTTCTGCTTGGCAGATTTCTTTTGGTCTTTCTTTCTTTCTTTCTTTCTTTCTCTCTCTCTCTTTCACGTTTTTAAGATGGAGTCTCACTCTGTCACCCAGGCTGGAGTGGAGTGGCACAATCTTGGCTCACTGTGGCCTCTGTGTCCTGGGTTCAAGTGATTCTTGTGCTTAAGCCTCCTGAGTAGCTGGAATTACAGGTGCCTGCCAACACACCCAGCTAATTTTTTGTATTTTTAGTAGAAATGGGGTTTCACCATGTTGGCCAAGCTGGTCTTGAACACCTGGCCTCAAGTGATCCACACACCTCGGCCTCCCAAAGTGCTGGAATTACAAGTGTGAGCCACGGCACCCAGCCCTTTGAGCACTGTAGTGCAATTCTGGCATAAATTCTCTCTTTATATGTATATACATATGTGTATGTGTGTGTGTGTGTGTGTGTATTTAATTTATAAATAATAGAAATTTATTCTCACAGTCCTGGAGGCTGAGAAATTCAAGATCAAGGAGCTGGCAGGTTTGGTGTCCGACGAGAGCCCACATCTCTGCTTCCAAAATAGTGTCTTGAATTCTGCATCCTTACATGGCGAAAAGGATGGAGAGCAAAGTAAAATGGGCAGTTTTTTATATATCCAACAAAGCCTTTATTTTGCCTTTTTTAAAAAGAAATTTTCACTGGGTGTAGAATGTTAGTTTGATTGTTTTCAGTGCTTTGCCAACAATGTTCCACCATCTTTTGGTTTGCATTATTTTCAACAAGAAATATGCTGGATTTTTAAATCTTTGTTCTTCTCTATGTAGTATGTGTTTTTTTCTAGCTGTTTTTAAGATTTTCTCTTTATCACAATTTGATTAAAATGTGCCTCGGTGTAGTTTTCTTCATGTTTCTTATGTGCAGGGTTCATTGAGCTTCTTGGTTCTGTGGGTTCATACTTTTCAGCATTTTCATTCATTACTTCATCAATTTTTTTGTTGTCCTAGCCCTCCTTTTCAGGAATTTCAGTTATACACCCATTAGGCCACTTGAATTTGTCCCACAGTTCAACTTTTTTTCTTTCTGTGCATCACTTTGGGTAATTCTTGTTGCTACATATTATATTTTCTTCCACCGTCCAATCTGCTATTAATCCCACCCAGTGTACTTTAAAAAAATCTCAGACCCTGTATTTCTCATCTATAGAAGTTTGATTTAAATTTCTTTATATCTTCTGTTTTTCTTTAACATGCTTAAGCTTTCCTCTGCCTTGTTGAACACATACGTTTTATAGCATAGTTATAGTTATAATAACTTATACTGCCTATTAATTTGATGATACATTGATAATAACAGATGATAATCTATGCCATTCTAGTGTCTATTTCTTTCAAGTAATTTTTCTCCTTGTTATAAGTCATATTTTTCTGTTTCCTTGTATCCCTTATAATTTTTCACTGGATGCTTGACATTGGAGTTTTATGTCATTTGATGCTACATAATTTATATTCCTTTTGATGTTCTTGGCATTATTCAGTTAAGTTACTTGAAAATAGTTTGTCCTTCTGAGGTTTTCCCTCAAGCTTTGTTCGTGGGACAAGAGTAGCTTTTAGTTTAGAGCTAATTTTGCCTCATTACTGAAGCAATACCCTATGTGTATCCCACCTCATGTCCCATGTATTACCAGTTTTTTTTTCACTCTGGCCAGTGGACTCCTGTGTGGGCTCCAGGGACTGTTCTTCCTGCTCGTCTCTGGTGATTCTCTCAGCAGCCCTAAATGGTTTCTTTCTACATACACTTTGGTGAGTACTCAGTTAAAGACTCAAGAAGGGCTGGGCGCAGTGGCTCATGCTTGTGATCTCAGCATTTTGGGAGACCGAGGTGGGAGGATTGCTTGAGACCAGGAGTCTGAGACCAGCCTGGGCAATATAGGGAGAACTCCGTCTCTACCAAAAAAAAAAAAAAAAGACTCAAGGACAACTTGGCAAATATCCGAAGCTCTCTTTCTCTATTTAGTTCTCTCTTTTCCATGAAGCTCTCTCCTCACTGGTACTCTGCCAAGTGAAATCTAGCTACCTTGCCCTGTGTGAATTCTCAACTCTCTTTCCTCTAGTCAAGGAGACCATCAAGATCTGTTCAAGTTCCCCCTTCCTGTGGTATGGCCTGGAAACTCTCTTCTGTCAGTAACGGAAGCTACTGAGCTAAATGAGCCCCTCTTCATTTGTTCCCCATCATCCTGCCTGTTGTCCAATGTCTGAAATCCTTATGTGGGAGACAGAATAATGACATCCCCCCAACAACAAAATGTTTATGTCCCAATTCCCAGAAACTGTGAATATATTAAGTGGCAAAAGGGACTTTGCCTCTGTAATTAAATTAAGGATCTTGAGATGGAGAGGTTTTCCTGGATTATTCAAGTAGGCTTAATGTATTGATAAGGGGTCCTAATAGGTGAAAAGAAGAAGGGGAATTAGAGTGAGAGAAGGAGATGTAATGATGGAGCAGAGGTCAGAATGATGTGTGGCTGGCTTTGAAGATGGATGAAAGCCATAAATCAATGAATACATAAGCCAATTTCCCAGCCTCTAGAAGCTAGAAAAAACAAGGAAACAAATTCTCCCCTAGGTCTTCCAGGAGGAATGCAGCCCAGCTAACACCTTGATTTTAGCCCAGTGAGATCCATTTTGGACTCTTCAGAACTGTAATATAATACATTTGTGTTGTTTTAAGGTACTAAATTTGTGGTAAATTGTTATAGCTGCAACAGAAAAGTAATATACCTCCTTTCTATATATTTTGTTCAGTTTTTGATTTAAGATGTGAGTGTGCTCCGTTGCTCATCAAGGCAACTTAAACATAGACTCTGCAGTTTCTTTTTCCTTTTCTTTTTTGTTTTGAGACGGAGTCTCACTCTGTTGCCCAGACTGGAGTGCAGTTGCACGATCTCCGCTCACTGCAACCTCTACCTCCTGGGTTCAAGCAATTCTCCTGCCTCAGCCTCCTGAGTAGCTAGGATTATAGGTGCCCACCACTACGTCTAGTTAATTTTTTGTATTTTTAGTAGAGATGGGGTTTCACCATGTTGGGCAGGCTAGTCTTGAACTCCTGACCTCGTGAATCAACCACCTTGGCCTCCCAAAGTGCTGGGATTACAGGCGTGAGCCATTGCACCTGGCCTCTTTTCTTTCTTTCTTTTTTTTTTTTTTTTTTCGAGACAAAGTCTTGCTCCACTGTCCAGGCTGGAGTGTAGTTGCGCAATCTCAGCTCACTGCAACCTCTGCCTCTGGGATTCAAGTGATTCTCCTGCCTCAGCATCCTGAGTAGCTGGGACTACAGGTGCATGTCACCATGCCTGGCTAATTTTTTGAATTTTTAGTAGAGACAGGATTTCACCATGTTGGTCAGGCGGGTCTCAAACTCCTGACCTCAAGTGATCTGCCTGCATCGCCCTCCCAAAGTGCTGAGATTACAGGCATGAGCCACTGTGCCCAGAGCAGACTCTGCAGTTTCTACACACACCCGCATGCGTGGTATTTGTACTTACCACAATAGGCTCCATTCTTGTAGGCACATAGACTCCATTTCTCAGCTTCCCTTGCAGTTGGATTTGGCCATGTGACTTGTGTTCTAGCCAGTGAAAGAGGAGCAGAAGTGAACAGTGTCGGCCGGGCGCAGTGGCTCAAGCCTGTAATCCCAGCACTTTGGGAGGCCGAGACGGGCGGATCACGAGGTCAGGAGATCGAGACCATCCTGGCTAATACGGTGAAAGACCACCCTTTCTCTGCTTAAAAATACAAAAAACTAGCCGGGCGACGAGGCGAGCGCCTGTAGTCCCAGCTACTCGGGAGGCTGAGGCAGGAGAAGGGCGTAAACCCGGGAGGCGGAGCTTGCAGTGAGCTGAGATCCCGCCACTGCACTCCAGCCTGGGTGGCAGAGCAAGACTCTGTCTCAAAAAAAAAAAAAAAAAAAAAAAAAGAAGTGAACAGTGTCGTGGTCTATCTATACAATGTTGAAGATACAATTAATATCTTCAACAATAAAAAGGAGCAAACTACTGACACATGGTATGTCAAGATGAATCTCAAAAACAATGTGCTACAATGAAAGAAACCAGAAACAAGAGGCCACATATTGTGTATGATTCCATTTAAATAAAATGTCCAAAATAGGTAAATCCATAGAGACAGAAGATACAGTAGTGTCGCCCAGTGGGATAGAAATGGAGATTAACAGGAAATGGGCACAAGGGATCTTACTGGGAGCGTAAAAATATGCTAAAACTGACAGGGTAATCGTTACACTGCTTGGAAAAGCTACCAAAAATCACTGAATTGTACACCTGAAAAGGAGAAACTTCATGATCAGTAAAAAAAAAAAAAAAAAAACCAACCTTAATAAAGTTGTTTTCTTAAAAATAAAGAATAAAGATGAAAATGTGAATCCAGTCTGTTACCTCATCATGGCCTGAAACAAAAGTCCTGGCCAATTCTTTCTTTTTCTCTTTTGTCTTAATCCAAGTCCACAATTCCAGTCAGGTACAGACAGAATAAATGTAAAAACTCTCCCTCTAAGGCCAGCTAACTTGGAATAAAAACCTGAGGGACTTGATATAAGGAAAGATTCTAAGGTAACAAAGAAAAGGTAAATGCATAAAATCAGAATGGAAACCTGAGCATGAAAATGCCAGAAGATTACTCATCTTTATTATGTAACTATTAAAATACACATCTAATGGAAAGGGGGAACTGCAATATATAAAGCAAACATGTAGTGAAAACATTTCTGTTTCTGAAGCTATTGAAGCAGATCTTTTTGTTATATCTATGGGATAACTTTAAAGACGAAGAAGAATTTTAAAACTTATATTAATTCCTGAGTTGATGGTTGTTTTCGTGGACCCACACTGCCCAAGAAATCCAATCCTTTTATCATTCTGGAGGAAAAAAGGTAACTCCTCCCATGCTATATAGAGTAGGTCAGAGTCAGTTTGTGAAAGTATTCTCTTGGCTTAGAGTTCCCTGGTAGAAGATTTTAAATTATGGAATTGTACTTTAGAATTTTCATCGGTTTTTGTTTGTTATTTTAATAGTTTTAGGGGTACAGGTGGATTTTGGTTACAGGGATAAGTTGACTAGAGGTGATTTCTGAGATTTTAGTGCACCCGTTACCTGAACAGTGTACACTGTACTCAAGATGTAGTCTTTTACTTCTCATCCCCTTCTCAATCTTCCCTCCCGAGTCCCCAAAGTCCAGCATGTCATTCTTATGCCTTTGCATCCTCATAGCTTACATCTCACTTGTAAGTGAGAACATACAATAGTTGATTTTCCATTCCTGAGTTACTTCACTTAGGATAATGGCCTCTGGCTCCATCCAAGTTGCTGCAAAAGACATTATTTTGTTCCTTTTTATGACTGAATAGTATTCCATCATGTATATATACCACATTTTCTTTATCCACTTGTTGGTTGATGGGCACCAAGGTTAGTTCCGTGTCTTTTCAATTGTGAATTATGATACTACAAACATGCATGTGTACATGTCTTTTTCATAGAATGATTTATTTTCCTTTGGAAAGATACCCAGTAGTAGCATTGCTGGATCAAATGGTAGTTCTACTCTTTGTTCTTTAAGGAATCTTCAAACTGTTTCCCATAGCGGTTGCACTAATTTACATTCCCACCAGCAGTGTAAAAGTGTTTCTTTTCACCTCATTAATGCCAACATCCATTATTTTTTGACTTTTTAATTATGACCATTCTTGCAGGAGTAAGGTGATATCTCACTGTGGTTTTAATTTGCATTTCTCTGATAACTAGTGATGTTGAACACTTTTTCATGTTTGTTGGCTGTTTGTATATTTTCTTTTGGGAAATGTTCTTTGCCCACTTCTGGCCACTTTTATTCATGTACTTTGCCAACTTTTTGATAGGAATTATTTATTTTTTAATTACTAATTTGTTTGAATTCCTTGTAGATTCTGGATACTGGTCTTTTGTAAGATGTATAGTTTGCAGATTTTTTCTCCCACTCTATGGGGTTAATGTTTACTCTGCTGATTATTTCTTTTGCTGTGCAGGAGCTTTTTAGTTTAATTAGGTCCCATTTATTTACTTTTCGGTTGTTGTTGCATTTGCTTTGGGGGGGTCTTAGTCATGAATTCTTTGCCTAAGAC
This sequence comes from Trachypithecus francoisi, assembly GCF_009764315.1. NCBI lineage: Eukaryota > Metazoa > Chordata > Mammalia > Primates > Cercopithecidae > Trachypithecus > Trachypithecus francoisi. Next base: position 128,092,187 of record NW_022681470.1, read on the forward strand.
AATGTTATCTTCTAGAATTTTTATGGTTTCAGGTCTTAGATTTAAGTCTTTAATCCATCTTGAGTTGGTTTTTATATAAGGTGAGAGATGGGGATCCAGTTTCATTCTTCTACATGTGGCTTGCCAGTTTTTTCAGCATCATTTATTGAATAGAGTGTTCTTTCCTTAATTTATGTTTTTGTGTGCTTTGTCAAAGATCAGTTGGCTAGAAGTATTTGGCTTCATTTCTGGCTTCTCTATTCTTTTCCATTTGTCTACTTTATATTTTAATATCAGTACCATGCTGTTTTGATAACTGCAGCCTTGTAGTATAGTTTGAAGTTGATGTATTTGTAGGGTTTCATGCTGCTATAAAAAGCTACCTAAGACTGGGTAATTTATGAAGAAAAGAGGTTTAATTGACTCATAGTTCTGCATGACTGGGGAGGCCTCAGGAAACACAATCATGGTGGAAGGCAAAGGAGAAACAAGTATCTTCTTCAAAAGGCAGTAGGAGAGAGAGTGTGCACTAAGAAAGCTACACACTTTTAAACCATCAAATCTCATGAGAATGCAGTCAGTATCATGAGAACAGCAAGACAGAAGTCCATCCCCATGATTAAATCACCTCCCACCAGGCCCCTCCCCTGACACATGGGGATTACAATTCAAGATGAGATTTGGATGAGGACACAGAGCCAACCTATATGATTTTGCCCCTGGTCCATCCCAAATCTCATGTCCTTCTCACGTTTCAAACACAATCATGCCTTCCCAACAGTCCCCCAATGTCTTGTCTCATTCCAGCACTAACCCAAAAACCCAAATCCAAAGTCTCATCTGAGACAAGACAAGTCACTTCCCACTATGGCCTGTAAAATCAAAAGCAAGTTAGTTACTTCTAAGATAAAATGGGGGTACAGGCATTGGTTAAATGTTCCCATTCCAATGGGAGAAATTGGCCAAAACAAAAGGACTATAAGCCCCAGCAAGTCCCAAACCCAACAGGGCAGCAATTAAATCTTAAGGCTCCAAAATAATTTCCTTTAACTCCATGTCTCACATCCAGGGAACAGAGCTGTAAGAGGTGGTCTCCCAAGGCCTTAGGCAGCTATGCCCCTGTGGCTCTGCAGGGTACAGCAGCTGCAACTGCTTTTACGGGCTGGTGTTGAGAACCTGTGGCTTTTCCAGGTACACAGTGCAAGCTGTTGATGGATCTACTATTCTGGGGTCTGGAGGATGGTGGCTCTCTTCTCACAGCTCCAGTAGGCAGTGCCCCATTGGGGACTACGTGTGGGGGCTGTGACCCCACATTTCCCCTCTGTATTGCTGTAGCAGAGGTTCTTCATGAGGGCTCTGCCCCTGCAGCAGACTTCTGCCTGGACGTCGAGGCATTTCTATATGTCCTCTGAAATCTAGGCAGAGGCACCCAAACCTCAACTCTTGTCTTCTGTTCACCCGCAGGGTCAACACCACATGGAAGCTGCCAAGGCTTGGGGCTTGCACCCTCTGAAACAATGACCCAAGTTGTACCTTGGCCACTTTTAAGCCATGGCTGGAACTGGAGTGACTGGGACACAGGGTGCCATGTCCAAAGGCTGCACAGAGCAGTCAGGCCCTGGGCCTGGCATGAAACCATTTTTCCCTGCTAGGCCTCCAGGTCTGTGATGGGAAGGGCTGCCTTAAGATCACTGAAATGCCCTGGAGACATTTTCCCCATTGTCTTGGTGATTAACATTCGGCTTCTCTTTACTTGTGCAAATTTCTACAGCACACAGCTGAGTTTCTCCCCAGAACATGCTTTTATCTTTTCTACTACATGGTCAGGCTGCAAATTTTCAAAACTTTTACACTCTGCTTCCCTTTTAAACATAAGTTTCAATTTCACACAATGTCTTTGTGAATGCATATGACTGTATGCTTTCAGAAAAAGCCAGGTCACCTCCTGAATACTTTGCTGCTTAATTTCCTTTTACCAGATACCCTAAATCATCTCTCTCAATGTCAAAGTTCCACAGGTCTCTAGGACAGGGCAAAATACTGCTAGTCTCTTTGCTAAAGCAATACCAAGAGTGATCCTTGCTCCAGTTCCCAATAAGTTTCTCATCTCAGCCTGGAATTCATTGTCCATATCACTATCAGCATTTTGGCCAAATCCATTCAGTAAGTCTTTAGGAATTTCCAAACTTTCCCATATCTTCCTGTCTTCTTCCGAGCCTTCCAGACATTCCAACCTCTGCCTGTTACCTAGTTCCAAAGTTGCTTCCACATTTTCAGATATCTTTATAGCAATGCCCCAATCCTGGTAGCAATTTTCTGTATTAGTCCATTTTCAAACTGCTATAAAGAACTACCTAAGACTGGGTAATTTATGAAGAAAAGAGGTTTAATTGACTCACAGTTCTGCATGGCTGGGGAGGCCTCAGGAAACTTACAATCATGGCAGAGGGCAAAAGAGAAGCAAACACCTTCTTCACAAGGCAGCAGGAGAGAGAGTGTGTGTGAGTGAAGAAAGCCACACTTTTAAACCATCAGTTCTCATGAGAACTCACTCACTATTACCAGAACAGTAATGGGGAAGTCTGCCCCCATGATTCAATCACCTCCCAGAAGGCCCCTCCCTTGACACATGGGGATTATAATTCAAGATGAGATTTGGGTGGGGACACAGAGCCAAACCATATCATTTGGATAATGTGATGCCTCCAGATTTGTTCGTTTTGCTTAGTATATTGCTTTGGCTACATGGGCTCATTTTTGGTTCTATATGAATTTTAGGATTGCTTTTTCTTGTCCTGTGAAGGACTTTATTAATAGAAAATTCATGGCCATAACCTATTTTGACATTGCTTCTGCAATCTTTTTCTTCTCCTCTTCTCTTCTCTTTTCTTCTCTCATCTATTATCTTGTCCTACTAGGACTTCAATCACATGCATGTCAGGCCTGTACCTATGTTCTATATGTAGAAGAGGCTTCTGATACACTTTATCACATCTCCTTGACACTACTAATTTCAGCACAGCCATGGTGGACAGCTCCATGTAGCTTTACAGTGTGTTACATCAAGCACCATCTCTATGCTCCAGTTCTCCAAAGCTGCAAAAGGCCACTCAGCCATGAGCAAGTGCAACCTAGAATGTGGGAGAGTTAACCCTCAACCAAATGGAGAGCAGTGAATGAATGCCCCAGCCTTTCCATCCTCCAGTAGGACAATTCTACTTTAAAATACGTTTTACATGATTCTTCAGAGGGTCTCCAGCAACATGGAGGTCTCTTTTCTTCTGTTCCTGCTGCTATAACAAAATACTACAGACTGACCGGGTACAGTGGCTCACTCCTGTAATCCCAGCACTTTGGGACGCCAAGGCAAAAGGATCACCTGAGGTCAGGAGTTCAAGACCACCCTGGCCAACATGGTGAAACCCCAGCTCCACTAAAAATACAAAAATTAGCCAAGCATGGTGGTGGATAACTGTAACCCCAGCTACTTAGGAGGCTGAGGCAGGAGAATCACTTCAATCTGGGAAGCAAAGGTTGCAATGATCCAAGATTGTGCCACTGCACTCCAGCCTGGGCAACAGAGCAAGACTTCATCTCAAAAAAGAAAAAAAACACAGACTGAATAACTGACAAATAATATAAATCTACATCATACAGTTGTGGAGGCTGGGAAGCCCAAGATCAAGGTGCCAGCAGATTTGATGTCTGATAAGATCTTGTTTTCTGCTTCCAAGGTAACACTTTCTTGCTGCATTCTCACATGGTAGAAGGGGCAAAAAGGGAGCAAACTCACCCACTCAAGAGTTTTTATAAGGATATTAATACCGTCCATGAGGGTGGAGCCTTCATGGCCTAATCATTTCATAAAGGTCCCTCTCAATACTGTTGTATTGGGAATTAAATTTCATCATGAATTTTGGAGGGACATTTAAACTACAGCAAGGTCCCAAGAGACCATCATAGTAACCTAGAAGTAAACCACAGAAGTAAACTTCTAAAGATACCCTTTTTTGACTTTTCTTTCTTCCCCTTTCAGACAGTTTCAGTAAAGTCAGGTAAACTTAATAAAAGGAGGGACTGAGCTGATTTGAACCAAGGAGTCAGTTTTTATAATGGCTTATAGATTTACAACCCTAAGATGTAAACTTCTGGGGAATCACAACTGGAAAACCGGAGTATTTATTAGGATCTCTCTTTTTTGTTAGGCCCTGAAGTGCAGTTTTTCTTCACCTAGTCCTATACGACTGCAAGCAGCTCTGTACACTTTCCCAGTCTCTTAGCCAATACTTAATAATTGGTACCAGGAAAGAAAGATGAAAGTAAAAAAAATTAAAATGTATAAATAAGCAAAAATAAAAGAGAAAAAAAGAATTGCCAAACATCTTACCTCTCTCTGTGCATTCTTTCCTTCTAGGATCTTGACTTCTAATGTCTTTGTTGCCTAGGCAGCTCTTCAATACCTTCAATCACGTATTTCTAAAAACATTTTGCAGTGTTTTTATTTGTTCTCAGCAGGAGAGTTAGTCTATAACAAGCTACATTGCTATTAATAGAAATGCCCATTAACTCTCATCTTCTCAACAATCCTATGAGGGAGATAATACTATCTCTTTTACTGCTGAGTAAATTGAGGCACAAAGAGGCCATGTATCTTCTTAAAGTTGCTAAAGCAGAAAATTTCAAACCTGGGCAGTTGGATTCCAGAAGCCATGTTCTTAACTTCTAACAGTCTGCCTAAATAAGCTGAGTCAGTGGCAGGACCAGGACTGAATCCCTACCCAAATCCAATACTCATTCCATGCGATGTGCTCACTAGTCATTACTTCCCTCTCTTTATTACTTTCCTTTCTTTATTGTATGCTTCTTTTCACTGCACCTTGTGCCAGCCTCGCAGTGTGTTTCATCATGCTATCTTTCTCTAATATTTTTTAGTTTGCTTCTTCTCCATCTCTAAGCTTATTTCCCTCTTTTGTAAAGTGCTTTGGAGTAAGGGTGAGTGATTGTTTGCCTTTTCAGTGCCTCAATTTCCTCATCTATAAACAGAAGATAATGACACACTCAGAAAAAGTCAGCTCTAAAATAAAAACACAATCAATGGGGAAGCTATTTTCTGTGTGTTTTTTTCTTGTTTGTTTATTTATTTTTTGTACTTCATGCCAAAGGGAGAGCTATTTTCAATGGTACTTAGAACCTTCTAAAAAAGGCTCTGATAAAGTAATTTATTTGCAAGAGAAAAACAAAAAATTGTCTGAAATAATTTCTGAATTGAAAAAGACTGCCAAAATTTCTCCTCACCCTTCAGTTCCTCTTTCTTTTTTGTCAGAACCTCCTTGTCTGAACCTAGTTCCCCTTTCTCCTCCTCCTCTTTCTTCTGCTGTTTTGGCTCCATTTTAGGAACACTCTGTGTTCAGCAGAGAAGAACCTGCCTAAGTTTATCAACCATAGTCAAAAGTTAAACTTATGGGCATATTTAAAGGATTCCTTGATTCTCTTCAGGACCCTATTGAATTTGCCAGAAAATTAAAATCAAACTTTTGAATTTATGATCCTGATTTTCTGATTCATATCAACTGGCTCAAATGTTAGTGTCAGAAAGTAAAACCAAATATTAGATAGCAAATTAATTGGAGAAATCCTTTAGGTGCTAAAGGATTTAGACTTCCACAAATTTTTGGAAGCAGATTGTGAACTGACCTACAATACTGCCAAAGCTTTGCTACACACTATTCCCTTAGTTCTTAAAGAATAGTTGAGTGGAACAAAATACAGCAATACCAACAAAATCTTAATGAGCCTGTAATATCATACTATGAGACCGTTGAAAAAGTGTTTAAACAATATTCACACCTAAAAGAAGAAAGTTATGTTAACCACCAAAATGATACTCCCTAATTCAAACTTTATAAACAAATCAGATGAGAGTTGATAATTATATTAAAGAGACACTACCCCAGTTGGACTACCTGTCAAACTCATGATCTAATTAATGTTGTGGGTCAAATGTCCCATACTCTAACCAGGGAAGAAAAGGAAGGAAAATTAAACAGAGAAGAAACACAAAGGAGGTAATGAGTTTACAACCAAAACAATTGTTCAGCCAAATCCTAACCTCTAAATGGCCTAATAAGTTCCAAAACTTACTCAATCCCCTTTTCAATTTCTGCAAAAAGCTTGGACATTCCAAAAAGGATTGTAGGTTATATACCACCCATACCTCCTTCTCTCAAAAGGGAGGAAATGTGTCTAGAATTAGAAGATAATATAGAATTATTAGGGTCAGCTGGGCCTGGTGGCTCACGCCTGTAATCTTAGCACTTTGGGAGGACCAGGTGGATGGATCCCTTGAGCCCACGAGTTTGAGATCAGCCTGGGCAACACAGCAAAACCCAGTTTCTAAAAAAATACAAAAAACTAGCAAGACACAGTGGCACACACTTGTGAACTAAGCTCTTATTTTTTTTTATCTTGCCCAAATATCTAAAGGGTCTGGGGAGTCATGCCCTACAAACCATAAATTCTCATCAGATGGGTTTTATTTAACCCTATATATTGTGAGTTACTTTCCAATTTGACTCTGGAATAACATTACACGATAAAGAAGAAAATCAAAATATTTTATCCCAAAGCATGTTTCTTTGCCACGTTTTGAAATGGCTCTCCAAAACTGTCTTTTGTCGGGGGAAATTTGCGTCTGTAAAAAATCTCTATTAACACAGCTAGATCTTTTTCTTCCAGGCCCTCCCAATCTTGAAATGATTAACTGAGAGTCTAGCAACTTTTAAAGGTCTGAACAGGAAACATTTGTCATCTATTGTCTCTGAGGGCAGCCACTATGAGACTTCAAAAGAACCTTGGTCTCCACAATCTTTTATTTTAACCTGAACATTTTCTTTCTATTGATCCCAGATCGTTAGACAAACTCAACCAATTGTCAACCAGAAAATGTTTAAATTTCTGGACTAGAAGGCCCCTCCTCCCGTCCCCCTCCCCCAAATTCAAATTGTCCCATCTTTCTGGACCAAATCAATGTATTTCTCAAATGTATTTGATTGATGTCTCATGCCTCGCTAATATGTATAAAACCAAGCTGCATCCGACCACCTTGGGCATATGTTCTCAGGACCTCCTGAGGGCAGTGTCATGGGCCAAGGTCAATTATATTTGGCTCAGAATAAATCTCTTCAAATATTTTACAGAGTTTTACTCATTTCCTTGACACACCTGTGGTCCCAGTTACTCAGGAGGCTAAAGTGAGAGGATCACCTAAGCCTAGGGAGGTCAAAGCTGCAGTGAGCTACGATCACACCACTGTACTCCAGCCTGGGTGACAGAGTGAGACCCTGTCTAAAAAAAAATTAAAAACTGAAAAAAGAATTACTAGATTCAAATTTTTTTTCAAAATCAGATTCTGTTAATTCACAAATTGCTATTCATATTGGCATGGGGGAAACTAAATTGTTAAAGAATAAAGAATTATAAGCTGTTAAAAGTATTGTCTGATCTCTTTGGCTTTTGGGCTACCAGAGATTACTTTGTAATGTGAGAGAGAACTTGACTTTTGTTTGTGCAATGGCTGGTAAGTCACTGGCAAAAACTATAGTTTCGGAAGTGGCTGACAGCAGTTGCAATGAATGGTTATTACTGCAAAGGTATTAGATAAAAAGGCAGGTTCGAACTTTTACCATCAAGAGATAAGGCTCCTGTTGGAGATGAACAGATCACAGAGTGGGCTGATTGCTGTTGGATTGCCTACTGTAAGGAACATGGCTGTGCTTTGGTCAAGGATGGGCTGAGGTAAGATGCTTACATCCTGCATGGTTCAGTGAGTTTGTAGCACAGGTGTGTAACTCCACTTGTTATCACAGCCATATAGCCATAACATGGGAAGGGCATCCCTTGGCCTTTGCCACTATTGTCTGTAAAAGGTATAATTGTGGCCAGGCACAGTGGCTAACACCTGTAATCCCAGCACTTTGAGAGGCTGAGGTGGGAGATCACAAGGTCAAGAGATTGCAACTATCCTGGCCAACGTGGTGAAACCCCATCTGTACTACAAATACAAAAATTAGCTGGGCATGGTGGTATGCACCTATAGTCCCAGCTACTTGGGAGGTTGAGGCAGGAGAATTGTTTGAACCTGGGAGGTGGAGGTTGCAGTGAGCTGAGGTTGCACCACTGCACTCCAGCTTGGTGATGGAGCAAGACTCCATCTCAAAAAAATAAGGGGGGCAGGTATAAATTGCCTTGCTGACACTGTACAAGCACACTTACACCCAGAGAAAGACAGAGAGAGTCAGAGCTGTCTGGATGGACAGTGGGGAGCCAGGACACAGCTCGGCCCACTCATGCACAGAGAAAGAGTTAAGCTGCTGACCCTGAAGGGAGAGCTGGTCACACAGCTGTGTGTGGGAGCCGCCAGACTAAGCAGCAGAGAGGAGGCGAACGGTGTGAGAGAGCTAGTGTAAGTAAGCTGCTGAATAAAACTATATTTCATCTGCCTGCGGCACCCTGAATATCCTTTCAACTATTTATTCATCCACCCACTCCCCTCGGACCTCAGTATGGGCTGAAACCTGGCCCTGAGCATGACAATTGGCATAGTTATGGACCTGATACCTACCACCCTTGAGAAACGTCTTTGTAGTGTGGTGCACTGTGGAAGTATCATGCAGCCCGGTCTTAGAATGTTTCCCTCTTTCTTGAACCTTAAACCCAAGATTCAATGGAAAAATGGGGTCCTTGATTTTTAAAGATCTAGACGCACTGCCTTCCAGTTGTGCCTGCTTTCATATACTTAAGAATTAATACTTAAATATATGAAAAGCAAACTGCAAGTGCTTTCTTTGCTCTATTAATTAAAAGGCTCCACCCTAAAGTCAGTAATCTAATTAAGAAACAAGGTAAACTGAAAATACCTATGTAACTAGTCTCCAAAATATGACTTTCTGGCATTAGCTGGCTATTTTCAAACTCTTTGTAAAAGAAATTTACATCTATACAAGAAATCTCCATTTGTAAGGGCATCTCCCTTACTGCTCTTAAACCACTAGAAATTTTTACAATGGGCAAGACTTGGTTTAGAGTTTACATAACAAACCTTATCTTATTGAAGATACTTTTCTTGGCAACCGTGTCTTGACTGAGCCTTTACCTATGTCCTTCTTTGTCTCATGAAATAATGGTGTTGGGCCGGGCGCGGTGGCTCAAGCCTGTAATCCCAGCACTTTGGGAGGCCGAGACGGGCGGATCACGAGGTCAGGAGATCGAGACCATCCTGGCTAACACGGTGAAACCCCGTCTCTACTAAAAATACAAAAAACTAGCCGGGCGAGGTGGCGGGCGCCTGTAGTCCCAGCTACTCCGGAGGCTGAGACAGGAGAATGTCGTAAACCCGTGAGGCGGAGCTTGCAGTGAGCTGAGATCCGGCCACTGCACTCCAGCCTGGGTGGCAGAGCAAGACTCCGTCTCAAAAAAAAAAAAAAAAAAAAAAGAAATAATGGTGTTTAGATCTAAATACTGTGCCTTGGGGATGTAAATTTTCACCTAAGAGTCATGTCTCTGTAAATGCAAATTTAAAGTTAGTTAACAATTGTTTAAGGTTTGATAGTCTAAAGTAGGGGAGAGAAATTATTTGAATTGGCAAATGAAAAACCTAATAAAGTTATAAAATCTGCTTCTGTCTATGTATATCTGTGTATATTCTGTCTGTATATCTACATGTTTATACATGAGTACATGAAATTTTACTATCAAAATACATGAAAGGGCTCTAATTGGCTTAAAGTAAAAGCAAGAACTTACATATTTTATCAGAAAAATAGACACAAACTCAAATGCCTTTGAGTTCACACAACTTAGGAAATCTTTAGTAAATAAGACTAGTTTAATATTGTTATTTTAATAAAAACAGATGTGTCTTCTAATCAGCAAAATACCCATGTATTTAACTTTAGAGTTCTTGCTTAGGTAGTGACTAACACATTAGGTAGCCTAACATTCACAGGATGTAAAAACGATTAACGAAGAAATAACTTGAGTTCATGGCTAGCTTCGTTTAATAAATTGTTCAAGCATAATTGATAATATTACCGGGGGTACTTGCTCCCAGAGCTCCCAAGATGGCGGTGGGCTGCTTCCAAAATGGTGGTGGGCCACTTACAAGATGGTGGCAAGCCTCGTCTTCTCTGACCTGGGGTTCTTGGCCTCACGGATTCCAAGGAGTGGAATCTTGGGTCATGTGGTGAGTGTTATAGCTCTATTAGAAACCGTGGGTCACAGAAGAAAACCATGGAACCCAGTGACTAGTGTTCAGCTCGATTAGTATGAACCCAGGAACTTAGCCATGCAGGAACAATGGCAAGCCTTTAGCCCAATCGGGAGCGGCAATGGGCACCTCGCTGGATCAGGAGCACAACAGACTCGGATCTGGAGGGACAGAGGTCAGCGACGGGTCTGCAATGGTGGCAAACAGCAGTGGTGGACAGCGAGCGAAAGCTTAGGCCCTAACAAATATAGACCAGAAGAGTGCAGTTGCAAGATTTAATAGAGTGAAAACAGAGCTCCCATACAAAGCGAGGGGACCCAAAGTGGGTTGCCATTGCTGGCTCGAATGCTTGGGTTTATATCCCAATCCTTGTCCCTCCCGCTGTGCTCTCAGGCAATAGATGATTGGCTATTTCTTTACCTCCTGTTTTTGCCTAATTAGCATTTTAGTAAGCCCTCTCTACTATCTGATTGGTCAGATGTGAGCAAAGTTGCAAGCCTTATGTTTAAAGGTGGAAGTGATCACCTTCCCAGCTAGGCTTAGGGATTCTTAGTCAGCCTAGGAAATCCAGCTAGTCCTGTCTCTCAATAAGAATGAATAAATATGTCATCTGAAGGAAAAAAGAAATAAAAATAAAATAAAAAAGGATAAATAAAATAAATACAAATGCAATAAAAGTTTATAAATGAACTTTTCATAGCTTTAAAATGTTCTTTCAAAAACTTAAAGTCATGTCATGTTAAATTAAGTATTAGATAATCATAAAATGTGTGAGTCATTTATAACGGTATAGAAAGGCTAAATATACTTCAATCTGTTAATAAACAAAAAAAATGACGAGTATCTTTCTAAAAACTATGAAATGGGCTTCACCTGCAAATACTGGTATATAAGTTTAAAATTACTAACTTCCTAGGCTTTCTTTAGATATTAGGGTTGCTAAGAGTTAAAATTGTAGTTAATATATATATAATCAAAACTACAAGATATAAGAAAAAAGAAAGTAAGATGTGGGCCAGGCATTGCGGCTCACATCTGTAATCTTAGCACTTTGGGAGGCTGAGACAGAATTGCTTGAGCCCATGAGTTTGAGAAAACATAGGTAACACAGTGAGACCCCCATCTCTGTAATTTGTTTTTAGTAGCCAGGCGTGGTGATGCACATCTGTAGTCCCAGCTAGCTATTCAGGAGGCTGATGCAGGAGGATTGCTTGAGCCCATGAGGTTGAGGCTATAATGAGCCATGATTGTGTCACTGCATTCCAGCCTGGGTGACAAAGCAAAAGATCCTGTCTAAAAAAAAGTAAGAAAGATGTGTTTTTGGTAAAGAAAGCTGAAGAGAGTAATTTTTTCTTTTGCATGAGGGAGAATTTGGTGTAGTCAAAATAGTGAGAAGCAAGCAAAAGTAAATTTTTGTCCTAAGGTAATATACCAATATAAAAAGGCAATACAGGACAAAACTGAAGGTTTAAGTAAGCTGTAGAAGGTTTGTGGAAGATTAATCTTGGGAAAGGAATTTTATGTGTGATCAAGTTGGCTAAAATTAGAACGGGGGGGCTCCCAAGATGGCTGAATAGGAACAGCTCCAGCCTCCAGCTCCCAGCGTGAGCAACACAGAAGATGGGTGATTTCTGCACTTTCAACTGAGGTACCAGGTTCATCTCACTGGGGCGTGTCGGACAGTCGGTGCTGGTCAGCAGGTACAGCCCGACCAGCGAGAGCTGAAGCAGGGTGAGGCATCGCCTCACCTGGGAAGCGCAAGGGGCAAGGGAATTCCTTTTCCTAGCCAAGGGAAACTGAGACACACAACACCTGGAAAATCGGGTAACTCCCACCCTAATACTGTGCTTTACCAAGGGTCTTAGCAAACAGCACATCAGGATTGTATCCCACACCTGGCCCGGAGGGTCCCTCGCCCACAGAGCCTCCCTCATTGCTAGCACAGCAGTCTGAGATCTAACTGCAAGGCGGCAGCAAGGCTGGAGGAGGGGTGCCCACCATTGCTGAGGCTTAAGTAGGCTTAAGTAGGAAGCTCGAATTGGGTAGAGCCCACCACAGCTCAAGGAGGCCTGCCTGCCTCTGTAGACTCCACCTCTGGGGACAGGGTGGAGTCTAAACGCTGCATAGCTAAACAAAAAGCAGCAGAAACCTCTGCAGATGTAAATGTCCTTGTCTGACAGCTTTGAAGAGAGCAGTGGTTCTCCCAGCACGGAGATTGAGATCTGAGAATGGACAGACTGCCTGCTCAAGTGGGTCCCTGACCCCTGAGTAGCCTAACTGGGAGACATCCCCCACTAGGTGCAGACTGATACCTCACACCTCACACGGCTGGGTACACCTCCGAGACGAAGCTTCCAGAGCAAGAATCAGACAGCAACACTCACTGTTCAGCAATATTCTATCTTCTGCAGCCTCCGCTGCTGATACCCAGGCAAACAGGGTCTGGAGTGGACCTCAAGCAAACTCCAACAGAACTACAGCTGAGGGTCCTGACTGTTATTAGGAAAACTAACAAACAGAAAGGACACCCACACCAAAACCCCATCAGTACATCATCATTATCAAAGACCAAAGGCAGATAAAACCACAAAGACAGGGAAAAAGCAGTGCAGAAAAGCTGGAAATTCAAAAAATCAGAGCGCGTCTTCCCCTCCAAAGGAACACAGCTCATCACCAGCAATGGAACAAAGCTGGACAGAGAATGACTTTGACGAGATGAGAGAAGAAGGCTTCAGTCAATCAAATGTCTCAGAGCTAAAGGAGGAACTATATACCCAGTGCAAAGAAACTAAAAACCTTGAAAAAAGAATGGATGAATGGATAACTAGAATAATCAATGCAGAGAAGACCATAGAACTGATAGAGATGAAAACCATGACATGAGAACTATGTGACAAATGCACAAGCTTCAGTAACCGACTCGATCAACTGGAAGAAAGAGTATCAGTGATTGAAGATGAAATGAATGAAATGAAGCGAGAAGAGAAGTGTAAAGAAAAAAGAGTAAAAAGAAATGAACAAAGCCTCCAAGAAATATGGGATTATGTGAAAAGACCAAATCTATGTCTGATTGGTGTGCCTGAAAGTGACGGGGAAAATGGAATCCAGTTGGAAAACACTCTGCAGGATATCATCCAAGAGAACTTCCCCAACCTAGTAAGGCAGGCCAACATTCAAATTCAGGAAATACAGAGAATGCCACAAAGATACTCCTCGAGAAGAGCAACTCCAAGACACATAATTGTCAGATTCACCAAAGTTGAAATGAAGGAAAAAATGTTAAGGGCAGCCAGAGAGAACAGTCGGGTTACACACAAAGGGAAGCCCATCAGACTAACAGCAGATCTCTCGGCAGAGACTCTACAAGCCACAAGAGAGTGGGGGCCAATATTCAACATTCTTAAAGAAAAGAATTTTCAACCCAGAATTTCATATCCAGCCAAACTAAGTTTCATAAGTGAAGTAGAAACAAAATCCTTTACAGACAAGCAAATGCTTAGAGATTTTTCACCACCAGGCCTGCCCTACAAGAGATCCTGAAGGAAGCACTAAACATGGAAAGGAACAACCAGTACCAGCCATTGCAAAAACATGCCAAACTGTAAAGACCATCAAGGCTAGGAAGAAGCTGTATCAACTAACGAGCAAAATAACCAGCTAATATCATAATGACAGGATCAAGTTCACATATAACAATATTAACCTTAAATGTAAATGGATTAAATGGTCCAATTAAAAGACACAGACTGGCAAATTGGATAAAGAGTCAAGACCCATCAGTTTGCTGTATTCAGGAGACCCATCTCACATGCAGAGACACACATAGGCTCAAAATAAAGGGCTGGAGGAAGATCTACCAAGAAAATGGAAAACAAAGAAAAGCAGGGGTTGCAATCCTAGTCTCTCATAAAACAGACTTTAAACCATCAAAGATCAAAAGAGACAAAGAAGGCCATTACACAATGGTAAAGGGATCAATTCATCAGGAAGAGCTAACTATCCTAAATATATATGCACCCAATACAGGAGCACCCAGATTCATAAAGCAAGTCCTTAGAGACTTACAAAGAGACTTAGACTCCCACACAATAATAATGGGAGACTTCAACACCCCACTGTCAACATTAGACAGATCAACAAGACGAAAGTTAACAAAGATATCCAGGAATTGAACTCAACTCTGCACCAAGTGGATATAATAGACATCTACAGAACTCTCCACCCCAAATCAACAGAATATACATTCTTCTCAGCACCACATCACACTTATTCCAAAATTGACCACACAGTTGGAAATAAAGCACTCCTCAGCAAATGTAAAAGAACAGAAATTATAACAAACTGTCTCTCAGACCACAGTGCAATCAAACTAGAACTCAGGACTAAGAAACTCAATCAAAACTGCTCAACTACATGGAAACTGAACAAACTGCTCCTGAATGACTACTGGGTACATAATGAAATGAAGGCGGAAATAAAGATGTTCTTTGAAACCAATGAGAACAAACATACAACATACCAGAGTCTCTGGGACACATTTAAAGCTGTGTGTAGAGGGAAATTTATAGCTTAAATGCCCACAAGAGAAAGCTGGAAAGATCTAAAATTGACACCCTAACATCACAATTGAAAGAACTAGAGAAGCAAGAGCAAACACATTCAAAAGCTAGCAGAAGGGAAGAAATAACTAAGATCAGAGCAGAACTGAAGGAGATAGAGACACAAAAAACCCTCCAAAAAATCAGTGAATCCAGGAGATGGTTTTTTGAAAAGATGAACAAAATTGATAGACCACTAGGAAGACTAACAAAGAAGAAAAGAGAGAAGAATGAAATAGATGCAATACAAAATGATAAGGGGGATATCACCACTGACCCCACAGATATACAAACTACCATCAGAGAATACTATAAACACCTCTACGCAAATGATCAAGTGGGCTTCATCTCTGTGATACAAGGCTGGTTCAACATACGCAAATCAATAAACGTAATCCAGCATATAAACAGAACCAAAGACAAAAACCACATGATTATCTCAATAGATGCAGAAAAGGCCTTTGACAAAATTCAATAGCCCCTCATGCTAAAAACTCTCAATAAATTCGGTATTGATGGAACGTATCTCAAAATAATAATAGCTATTTATGACAAACCCACAGCCAATATCATACTGAATGGGCAAAAACTGGAAGCATTCCCTTTGAAAATTGGCACAAGACAGGGATACCCTCTCTCACCACTCCTATTCAACATAGTGTTGGAAGTTCTGGCTAGGGCAATCAGGCAAGAGAAAGAAATCAAGGGTATTCAGTTAGGAAAAGAAGAAGTC
Source organism: Trachypithecus francoisi (assembly GCF_009764315.1). Classification (NCBI taxonomy): domain Eukaryota; kingdom Metazoa; phylum Chordata; class Mammalia; order Primates; family Cercopithecidae; genus Trachypithecus; species Trachypithecus francoisi. The sequence goes on from NW_022681470.1 coordinate 128,107,761, forward strand.
AAATTGTCCCTGTTTGCAGATGACATGATTGTATATTCAGAAAACCCCATCATCTCAGCCCAAAATCTCCTAAAGCTGATAAGCAACTTCAGCAAAGTCTCAGGATACAAAATCAATGTGCAAAAATCACAAGCATTCTTATACACCAGTAACAGACAAACAGAGAGCCAAATCATGAATGAACTCCCATTCACAATAGCTTCAAAGAGAATAAAATACCTAGGAATCCAACTTACAGGGGATGTAAAGGACCTCTTCAAGGAGAACTACAAACTTTCACAAAGCTCAGTGAAATAAAAGAGGACACAAACAAATGGAAGAACATACCATGCTCACAGATAGGAAGAATCAATATTGTGAAAATGGCCATACTGCCCAAAGTAATTTATAGATTCAATGCCATCCCATTAAGCTACCAATGACTTTCTTCACAGAATTGGAAAAAACTGCTTTAAAGTTCATATGGAACCAAAAAAGACCCCACATTGCCAAGACAATCCTAAGCCAAAAGAACAAAGCTGGAGGCATCATGCTACCTGACTTCAAACTATACTACAAGGCTACAGTAACCAAAACAGCATGGTACTGGTACCAAAACAGAGATACAGACCAATGGAACAGAACAGAGCCCTCAGAAATAATACCACACATCTACAACCATCTGATCTTTGACAAACCTGACAAAAACAAGAAATGGGGAAAGGATTCCCTATTTAATAAATGGTGCTGGGAAAACTGGCTAGCCATAAGTAGAAAACTGAAACTGGATCCCTTCCTTACTCCTTATACAAAAATTAATTCAAGATGGATTAGAGAAGTAAATGTTAGACCTAAAACCATAAAAACCCAAGAAGAAAACCGAGGTAATACCATTCAGGACATAGGCATGAGCAAAGATTTCATGTCTAAAACACCAAAAGCAACGGCAACAAAAGCCAAAATTGACAAATGGGATCTAATTAAACTAAAGAGCTTCTGCACAGCAAAAGAAACTACCATCAGAGTGAATAGGCAACCTACAGAATGGGAGAAAATTTTTGCAATCTACTTATCTGACAAAGGGCTAATATCCAGAACCTACAAAGAACCCAAACAAATTTACAAGAAACAAACAAACCACCCCATCAAAAAGTGGGCAAAGGATATGAACAGACACTTCTGAAAAGAAGACATTCGTACAGCCAACAGACACATGAAAAAATGCTCATCATCACTCACCATCAGAGAAACGAAATCAAAACCACAATGAGATACCATCTCACACCAGTTAGAATGGCAATCATTAAAAAATCAGGAAACAACAGGTGTTGGAGAGGATGTGGAGAAATAGGAACACTTTTACACTGTTGGTGGGACTGTAAACTGGTTCATCCATTGTTGAAAACAGTGTGGCAATTCCTCAAGGATCTATAACTAGAAATACCATTTGACCCAGCCATCCCATTACTGGGTATATACCCAAAGGATTATAAATCATGCTGCTATAAAGACACATGCACACGTATGTTTATTGCGGCACTATTCACAATGGCAAAGACTTGGAATCAACCCAAATGTTCATCAGTGACAGATTGGATTAAGAAAATGTGGCACATATACACCATGGAATACTATGCAGCCATAAAAACGGATGAGTTTGTGTCCTTTGTAGGGACATGGATGCAAATGGAAACCATCATTCTCAGCAAACTATCGCAAGAACAGAAAACCAAACATCACATGTTCTCACTCATAGGTGGGAATTGAACAGTGAGATCACTTGGACACAGGAAGGGGAACATCACATACCGGAGCCTATTGTGGGGAGAGGGGAGGGAGAAGGGATAGCCTTCGGAGATATACCTGATGTAAATGATGAGTTAATGGGTGCAGCACACCAACATGGCACAGGTATACATATGTAATGAACCTGCACGTTGTGCACATGTACCCTAGAACTTCAAGTATAATAATAATAATAAATAAAAATAAAAAACAAATTAGAAGAGAATTATTTAGAAGTTTTTCTAAAGTTTGAACATTAATATCAAAAGCATTCTGATGTATCTGGGCATGGTGGCTCATGCCTGTAATCCCAGCACTTTGGGAAGCTGAGGTGGGTAGATCACTTGAGGCCAGGATCTTGAGAAGAGAGGTCTTCTACCAAATGTACAGTTATTACAGGCACAGTCTTATGGTGAATCCTTAGGTTGGCTTCTTAGCATTGTGAGGCCTTTGAAAGTCTAATCTAAGAGTCCTTATGAGACCAGCCTGGCCAATGTGGTGAAATCCTGTTTCTACAAAAAATACCAGAAAATAAAATTAGTCGGGTGTGGTGGCATGCACCTGTAGTTCCAGCTACTGTGAAGGTAAAATCAAAAGCAAGTTAGCTACTTCCAAGACACAAAGTGGAAACAGGCAATGGGTAAATGCTCCCATTCCAAGTAAGAGAAATTGGCCAAAATAAAGGGGCTACAGGCCCAATGCAAGTTCAAAACCCAACAGGGCAGCAATTAAATTTTTTTTTTTGGAGACAGAGTCTTGCTCTGTCGCCCAGGCTGGAGTACAGTGGCGCGATCTTGGCTCACTGCAAGCTCTGCCTCCAGGGTTCACAGCATTCTCCTGTGTCAGCCTCCCCAGTAGCTGGGATTATAGGTGCCCGCCACCACTCCTGGCTAATTTTTTGTATTTTTAGTAGAGACGGGGTTTCACCGTCTTAGCCAGGATGGCCTCAATCTCCTGACCTCATGATCTGCCTGCCTCGGCCTCCCAAAGTGCTGGGATTACAGGTGTGAGCCACCATGCCCGGCCAGCAATTAAATCTTAAAGCTCCAAAATAATCTCCTGTGACTCCATGTCTCACATCCAGGGCACACTGATGCAGGAGGTGTTCTCCCAAGGCCTTGGACAGCTCTGCCCCTGTGGCTCTGCAGGGTACAGCCCCCATGGCTGCTTTCACATGTTGGTGTTGAGTGCCTGAGGTTTTTCCAGGCCCACAGTGCAAGCTGTCAGTGGATCTACCATTCTGGGGTTCTGGAGGACAATGGCCCTTTTCTCACAGCTTCATAGGCAGTGTCCCAGTGGGGACTATGTGGGGGCTCCAACCCCACATTTCCCCTCTGCATTGCCTTAGTCAATGTTCTCCATGCAGGCTCTCGCCCTGAAGCAGATTTCTGCCTGAACATACAGGGTGAAACCTAGGCAGAGACTCTCAAAGCTTAACTTTTGTCTTCTGCATACCCGCATGCCCAACACCACATGGAAGCTGCCAAGGCTCGGGGCTTGCACCCTCTGAAGCAACGATCTGAGCTGTACCGTGGCCCTTTTTAGCCATGATTGGAGTTGGAGCAGCTGGCACACAGGGTGCCATGTCCTGAGGCTGCACAGAGCAGCAGGGTCCTAGGCCCAGCCCACAAAACCGTTTTTCCCTCATAGGCCTATGATCTGTGATGGGAGGGCTGCCAGGAAGATCTCTGAAATGCCCTGGAGCCATTTTCCTGATTGTCTTGGCTATTCCTATTCAGCCTCTTTTTACTTATACAAGTTTCTTCAGCCAGCGGCTTGAATTTCTCCCCAGAAAATGGGTTTTTCTTTTTCTACTACATGGTCAGCCTGCAAAATTTTAAAACTTTTGTGCTCTGCTTCCCTTTTAAACATAAGTTCAGACCATCTGTTTGTGAACACATATGACTGTATGCTTTAGAAAAAGCTAGGTCACATCTTGAATGCTTTGCTGCTTAGAAATTCCTTCTTCCAGATACCCTAAATCATCTCTCTCAAGTTCAAAGTTCCACAGATCTCTAGGGCAGGGGTAAAATGCTGCCAGTCTCTGTGCTAAAGCATAGCAAGAGTCACCTTTATTCCAGTTTCCAACAAGTTCCTTGTCTCCATCTGAGACCATCTCAGCCTGAACTTCATTGTCCATATTACTATCAGCATGTTGGTCAAAGCCATTCAACAAGTTTCTATGAAGCTCCAAACTTTCACACATTTTCCTGTCTTCTTCTGAGCCTTCCACACTGTTCCAACCTCTGTCCATTACCCAGTTCCAAAGTTGCTTCCACATTTTTGGATATCCTTATAGCAGTTCACCACTACTTCAGTATCAATTTACTGTATTAGTCTGTTCTAACACTGCTATGAAGAAATACCTGAGACGGGGTAATTTATAAAGAAGAGAGCTTTAATTGACTCACAGTTTTGCATGGCTGGGGAGGCCTCAGGAAATTTGCAATCATGGTGGAAGGCGAAGGAGAAGCAGGGACTTTCTTCAAAGGGCGGCAGGATGGAGTGAGTGCAAGCAGGGGAAATGCCAGATGCTTATAAAACCATCAGATCTCGTGATACTCACTCACTATCATGAGAACAGCATGTAGGAAACGGCCCCCATCAACTAATTACCTCCACCTGGTCCTGCCCTTGACACACAGGGAATGTGGGGATTACAATTCAAGATGAGATTTTGGGTAGGGACAAAGCCAAACCATACGGCACAAGATATCAATCAATACATGTAAGATTTACATTGGCTTGATCTGGAAGGATGGGACAACTCAAAGCAGGGGCTTTCAGGTCATAGGTAGATTTAAGCATATTCTGATTGGCAATTGGCAATTGGCAATTGGTAGCAGTCTTCAGAGAAAACAGATTGTAAATGTTTCTTATCAGACTTAAGGTTTGTGTTGATGTCAATAAGATATGTCCGACCCCTCCCCCTCTTCCTGTCAGTCATGGCCCGAGCCAGTCTTTTAGGTTAAATTTTAGAGTGTCCTGGCCAAGGAGGCAGTCCATTCAGATGGTTGCAGGGAGGCCTTCGAATTTTATTTTTGGTTTACAGTCTGAAAGGACTGGGAACCCCAAGACACGTAAGCTATCAAGCAGTACACTCTTTGTTCTGAATGTGCCAAGCTCTCGGTGTAGTTTGTCTTTTTTTTTTCTTTTTTTTCTTTTTTTAAGAGACAGGGTCTGACTCTGTCACCCAGGCTGGAGTGCAGTGGTGCAATAATAGCTCGCTGCATCCTCAAACTCATGGGCTCAACGGATCCTCTTGCCTCGGCCCAGTGGCTGGGACTACAGGTGTGTACCACCATGCCTGGCTAATTTCTCTCTTTTTTTGTTGTTTAGGGGAGTGGGAGATGTTGCCCAAGCTGATCTCAAACTCCTGGCCTCAAGGGATCCTCTTGCCTTGCTTCCCAAAGTGTTGGGATTAGAGACGTGAGCCACCACTCTCCGCCAGGGAAGTCTGTCTTCATAAGAAGTCTTACCCATAAGGGACTTTCGTTGCCTCAATTTTTGTTGCCTTGTTAGTTCTGGGAAAGTCTAATCCAAAGAGAACCTACCTGTTGTCACCAATTAAAGGATCTGTGACTGGTAGTCCCCTATGACCTTGTGGGTTATTTAAGTGTAGAGGCTAAAGCAATTCCATTTTGAATGCTTATCCACCATATTGACTTCTGATTACCTGTTCTGAGAATACCTCTAAGATTTCTACTTTACTGTTACAGTAAATTCTGCCCTTAGGTCAAATAACCTTGACTTTAAATCCTGCCCTTAGGCAGATTCATATAGCAGTTTTGCCTTTCCCTGCATGTTGGCTTCATTTGTCCTACACATTCCTCACCTGTAGTGTGTAAACCCTGGGCCTGGGAGGGTAAATGGTGCAGGGATGCACCATCTTATCTTGCCATCAAACAAGACATAGAGATGGCTTCTGTTTGTTAAGTCCCTATTAAATGTTTCTTCCTGAGAAACTGGATTGTCAGCCTGTTTCTTCAGCCTCTTAGCTTCCTTAAATTTTGGGGGTAGATTTGTATAGACTTGCTCCCTGCAGAACATGAAGAAACAGTGCACACAAACACTGTTCTTTACCATCTATGACTAGAGGTTTTTGCTATTTTGGCCTATTTCTGGGAGTGAATTTGGGGGAATCATGGGAATTGCCTGTTCTATGCCCTCTCCAGGGACATGCTAGCTTATGTGGTAGACACTTATTCCAAACCTGGAAAATTACCTGCTGGTCGATCCATGAAGAGGTTTATTGAATTGAGTTGCTATTGAAATAAATACACAGTTGGAAATTCTAATCATTAGTGGCCAGAAGATGGATCCTTTGGACTAGAAAGACTCCTATATTTGAAAAAGATTTTACTCCATTCTAAGTAACTGCCTTATTTGTATTTGTGGGAGGATCAAATTGAAAGAAAGATACATATTAGTGCCATGACTAGCCTTAGAAATTCTCCTTAAAAAAAAAAAAAAGCAGAAATTAGATTTAAAACAAAGTTAAAATCCTTTGTACACTAAAACTGCCTGCTTTGGATTCCCCACAGGGTTTAAAAAGAAGACATTTCAACTTGTAGTCTAGTATTGTATTCCTAGACATAGGCCAAGCTAACTTTGGGAAGAACTTAGTTTATAGTTTAATCTTAAAGCAAAGATGATAATAACCCCTTCCCCAAGCTAACTCACCTTTGCCATGCTCTGAATGAATTGATTCTGTCTGTAGAGCAGGCAGGAAGAACTCATTGGGTGATTACAGGTTTGATATTCGTGTAACTCTTGACTTTTGTGGTACCCATTTATTATTGTTTTTGTTCCCTTCCATAGACAGCTTTCAATTTCCTGTCTTACTAATTGTTTGTCTCAAAATATGTATGTGTGTGTGTGTGTATATATATATGTTAAAAAATTTATATGTTTCATATGTTTCATTCCTCTGTCTGCTTTCTTTCCTGTTGGTATAACTTTTTGCTTAGAAAAACATAAAACTTCATTGACTTTTTTGAGAAGTTTTAAATCTCCTCAAACTGGCTTCCCTGAGACTTGTTATCTCATTTACTTTTATTATTCCTTCCTTTTTTGCCACCTTTAATACCACATGAAGAGATCTAGAGGGGACTCCTAGCAACTATGACACTCCTTAAAGAAGACAAAAAAGGTGCCTCTGACCACATTTTGGGGTCTTCTGTCTTCTTCATGAAGCACCAAAAGTCATGAGCAGGTTCTTCTCAGGTCTAAAGCTCTGCTCTCATTTGCACTGAGTTCCCTGATAGCTTTGGCTTTGAGGGTACCAGAAGTTATTTTGTACTATGAGAGAACACCTGGTCCTTCAATGTGCAATGGCTGGCTCTAAATTCAGTGGCTGCAGTCACTGGTGAGGGCTACAGTTTTGGAGGTGGCTGACAGTGGTTGCAATGAATGGGTATTACACAGGGGCTACTCTCTCTCTCTCTTTTTTTTCATGGTTAGATTTTTTTTTTTTAAGTACATTTTGGAAACTTGGAGGCTGTAGGAACACTCACCACCAAAGGATAAGACTCCTATGGGGGATAGGCTGATGACAGAGTGGGCTGGAGTCCTACCAGCCTTGGGGGACTTGTATTGAGTCACCCACCAGCCTTGGGGGACTTTCCTTCCACTGAGATACACTGTAGAAGACTGCACGACCTGTTTCCATGACCTTTCTCTCTTGGACTTTTGCCTCCACTCTGGGGACCTGGAATTCAGTGTGAAAATGAGGTCATAAATTTCTAGGATCTAGGTACTCTGCCTGCCAGCTGTGTCTGCTTTTCACAAATACCAGTAATTAGGCCCAGGAAACTGTAAACACTTTATTGGCACTATTCATTAATGGGCTCCACCCTGAGCTCAATAGTCCAATTGGAAAATGGAGACTAAATTGAAAACTACCCAACTAAAATTGATCTCCTTATAAAATCCTGTGGTGAATTCCTATAATTTTGTGTTACCTAGGCATCTAGTTTTAATCTGTCTCTAACACACCCTGACTTCTTCTTCAGAAAGTTTAAATTCTCTTTGTGCTGTGAGATATAAATGTGCTACACTGTTTTCTCTAAAAAAAAAAAAAAACTTTTATAAGGGCTTTGACTATGTGGGACAGATAAACTTTAACTTGTTCCATTTATAATGACACGGTTTTAATTCAACTGTCCTTTAAATGAGTTTTGCCTATCTTGTTGCTAAAATTTTTAAATCAATGCTATAAAATCTACTTATGTTTGTCTGTCTGTATTCTATGCAAACGTGCACATGGCTGCCTTTTTATATTATCTACATGGTACCAAATTCACTTATAAATAAATGAGTGTTCATAAACTAAATAATCAGCCAAAATGCTTTTCAAGTTCATGTAAATTTAGTAATATCTGGTAAAGAAAAACTAATTTTTATTTATTTATTTATTTTTTATTTATTTATTTTTTTAGTAGAGACGGGGTTTCTACGGGTTTTTTTAGTAGAGACCGTGTTAGCCAGGATGGTCTCCATCTCCTGACCTCATGATCCGCCCGTCTCGGCCTCCCAAAGTGCTGGGATTACAGGCTTGAGCCACCGCGCCCGGCCCAAAACTAATTTTTAAATTGTTGGTAAGGCCAAGTGCAGTGGTTCACGCCTGTAATCCCAGCACTTTGGGAGGCCAAGGCAGCAGGACTGCTTGAGCTCAGGAGTTTGAGACAACATAGGGAGGCCTTGTCTTTACAAAAAGTAAGAAACAAAAATTAGCTGGGTATAGAAGCACCTGCCTGTACTCCCAACTACTTGGGGAGCTGATGTGGGAGGATTGCTTGAGTCTAGGAGGTGAGGTTTCAGTGAGCCATGATTGGGCAACAGAGCAAGACCTCACCTCTACAAAAAAATGTATAAATTAGCCAAGCACAGTGGTATGTACTTGCAGTCCTAGCTATTCAGGAGGCTGTAAGGTGGAAAGACTGCTCGTGCTCAGGAGATCAAGATTACAGTGAGCTATAATCATGCCACTGTACTCCAGCCTGAGTGATAGAGACTCTGTCTCTAAAAAAATTAAAATAAATAAAATTTGCTTTTCTCTTTTGAAAAAGATTCTTGTGTAGTATTAATGTGACAGTAAAAAAATTTTTGTTGCTCATTTTTCAGTAAATTGCAAAAATGTGGGGACAGGGTAAGAGAAGGACAGATAGACTCTGTTTGCCTCCAGCTGTCTTTATTAGGCCTTTTGATAGTTTAGAAAACTGAGTCCCCTCTCTACCATAAAGAAAAGATTTTTGCTTTTTGAATTATTTTAATGATCAGTTTTGCAAAATGAATGACCTATGATCCTATTTCTGTTCCAGTGTTTTAAATCTTTGACATATTTGACAGGCTTCCCAAAATCAAATTTCAAATTCATAAATTAAGTCTTTTTTACTTCAAAATAACTTTTAGACACTCCAGAAGGGTCCCTGGAAGTACAAGAGAGACATATTAGGCTTATTTGGTACGTTAAAATCATGCAGGAAGGATTGTGAAATAAGAAATAATGTTTAGCCTTTTTTGAGTCATATTTGTATAAATGTGTTAGTATGTGTTCAAAATTGAATGAGATTCTTAAAAATCTGATATGTCCTGGTATGTGTTATTAGTCACAATTATGGATATTGCGTAAAGTTGTTGTAGGCCACAAAAAATGACCAAATTTCCTTGTCAACTGCATCTTTAATCATGGTTATTTTAAGGCTCATTGTTCACAATTAAGCATCTGTGGCTTTATGCTTATGCTCTTGTTTTCTGAAAGTTCTTTAGAAATCTTTTCTGTTTCCCAGGCGGGAGTGCAATGGTGTGATCTCGGCTCACTGCAACCTCTGCCTCCCAGGTTCAAGTGATTCTCGTGCCTCAGCCTCCTGAGTAACTGGGACTACAGGTGTGCACCACCACGCCCAACTAATTTTTTGTATTTTTAGTACAGACGGGGTTTTGCGATGTTGGCCAGGCTGGCCTCAAACTCCTGACCTCAGGTGATCTGCCTGCCTTGGTCTCTCTCTTTATAAGTCTTAAAGTTTTGTGTCTTTAAGGAAATTCATGGAAAAGACTACAACAAATAATCTTGAATACATGTTTCTGATAACTTTAAGATTGAATCACGTCTGTAGTCCCAGCACTTTGGGAGGCCAAGGCGGGAAGATCACTTGAGGCCTGGAGTTCAAGATCAGCCTGAGCAACGTAGTGAGACCTCATCTCTATTTTAAAAATTTGTTTTCTTTTTCTGTTTTTATTTTTAACAGCAAGCTCATCCTTTCAAAATTTTTTTAAAGAAATCAAGATTGAATCATTAGATGGGGTAAAACAATTTCAGAACACTAGTAGAACAAAAGTGGACTCATAAAATTGCTATTGTTCCATGTGATGATACATGGATGAGACTGAACTGATGAAAAACTGAAATAGTTATAGTTTGTTTTTTTTTTTTTTTTTTTTTTTTTGAGATACAGTCTCACTCTGTCACCCAGGCTGGAGTGCAGTGGTGCGATCTCTGCTCGCTGGAAGCTCTGCCTCCGGGTTCACGCCATTCTCCTGCCTCAACCTCCCAAGTAGCTGGGACTACAGGTGCCCGCCACCACGCCTGGCTAATTTTTTTTTGTATTTTTAGTAGAGACGGGGTTTCACCGTGTTAGCCAGGATGGTCTTGATCTCCTGACCTCGTGATCTGCCCGCCTTGGCCTCCCAAAGTGCTGGGATTGCAGGCGTGAGTCACCGCGCCTGGCTCTGAAATTGTTTTTTAACCACAACTTTTTATTTGAAATATTGCTGATTCTTTTTTCCCCAGAGTACAGAAAACATTTTTCTTTTAAGCTATTTATAGCTTACACCAATTAAGTATACTTTTGTGAGCAAAATTGAAATATTTACCTTTCTCTTTATTTGATCCCTCCAAAATTTAGAAACTATTTGCGAGCATTCTTATTTTATGACAATATAATTATTTGCATAGATTCAGTAAGAATCTGTTTTCTTTTGTAATAGTACACAATTTGAAATGCAGATTATTTTACCGAGGCTTAGACTGGAATGTTGTATTTTTAGAAATGACCAGACGGCTTTGAGGAATTGAGGTTCACTTTAGAAAGCCAGTAGACTTGGAAAAAGACTGGCCTGGTATGTTGTCTAGGCAGTTCCCTTACAAGGTCCCTGACCTTGAAGTAAGTAAAGAATCCCACTTTTGGACAGACCCAGGAACCTCAAGGTATTTTGAGAACCTTTAGAAGAAAGATATTCCCCCAAGTTTTTGTACAGGTATTAGAGTGTTTGGCTTGGCTCCTAAGAATGTTTTTTTTTTTTTTTGGTGTAGGTGGGGTTTCACCATGTTGCCCAGGCTGATCTCTAGCTTCTGAGCTCCAGCAATCCACCCACCTCGGTCTCCCAAAGTGCTGGGATTACAGGCATGAATCATCACACTCAGCTCTGGCTTCTAAGCTTTTAAAAAGTCTAATCTGAGATTTTTTATGAAAATGTTTCAACAAACCAACTTAAAAGAGCCTATGTGATAAATCACTATTCTTCCTGTACTTTATGCAAATAATCAGGCCAGGTATAAGACTAAAACGTAATTTTGCAAATAAATTGGACTTTCTATGACTTATGTCTGTTGGAAGTGGGCAACTAAAGAAAGAAAAACTATGTTTCAGAAGAAAATTATCATGTACCTGTTATTAAATTCCTAACCTTGTCCATTGTTTTGGGGTTTTTATTATTTTCCTTGCAGGAAATCCTGAATCCTGAATTCTTTCCTGGCTATAAGTCTCCAAACTAATGTTTCTAAATTTTTCTTCCATTTTTCTGACTTGGACTCACTAAAATTGAAACTCTCTTTCTCCTGAAGTTCTATGAGCTGAAGCTCATGTATAAACAACCTTGTAACATACAAACTATAAACCATAAAAATCTGTCAGATTGCCACTGCCTGCCTGCTCCAACTAAAGATGTTTCAAACCCAAATCTCAATAGACTGCCCTCACAAAAAATATTTTCCTTTTCACTTTAGATACTAACTTTAAAAGTAGACCTGTGACTTTGCTCTTTTTAGTGTACAAAAAATGAATCTAAGTATTTTAGAACTTTTATATCCACCATAGAATTACAGATCAGCTAGCTGTTTACCAAACCCACTTCCTCTTCTTCATGGATAAAAAGCATCCCTTGAAATTAGGTGTGGCTGTGTAGAATGAATTCAGGGCAATAGAATGTGAGTGAAAGTGATTTATGCTACTTCCTGTTCTGGACCATAAAAACTACCCATGAACGATCTGCATGCTGCTCTCTCTCTTTCCCCTTCTACCAGCTAGATGTTGATTGACTACATTAAGCAAAGACAGTTTCCTCCAACCACTGCCTTCCAATCTCCCATTAACACCCAGCTCCCTGATAGCCATTACATTTTTACATGAGAAAGAAATTTCTACTTAAGCCATTGAGATTTGATGGTTTATCTGCTTCAGTAGCTAATAGACCCTTAACTAAAATAACCATCATCCATTTAAAAAATACACAAACAAGCCCTTCTGAAACAAAGTAATTTTAGATTATTCCTTTTTCTCTTCCAAGTCATATTCCCATCCCAGTTCTCCCATAGTACATTATCCAAATATATTTTATGCTTGAATCTTTAATTGGCTACAGTATTGTACTTCTCTGCAAACATTATGAAACCTATTTGTTTCCTCTGTTCATAAAGCTCTAAATGTTGGAAAAATACTTTATATAGATTTATTATTACAATTATTAGTAAAGGGTACAAAACTGGAGCCTCAGGCCAGTTCACATAAGAGAGAATTCAGGCCAAGTGCGGTGGCTCACGCCTATAATCCTAGTACTTTGGGAGGCTGAGGCAGGCGGATCACCTGAGGTCAGGAGTTTGAGACTAGTCTGGCTAACATGGCAAAACCCTGTCTCTACTAAACTCACAAAAATTAGCCAGGTGTGGCGGGTGCCTGTAATCCCAGCTACTTGGGAGGCTGAGTCAGGAGAACCGCTTGAACCCAGGAGGCAGAGGTGGCAGTCACCCGAGATCACACCACTGTACTGCAGCCTAGGTGACAGAGCAACACTCTGTCTCAAAGAAAAACAAAAGAGAGAGAGAGAGAGAGAGAGAGAGAGAAGGATTCATTATGCCACCAGTCCCCTGAACACCGTGTCAAAGACAGTCATCTTAGACACAACCCAGAGAAACACTGAGTCCACCCAGGACACCTACCCAGACAGCCAGGACCACACAAGAACAAGGTAAGAAGCTAGGTGGACTTCAGCAACTTGGTTTGGACAGCAGTACCTGCCTGCCCAGCATGACGTGGGACAAATTCATCCCAGTCCCTAAGCCATTCCAAAAACATGCAGTTTTTTTCAAGGTGGTAATGGGAGCCATGATTTATAGCCACTTGGTCAGAAGTATTGGTAACACCCCACTACTTGCGATTTGTGCCTGAAGTGGGAGAAGTCTTGTGGGACTGAGCCCTTAACCTGTGGAATCTGACACTATCTCCAGGTAGATAGTATCAGAATTGGATTGCATTAAAGGACATCCAGCTGGTGTCAGCTGCAGACTTGATTGGATGTGGGGAAATACCACCATACATCTGGTCGCAAATGTGTTCTCTGTTAAGTGTGCCAGTAGAGAGAAAAAGCAGTTTGGTTTTTCCTCTTACAATGTATACTCTGAGAGTCTCAGGTATCACACAGTCCACCTGTGAGATAGGCTACATGTCTATTTGGGGTAGTTAAGGGGCTCTGCTCCACATTGTGAAAACAAGTTGCATAAGCATCTTAGTCTATTTGGGCTACTATAACAAAATACCTGAGACTGGGTAATTTAGAAATAATAGGAAGGTATTTCTCACAGGTCTGGAGGCTGGAAAGTCCAAGATCAAGGCACCAGCAGATTTTTTGTCTGTTGAATGCTTGCTCTCTTCTTCAAAGATGGTATCTCTTAACGCATTGTCACATGGCAGAAGGGGTGAACAGCTCGCTGCACCTGTTTTATAAAGTCACTAATCCTATTCATGAGGGCTCCACCCTCACGGCTTAATCACTCCTAAAAGCCTCCACATCTTGTGTGTGTGTGTGTGTGTTTTTTTTTTTTTTTTTTTTATTCAAGGTTAGTCAACTGCAGTAGTGAGAAGGGGGAAAGAGTAGAACAAGGAATTCTAGATCTGTAACTGACTGTGAACAATCGAGATAACTGACTACCTTCGGATGAGCCAGCCTCCACTTCTTAAATATTATCTAATTGGCAATTAAGTTTCAACAATAAATTTTGGGGGACACATTCAGACCATAGGAATAAGCAACAAATAAATCTTTATTGTTTCGAACTACTGAGAATTTAGGGCTGTTACTATAGCAAAATCTAGGTCATCCTCACTTAAGGTAGATATGGTTATCTAAAGTGGGGTGCTGCCATAACAAGAACATAAAACTTTTAAGAGAGACAGCACGGAGCAAGAAAATTGTTTTCAGAGTTTCAGAGAGCAATCCATGTGATGCAGTAGTGAAACATTTAATAAAATTGTTATCTACAATAACTTGGAAGATAGGTCATGTACTTAATAAATTTGTAGCATAGTGGGAAGGCTGGAAAACAGAATGTTGTGTGTTATTTGCTATTGGCTGCATTTACAAGCTATTACAAGAAAGAGATGAGCTGAGAAAAAGAATTGACCATTTTGTAAGCAACGAAGGGAATCAAGAGTACACCAATTTGAGGATCTACTTGTAGAGTTGAAAGAGGCAACTACTTCTCAATCTCAAATAGTTAAAGACAAATTTGAGAAATGTTTGGAATGAGAAAGGGTAACTAAAATTTAGCCTGGAGGCAATGTATCAATTTAAGACAGTGGCTATTCTACCAATTTTTTAAAAATTCTGAGTGAATTAATAGGTCCCAGATTAAAGGCCCAACCAAGGCTACTTGGAACATGTTACTTCACAAATTTCTCACTATCAGCATGGGCGTATTAACTCTTACCCAAAGCCCATGTTGCAGCAGGACTTTACCACTTTACCAGACCGAGGCTTAGATCACATAGCAGAAAATGTTATATCGATGCCAGGTCTCTGTGTGCAGCAGAGCTGGTATATGAAGAGCGGCAGCAAGTGATCTAGAATGAATGCTTTGGAAGAAGCTGATCGAACAAATGGCACACACTGATCCTCTATGGAAGGGGCTTTCAGAAAGAAGGTGGGACAGCACCTGTTTAAAAATAGACCCACAGATGGCCCTCCCAATTCATTTTTCGGGTCATTATACCCAAAGATTATCCAGGTTATAGAGACTATAGAATCTAACTGGCAGTGTGGATGACACACCTTACAGAGGATTCAGTGCCACTCTGAAAATAGTAAAGGTGTCTATTGTTTACAGTATGATGATGAAAAATTATCAGTGGCCTACAAGATAATTTTATTAAGGTGAATGATTGATTTTTGTATGTATTATTTTTAGAATTATGGTTATATATTAGAGACTAGTTTGATGATCTTTTCATTTACTCCAGATTGTTTTTTTATCTCTTCTACTCAATCTTGGTAGCTCTCGGTGTAGTTCTAAAGAACTGGAGCCAGAGTATTTCCCTGTAACTAACATAAGACCCGGATTGTCTCACTTCTTATCTTTCTCTAAGCACATTCACATTCTATATTCTGTATTACATGTAAATAGAAAATATCCCAGAATCACAGGACTCTTGATTACTTTGCTAGCTGGTAAGAGTACTGCTAGTTTATAAATCAAAGCCATTATCTTTTATGGTTTCTGAGAAGGACTCAAATAATAATACAGTAGAATGATAGAGTAACTTATATTGTTTTTGATAGTAGATAAACTGGATTATTTCTCCATGTTTAATCTGTGTGACGGCCAATCTGACCTGATTTTGTTTTACACTGTTTGTATTAGTAGCTTATTTTCTCATACTTAAGAAAACAGTAAGATTTTTTTTAACTTTGTTAAAAAAAATTATAATTTACAAACAGGGAAGTTTGCTCTTTTGGTGTACAATTCTGAGTTTTGATAAACACACAGAGACATGTAACTGTAACAACAGTCAAGATACAGAACAGTTCTCTTTTTTTTTTTTTTTGGAGATGGAGTCTCGCTCTGTCGCCCAGGCTGGAGTGCAGTGGCCGGATCTCAGCTCACTGCAAGCTCCGCCTCCTGGGTTTACGCCATTCTCCTGCCTCAGCCTCCCGAGTAGCTGGGACTACAGGCGCCCGCCACCTCGCCCAGCTAGTTTTTTGTATTTTTTAGTAGAGACGGGGTTTCACCGTGTTAGCCAGGATGGTCTCGATCTCCTGACCTCGTGATCCACCCGTCTCGGCCTCCCAAAGTACTGGGATTACAGGCTTGAGCCACCGCGCCCGGCCGAAAGTTGCCGAAGATCTTATTATTGTGTGAAATATTTAAAAGCATTAGAGACAAATTTGTCTGTATATTTCTTTCATAAACTATATTTATAATGCTATGTTCCAGATATTGTGATGTGTTCAGCATCATCTCTGCCTATCCTTTTACTGTATTGCAGGGGCTAGGCAACATAGAAATTTCCTTAGACTCCCTTGCCAGCAGGGTTCCTGTTTTTATTTTGGTTTGTTTTTAATGTTTGCAGGTATATAGCAGGTGTATACATTTATGGGGTACATGAGATATTTTAATACAGGCATACAATATGTAATAATCACATCAGAGTAAATGGGTATCCATCATCTCAAGCATTTATCTTTTGTGTCACAAACAATACAATTACACTCTTGTTTTTAAATGTACAATTATTGTTGACTGCAGTCACCCTGTTGGGCTATCAAATACTAGATCTTATTCATTCTATCTAACTATATTTTTGTATCCATTAACCATACCCACTTCCCCACCCCCTCTCCCAGTACCCTCTCCAGTCTTTGGCAGTCATTATTCTACTCTCAATCTCTGTGAGTTCAATTGTTTTAATTTTTAGCTCCCACAAATAAGTGAGAATATGTAAACTCTGTCTTTCTCCAACTGGCTTATTTCACTTAACATAGTGACTACCAGTTCCAACCATGTTGCTACAAATGACAGGATGTCATTGTTTTTTGTGGCTGAATACTACTCTATTTTGTATATATACCATATTCTTTATCCATTCATCTGCTGATGGGCACTTTGGTTGCTTCCAAATCTTGGCTACTGTGAACAGTCCTGCAATAAACATGAGAGTGCAGAAATGTCTTTGATATACTGACTTCCTTTCTTTTGGGTATATACACAGCAATGGGATTGCTGGATCCTATGGAAGTTCCATTTTTAGTTTTTTGAAGAATCTCCAAACTGTTCTTCAAAATGGTTTTACTAATTTACATTCTCACCAACATTGTACAAGGGGTCCCTTTTCTCCACATCCTCGCCAGCATTTGTTATGCCTGACTCTTGGAAAAAGGCCATTTTAACTGGTGAGATGACATCTTATTGAGTTTTGATTTGCATTCCTCTGATGATCAGTGATGTCGAGCACCTTTTCATATGCCTGTTTGCTATTTGTATGTCTTTTGAGAAATGTCTACTCAAATCTTTTGCCCATTTTTAAATTAGATTGATTTTCTCCTATATGGATTTTGTCCATCCCGTTGACATGATGTATCACATTGATTGATCTGCATATGTTGAAATATCTTTGCATCCCTGGGATAAACCCCACTTGCTTATGATGCATGATCTTTTTAGTGTTTTGTTTAACTCAGTTTGCTTGTATTTTGTTGAGGATTTTTGCATCAACGGTCATCAGAGATATTCGCTTGTAGTTTCCTTTTTTTGAAGTGTCTTTATCTGGTTTTGGTAACAGTAATATTGGCCTTTAGAATGAATTTGGATGTATTTCCTCTTCTATTTTTCAGAATAGTTTGAGTAGGATTGGTATTAGTTCTTCAAATGTTTGCAGAATTTGGCAATGAAGCCATTGGGTCCCATGTTTTTCTTTGCTGGGAGACTTTTTATTACAGCTTTGGTTTCATTACTTGTTATTGGTCTGTCCAGGTTTTGACTTTCTTTATGGTTCAATCTTGGTAGGTTATATATGTCTAGGAGTTTATCCATTTCTTCTAGGTTTTCCAAGTTATTGGCATATAGTTGGTCATAGTGGCCACTGTTGTTTAATTTCCGTGTGTTTGTATAACCATTTCCAAAATTTCTCGTTATTGATTTCTAGTTTTATTCCATTGTGATCAGAGAAGATGCTTGATATTATTTCAATTTTTTTGAATTTCTTGGGACTTTTTTTGTGACCTAACATATGATGTATCTTAAGAATGATCCATCTTCTGAGGAGAAGAATGTATTTGGCAGGCACTGGATGAAATGTTCTGTAAATATCTATTAGGTCCATAAGGTCTATAGTGCAGGTTAAGTCCAATAATTCTTTGTTGATTTTCTGTCAGATGATCCGTCCAGTCCTGAAAGCGGGGGTGTTGACATGTCCAGGTATCATTTTATTGGGGTCTATCTCTCTTTCAGCTCTAATAATATTGGCTTTATATACCTAGCTGCTCCAGTGTTGGGTGCATATATATTTATAATTGTTATATCCTCTTGCCGAATCAACCCTTTTATCATTATATAATGACCTCTTTGTCTCCTTTTATAGTTTGTGTCTGGAAATCTATTGTGTCTCATGGAGGTATAGCTACTGCTCTGCTTTTTGGCTTCTATTTGCATGAAAAATCTTTTCCCATCCCTTTATTTTCACTCTATGTGTCTCTTTGTATTTTCAGCCTATGGTGTCTTTATTTTCAGTCTATGTGAGTCCTTATTTTCATTCTATGTCCTTCTTGTAAATAAAAGATTATTGGGTCTTGTTTGCTTGTGTGTGTGTTGGGGGAGGGGCAGGCGGGGGTTGGTTCTTGAGACAGGAGCTTGCTCTGTTCCCTAGACTGGAGTGCAGTGGTGTGATCACAGCTCACTGCAGCCTTGACTTCCCATGCTCCAAGTAGCTGGGACCACAGGCATGTGCCACCATGCCCAGCTAATTTTAACTTTTATAGAGAGGAGGTGTCATTATGTTGTCCAGGCTAGTCTCAAACTCCTGCACTCCAGTGATTCTCTAGCCTCGGCCTCTCAAAGTGCTGGGATTATAGGTGTGAGTCACAGTACCCAGCCTGGTCTTTTTTTTTTTAATCCATTAAGTTACTCTATGTCTTTTGATTGGAGGGTTTCATCCATTTACATTCAATATTACTATTGATAAGTAAGGTCATAGTCCTACCATTTTGTTATTTGTTTTCTGGTCTTCCTTCTTTTCTTCCTTCTTGTTTTCCTTTTAGTGAAGGTGATTTTCTTCAGTGGTTGTTTCAATTTCATTTTTTGTGTCTTTTCCATATTTTAAAATTTGAGGTTACCATGAGGCTTGCAAATAATGTCTGATAATCCATTATTTTAAACTGATGACCAATTAACACTGATTTCATAAACAAAGAGAAAACTGATAACTTTAACTCTGTACCCCAATTTTTAACTTTTTATTGTTTCTATTTATGTTATTGTACTATCTATGTCTTGAAAAGTTATTATTTTTTACTGGTTCATCTTTTTGTCTTTCTACTTAACATACGGGCAATTTAAATACCACAGTTTACAGTGTTATTATATTCTGTGTTTGTCTGTGTACTACTATTACCAGTGAGTTTTGTACCTTCAGATTTTTTTTAATTGTTCATTAATGTCATTTTATTTCAGATTGAGAAATTCTCTTTGGTATTTTTTGTAGGTGTTGATGTTGATGTAATCCCTCAGTTTTTGTCTGGGATTTTTTTTTTTTTTTTTTTTTTTGAGACAGAGTCTCACTCTGTTGCCTAGGCTGGAGTACAGTGGCATGATCTTGGTTCACTGAAGCCTCCACCTCCAGGGTTCAAGCAATTCTGCTGCCTCAGCCACCTGAGTAGCTGGGACTACAGGTACGCACCACCATGCCCAGCTAATTTTTGTATTTCTAGTGGAGATGGGGTTTCGCCATCTTGGCCAGACTGGTCTTGAACTCCTGACTTCAGGTAACCTGCCTGCTTCGGCCTCCCAAAATCCTGTGATTACAGGCATGAGCCACCACGCCGGCCAGGAATGTCTTTTCTTCCCTTTGCGTTTGAAGGACATTTTTGCTGGACATTTTAGCCTATTCTAGGCTAAAAGATTTTTTTTCCTTCAGCACTTTAAATACGTCATGCCACTCTCTCCCGGGCTGTTAAGTTTCCACTAAAAAGTCTGCTGGAGACATACTAGAGCTGAGCTGTGTGTTATTAATATTTGTTTCTTTTCTCCGGCTGCTTTTATGATTCTTACTTTATCTCTGACCATTAGGAGTTTCATTTTTAAATGTCTTAAGGTAGTCAAGAGCCAATAATTCTTAAATTTGTCCTTTTGAGGGCAAATCTAGATCTTGCAGGTGTGCTTCATTCTTTCTTATTGTTTCCTTTTGTCTCCTCTGTGCATAGCTTGTCTTCAGGCTTACTAATTCTTTTGCTTGATAAATTCTGCTATTAAGGCTGATACATTCTTCAATATATCAATCACATTTTTCAACTCCAGAATTTCTGCTTCTTTTTGTTTCAACCTCTTTGTTTAGTTTATCTGATAGAATTCTGAATTGTTTCTCTGCGTTATCTTAAATTTTGTTGCGTTTCCTCAAAACAGCTATTTTGAATTGTCTGTCTGAAAGATCACATTATCTCTGTCTCTCTGTGATTGGTCACTGGTGCTTTATTTTGTTTGTTTGGTGAGGGCATGTTTTCTTGGAGGGTCTTGATGCTTGTGGAGGTCAGTGTCTGGGCATTGAAGAGTTTATTATAGTCTTCACAGATTTGTTTGTACCCCGATTTCAGGCCCTAGCTTTCAAACTTTCTTCTGGAGAAGGTTTTCCAGGTATTTGAAGGAACTTGGGTGTTACGATCTAAGTCTTTGGTCACCGCAGCCATATTTGCATTAAGGGGCACGCCAAGCCCAGTAACGTGGTGGTCTTAGATAAGTTCCAGAATTATCTGGATTACCACGCAAAGACTCTTGTTCTCTTCCCTTAGTTTCTCCCAAACCAATGTAGTTTCTCTCTATGCTGAGCTGCGTGGAGCCAGGGGAGGGGTGACACAAGCACCCCTGTGACTACCACCACTGGGACTGTGCTGGGTCAGACCTGCAGCCAGCACAGCACTGGTCCTTGCCCAAGGCCCACGATAACTACTGCCTAGCTAGCACCTATGTTTGTTCAAGGCCCTGGGGCTCTACCATCAGCAGATGGCAAAGTCAGGCTTGTAACCTTCCCTTCGGGGCAGCAAGTTCTCTCCCCACCCCCCACCCCAAGTCCTGGGCAGGTTCAGAGATGCCATCTGAGAACCAAGACCTGGATTTTGAACTCTTAGGAATCTACCTGGTGTTTTATGCTACTGCAGCTGAACTGGCATCCAAGCCACAAGACAAAGTTCTTCTCTCTTCCCTCTTTGTACAACCAGAGGAGTCTCTTTCCATGGCCACCACTGCCCCAGACCCACAGGAAGTACTGCCTGTCTACCTCCAATGTTCATTCAAGACCCAAGGGCTCTTCAGTCAACTTGTGGTGAATGCTGCCAGGCCTGGGACTCTCCCTTCAGGGCAGTGGACTCACCTCTGGTCCAGGGCAGGTCCAGAAATGCCTTCCACAAGTCAAAGCCTGGAATCGGGGAACCCAAGAGCCCACTTGGTGCTCTACCCCACTTTGGCCAAGCTGGTACCTAAAGCTGCAAGGCAGTCCTCTTTACTCTCCCACCTCCTTTTTTCAAGCAGGAATTCTTCCCTGTAGCCACCACAGCTGAGAATGTGCTGGCTAACATATAAGGTCAGCATGTCTCTGAGTCTCATTTGAGGCCTATGGTGACTATTGCCTGGGTATCCGCTGCTTACTTTTCACAGCCCAAGGGCTCCTTAGTCGGCAGGTGATGAATCCTGTCAGAACTCGGCCTTTCCCTTCAAGGCAGAGGGTTCCTTTCTGGTTCATGGTGTGTCTAGAAATGTCATCTAGGAGTTAGGGCTTAAAATGGGGTCTTCAGGAATCTGCCTTATGTCCTATTCTGTGGCTGAGGTGGTATCCGGGTTGCAAGACCAAGTCCTCTTTATTCTTTCCTCTCCTCTCAAGCAGAAGAAAGAAGCCTAGAGCTGCATTGCCTTGGGTTGGGGAAGGGATGGTGCAAGCATTCCCTTTGCTGCCCAGCTGGTGTCTCACTGGGTTGCATACCACCAAGCCTACTGGCTCCAAGTCCAGTACAGCATGAGGACTCACCCAGGAACTGCAGTCCTTGTGGCCTAAGCTGCCTTTCAAGTTTATTTAGAATCCCAGAGCCCTTTAGCTTGCAGTGGCAAGGCTTGCCAGAACACAGGTTCCAACCCCTGTGGTGGGCAATTCCCTTCAGACTGGGGTTCATGTAAATGCTCCCTCTGTGGACACTAGCTGAATTGTGCCCAGTGTTGCTTTCTGCTGTGACGTGACTCTGCAACTCATTCAGTGCAAAGTCCCGTAATCATTGTGCTGTCCCCTCTACAGCACACATACTCTCTCTCCACGCCATGTGGTGCTGACAGGCGATAGAGGAGGGGTTGACAACTCAGTCTAGGCCACAAGGGCTGCAATTCTTGGGCAAGTCTTCATGCTGTACTGGGCTTAGAGTCAGTGAACTTCAAGAGCATGCAACTCAGTGACATGCCAGCTGAGCAGCCAAGGGAATACTTGCACCACCCCTCCCCTAACCCAAGGCAGCACAGCTCCGGGAGACCCCTTCCTTCTGCTTGAGAGGAGATGAAAGAATAAAGAGGACTTTGTTTGGTCAGCCACAGTAGGACAGGACACCAGGAGGAGTCTTGAGGCCACCATTCCAGGCGCTAGCTCCCAGATGACATTTCTAGACACATCGTGGGACACAAGGGAATCTTTCCTACCCTCTTAAGTGCCTTTAAGTAATAAAAAGGTGAAGCCAGGTGTTGTGATCACTGACCTGATTTTTGGTTCTTATGAAGGTGCTTTTTTTGTGTGGATAGTTGTTCAATTTGGTGTCCCTGTGGGGAGGATGATTGGTGAGGAACATTCAGTCATCTTGCTCTGCCTCACAGGGTTCCCGTTAGGGTTCTGTCAACTGTAGGCATTTGCAAAAGATTGAAAAGCTAAACAACATGGAAACAATCTTCTGGCTCAGGTAGTGGTGGTACCAGCAGACTATGGTACCCAACTATCATAAGAGTAGGCTCCTGTAGAACCTGGGTAGCAGCTGGACATTGGATCCTTGTAGTGGCAGCACTGGCTGCATGGGGGACAGAGGAGCACAACTCTGTTAAAGTCATCGTGTAGCATGGGTTGTCGTATGAGTCAAATTCTGCAGATGACTACTGGCTCCAGAGGAAGAAGTAGCTTACTATACTTCCTCATTTCTGGGCAACACCACCTCTTTTTGCTCCACCAGCCCTTCTAACAATTTCATCATCTACTTTTGTCCATTAAATCCCTCCTTACTTAAAATATCACAGGTGACTTCCACTTTTCTCATCAATTATATGGCATAATATTTTATCTGGCATTCCTAGAATCAGAAAATGTGCTATGCTGGAAGAATTATTTTTCCAGGTAAGTTTAAACCTTTCAAGACTAAAATATCAATTTTCCTGAAATTTTTAATTAAATGTTTCATATATGGTCCTTTCTTCCTAAACAGAGTATTTGATATACATTTTTTTCTCCTTTTCCATTATCCCCACTGAATATTCACTATCTTTTGTGTTTTAAATGGCCTTAGGGTGAAGCTCTAGGAACAGATGGTATGGTACTCTAGGTGAAATTAGTACTGACCAGAAGCAGATACTTACAAGTTCAATTGCAAATACCTTCACTGTTGCAGTTACTAGAGACAGAGTTGGTGACAACATGGTTACTTTTCCCTGGACACTCTGACAGAAAAATATCTAAGCAAATAAATAAGGAATGATGGACATAAAAATAGAAATATATACAGCAGGCACAGACTATAAGAGGAAAAGACTACTGACTGCAATCTGGAGATGACAGAGAGAGCTCTACATGGGTACTGAATTATAAGCTGCATCTTGCAGTATGAATAAAGGTTTGCCAGGAAAAGAGTATTTCAGAGCAGGGAAGAACCTGTGCAGACAGGTGTGGTAGCTAGTCTTCAAAGACGGTTTCCAACATTTATCCCCATTCTATATGCTTGTATCTTCTCCCCCTTGAATCTGGACTGGCCCTGCAATTGTTCTGACCAATAGAATGTGATGGAGGGGCTGTTTTGGGACTTCTGAGCCCAGCACTTAGGAGGACTAGCAGTTTCTACTTCCTTCCCCCTGGGAACACTCTTGAGATGTTCATTCTTAGAATCCTACTAAGCTAAAGAAAGCTCAAGCTACATGGAGGAAAATCAGGATGCTGCAACTGACCACTCCAGCTGAGATCCCACCTGATAGTACCAACTAACAGTCATACAAGTTAGCCATCTTGGACCTTTTAATTAATCCCTCAAATTAAATCATATATCATATGAAGAACTGCTCAGCTGAGCTCATTCAATTATCAGAATCGTAAGAGATAATGATTGTTGTTTTAAGCTGCTAAATTTTGAGGGTTTTTTTGAGACAGGGTCTTGCTCTGTCACCCAGGATGGAGTGCAGTGGCATGATCTCAGCTTACTGCAGCCTCAAACTCCTGGGCTCAAGCGATTCTTCTACCTCAGCCTCCCAAGTAGCATGTAACTACAGGCACATGCCACAACACCAACTACTTTTTGTATTTTTTGTAGAGACGGGATTTTGCCATGTTGCCCAGGCTGGTCTCGAACTCCTGGGCTCGAGCAATCCATCTGCCTTGGCCCCCCAAAGTGCTGGGATTATAGGCGTAAGCCACTATGCCTGGCCAAGGTGATTTCTTATGCAGTGAAAAGGCTCTGTCTGGGTGCTTGGACCCTTATAGGGTCATGCCTATAATCCCAACAATTTGGGAGGCCAAGATGGGAGGATCGCTTGAGCCCAGGGGTTCGAGACCAGCCTGGGCAACATAGTGAGAGCCTATCTCTACTTAAAAAAAATAGCCAGGCATGGTGGTGCACACCCGTAGTCCCAGCTACTGGGGAAGAAGAGACTGCAGTGAGCTATGATCAAGCCACTGCACTCCAGCCTAAGTAACAGAGTGAGACGCTGTCTCAAAAAAAAAAAAAAAAAAAAAGGTTCTGGCATGACTGAAAGTTACAGATGATCAAAGGAGTTCTCACAATTCCTCATATCTGGGCAATACTGCCTGCCTTACCTTTTTTGCTCCTCCAGTTCTTCTTGTAATTTTGTTACCTAATCCCTATATTAAATCACTTTTTGCTTGAAGTATCTTTTTTTTTTTTTGAGACAGAGTTTTGTTCTTGTTGCCCAAGCTGAAGTGCAATGGCACAATCTCAGCTCACCGCAACCTCCGCCTCCTGGGTTCAAGTGATTCTCCTGCCTCAGCCTCCTGAGTAGCTGGGATTACAGGCACCCACCACCAAGCCCGGCTAATTTTTGTATTTTTAGTAGAAACAGGGTTTCACCATGTTAGCCAGGCTGGTCTCGAACTCCTGACCTCAGATGATCCGCCTGTCTCAGCCTCCCAAAGTGCTGGGATTACAGGCGTGAGCCATTGCGCCTGGCCTGCTTGAAATATCTTAAGGTGCTTCTGTTTCGCTAACTAACCATGTGGAAAACATCTTGTTATCTTTTATTTCTGGAACTAGAGAATGCTATGCCAAAAAAAATAAATTTCTTCTGATAATTTCAACCTTTTCAATATTGAAATACTGTATTCCTGAGTTTTTCTTAAATGGTTTGTTCATGCACCTTTCTTTTCTTTTTTTAGAGACAGGGTCTCTGTTATCTACTTTAGAGTGTGGTACAATCATAGCTCACTGCAGCCTGAAGCTTCTGGGCTCAAGTGATCCTCCTGCCTCAGCCTTCCAAAGCACTGGGATTACATATGTAAGCCACCATGCCTGGTCTAGACCTTTCTTCTTAAACACAGCATATGAAATGCAATTTTTTCTTCTTTTCCATTATCACCATCAAATATTTACCAAGTTCCTATTATATATTGTATAGTAGTTCTAGGAACAAATGGTATGGAGTATCAGGTGAACGGAGGGCTAACCACAAGCAGATACTTGTAATTTCAAGTGCAAAAACCTTTACTGTGTCAGTTGCTAGGATACTGAGAGGATAATTACATGGTCCCTGTCCTCTAGAAGCTCCCACTATAATAGAAATAGATTTGTCAACAAATAAATTATAATATGCTAGGAAGAATTAAAAAATAGAAATATCTATCACACATGTAGACAATCAAAGAAAGAGTGATTACACACAAAAGCATCAGAGAAAACTTCATATAGGAGCTAAAATTTAAGGTGGGAATTTAAGGTGGGTCTTGAGGTATGGTCTGAAGTTTGCCAGGTAAAGATGGGAAAAGGTTACTCCAGAGTTGGGAGGAAGCATACACAAAGGTAGTTAAAGTGATAGCATTATTTGGCCCAGATTTCATTATGATTAAGAGATTACAGAAAACAAAGTTGAGGTGTGCTGCGAAACATACTTTTTATGTAATGCTTAAGAGTTTGGACTTTATACTATGATCACCAAGGAGCAGAGAAGCCTCATTTTCGCTTTTATATTTCAGAAAAATAACACTGGTGGCAATGTGAAGGACAGATTGGGACAAGGAAGGACTGGCAGCAAGGCAAGTTAGGAGGCTCCTGCAAGCTTCAGAAGAGAATCAATAAAGCTACAAAGTGAGGAATTGTAGTTGCCTAACCTCCAAGGCAGCATGACTAGAATTCTGTGTGAAATAATTCCTAAAAGTTATTTCTCCAAGGGTTATCCTTATATATTGATAGCTGCTAACTCGTCAGTACCAATGAGCTCATGATCCTTAATTTCAAATTATGAACATGGTCCTCAATTTCATTTATAGTAGCTACGGCTCATTTCAATCCTAAATAATGAGCCATAGCTACTAATTTATTTATTTTGCCACGTCCATTGCTAAAGTAGCTACTAGATGTTATTTCCTATTTGTACAACAGTAAGTTTGTTACTGGGATACGGAAAACAGGGACCTTGCAATTAAAAAAATGCAATTTGGCCTTGGTTTTATTTTATTTTTACTCACCACTGTACTAAAGGGGATGGGCTTGTTTTTAAGAGAAAGTTTACTCCAAAAGATTCCAAAATTCTGCAACATTTGGGTAAGGATGAAACTAAAAACCTGACACCAGGTCACTTTTTCTATAAGCTTTCTTTAGTATTTTGACCAAAAGAAAAGACCTATATAAAGTCTACACCACAAATCAACTTTATAAAATAACTTCTCATATTCTGCATAACACTGAGTGAATCATTTAGACAACAGCACAGAAAAAGGGAGCTGAAAATAGTACCAGACATTACCTCTTGCTTCCTTAGAATGAGTTCTACAATTACCTTGCAAAAGCACACAATTTTGCTATCCTTGGGCAGGCTTATAATTTTTTTGAAAGATCTTCAAATAAAGGTCATTTATTTTAGTGTCTGTTCCAGTATTTCCAGAATATTTTTGGGGAAAAAAGTTCTAGTGGAAGAAAAATAGTTTTCATAATTACTTATATTGGGGTTCAAATCCTTCACTTGTTAGATATTATATTATAGTCATCCCTTGGTATCCACCAGGGATTGGTTCCAGGATACCCCCAAGGATACCAAAATCCAAAACCCAAGAATGCTAATTGTCTCTAGATTATATCTAATATGATGTAAATAATATATAAATATTTTTATATTATTTTTTAAATTTATACTATTTCATTGTTGGGTTATTATTGTTTTTTCCCCAAATGTTTTCAATCCATCAACCCATGGTTGGTCAAATCTATGGATGTGGAACTCCAAGACACAGAGGGCCAACTATACTTAATTTCTTGGAATCTTAGTTTCCTGACTTACCACATGTTTATAATAAAGACACACCAAATTTTGTAAGGGCTACTAGTATATGTGTAAGGCAACTGCACATGAAAAGCTAACACTATTTGGCTTAGAAAATATACTCTAGCCTATGTAATATACCAAATAAGTGTTTCAGAAATAAATACCATTGTTCTTCATAGCTTAACCACCCTACTACATGGATTTTAGAAGTTTATTAGTGACATAAATATGAAGTTAATGGCATCTTTTATAGGCACAACAAAAGAAACAAATGTATTAGAAGGTATTTGCATAATCAGACCATTTTGAGCCTGGTATGTTTTCCCCAGTAATTGGAGGATCCTTAGATGCCTTAACAAGGACTGTTTCTCCATCCTTCGCTGCACACATACTTTCTAATACTATCTCTTTCCTTCCACTCCCAATTCCTAATAAAAATCTCTGATTCACATTAAAAAGTTATTCTGGCAAGTCTCCCTCTTCCACCTCTATACTACTTTCTATGTTAGTGACAAGTGCTTTTCACATAAAATATAAAAAGGCAAGAAACATACAATTAAAAGGAAACAGTATGTACTATTCTTCATACTCAATACATCATACATAAAATATGGAATTTCATTAAGTAAAACAAAATACTGTATACTATATGTCTATTGTTTTTAATGGTGTGCCTGTGTTACCAGTCTATGACTAGACTATCAATACTTACCCTCACAGAGGAAATAAACAAATGAAATAACATATGTAAAAAAACTATTACAAAAAAAGTTGATCCTCACTGTTCATATCACATACAGCAGGTCCTCAACTAATGTAATTTCTTTTTTTGTTTTTTGACACGAAGTCCTGCTCTGTTGTCAGGCTGGAGTGCAGTGGTGTGACCTCGGCTCATTGCAACTTCCACCTTCCCGGTTCAAGCAAATCCCCTGCCCCAGCCTCCTAAGTAGCTGGGACTACAGGCGCACACCACCAAGCCTGGCTAATTTTTTGTATTTTAGCAGAGACGAGGTTTCACCATGTTGGCCAGGATGGTCTCGATCTCCTGACCTCGTGATCCACCCGCCTCAGCCTCCCAAAGTGCTGGGATTACAGGCGTAAGCCACCACGCCCCGCCTGTAATTTCATTATAATGTTGATGAAAAACAATTATTTACAAACCAGGGCCACTGTCTGTGTGAATTTTGCATGTCCTTCACATATCTGCATGAGTTTTCTCTGGGTACTCTGGTTTCTTCTCACTTCCAAAGATGTACATGTTAGGTGAACTGGTACAGCTAAATGGTCCCAGTACCAGTGTGTGTGCTGTGAGAGTACAACCTGTGATGAAAAGGCATCCTGTCCAGGGTTGGCTCCCACCTTGCTTCCTGAGTTGCTGGGATAGGCTCTAGCTACTCAAGACACTGAACTAAGCAGACTGAAAAACGAATGAATACAAATTATTGTAAAACAAAAATTTGTAAAGTATATGATCATACGAATGCACAATAAATGATGCAGCATGAAAGCACTCAGCCAACTCACTTTCTTATTTTTTGTTTTTGAACTGCATGGTGGTAGGAGGTGCTCCTTACAATTTTCACTTCCCAAACAGTTATTCCTTGATTTAACCCACTACCACTACAACCACTGTTACTCACTGATTTGCCAAATATTGGGTAAATAATTTTTACTTTTTTTTTGAGACAGGGTCTCATTCTGTCACCCAGGATGGAATGCAGTGGTACCATCACAGCTCACTACAGCACCAACTGTGGGATTGTTTAATGCAGGGTCTATCAATAACAACCCCATAAACATTTAGGGCTGGATAATACATATATATTTTTTTGAGATAGGATTTTGCTGTGTTGCCCAGACTGGAGTGCAGTAGCATGATCATGGCTCACTACAGACTCGACCTCCCAGGCTCAAGGGATCCTCCCACATCAGGCTCCCGAGTTGCTGGGACTACAGGTGCAAGCCACCACCTCTGGCTAATTTTTGTATTTTTTTGTAGAGATGGAGTTTCACCATATTACCTAGGCTGGTTCCGAACTCCTGAGGTCAAGCCATCTGCCCACCTCGACCTCCCAGTGTTGAGATTACAGGCGTAAGTCACTATGTCTGGCCAATTCTTACTTGTTTTTATCCTTTTTAAATGTATATAAAGTTCACATTAATCTCAATGTTTAATTTTAGAAGTGTTTTGGGTCTTTATTAGAAATTTGGTAATGTTTTTGTGACCAGAAATATATGCCATAGGGACTTAATTCTTTTTTTTTTTTTTTTTTTTTTTGAGACGGAGTCTGGCTCTGTCGCCCAGGCTGGAGTGCGGTGGCCGGATCTCAGCTCACTGCAAGCTCCGCCTCCCAGGTTCACGCCATTCTCCTGCCTCCGCCTCCCAAGTAGCTGGGACTACAGGCGCCCGCCTCGTCGCCCGGCTAGTTTTTTGTATTCTTTAGTAGAGACGGGGTTTCACCGTATTAGCCAGGATGGTCTCGATCTCCTGACCTTGTGATCCGCCCGTCTCGGCCTCCCAAAGTGCTGGGATTACAGGCTTCAGCCACCGCGCCCGGCTAACTCTTATTTATATCAATTCACCTATGGTAAAATTGGTTTCATTGTATGTTGTTTTTCTTAAACTCGCAGTTTCCAAGAACCTATCAACAACATTGAGGACTTATTGTATTATAAATTATTTTTATATGTATATAAAGACTTTCCCTATTTCAATTGCGAATATACAGATCTGTGCACTCAAAAATAACAAGCCTATTAGGACTCAAACAGCTATTTGTATACCTATGTTCACAGAAGCATTATTCCCAATAGCCAATGAACAGAAGCAACCCAGTGTCCATCAATGGATGAATGGATAAACAAGATATGATATATACATACTATGGCATATTCGGCCTTTAAGAGAAAAGAAATTCTAATACATGCTACAACATGAATGAACCTTGAAGACATTATGGTAAATGAAATAAGAATGAATCTATTTAGATATCTAGAGTAGTCAATTCATAGAGACTGAAAGGTGGTTACCAGAGGCCTAGGAGAGAGGAGGTAATGGGGGGTTATTGTTTAATGAATACAGAATTTCAGTTTGGGAAGACGAAGAGTTCTGTAGATGGATGGTGGTGGTGGTTGCACAATAGTGTGAATATACTTAATGCCACAGAATTGAACACTTAAAACTGGTTAAAGTGGCAAATTTTATGATATGCATATTTAATCACAATAAAAATGCTTATTAAAAGATGTACTAGTTATGAGATAGCATACCTCATCTGTTTCAAACTGGGTGTGGCTAACAATGAGGTAGAAAAGCAACAAGCAGGTAGAGAGATTTATAATAGCTGCTCTAGGTCCTATCGGGTGAAGGGATCAGCAGATGTGAAGTCAAGAGTCTCCTATAAGATTTGACTTTCTTGGGAACACATTTTAATCCTGGGCCTCTTCTTTCCAAATCACCTATTTCTTTTAGTCTTTTTGCAGTGATACTGTGTGTTGCTTCTAACAGATGTTCAGTTTCACAGCCTTTCCCTAAAGTGTCTTATCCTAAAAGTAAAACCTAGATGATCTAAGTTGGTGGTTTTCAACAGGGGGCAATTTTGACTCCTATCACTGCAACATCCAGAGACATTTGGCAATGTCTGGACACATTTTTGGGTCGTCACAACTGGAAGTAGGGTGGGGAGTGGTGCTAATGATATCAACTGGGTATAAGCCAATTATGCTGCTAGAAATCCTACAATGTACAGGATAGGCTCCCACAACAAAGACTTAACCAACCCCAAATACTAACAATGCTTGGTTTGAGAAACCCTATTCTAAGGTTTTTCTAAGTTGTTTGATTTATGGTAGAAACTGATCATAAGTTAAAAGTTTCCTCCTTTTGGATTGCTTGAGCCCAGGAGTTTGAGGCTATGGTGCATTATGATTATGCCTGTGAATAGATACTGGAATCTAGCAACTGCAATCTATGTTAAGAAACATAGGCCAGGGGTGGTGGCTCATGCCTGTAATCTCAGCACTTTGGGAGGCCAAGGCGGGCGGATCACGAGGTCAGGAGATCAAGACCATCCTGGCTAACACGGTGAAACCCCCCCGTCTCTACTAAAAAAATACAAAAAAATTAGCCAGGCGTCCTGGCGGGCGCCTGGAGACCCAGCTACTCGGGAGGCTGAGGCAGGAGAATGGCGTGAACCCAAGAGGTGGAGCTTGCAGTGAGCCGAGATCATGCCACTGCACTCCAGCCTGGGCGAGAGCGAGACTCTGTCTCAAAAAAAAGCAAGCAAGAAAGAAAAAAGAAACATAGTGAGACCTTGTTTCTTAAAAAAAAAAAAAAAAAAAGTTTCTTCCTCTTATTCCTTACTTTCCCTTCTCATGTATTTTGAGGAAATAGGATAAGAACCAGTGGTAATACCTTCAGTTTGAAAGGAGGCTACTTATGTTATCATTGTCTTCACCCTGGCCGATCCTAACCATAACACTTTATATCCTGGGGCATGGTGAAAAACAGAGGAGGTGGGGTACGACTTGCGGTCAAACTGCTGGGGACAGAGGAAAAAAAGAAGACAGCA
Organism: Trachypithecus francoisi; assembly: GCF_009764315.1. Classification (NCBI taxonomy): domain Eukaryota; kingdom Metazoa; phylum Chordata; class Mammalia; order Primates; family Cercopithecidae; genus Trachypithecus; species Trachypithecus francoisi. The sequence continues at coordinate 128,140,062 of NW_022681470.1, forward strand.
ACAAAAAAATACAAGTGAAGAAAGTGGAAGTCAGTGCCTATGCCATCTGAATTGGATAATTCTTCCCGATGGCCATTTGGACATAGGTGAGTTGGAGAAACATAATTTAGAAACCTATATAAAGAAATATTGGCCGGGCGCGGTGGCTTAAGCCTGTAATCCCAGCACTTTGGGAGGCCGAGGTGGGCGGATCACGAGGTCAGGAGATCGAGACCAGCCTGGCTAACACCGTGAAACCCCGTCTCTACTAAAAATACAAAAAAAAAACTAGCCGGGCGCGGTGGCGGGCGCCTGTAGTCCCAGCTACTCGGAGGCTGAGGCAGGAGAATGACGGGAACCCGGGAGGCGGAGCTTGCAGTGAGCCGAGATCGCGCCACTGCAATCCAGCCTGGGCGACACAGCGAGACTCCGTCCCAAAAAAAAAAAAAAAAAAGAAATATCATGCATTTTAATGTTATAACCCAAAATTTAAAATTCAATTAAAAAATTATATCACAGATTTTCTCACAACATACTAATTCAACATACCACTTATAACTACTTAAAATTTGCATTTTTTCTAAGGAGCGATAACCTAATGAGTATGTAATACTAATGTGTTAGTTAATAAGGGCAATTACTTTTGCTCTTATTTTCCTCTTATACGAAATTAAATAACAACATACCTGCTGCAATATAACTCATTTGGTACAATTTAGGTGTTCTGAGAAATTCAACCCACTAAGATCATTAGGGTAATTCATTATTATGCTACACATTAAAATGGTGTCTTTACAGTCATTTTGGAAAAATTGTTTGACAGTAAATACTAAAACTGAAAATATGCACACCATACAACCTAGCAATTCCATTCTTAGGTTTATATTCAATGGAAATGTATATACTCACCAAAAGACATGTATAAGAATGTTCTCCACAGTACTATTCATAATAGCTCAGAACTGAAAAATCCTCAAATGACTATCAATGGAAGAATGAATAACTTTTGGATGTAATGAAAAATGGATAAATAAATGCAAGACTATACAGCAATGAGAATGAATGAGCTACAAATACATGCAACAACAAGGATGGATCTCACTTTGGCAGGTTGAATAACGGCCTCCAAAGATAGCCAGCATATGAATCCCTGGAACCTGTGAATGTCACTTATACAGCAAAAGAGATTTTGCAGATGTGATTAAATTAAGGATCTTTTTTTTTTTTTTTTTTTTTGAGGCAGAGTCTCACTCTGTCGCCGGGGCTGGAGTGCAGTGGCCGGATCTCAGCTCACTGCAAGCTCCGCCTCCCGGGTTCACGCCATTCTCCTGCCTCAGCCTCCCGAGTAGCTGGGACTACAGGCGCCCGCCACCTCGCCCGGCTAGTTTTTGTATTTTTAGTAGAGACGGGGTTTCACCGTGTTAGCCAGGATGATCTTGATCTCCTGACCTCGTGATCCGCCCACCTCAGCCTCCCAAAGTGCTGAGATTACAGGCTTGAGCCACTGCGCCCGGCCTAAGGATCTTGAGATAGGGGGATTATCCCTGCTTTATGCAGGTGAGCCCTAAACGTAGAGGCAGGGAAAGATCTGACTACAGAAGATGATATAATGACAAAAGCAAGCTTTGATCATAGAGAAGAAGGGGTCACAAGCCCATAAATACAGGCCATCACTGGAAGCCAAAAAAGGGAAGAAAACATTCTCCCTCACAACCTCAAGAAAGAGCCAACCAACCCTGCTGATACTTTGATTTAGGCCTAATGAAACTGACTTTTGGACTTCTGATCTCCAGGACTATAAAATAATAAATTTGTGTTGTTTTAAGTCACTAAGTTTGTGGTAATTTGTTACAGTGGCAACAAGAAACTAAAATATTCACAAAAACGATGAACGAAAAAAAGTCTATTACGTATGATTGCATTTACATAAAATAGAAAACAGGCAAAACTAATCTATGATTTTAGAATTCAGGATAGTAACTTTCAGCAAGAAAGAAGACAGTGTTAAGACAGGGCAAGAGGAGGGTTTCTGGGGTACACATAATGCTCTGTGTTTTGATCTGAAGACTGGTATATGAGTTTGCTTAATTTGTGAAAATCTTTATTTGTGTACTGTTTGTTCTGTGTGTGTGTGTGGTATATGCAGTTTTAAAAACTGATGCCTTTTAAACACTTATTAATCTGATAATCTGCCGAAAAAGATATATAACATATATTCAAGGGGATGGAAAAATACTTACTGAACAATAACTTTATTTCTCAAGAATGCTAAAGATTTTGTTTCTCTCTTCAAGAGATTTTAAAAATTTTAAGTGGCAAAACATAACAGTGACTCGCAAATGCTTAAAAAAAAAATCTAAAAATAAAATATTGCATAAGTATCTTTGTTATGCCTCGATCTTAGGACTGTAAATTACAAAAACACAAGTAAAACCACATTTTTCGAAATAACAGTAAACGAAAACAAAAGGCAGGTACTACATACCAAATGACCAAAATGTCTTCTGGGCCTAAGATTCTTGAAACTAGTAAAAATTGTAATAATAGAAATCTCTCTATAGAGCATTAAATATAAAAACCATTTATAAAACACATCACAATTTTATTGCTTGAAGAATACAGCATATGAAATCACAAGAATGTCAAAATGAAAAGTCACTAGGCTTCAAACGTATAATACATTATCAGATGCAGTAAAATATTAATTAACCTGAACTCTGCATCAGAAAAAAAAAAGGTGTGGAAAATATCTAAGTTGTTTACTTAAGAAACAGATATACTTAAAATAGAAAGTATAAGGATGTTACAGTACAAATTAGAAAAGCCAACACGTATTAACTTATTATTGTTCTAGACTAGACTACCTTTGGTACTTAAACTTTTTAAAAAACAATTTCTTCTATCTCATCCAAATGCACTTCATGGGTATGACATCCATGAAGTAACTTCAACTTAAAACATTCAGCAAAATTAACCTTTTCACTTCATGGGGGAAGTATATTTAATAAATGTATAACAATATTTCCCTTTTACTAAAACTGCAAAATATGATCATTAAGAAACCTAATAGTTATAAAACTTTACTTACTTAGCTCTCCAATTAAAATTGAAATCCTGGGAGCCACGATCTATTTTTGGGCTTGGTGAATACACAACTTTAAAAGATTTGGCAACTGACATAGGAATTTAATTACTTAATACTATCTTAAGTGATTTTTCCTTTCTGTTTCCAAAATATAGATACTATGCCATTTCTTCAACATCCTGGATTCCTATAATCACTACCATACTTCATTTTTTAGAACCAAATTAAAGCTTCTCTCTTTTAATAAGCAGGTAGAAACTATTTATGTTCCATATAGGGCTGATCAGTTATAACACAACTTACGTTTCATATAGGGCTGATCAGTTAATTCATATAGGGCTGATCAGTTGTAACATAACTTCTTAAGCAAAACTAATCTTTGTTTTAAAGCTATCACTCAATTATGATGGAGACAATAATGTCATCTCAAAAGGTAATGTTGGACTCTAGGCCATCTAGTCGGGAAAATGTAAAAGTAATTCTAAAAACAATAAGTAAACTATAACTACAAGTTAAATTAAAAATCCCTCTCTAATAGCAAGCATGCTCATTAACTTTCATTTCTTTCCCCCAGCAAAGGTTTGAATATTCATGAACCTCAGTTAAACCAAGGGAATCAATGCAATTGTTTCAAAAGTCCCACCTATATATTTGAATAATATGAGTATGGATGGACTAGGTAAGTAATACTATCAACAATTACTGAATTAGAGCGAAAGAGTAAAAATCATGACAGACTTCCAAACTGGGCAGTCCTTGAAATGTCATAGTGGAGCTCAAAATGAATTATGTTGTAATAAAACTATAGTTTTTACCTCTACACAAAACAAAAACAAAATAAAAAAACATAACCACCAAATTTATACAACTACTATTAAACATACTCCTTCCTAGTTTTTTAATGTCTTGAAGTTTTTCTAAACAAGTATATTGATCTGAGCATATATATTTATTGCCTATATATGTTCTCATTTTAAAAGACAAATTCAGATACTACAGAACTGAACTCTTTCACCAACCCAATCCAATGTCTACTGATTCACACAGCACCCCCCCTTAATAATTTAAAATTCACAAGTTTTAGTTTAGTTAAAAGGGCAGAGGAAATGCAAATGCAGATTTAGAGCTTTGTAGAAATTTCACTGTATTTTTATAAACTTGAAGTTTTCTGTAACACTGTTTATTGATCAAACGAAGGACTTGCTGCTATCTAAAATTTCATAAACACCATTAAAAATTCAAAATTGATATTATACTGAACCTTAAATTTTCAATAGTTCAAAGAGACAGTTTTTACATGTATAGCACACAATAGATGAAACTTAATAGCAGACATCCCTAGAATACCAATGACAAGTCCACCAAGATGCATACAAAATTACAGATAAGCATTTCTTTCACTGTTTTTGTTGTGCAGGGAAAAACATTTATAGAAGAAACAGAAACTCAGCTGGTGAATTTCAGATATCATCATCATCTTCTTCATCCTGAGAAGATCCCGCCTGATTAGATGCACTGGCTGAGGCAGCAGCAAGCTGGGCTTGTTGGGCAGCTTGCTGCATTTGAAGCCATTCCTGTTGGGCCAATTCTGCTTGTTGCTGTCTAGCCTAAACACCCAAAACATAACAAAAAATGGTAATAACAATTGTTTAAAAACCTATAATATATACACTTTCATTAAATGTAGATTAGGCCAATTTCAGACAGTTATTATCATACGCGGATATTGTCCAACTACTATGTAATTGTCACACACCTGGAGAACATAAAATCTATAGGTAAATATAATTAGAGATTGCTTTTTTCTAACTACACAGGTCTAAGAAATTTCTCAAACTTGGGTCTCTTATAAATGGCCCTCTTTTATTTCACGTAATTTATGACCTTTGGTTCAATTGAAGAAGCTGAAAAAGTTGACAAAAACCCACAATATTCCCTCTAGCTCTTTCCCTGTACTTTTCTGTTCCTTTCATTTCACTTGACTCTTCTGTACTCTCAAATTAAATTTTGATATAAACATTTTTCAATCTAAAATTTATATGGTTTAAAAGTTCTCTAGTATAGTACGTCTACCTCACATGAAAGAAGTACTGTACATGCATGCAGTAGCTACTGAGCTAATATTTCTTTCTGAGTTTCTATTACAATTCCCTAACCTACGATATGCCTGTCTATCTGTGTCCCTCATTCCCTCTCTGTAAGCACACACATTTGCATATATACACATACACATACAAATATACATATCCTTTCCGTATACACACTAGTAAAAAGATACTACTTAAAATCCATTCATCTGATATATCCTCTATTAAAAACAACCACAGGATTTTAGAAACCAAGATGCATACATATGAATTGCATATGAAACAGCTAAGGCTCGTTCACAGTTTAATTTTCTGTTTGCAGAAAAACCACACCAAGAAGGGAAAAAACGAACCTGTTCTTAAAAATGTCTTACAATTTCCCATTAGACTCTGCCAAAACAATCCTTTTCTCCTTTTCTGTCTGTTCTGGGAATTGTTCTTTAAGTCCAGCTCATACCCTCCCCTTTATGCATAGGTAATTCCTAGTCATCATTTGAAATGCAAATCAGTTAGTCTTTCTTGGCCTTTCCAGGCCATATTTTATGCTTTATTTCATATACCATAATTCCCTATGCATTCCCATATCCATCCACGTTGTTCTAGAAGTATCTAAGTTTATATCTTTTTTTTCCACCAAACTTGAGAACAGAGATTGTTTCCATATTCTTTGTTACATTCCTAACACAAAGGCCTTCAGTATTTTCTGAATGAACATGCTACAAGAAAACAGTGATGCCCAGCATAACCAGTAACATTTAAGATTTTACCATATACAATCCTCACTCTTCTGAATAATCTGTCATGACTTTATTATCCAAACATTTCTAGATATAAATTCTAATCAGGTCATTATTTCATTTAAAAAAAAAAAAATTATTATCAATCAAATCCAAACTTCCTAGCCTAGAGTTCAAGGTCCTCCAAATTAGTGTCTTCCCCCACTTCTCTATAGTCTTTTTTTGTAACACGTACTTTGTGCTTCAAAAAAGCCTAGAATACAAAATGTTTCCCAAATATACACCATACTTCCTTATCTTTGCTACCTTTACTCATGCTGACATTCATCCTATGTGAAATTTCCTGCCACTTACTGAAATTTTACCCTTCCTTCAAGTCAAACTGAAATACTGTTTTCTCCTCCTGGTATCAGTCAGTGTATAATCAAGAGAAAGAAGTCACACGAGTTACTGGAATGGAAAAAAACTAATATAAAGAATTGTTAAACAAGTATAAAGTTGTTTTTAGGCAGCTGAAAAGGCAGGAAGAGAACATTAAGATGTCATGAAAGTAGCTACAGGAAGCAGCCACCAACCCTAAAACTGGGGGAATAGAGGAAAATGCTGGAATTTTTAAAATTTTGAAGCTTAAAGAAACCACTTCATGGAACTGAAACTCAGACCTCGGAAGAATGGGCATAGATAAGCTAATACTAATATATCTGTGCTTAGACGAGGGCCCCAAGGGTTGCGATCCACACCGCCAGAATGGGGGGATGGAATGCGGGTTCAGGCGGGTTGTATATTAGAGAAAATACAAACAGGATTCAGTCTCTGCTACAGGAAAACTGATGCAACCAGGATGAAGTGTTGCTGGCTTGTTCAAAGGAACTGAAAGACAAGAGAAAGTAAAAGGGGAAAACCCTTTCTCTTCCTCCATCCATGCAATCTCCCATGAGAGCCCCATACTGGCAACAGAGCCTAATAGAGAGTCAGCTAGCAAAGAAACATGTGGCTTACAGAGTACTAGGTCCAGTCACAAAGCAGAGCACAGAAAGGTAGTTCTGGAGCTAAGCTAACTGCTTACAAGTTGGCATACTCCTGCACCCCCAAAAATTGATGTAATGTTTCCATACTTGAGATCTCTTTCTTTCTCTTTCCTTCTTCTCTCTTTCTATTTTTGTAGAGATAGGGTCTCACTATATTGCTCAGGCTGGTCTCGAACTCCTGGGCTCAAGTGATTCTCCCACCTGGGCCTCCCAAAGTGCTAGGATTACAGGTGTGAGCCACTATGCCCAGTCAGAATCTCTTTCTCATAAGTGGTCGGCCTCATTTGTTTTTTTTTTTTTTGAGATGGAGTCTCGCTCTGTTACCCAGGCTGGAGTGCACTGGAACGGTCTTGGCTCACTGCAAGCTCCGCCTCCTGGGTTCACGCCATTCTCCTGCCTCAGCCTCCCAAGTAGCTGGGATTACAGGAGCCCGCTACCACGCTCGGCCAATTTTTTTGTATTTTTAGTAGAGATGGGGTTTCATTGTGTTAGCCAGGATGATCTCGAGCTCCTGACCTCGTGATCCGCCCACCTCAGCCTCCCAAAGTGCTGAGATTACAGGCTTGAGCCACTGCGCCCAGCCCAGCTTCATATTATAGTTATCTTCCTCATCCAAGTACTCAGTCTCATAACAGCTGTTAATGTGTCTGCATTATACCTCCCCTACTAGATACTAAGTTTCTTAAGAAGAATGATATATTCTTCATTTTTGTATATCTACAGTACCACATATGTCTTGCAGACAGTAGGGACATGTTAATTCTGACTTGAAATTTGTTGACTGAAAGGCAGGAGTGGGGTGGTGCTGATGTAGGTGGCAGTAGTGAAGTGGAAGAAGAAAAGCTATTACCTTGGGGGAAAGCTACCCACATAACCATAGTATCAGAGACTAATAAAGGAAGAGGTCTACATCAAATGTTATTTTTAAAAAACCAGATGAGTAAGAATTCAAAGGAAAAAAAATTACTGAATTTGGTGATTAAATGTCTCTGTGGTAGGAAAGAAGTTAAATTTGAGGAATAAGTGATTGTACGTTTTCAAAAAATGGTAGCACTGATCATTATTTATTTATTTATTTATTTTAGAGACAGGGTCTCGCTATGTTGTCCAGACTAAAATTCAGTGGCTATTTACAGGCATAGTTGTTATGCATTGCAATCTTGAACTCCTAGCCTTAAGGGATTATCCTGCTTCGATCTCCTGAGTAACTGGGACTACAGGAAGGTGCCACACCTTGCTTGGTGGGTGACACAGATCATTATAGCAAAAGATGAAAGGGTTTGGGGGATACAAGGAAATGCAGAAGACCTATATATGGTTAAAGGCAAAGAGGAAAAAATAAGTAAGGAAAAGACTATAGATATTAGAAAAAACAAGGCTAAGACAATTTTTACAGTAAACAAAAACTTTATTTTGCTTAGGAAATTAGAAACCAGCCATTCTCCCTAATGATAACTGTCATCCATTTTTGTAAAGAAATAGGAAAAATAGTTGATTCTAACACATTAGCATATTTACTTTTATGGCAGGAATACCCAGAGTTCAAAACCAACTAACAGAGCTTCACTAAAAACATTTTAAGGCTGGGTGCGGTGGCTCATGCCTGCAATCCCAGCACTGTGGGAGGCCAAGGTGGGCAGATCGCCTGAGGTTGGGAGTTCGAGACTAACCTGGCCAGTAGAGTGCAACCCTGTTTCTATTAAAAATACAAAAATTAGCCGAGCATGGTGGCGCATGCCTGTAATCCCAGTTACTTGGGAAGCTGAGGCAGGAGAATCGCTTGAACCTGGGAGGTGGAGGTTGCAATGAGCCGAGACAGTACCACTGCACTCCAGCCTGGGCAACAGAGCAAGATTCCATCTCAAAAAAAAAAAAAAAATCTAAGCGTTCATAAGAAAATTGCAGGGCAAATCAAATACATAAATTTAACCAACTTAAGCATACCTATATTTTGTGGTCTAATCAATTACAAATTGGTGTAATTTTGTGACATGGAAAAAATTCAAATAATTTCAAGTCTCTACAAAGGTTTTACTGCAAAGGTGTTTGATTTGGTAGTTTATTCAATGGTCTGCAAAGCTGTGTACTAGTTACATTTCAAATTTAATTGACTTCTAGATACCATGCCCCTGTATCAGCTCTGATACTTTTCTCTGAACATAACAGCATTTCTATGCCTTTAAAACTAACTGTTGAATTGGACTCACTAGTACACATCTATAGTCCCAGCTACTCGTGAGGCTGAGGTAGAAGGATCCCTTGAGCCCAGGAGTTCTAGGCTGAAGTGTGCCTGATAGAGCCTGTCAATAGCCACTGTACTCCAGCCTGGGCAACATGGTGAGATCCTCTCTTTAAAAAAAAAAAAAAAAAAAAAAGTTGATTGATAAAATTTCACTTGTATTCATTTCCACAAATTGAACGTTTTTCAGTGATATTTACTCTAATATTTTTTTTCCTATCTTGCCCCCTACTCAATCCATCCCAAGTATTTTTCTTCTAAAATTGGGGTGTGAAAGACAGGTAAGCAGGCATATATTTCCTAATTCACTTTTCTTTTGGAGGTTTTCATTATGTTTTAAGATACTCATTCCCACATATTAAAATGACTCATTTATAATTTAAAGTTGACTTTAATCTTGATGTATTAAAGGTTCCCTCCTTCCAAATATTTGCTGCTAGCTTCAAATGAGGCTGTCATTATGTTAATATTTAAAGTCTAAAAGATGAAACAAACTGAAAGTGACAAAAAAGATATATTTACTTATCCATTCTTTCACATTTAGAGCTTCAGTGCTGTAGGGAAGAAGTACTAGGCAACTGCTATAATTTTACCTCTCCGCTGGTCATCCTCACAAAAGCAAAGAAATACTAGAGATCTTCATACATAAGCCAGGGTAAGAAACAAGGGAGATAAAAAAGAGGAATAAAAAACAGATAATTGGGATAGAGAGGTGAAGACAGATATAGCAGGCAGTCAATTATTTCTTTATATTTTGCGCTAACAAGGATAATACATATTCTATTTAAAAGCCCCACAATAAGTTTAAGCAGATAAAACGGAGGCTAGAGCATCAGCATGGTATTGTAGAAACAGTAGAGGCTTTTGGGCCAAAATACTTAAGTTTAAATACAGACTCCAACACTTCCTAACTTTCTGAACCTACCGTTTTATTTAAGTCGATCTTTCCCACTCAATCTTCCCCAGTAGACTAAGCTCTATAATGACAGGAACGCTGTCTCCTTGTTCACTCTTGTAAGCCTAGCACCTAGCACGATGCTTGGTAAATAGTTAAGGACTTCACTAAGTAACTGTAGAACAAATGACAAATAATTTCAAGCAAGTTGTTCCACCTCTGAGTCTATTTTTTAATATGTAAATGAATACAATAAAATTTATATTTCATAAAAACTCTACCAAGTTTTTATGTATTTAAAGTATCCAGGAGAGCATCTTCTGTCACCAAGGTCTGCAATAGCATAAATCAATAAATGCCATTAATGTTTTTAAAACACCAACACTTCTTCTTTCGTACCTTATATTCATATGGATTATAACATTGCATGTACTCACGCCTGCTTCAAAGGCTTTTCCTCTTTAGTGCCTATGATAGGCTGTGAGGATTAAATGAGATAATGCAAGTAAATTACTTGGCAATGTGATTGACACGTGGCTAGAACTCAATAAATGTAAGGTTTTCTTTTTACCTTAAGTTTAAATGGTACTTGGTGTCTAGTGACTAACCATACTTAAGACTCAAATGCAGCTTGATGTAAACCAAACTGATTGTTATGGCTGCAGAGAGATCAGCTACAGGACTAATCTGGAAGAGTTTACCTAAAACAATACTTCCCAATTCTAATGGTTACTACAACTTCTCTTCTATTCAATCCAAAGCTGCCTTATAATTTCAAATGAGAGGCCAGAACTTAGAAGAGAAAAAACAGCCTTGCCACCAATTCCTCTCCCTTTTCTTTTTGAAACACAGGAATATTAGTATTTGGTTCTAATCCTTCAGAGTCTAGATATTAGAATTATAACAAGCACGGAAGAAAACATTTTCTCCCTTTGCTCTACTAGCTTTAAAATATCTTTTTAAGATTAAAATGCTTCAAAGGTATACATTAAATACCTAATTTAACTACACAGTTGATATTAATCAGATTTTGCTTATATGTCATGCATCATAAAATTTGATATAGAATTTTCTCATCAGCTCATCATTTTAAATCTTAAGAACATTTATGTATACTTTTCAGGCCTTAAAATGGTCATTCTGTCTGAAAAAAAAATCAAAGTGAAATTTCAATAGGTATTTGGAGTTGTTCTCTTTAGAAAACAGATTGCTGCAAATACTTACATTCACATAAACCATAGTCAAATTGGTCAGCTCTGAACACTAGATTCTATAATTAACTACCTAGAAAAAGGGAATCCTCTGGGTATGTCTGTTAATTTAGGAAGCAATTTCAGGTAGCAATCAGGGTAGGATTCAGAGGAAAATAATTTAAACAAATTACTTACTTTTGCAAATAACTCTTGCTGCTGTCTCAATAACTCTTCTTCAGGAATGCCAAGGTTTTCCAAACGAGAACTGGCCTTTCTTCTTTTTAATGCGACTGTTTTACACTCTTGCAAGACTTCTTTTACTTCACTGATGTAGGAGCCAAATCCCAAACTTTCTAGTGCTAGAGAAATGAAAATATTAAAATGTGAAAGGGTGATAAAACACAGCTTTTCCCCAACCTGTGGAACATAAAGTTTTTGTGGGCTTTTCTTTGGGGGAGGGGAATGTTTTGCTATTTTCTAATAATTTTACCTATTTTATAGTTGTACAACAATTGTCTGGGCAGCCAAGACAAATATTTTATCAATCTGCTAAATATTAGGTGGCAAATCAGTTAAAACTTGAAGAACCAAGGCACATACCTTCACTTTTCATTCTGACTAATTTTTAAAAGACCAAAGCATTTCCTGTAAGCGAGGAGGAAAAAAAAAGTCCATTATAAGAACATATGGTTTTAGTAAGAAAAAACATTTTGTGTCATTTGACTTAGAAAAAGTAGGCTGGTAACACATTCTCTACTAAGTTCTGGTAGGACAGAATAAAAGAAGAGAAGTTTTTCTTTTGTCCAATACACCAACAGGAAGCTATTTTTAGCAGATACTCAAACTGCCAAGTTTAAAAAATACTGGTGGAAATGAAAGTCATGAAATTCAGCACTTAGAGTCAGCCAACAGGTTTCTCTTGAAAATAAAACTTAACAGGAAAAATAAAAACATATTTAAACGATGTGGCAAAAAAAACTGAGATTAAGAAGACTATAAGGACACAAGAAGCATTAATAAAAAATTTTTCTCCCCTTTTCATATTTAGAAAGGAAATTTTATAAGGAAAAAAAAAGTGGGCTGGGCATGGTAGCTCATGCCTGTAATTTCAGCACTTTGGGAGGCTAAGGTGGGAGGATCCCTTTAGGCCAGAAGTTCAAGATCACCTGGCAACATGGCAAGACCTCCTCTCTACAAAAAAAAAACAAAAAAAAAATTAGTCGAGTGTGGTGGCTCGTGCCTATGGTTCCAGCTTAGGAGGTTGAGGTGAGAGGATTGCTTGAGTTCAGGAGATGGATGATGTCATGAGCCATGACTTTACTGTACTCCAGCCTGGATGATAGAGCAAGACCCTGTCTCAAAAAAAAAAAAAAAAAAAAAAAAAAAAAAAAAATCACACACTCTAAATATCTAAATACCTTCTGTAATCCAGAAAAGATAAGGCATAAAATTTCCTCTTGGCTCACAGTATTTAAAATTATATCTTATAATTTTGGTATATTGACTAATGCCCCAAAGGCATATTTTGTATTGTGAACCAATGATGAAACATAGGTGGTGAAAAACACAGTAAATCAATTTAGGTCATCAGTTCTTCAAGTCTTTCAGGCATTACTGAACCACACTCCTTTTAGTATATATGCTCTCACTTCTAACTTCAGAAATTTGCTCTTCTGGGACAATGTCAAATATACCTTTACAAATCTACATGCCCATGCAAACTGTGGTTTTTAAGACATTTTGAATGATTTACAACTTTAATTATTTCAAATGTTAAGCTGTTTTCATCAGCCTTCTTTAGAAATAATCTGATGTCAAAAAGCATAGTACTGTCCTATAATTAAGTTAACTCACCTCCCCTGACCTCCTAAAAACTTCAGAAAGGCATTATTCTAAGTTCTGTATATCAAATTCGCCAACATGGCCGGGCACAGTGGCTCACGCTTATAATCCCAGCACTTTGGGAGGCCGAGGCGGGCAGATCATTAGGTCAGGAAATTGAGACCATCCTGGCTAACATGGTGAAACCCCATCTCTACTAAAAATACAAAAAATTAACTGGGCATGGTGGCGAGTGCCTGTAGTCCCAGCTACTCGGGAGGCTGAGGCAGGAAGAGTTTGTGTTCAGGAGTTTGAGGCCACAGTGAACTACGACTGTGGCATTGCACTCCAACCTGGGTGAGAGAGCAAGACCCTGCCTCTTAATTAAAAATAAAACAATAAATATCATATTCTTATTAGCTTTAGGGTTGTGGGAATCAACAGGTAATTAATACAAGGCATTTAACAGTGTCTAGCACATAAGAATCACTTAACCAAACTCAGACTATGTATTTCTCATCTTTATTTTTTATTTTTTATCTTATTTTAAATGTAAAAGAGTACCCTCATAAGTGTACAGCTAAAAATGAAGGTATAGCTATACAATATCATATTTAAATTCAAGCTGGACAAGTATATTTATAAAATATTACATTTATAAAATTAACAAATCAACACAATCAAGAGACAACCCTTCAAAATACCATAAATTACTACACCAGACATTAAGGAAATTCAAACCAGCCGGCCATGGTGGCTCATGCCTGTAATCCCCGTACTTTGGAAGGCCAAGGTGCGGGGATTATTTGAAGTCAGGAGTTAGAGGCCAGCCTGGCCCACATGGCGACACATTGTCTCGACAAAAAATACAAAAGTGAGACAGGCGTGGTGGCACACACCTGTAATCCCAGCTACTCAGGAGGCTAAGGCATGAGGATCGCTTGAACCCGGGAGGCAGAGTTTGTAGTGAGCCGAGATGACACCACTGCACTCCAGCCTGACAGCGTGACTCTGTCTCAAAAAAAAAAAAAAAAAAAAGAAAATCCAATCCAAGCTATTTTTTTAACCATGGAGGGCTTGGATTAAAAAAATTTTTTAAATATATAACTACCTTTAAAAACATTTAAGGCTGAGAACACTGCTTTCAAGAAACTGGCAAGTAGGTCCAAGGTTAATATTTAATTTTATTCAAAGAATTGCCATATGTAAAAACTATACTCTTAATAAAATGGTTGAAAAGGAGCAGCCATAAATTTAATTTCAAAATTGCATTGACTTTAATTTTAAACACATTTGGCTAACAGATATCAATAACCGGACATAATACCTTCTAAATAGGGAGATATTTTACATCATTTGCTATCATGTATTAGTTATCATTTCCATTTTACACAGAGAGAATATTAAAGGATAAAGGAAATGGCTCCCAAGCAGGGCCACTACTTATGGTTATGTAGGTTGTTCAGTACACAACATACTAGAAGGCCATTCTTATTGTAAATATCATAAATTTGTATGTTGACTGTGATACTTTTTCTGGCAGACAGCAGGAATGCTTTTTAAGGAAGGAGTGCCTTTTTCTAATTTGTACAAAGGGACCTTATGGACTATTGATGGCTCTATTTCTAAGGATCTCATCTTTCTAAAACAGAAAAATTTTTTTAAAAAATTTGTGGGTAAAACTAACACACATCACTATCTGTCACCCTATGCCGTGTATCTTAAAACTACAACCAGAAAAGTCCACGGTGTATATTAGGGGAAAAAATACTTAGCACATTTTTCGGCTTAAGAGACAGATGTTAACAAGACAGCTATTCAAAAAACAAAAAAAACGTAAAAATTTCTTCCAAGCAACAATAATCTTCATATAGGCTTATCTTATTTTACAAAGTGATGTACTCCTGAAAGGTTCTGTCATAACATGAATTTATGTGAATCACTTTATACTTCATATGCATAAAACATGTTTTTCATTTTTTAAATTATGTGATATACAGTACCTTTTAAACACTATATTAATCAGCATTTTCTAATTTCTCCATTTTCTTTTGCTTGTGGGAAGGAAGGGACTAATGTATTTCACATAAAATACATTAAGAGGATGTAGGCCAAAGTGACTTCTTGGCTCATTAGCCTGGCAAAGGTTTCTGAAGACCCTTAAGAACCATGTCCTCCATGGTATCACTACTGGAAATCTTGGACAACAATGAGAGACTAATGGCAGGGAAGGAATTGAGTATCATTTATCTTAATATCCTTAGTAGTATCTAGCACAATGCCAAATACTTGATAGTATTCAATAAGTAATTGTAGGGTGGCAGAAGGAAAACAGAAACAAAAGATACATTAATTTTAAGAAAAGTATTAATAAAATCCTAACTTGAAAAGCATTTGATTATGTGATAAATTTTGAAGTGCAAATTAGATGTGTCCCTTCGGAAAAAATATCTGTATGAATGATTATTTACTACTCACGTCCACTTTCCAACACAGACTGTGGTTTAGGCTTTAAAGCAAAGGTTCTCAAAGTGTGGTCCATGGACTTATGCCGGAACAGCTCCTAATGGTTAACCTTAGTTAACTATGGAAATTCAATGCATTTAAGTACCTTCATTGCAATTTGACAAAATAATTTTATGTCTATTGAATCTAATAGTAAAAAGTTGAGTGTTGGTCTTTTCCTCATCTTTTCCAGTGATCCATTTTCATGTTATCTTACAAAGGTACCAGTGTGAGAAGGACAGGAATTTTTTAAAAACTCCTTCAACATAAGACAGCTTGGAGCAACTCAGTGGCTGAAGATGCAAATTCTCAGATACTCTCAAACTTTTACTACTTTCAGTTACAATTCTCATAAATGTGAGGGGAGATATTTCATGTAAGGTTCTCAACCCTTGACTAATTCTCAAAAATTACAAGTAATACCTGAAATCAAGTATTAGTTATACATAAATAAGAAAACCTTAGTTAAAAGATTTGCCTAAGGTTAAAGAATTCTCAGTGCAGAACTTAAGCTGACTCTCAATGTCAATTCTTTCTATAAGGTAACAGAACATGTTAGAACTCATTCAAGATTACGTGTTCACAAAAAACTGCAATAAAATAGGAACACCTTTTACAGCTTAGAACTCCCTCTATTCACATATCTATGATCTTCAATACCAAGTCTACTTTCTTAAACTCAAAATAAGCAAAACAGAAAAAAAAATTTTTTTTAACTAAGTTATTTCATAGATTTACTGGTGATCAAATTGGTTCAACTTTAACTTACATTTTACAGAACTATCTCAGAATGCTTAATTTGTTCAGACAAGATAAAGCAAGGTGGGAAATGAACAAGTGAAATGTCCTAAAACAAAGTCTAGTTCATTAAACTTATCACTAAAAACCCAAACTTCAACATGTGAGAATCATACCACTTTAAAATGTACATTATTTATTCCACTTGGATATATTCTACATTCCTAATCAATGCTGACAGAAAAGTAAAAAAATGTCCTATCTATTACGATTAGTGTATAGGAACACACTTCAAACACCTAAAACATATAAACTTTAAGAATTTCTTTAAAAATTTAACCTCTGAAAACAAAACTTCTTGGGAATAATTACGCAATATGAGATCACAAATGTATAAAGTCTACAACCCCAATTAGGGAGAATTCTTGGGCAAAAATGTAGATTCTTATCCACCTACCAATAGCATAATACAATAAAAAAAAGGTAAAATTTTAAGACTATAACATGTCAATACATGATTTTCAAAAACAAATCATCTTCATTACACAATAGAAATGCTTTTTCACTATAGCTTTCTGACTCACACATTAAACTGAATTTAGCATATTCCAAAGTTGAATTATTTAGCATACTGCTTGCTACAGCTGCACTTCTATTCCATCATGTCAATCAGAAATCTAAATATATCCTAGAAAAGAATTAACTCTCCCCAAGAAGACAGACTGTAATGTGTTATTAGGTTTTTGGAACGATACCCACTTCTGTAGTGTAAACAAATATTTAGGCAGACCCTGTTCAAATCTTTTGCAATTTTCATTAGAAAGGCAATGTTGATAAAAAGTTCTTTTTCCTTTTTATGAGTTGTAAAAAGAAATTACAGCTATCTGTGCTGGATAATCTTGTGAAAGACTTATGACAGCAATCACACATACAATGTAAAAATAAATACACAAGAGAAAAAACAGACAACTTGGCTTTCATTTTACTTGCTAGAGTATTCAGCATATCAAACAAGTAGAAAAAAAAAACTAGTACTAGTTTTAAGAATCAAATATGCTTTTTCCTAGGGATTTTTCTCCTTATGTACTGAAATGGCAGGATATATTTTAAAACTACTTTCAAGACGTCATAAAGGATTAAAAATCAATCATTTAATCCTTTTGTCAATACTGACAGTAAAATATTGGATATGGTCAACATAAGCAGATGTGTTCTCTACTTCAGTACAACAGGAAAGTCACATTTTGAAAAGTTAAAGTACAAAAATCAAGTGACAGACAACCACCTGCCTACCAAAATGATTAAAATTAACCATTTTTTCCCTGGTTTCACAAGCAATCAATACTTTTAATTAGATTATTACGAAAGGCAAGTTCTCACTTCAAATTGAGAACAACTCTTTCACAAGAGTACGTGTAAAAATATCGCAAAAGGTACATTCCCGAAACATTATGACTAGTAAATATGTTTCTCCTCTCTGAAACCATCAGAATACAGTCCCCTAAATCCCTACTACGGGACCACATCCTTTTCAGGATAAAAGAAACTGTTGAAGC
The DNA here is from genome assembly GCF_009764315.1 of Trachypithecus francoisi. NCBI lineage: Eukaryota > Metazoa > Chordata > Mammalia > Primates > Cercopithecidae > Trachypithecus > Trachypithecus francoisi. Next base: position 128,157,925 of record NW_022681470.1, read on the forward strand.
TTTCAGAAGTGCTGTTCAATAAAAGCCTAAGTGTATACATCCAAACAGGAATGACAGCACGAAAGGACGGGAAAATTTTCCGTTAAAAAAAAAAAACTTGCATAAATTTTCAATCAAAGATTTTAAAACTTATCTCCACAGAATAGAACAAAGCAAACGACATAAAGGCAAACAAAAAGAAAAAAACGAAAATTTAAAGTTCACCCTTTTCTTACAGAATGGAACAGGAGTGCTTTCGTAACTCATTCATGAACGTACCATCAAACCATTTTTAGAGCAGAAAACATACCTCCTTTTATTCAACAACGATAAACTTGACAACGTTGAACACATTGTATGTTAAGAATTTTTTAACTTATGTGTTCACAAAATAAATCTTTTCCTCTACATTGGTGAAAGGTCAGGTGGGGAAGGGGTGCTCTGTCTCCACCCATGCTTGAAGTTCCTCTGAATTTTTAACTTTCCAAGGGAGAACTTCTGCGTTCCTTAATTATTATCTAAGTTCAACTTCAGGCAAGCAATTCTTGTTGCTTCGGCTTACCTGGCTGTAAAGTGAGATCACTCTTTTTCTTTATGTTTTGGGGACGTTGACCTAAATGTTTGCACTCCTTACGTGTATTCGCTAGATGAAAAGTACTGCAAGAATGCTACAAAGGGATTGTTTTTAAAGCACGGGCTGCCTACATGCCAGTCTGGCTTTTTCATTAAGTTACTTACCAGTGAAGAGGAATGAAAGCTTTGACATGAAAGGGTCATGCGATTAGCAGACTGCTCCCCTAGACCCTCATTCAAACCAGTTCCCACATATGACTTACCTTGTATGACATGCTCTGGTGAGATGGTCTTCTTTTCCGATTTGTTACAAATCTCATTGGCTTCAGAAGATATAAGGTGAATGAATTCAGTGCAGCAGTTCACCACCAGCTCTCGAGCATCGTTGGCCACCCGGACATTAGGAAGAGTCTCTTTGATCATTTTATTGATAGCAGCTCTGGGGATAGTGAGATCATCATCGTTGCCAGACGAGGAAGCCATAGTACCTTCCTGTTTCTCGCGTCCCGGATTTTAAAAACTCCCCGGCTCTGGTCCACTACTCCACGGAGATCTCTCAAAAAGCTGCCCTCGGAGAGTGATCCCGGGGGGTGCTTCGCGAAGAGGGTGCAGAAAATGAACGGAAGAGGAGCTGGCTTGAGGGCTGGGAACGCTCGCGTGTGAGAGATTTAAGATGAGTTTGGGAAGAAAGTGGGGGCCTGAGGATTCTAGAGAGAGCACAGCCCAGGCTGAGAGGAAAGCGCGGTGGTCCGGAAATTTGAGCGGCTGGGGAACCACCTTCGGGTCTCCTCAGAGGGACGGGCACTGTCGCCTAACTGGTCCCCAACGGCGTCAAAGCAGAGGCAAGATCCAGGGGCACTGGCCTCGCCGCGGTACCGGGCGGGTACCCAGCGGGCTCGGCTCTATAGAGCCCGAGGCCCCGCTGCCGCTGCCGCCGCCGCCAGCAGCCGTTGCCGCCGCCTCGGCCAAACCATCCTTCAGACACCCGCGCCGCCGCCTCACAACATGTCCGCCGCTGCCGCTGCTGGAACGGCGACGGCCGCCTAGGAACTAATATGGACAGAGCCAGGCACAGTGGGAGTCGCAGTAGCTGCCACGGTGGCCGCCTAACCCGAACGCAGATCGTGGAAACCGAAGCGGCGGCAACGGTGGTCCCTCCAGAGGCCAGGGAAGATTTGCAGGAAGCCGCTCCCGACACCCTTTGCGCCGCCGGAAGCCTCGTTCCCTTGGATTTCCCCCTCCCTCCCGGACCAACTTCCGGGTGTGGCTGCCGCCCTTCCCCCACCCACGCCGACGGGAGCCGCCCGTTCCCGCTGCCAGCAGCTTCCGCTTGCTGCGGTCCTGGCAAGCACCTCGGGATCCCATTCCTTCACAGGGGCCCTAGGCGGGCAAGCGCGCGCCTCACTGTACCGGAGAGCTCCAAGCACGCGCTTGGTCAAGGGCCCGGACGCTAGATCTGGGAAGGGGTGGTGGCTGGGTAGATGGGAGAGGAAGGATCGTCTCTACCCTCTCTCCACCAGCTGAGGCCTCCGAACCCTTCCCTAGCCGGATTTGGGGACAGAGGAGCGCTGGTATTGATAAAAGAACTCTCTTTGCTATTCCTTTAGGAGCCCAAATGAGGATTGAAAGTGAGAAGAATGGGGCCTGGGCTTGGGAGTGGGAGGTGGGGAAAGCAGAACCCCGTGTGCCTGTTTCTGCGTCGTCTGGAGAGAAAGCTTTTGAACATGTCTAATAGACCTTATTCGGGTAAAAGCTCTCTGAAGTCCTCCACCTTTTTTTTTTTTTTTTTACTTCATGGAAAATGAAACACTCAGAAAAGTTACCTGCCTAGAGGAGACTAAGTCGCCTAATGGATAAGTAGGAAAGTAGTCAGTTCCAACGTAGTGGAAATGCATGGCTTACAATGAACCATATTAGAAGGTTCCTATTTAGACAGTTTTCATGGTGTATTCCATGTTGGCTTCTACAGGGCAAAAAAAAAAAATGTTAGAACATCTTAAACAACTGTTTGCTTCTTTCCATAGTGACTAGTAATATCAACAGGTGTCAAGATCTAAACAGAAATTGCATTTAAAAAAGTGTGTCAGCCGGGCGCTGTGGCTCATCACACCTATAAACCCAACACTTTGGGAGGCTGAGGCTGGGGGATCACATGAGCCCAGGAGTTCAAGACCCCCCTGGGCAACATGAGACCCGTCCCTACAAGTGTGTGTGTGTGTGTGTGTGTGTGTGTGTATTCCAACATCCCACTGTTTATAGTATAGCCCCTTCTCCCATATGACAGTATGACACTCTTACAGGCTTTTTTTTTTTTTTTCACCAGGCTTGGTGGCAGGCACCGTAGTCCTGGCTACTCTGGAGGGTGAGGTGGGAGAATCGATTGAGCCCAGGGGGTCAAGGCTGCAGTGAGCTGCGATTGTGCTACTGCATTTCCAGCCTGGGTGACAGAAAGATTCTTTGTCTCAAAAAACGTTTTTTAAAAAAAAAAAGGTCAAAAAACTAAGTTTGTCATACTGTCGTATGGAAGAAGAGGCTATATAAATAGTGGGATGTTGGAATTTCTAAAAACAAGACACCGTTTAAATCCATTTTGTCACTTTGGTTCATCAGATTCATTACTCTTGATAGGATGACACCTGGCTTGTTGACAATGTTTTCTTAAAACGTTCTGTCTGAGCCCTATATGCTGCTCTCAAGAAGACATTACAGTTTATTACACTATTTTTTCATTTAGCATTTTCTCCAGGACCACTTACTGGTTCTTTAATTTCTGAAGTGTGGACACTTGTTTTTCAGTGCTACTAAATTTAGTCAAAACAAAATTTCTTTGATTAAAAACAGTATTTTAATTAAATTTTCTTCAGGCCGGGCATAGTGGCTCATGCTTGTAATACCAGCACTTTTGAGAGGCCAAGGTAGGCGGATCACTTAAGCTTAGAAGTTCGAGACCAGCCTGGCCAACATGGTGAAACCCCACCTCTTCTAAAAATATAAAAACTAGCTGGGTGTGGTGGTGGGCACCTGTAATCCCAGTTACTTGGGAGGCTGAGGCAGGAGAATTGCTTGAACCCTGGAGGCAAAGGTTGTAGTAAGCCGAGATTGTACCACTACACTCCATCCTGGGCGACAGAGCAAGACTGTCTCAAAAAAAAAAAAAAAGAAAAGAAAATCTTTATGAAGTGGTGGGTTTTTTTTTTTTTTGTCAGTTTACTGTTGATTTAAAGATTTATTTTAGTGCCTAAATTTATCTTGACCTTATCAAGTTTATCAATCTGAAAAAGCTAGCTGGCAAAAAATGTCCTGAGTTACCACAGTGTCACTGACCCATATCTTGTCTCTCCTGAAAAAACTATAATAACTTTGCTTTTTCATGTAACATTTGTGTTCTTTATAGACTTATGCTAAATAGATGAGTAGAGCACACATTATTTCAGTAATAGTTTATTGCTACAGGCTTCTGTGGTAGCATAAGCAGAATTGAATGTGTAGTAAAGAGTTGTAGGTACCAGTCCCAACTATTTTTTACTTAGACAAGTCACTCTCCAAGCCTCATTTTCTTCAATTCAGTTATAGAAATATTATGTAACACACAGGATTCAAAATCAAATGAGACTTGTGTGAAAGTACTTTTTATAGTATGAAGTGTTATATAATGTTAGTGTCTATTATCATCTTTATCAGGCTTGGTCAGTCCAACTAGTAATAAACCATGTAACTAGTTTATTACATATGTGGCTGAGAGAAATTTAATTGAATATAAATACCAGTGTGATATGTCATAAAATATGCTAATCTGTAGCCCATATTTAAATAGTTATTTATAGTATACTATATGTGTCTGTATTATAAATAGGCTTTTGAGGACAAAGAGTACATCTCCTTATTAAGCTTTAAGAGTTTCAGAGAGAGTGCATATATATGAAACATTATTTTTTCATGTTGTCTAGGTGCGGTAGTGCACACCTGTGAGCCTAGCTACTTGGGAGGCTGAGGTGGGAGGGTTACTTGAGCCCAGGAGGTTGAGGCTGCAGTGAGCCATGATCATGCTACTACACTTCAGCCTAGGTGACAGAGTGAGACCCTGTCTCAAGAAAAGGAAAAAAAAAAAAAAGTTTAGCTTCAGACTACGGTTAGGGAAGTGTCACTGTCAAAAATAGTGGAGTTGAAAGGGAGCTGTTTAGAGAAGACGTGCTTACTTTTGCATGTGTTTGGGCAGGCATGTATAGACGTGGTGTCCTATAGAAAGAGGAAAGAGAAGACAATATCTAATTTCTACATTCATTCAATAACTGTCTAGTGTCCTGACTATGATGTAGGAGAAATAAAGATGAATATAACTCCCACCTTGTTCTTGAAGACCCTATAATCTGGTGGGAGAAGAATAATATAAACCAGATTGAAATAAATACTGTGATAAAACACACAGGCTAAGAATGTGCATGGGAAGAAGTGATCAACACACTAGTTGTGAAGTACAAAGGGTTTTATGGAGGACTGAATATTTTAACTGTGGCTTGAAGATTGAGTACAATTTTGATAGAGAAGGAAAGAGCACGTAACTGAAGAAAAAACACAAAAGTATATTGTATGACTTGGGAAAATAAAGTAGTCTAGAGTGGCTCTATTAATAGGGTTTGTAAAGAGGTATAGTGGTATATAATGCAAGAAAAGTAGGTTAGGGCAAAAAGAAAACAGATCAGTGCCTGATATGAATTACACACTGGGCCAAAAGTTTTCATATTTGCTATTTCATGTAATTTCCCTATAGCCATGCAAAATAGGTGTTTTGACACGGGGGGAAAACAGTCTCAGAGAGTTTTACTAATTTGTTCAAAGTCTCACAGATAATAAGTAGTGGAGCTGAAATTTCAAACCAGGTTGTTATTTAACTCCAAAGCTGAAGCTATTTGTAATTTGGAAACTATCTCTAAATTTAAAAAAAAAAAAAAAAAGGAAAAAAGGTTATATTCATTATAGGACTTTAAAAATATAAAGTACTTTCACACGTATTTGGTCTTTATAACTAGTCATTAATCCCAGTTGATGGATGGGAAAATTGAAGCCCAGGGAGATTATTCAAGGTCACAGAATGAATAAGTGGCAGACTGGAAATGCAACCCAAGCTTTCTGACTGCAAAGTCTCAAGCCTTTCCAACATCCTTTTAAGAAGTCTGGAGATCATTTTGTAAGCAGTGGAAAGAGTTAGTGAACATTTTTGAGAAGGGGATGGCATAAACAATAATGTTTAAAAAGATTAGTTTGAGTTCACATAGAAGATGGTCTGGAATGCACAGAGACAAGAACATTAATTATTAAGCTATTGTAAAAACACAGTAATGATGTAGACCTGAACAAAGAAAGTTTGGTGATAATAACATAGAAGAGACAGATTAGAGGCATTTGGAAAGAGAATTTACAGGATTTAGCTTCTGACTGCATCTACCGTGAGATAGGAGGACCATGCCTAAATAATAATGGAGGTGGGGACAGTGATAGCTAGGAAGAGGTAGATTTGGATGGAGAGAAATAGCCATCCAAATGGATGTATCCTGTGAGAGCTGGACAGTGGAGATGTGGGATCAGATAGTAGGGCTATGTAACAAGTCCCTCTATAGTAGGGTTTGTTTAAGCCAGACTGTAAGTACACAGAGCCAGTGAGGGTCTGGTTTATTTCTGCATCCCCAGAGCCGGGATAGTTCTTGGCACTCAGTAAATATTTGTTAACTTTGAAACTGGATGAAGATCTTTAAGGATGGTAGAATTTTTTGAAAAATGTTCAAAGACAGAAAGCAAAAAGAAGAAAGTATTTGAGGAAAGATTTGATAGAAACCAAGAAGCATTATGTAAAGGAAGTTGTGGGGAGAGAGTTGCAAGAGTGTGAGATGCCACACAGAGGCACTGTTGGAAGGGGATCAAAGATAGTGTTGCTGAAGTAAAAGTTCAGGAAGAGAGATCGGAAGTCAACATGCAAAGAACTGAAGAGGAATGAGGGGGAGAACTGGAACCAGGCAGCAGAGAGTACTTTTTCAAAAAGTTTCGTGGTAAAGGAAAAGGGAGCAATGAGAAAGCACCTTAAGGAAGAAACAGGGTCAAGGAGGAATTGCAAAGGCCTGTGTAGCTCAAGGGAAAGGAGCCAGAGAAGAGAGGTAAATTGAAAATACAAACAAAATGAAGCTCAAGTAAATGGAGGAGGATGAGATTGAAAAGACACAGATGGAGTGATCAGGATTAGATATACAGATCTGAGCATGTTTCACAGAAAGGACAAGTTGAAGCCAAATTTTAGGTGAGTGATTATAAACAGTGATTGCAGAGGGAGAAGAGCAGAAGACTAAGGAAATCTTTAGAGAATGACCACAGGCAAGGGCAAAGGAGGAGTCAAAGAAACAGCAAGAGAAGTGGTGTAAATTCACTGTCACAAAAACAGATACACAACCAACCAAGTTTGAGAAAGAGTAACAAATAGGCCAAAGTGTCAGGTGTTGTAGAAGAGAATGAGAACTGGGAATAAATGGTATATATCCAGTGATATTTGTACAAGCAGTTCATGAACAAAAAACTTAGAACTCTTTTTTTTGGTCTATTCAGTTAAAGCTGATACATTCCCATGCAACTAACTCAGATTTTGAGGTGAATAACAAATTTCTTTATCTATAGATGATAAGTTTAAATTGTAATGCCGTTTTTCTTTCAAATGGTGTGAATGTTGAATCTAATTCAGTCCTGTTAATTTTCTTTAAAAAGCATTTGAAGCAGATGGAACTAGAAAGCCTACTTCTGTAAATTCCATTTACTCATTCATGCATTGCTTTCATTCAAGAAATGTTTATCGGTGTCTACCATATACTTTGCTAGTTACTGGGGTTATGAGGGGATATGGCAATAAACAAGAAAGACAGTGTTTATTGCCTGAAAAAGTAATACCGAAAGAAGAAAAACTTTGCTATATTGTTGCTAATAGAAAAAAATTAATTTAACTTTTAAAAACAATTGAAACAATGATTAATTACAGTAAATCTATTTGAATAACTTACGTAGGCATGAAAAGACTTATGAAGATTATATATGAATATGGTAATTTTCCTCTAATATTAAAATGCAACATTGTTATGAGAACAACGTGAAAATACGTACATGGAGAAAGGCTCAATAGAAATGCAAACGTGTGTGCTAAAATAAAGAAGTTATTGGTGGTTTTACTTTTGATTTTCCCTTAAATTTTTTTAAATTTTAAATTATTCTTTTTAAAAATGTCTTCTACTAATCTTAAAACATTAGTAAATAGTGAGAAATATTATTTCTACTGATTTATAAATATATCCATTCTTCACATTCACAGTGGGATTTGTAAAAGCAATCCTTGGATTTAAAACCTTTTTTTTTTTAGCAAACAAAGCTCTCAAGTTGGTGATCCTCAGGTAAAATGTAACCCACAGATACTGTACCAGTTATTCATTGCCACAAAAATGCTGCCTAAGAAGCCACCCAAAGGGCAGTAGGTTAAAACAATAACTGTACCTTTTTTCTTAGGAGTCTCTGCATTAGTTGGACAGCTCCTCTGGAATTATCTTCTAAGTCAGCTGTGGGTTGGGTAGGTGGCTCTGCTGATTTTTCGCTGGACTTCCACATTTGGGACCACTTGGCTTTCATCAGCTCTAGAAAGGGTGTGGCTGTTTTACATTGGCTGTTTTCCTCACATTCCTCCAGCGGGTAAGCTTAATCATGCTCTCATATTGAAGCAGAAACTGTTTACTTATTTATCTGTTTACTTACTGAGTCTCCTGGGCACTAGGTACTGTAATAAAGAACTGGAGAAATAAAGTCAGATGGGAAGTTGCCCCTACTGTCAAGGAGCTTGCCATCTAATGGGGGAGACAGGCAAGTAAACCAAAGACTACACAGTACAGTATGGTAAGTGCCATGATTTTGATATGACAGGCCCTAAGGGCACAGTGGAAGACCTTCCAAATCAAAGCAAGTAAGTATGGGTTGACAATGGTAAGTATCATAGTGGAAGTATCCTTGAACAAGGTTTCAGGAAGAAGAAGAAGGGAATTTCATGCAGGGAAGCAACCAAAGCTCAGTGAGTCAAAATATAGCATTCTTGGTAAGCCCAATTTTTTTTTTTTCTATTTTGCTATTTTGGTGGAGAGAAAGGAATACGTAAAAGCATAACATGAGAGAAAGCTATTTGGGGAGTGTAGTAGTTAAGGTTCTGGTTGCAAACAACAACTCCAGCTAGTTAAGTTGACTTTAGTGGAAGGATACTGGGGTATCTCATGGGATCCTGGGAACTGTTGAATAACCAGGGAAACTCTGGGGAACTCACTGGTAGGAATCCATAAACTGTCTTCCTGGTGGGCTGTAAACAACTCACCCTCTCTGCATCTCACATAAAAATTCCAGTTTCTTGGGAAAACAAGTCTGTTTGCCCAATTTGGGTCATATTTCCACCTCCATGTTACGCAGGCATGACTCATCTGCAAGTTATGTGTATAGATATTTTGCTACTGTTCCACCCTTATGCTATGGGGGGGGGGCGAGGTGTCACTGTGAGCTGTGTGGCTGCCTTAAGAGATATCTGTTGTGTCTTATTACTTGGTTGCCTTTCCCCACATGTACAATGACAAAAATGCCTTCAACCTATTCGATCCAGCCATTCCAGTACAACTGCTATACTTGCCATCTTTCTAAGCCCAAAGGCACATCCAGCTGATGGAAGGAGCATCTTGGGTTTAATATTCTTTTAGTCATGATATCTGAAAGTAAAATGTCTATTCTTCTAATTCTGGCACAGTCTTATCTAGCTATAGTTCCTCATGGTCCTGCACTCCATGTACTAAATTGTAAGTATAATTACTACCAATGCACTCTATAAATAACTGTTGGGGCCAGGGTGGCAATAGATGCTACGGAAAAAAAAAAAAAAAAAAAAGGAAGGAAAAGAAAACAGTGATAGTTCTTATTTTAAAAAGAAAAAAAGAGGTAGGAGGCTCTCTTAAGGCCGGGAGTTTAAGACCAGCCTAGGCAGCATTTCAAGACCCTGTCTCTAATAAAAAGTTAAAAAAAAAAAAAATTTAGTCAGGCATGGTGGCATGCACCTGTAGTCCTAGCTACTCAGGAGGCTGAGGTGGGAGGATTGATTGAGCCCAGGAGTTCAAGGCTGCAGTGAGCAATCATCAGGTCATTGCACTCCAGCCTGGGCATCAGAGCAAGACCTTGCCTTTTAGGAAAAAAAGGCGGGGAGGAGGAGTAGGTAATTTTTCAGTCTTCAGACATTCCAACGATATATGTGGATTACTCATTCTCACTACAGCTTATAAGGCCATAGCTAGTATGTATGACTACCCATCCAAGTTTCCCTGCTTACAGTTAATATTCCAACTGATTGAGGGGCTTTGCCTAATAGAGTGATTTAAGACTTCATTTTTAGACATCTAAGCCCTTGGTGATCATCAGCATAAAATGTGACAAATTAAACAAAAGCAAGACAGCAGATCAGAGAACGACTCTGAGGTGGAATGATTGGGAACCAATGAGTAGTTGTTCAATAAATGGTTTATATTTTACAGATGATGACACTGAAACACAAAAAATTTAGATTAACTCTTAGGTGACAAAGCCAGGATTGAAGCTCATGCGGTCAGGCTCCAGAACAACTCTTCTTCATATTTATGTTATACTGCCCCTGCATTGTTGGTATCGAAAGTAAGTGTAGGCCCTGGGCCTTCTATACCTGGGATTAAGTCACATGTTCCTATTCCTCTTCAACTTTTACTAGCCTGGTGAGCAAGAAAAAGCTACTGAATGTTTCTAAGCTCAGTCTTTTTCATTTATAAAGTAAGAGATATCTTTTGTGGGCCGGGCGCAGTGGCTCATGCCTGTAATCCCAGCACTTCGGGAGGCTGAGGTGGGCGGATCACGAGGTCAGGAGATAGAGATCATCCTGACTAACACGGTGAAACCCTGTCTCTACAAAAAGTACAAAAAATTAGCCGAGTGTGGTGGCGGGCGCCTGTAGTCCCAGCTACTCGGGAGGCTGAGGCAGGAGAATGGCGTGAACCCAGGAGGCAGAGCTTGCGATGAGCCGAGATCCACCACTGCACTCCAGCCTGGGCGGCAGAGCCAGACTCCAAAAGAAAAAAAGACAGACAGAAAGTAAGAAAAATAGAGATACCCTTTATGGTGGCATGATGCTTATCATGTGATAAGCACATTTATAAAAATAGTGGTGGCATGAAGCCTAGCACATAAAGTTGGGATTTTACAAGAAAAGTAGAGATAATTGATCAAAATTTTTTTGTGACAGAACAGGAAGTTAGAAGAAGGCGAAATGAGAAATGATCTGTGAGAGACTTGAAGAGATGAAGAGTAGATATTCTCAATATACTGTAGAAGGCATGATTAAGGGGAAGGAAGTGAGGAACATTTTTTAAAAATCATCCTCAAGAGCTAATTTGGAGAACAGCCACACTTTACAGTATGAGCCAAGAGATAAAATCAAATTTGTCTCTCGGGAGGGGAAAATAAGCCTCTTTTCAAGCTAAATTTCCCTGCCACCTGGTTTGTTTTCTTCACTGTAAATGAGCACTGGGAAAAGAACGGCTTTAGAGATTCTGCCCAAGTAACTCACAGACCATTTTCTTGGTAACCACATTGTAGCTCTTTTTTCAGTCAGGATCACACAGGATTTAATGCTGTTTTTTGACAGCAAGTATTTTTAACATCTATCAAATGCACCAAAAGCCTGAAGTGTCTTATTGGAATGTATATATGGGAAGAAAGGTGGGTTACATATATCTTTGAAATGACCTAATATAAAATTCTGCAGATGCACCTTTATAAGCGTGGTTATGTAAATTGACCTAAGTCATTGTTTTGGTTAAAACCCATTTATGCCTAATGTTCCATTATTGGAACGCTAAGCTTATGGGAGTTATTTATATCCTATGCTCAAGGTCATCGTCTGACTTTTCACAAAAAAAAATTTGCAACCTCCAGCATAAATGGGTTAAGGCCAACATTTACCACAATGAGCTAGTACATTGATTAAGTGACCAATTGTAGTATTTTCAGGAGCATTTAATGGCAAGTGACATGTGGCTAAATTACAGGCAAAGTGATTGAGAAAGTCACTGTTCCTGAATAAATACCAGTTTACCATGATGGCATTCACCATCAAACCTATCATCTTTATTAAAGCTGAAATTAGGGTTAGTGTTTATATTTAGAACAGAAATATGTATCTTTGTGATTTTCATGTACTTGGGAGAAAGGAACAACTTAAGCACAACTGAAATCTAACCAGATGCTTTTCTATGTATTGGCAGCTTAAATTTAAAGGATAACAAAATCGATTTCTATTTTTTTGGTGTAATTATATTGATTATATTGGAAAAACGTGAACCAATACATACGGCTTTAAGATTGAGGTACAAACTGGTCACATACACGTACTCATGTATACAAAATGTGTTTGATCGTTGTTGTTTTTTTTTTTTTTGAGATGGAGTCTCACTCTGTTCCCCAGGCTGGAGTGCAGTGGTGCAATCTAGGCTCACTGCAACCTCCACTTCCCGGGTTCAGACAATTCTCCTGCCTCAGTCTCCTGAGTAGCTGGGATTACAAGTGCACGCCACCATGCCCGGCTAATTTTTGTATTTTTAGTAGAGACAGGTTTCATCATGTTGGTAAGGCTGCTCTCAAACACTTGACCTCGTGATCTGCCTGCCTTGGCCTCCCAAAGGGCTGGGATTAAGGTGTGAGCCACTGCGCCTGGCCTTGATCATTTTAAATTCGTAAATAATACTTAGCCCCTGAGTAATAATAATAAATATATAATTTATGCATATATCACCCATAGTTAGGAACATTTTATTGGCTTAATGAGCAAAATATGATCATAAAATATATGCCATCATAGCCCAGATGTATAGCAATAAAAAAGCTTAGATTATAATATCTCACAATATAAGCAAAATATCGTAAAATATATGCCATCATAGCCCAGATGTATAGCAATAAAAAAGCTTAGATTATAATATCTCACAATACAAGTCTGCATTAGCAATGACATTGTTATAAAATATTTATAACACTTTCTGATTTAATTTTAAAGAGCTAGAGGTTCATTCAGTGTCTTTTTGGCATTTGAAATGAAACCTCATTTACTCTCCACACAATAGCTGATTAAAAACAGCTCTTGAAGAGGTCCCAGGCAACATACACAGAGGGGAAATGGTTAGATATATGGGTTTATATTTTCACATTAAAATTCAATGTTATTCAGACCCACGTAGATAGATAATAAAAGTGGCATTCAAGCTGGGAATGGTAGCACAAGCCTGTAGTCTCAGCTACTCAGGAGGCTGAAATGGGAGGATCACTTGAGCACAGGAGTTTGAGATTTTAGTGCACTGTGATTGCACCTGTGAATAGCCACTGCACTTCAGCCTGAGTAACATAGCAAGACCCCATCTCTTTTTTTAAAATGTTAAATTTGTAATCAGTGAGGAAAAAATAAGCTACGCAATAAATGAAGGGGTCATTGGCCGAGTGTTGGAGGGAAAAAATACACCATGTTCCAAAATAAATTTCTAGTGATTTATTGTGATTTTCATGAATTTGGATGATTTCAAAGATTTTAATATAAAAATGAAACCATAGCCTTACTAGAAGAAAATATAAAGAAAAACTTTTATAGTCTTGGGAGGGGGGATTATATGACATGAAACATTAAGTAAAATATTTATTTTTTAAATGTTAAATAACTAAAAACTGTCCTTTAGAAGTCACCAGAAAATTAAAGGGCAGGCTGAGCATGGTGGATCATACCTGTAATCCCAGCTTTGAGAGGCTGAAATGGGAGAAGCACTTGAGGCACAGAAGTTTGAGACCAGCCTGTGCAATATAGCAAGACCCCCATCTCTCCAAAAAAAAAAAAAAAAAAAAAAAAGCCAGGCATAATGGCATGTGCCTATAGTACTAGCTGCTCAGGAGGCTGAGTTGGGATGGTTGCTTGAGCCCAGGAGTTTGAGGCTGCAGTAAACTATGATTGCGCCATTGCACTCTAGCCTAGATAACAGAGTGAGAACGAGACCCTGTCTTAGAAAAAAGAAAAAAAGAAAAAGGACAAGTGCCAAATGGAAAGAGGAAAAAAAGGAACTAAGAATTAGGAAGTATTCCATATCGGTAAGGAAAAGATCAATAGCCAAACAGCAAAATGGGCAAAGGACTTCCACTGGTAAATCAGAAAAGAAGAAATGAAAAGGGTCAGCAAAGATAATTTTTTTCATTTCCATCAATAATAAAAAATGCAAATCAAAGCAACATTAAAATACCATTTTGCCTATCTAATTGGTAAAGATTATTATTATTATTTATTTTTATTTTTATTTTTTTGAGACGGCGTCTCACTCTGTCGCCCAGGCTGGAGTGCAATGGTGTGATCTTGGCTCACTGCAACCTCTGCCTCCCAGATTCAAGCGATTCTCCTGCCTCAGCCTCCCGAGTAGCTGGGACTGCAGGCGCCCACCACCATGCTCAGCTAATTTTTATATTTTTAATAGAGACGGGGTTTCACCATGTTGGCCAGCACGGTCTCGATCTCTTGACCTCGTGATCTGCCCACCTTGGCCTCCCGGTAAGGATTATTTTTAAAGATAATAGTATTAGAGAAGGTACTACATCTGTTCTGGAGAACTTTTTGATAAAATGTCTGACAAGTACATACCTTTTAACTAGCAATTCCACTTCAAAATAAAGCTAAGGAGATATATGCTAAGGAAACAATTAATGATGTGTGCCACAAGATGTTCGTTGCAGTGTCCTTCCTTCCTCCCTCCTTTCTTTTCTCTCTCCCTCTTTCCCTTCTTTGCTCTCTCTTTTTTCTTTATCTTTTTTTGGTACATGTTTGATATTGGTGAAAAATTGAAAAAATGAAAATGACCAACAAAAAGAGGACTGGTTAACTAAAGTATGGTAAATTCCTTCAACCAAACATCCACACTATACAAGCAATAAAAATGACACTACAGTTAATGTATTTGAAAAGATGTTCATAATATATGAATGTTGTTTTGTTTTGTTTTCTTAGACGGAGTCTTGCTCTGTCGCCAGGCTGGAGTGCAGTGGCGTGATCTCAGCGCACTGCAACCTCCACCTCCCAGGTTCAAGCGATTCTCCTGCCTCAGCCTCTCAAGTAGCTGGACCTACAGGCGCATGCCATCACACCCAGCTAATTTTTGTATTTTCATTAGAGACAGGGTTTCACCATGTTGGCCAGGATAGTCTCTATCTCTTGACCTCATTATCTGTAATCCCTCCCAAAGTGCTGGGATTATAGGCGTGAGCCACTGCGCCTGGCATATATGAAGTTTTAAAAAATCAGAATACAGAAGAAAATTTATTGGGAGATGGGCTTCTTTCTTTCTCCAATATCACCGCCACATCACCTTCACGTATACACACACTGAAAAGATACTGAAAAGACATAATGATCATGGGAAATGGAGATTACTGGATTGTTAAATGTTCTTTTCGCCTGTCTTTATTCTCTAACTTTACTATAATGAACAAATTATTTTTTGATAAGCAAAAAATATTTTAAATTTAAACATATAAAGTAACTTAATAGTTGTCTTTTCAAAATATGTAAGAATCATTAGTTCACTAGTTGGTTAAATATGTTTTTAATCCCAGCATCTTGATAATTGTCGCAAAATTGAGGGAACATTTTTTGAACTCTAAAATGCTATAGAATTGACAGATCATTTTTCAGTTCATAAGTTATTACTTATAATCAGTTTTTTTATTGTTACTATGGCAATATTTTATACACAAGAATGGCTGAGATTAGGAATTTGTGCCCTGAAAATCATATCAACATATCAAATATGAAGTAAATAACAATTTCTTGCTTTAAATATAACAAAGGTGTGGGAAGAAGTGGTAGGCAAGAGGCTCTGTGTTACCATGGGAACGATTAACTTTTCCATGGTGCAAACCAACCTCATTCCAGCTTCAGGGTCAGTGACTCACTAGCTCAGAGGGAAATGAATAAATATTTAGGTACATACCTACTATCTGTACAGAGTGACTTTCGTTACCCAGAGAACTGCTGTAAAATATTATTTCTTCACA
Organism: Trachypithecus francoisi; assembly: GCF_009764315.1. Classification (NCBI taxonomy): domain Eukaryota; kingdom Metazoa; phylum Chordata; class Mammalia; order Primates; family Cercopithecidae; genus Trachypithecus; species Trachypithecus francoisi. Next base: position 128,173,618 of record NW_022681470.1, read on the forward strand.
AATTACACAAAACCAATCTAAATTAGTACTTTTATACATTCTATTTGGGGAGTACTTAGAGTGTATGAGCAAACAAATTGTTATCCAGGTCACTCCAGAACTGCTGTATACAGATTAAGAATTGATGTGGATACTAATTAAAATCATTAAAGAAAAATCAAAAAACACTGGCTAGCATTTCAATTATTTTTTAAACAGCATTTCTTAAAACAATCCCCAAAGTAGTCTTGTAATTTGTTCATTTTAAGGATCTCTGTTACTCTGAGGCCAATCAAGGGACTAACAGTCTAGTTGGGGCCATTCATCAATTCATTCATTCATTCAGTAAAATGTATTGAGAACCTACTATGTACCAAGCAATGTGCGGGGCACTAAGCATTAAAGAATACCTGAAACATGGCACCTGACCTCAAAAAGCTTAAAATTAGGAGACATAGACATGTAAGTAAATAACTGCTATAGGCAAATCTCAGCAACTGCCACACCTGCTTGCTCCCTCTAGCAGAACTCTGATTGGCCATACTCTTCACATAGTGACCAACTCACCTCTTTTCCCTATCTGTTTTCCTTGCTATAGCTGAGAAAAAAGTCGTGATCCAAAAGTTTCTCTCCTGAGAGGAACAGGATCAGATTGTCTCTTCAGGAGTTCCCATGTGCAATACAGAGCTGAAGTTGAAGCTGAAAGGATTCATAGAGAAAGACCAGTATAGGCTGGGCGTGGCGGCTCACGCCTGTAATCCCAGCACTATGGGAGGCTGAGGTGGGCGGATCATGAGGTCAGGAGATCGAGACCATCCTGGCTAACACAGTGAAACCCTGTCTCTACTAAAAATACAAAAAAAAATTAACCAGGCATGGTGGTGGGCGCCTGTAGTCCCAGCTACTCGGGAGGCTGAGGCAGGAGAATGGCATGAACCTGGGAGGCAGAGCTTGCAGTGGACTGAGTTCGCGCCACTGCACTCCAGCCTGGGCGAGAGAGCGAGACTCCATCTCAAAAAAAAAAAAAAAAAAAAAGAGAAAGACCACTATAAATCTTCAGTGTACCAAAGTTATGAGAAAGGAGAAAGCTTGCAATGCATATATAGAGGAAGTGCTGAGGAGTTGGTGGTAGCAGCAGACAAGAGAGGAGAATGGATAGAATCATGGTTACTGTCATGGTGGAGGATCCATGAACTGCAACTGAAGAGGGCTAGTGTCATGACCCAGTTCTTAGGGCTGTCTCTATTCCTGAATATTTATTTAATATAAGATAATTCTTATATTGCATTAGGGCAAGGGAAAAAAAAAAGGATTCAAAGTTTCCAAGAGACTTCTGTTTCATCCATAACAGAATAATGAATTTACCTTCCCTCAATAAATAGCCATAAAATTAAATAAAGTAAATAGAACCAACTGTTTTCAGACATTGGACAATAGAAAGCAGAGAACTCTATGATCCTTGACAGAAGGGGAACAAAGAAGGTGTTAATCACAAAGCAACTTAATTTATATAACAAGGAATATATTGGACATCTATTTAGAAATCATTTGCATGAATGTTCAATATTCACTTTATTTCTAGAGTCATCCATGTGTAATCTGGGTTACATAGAGGCTGTCACATGTAAGCCAACATTATAATGAAAGCGCATCAGTGTAATATAAGCATCCACAAGTGACCATACAGGAGAAGCGGTTAACATCAAGCTTGCTGTAATACTAAGGGAGTTACTTTTGTAAAAATTAGGCTATAAAAAAATTAGGCTATAGTCTCCATGATGTATTATACAACTAATTTAACTCTCTGGAAATCTACCTATAATCCTACAAAATATTTGCAGATAATCAACTGCAAGTTCAGACTTAGAAATAAAAGAACTACCCAGTGTTTGCTTAAATCCACTTAGGTCAGTGATATACCTGAAATTCAGTAGCTTGCTGTCAGGAAGATGCTGTGCATTAACACTGAAGGAACTGTTGTGGAGAGGAAGCAGGGAATGATTAGCACTGAAACCACTGAACTTTTATAAGGAAGGAAAATTTTCTTTGTGCAGGTATGAATAATACTAACATGAAATACTGGAACATGTAGGTGGAGGATACATCATTTTGGCTGTTACGGATGATGTCAAGTCATACCTAACCTGCTTATTGTATAAAACTAATTAGTACTCCAAAGTGCCTTACTGTAACTAATAAAAGATGTATTGACCCTCCCTGTGCTATTAAGATACAGACTCTGTAGCAAAGAGACATCTTATGTCAGAGGTGAGAGGTCAGAGGTCAGTGCTTCCGGCTTCAGCAGGGTTCTGTTCCATGCAGTCATTCAGGTTCCTAAGGTCCTTAAGTCTTTTCGTTTTGCCATTCCCTAAGGTGTCATCCTCATTTACATGGTCTCAGTTGGGTTTGAGTTCCAATCTGTGGGAAGGAAGAAAGAGAGGCCCTGAAGGGCTGGCAATTTCCTTTTAAAAAGAAACATCGGCCGGGCGCGGTGGCTTAAGCCTGTAATCGCAGCACTTTGGGAGGCCGAGACGGGCGGATCACAAGGTCAGGAGATCGAGACCATCCTGGCTAACACGGTGAAACCCCGTCTCTACTAAAAAATACAAAAGAACTAGCCGGGCGAGGTGGCGGGCGCCTGTAGTCCCAGCTACTCCGGAGGCTGAGCCAGGAGAATGGAGTAAACCCGGGAGGAGGAGCTTGCAGTGGGCTGAGATCCGGCCACTGCACTCCAGCCCGGGCAACAGAGCGAGACTCCGTCTCAAAAAAAAAAAAAAAAAAACATCACAGCTGGGCATAGTGGCTTATGCCTGTAATCCCAGCACTTTGGGAGGTTGAGGCTGGAGGATCTCTTGAGGCCAGGAGTTTGACACCAGCCTGGGCAACATAGCAAGACCCTGTCACTATGAAAAATACAAAAATTAGCCAGGTGTGATGGTGTGTGCCTATAGTTCCAGCTACTCAGGAGGCTGAGGCAGAATGATTGCTTGAGCCCAGGGGGTGGAGGCTGCAGTGAGCTATGATCATGCCGCTGCACTCCAGCCTGGATGACAGAGTGAGACCCTGTCTCAAAAAAAAAAAAAAAAAGTAAATAAACATCATTTAGTTTAAGAAAGTGGTGTGCACATCTCATAGTTCAATGGTAAGAACTTAAGTTTTGTGATTACACTTAGTGGCAAGGGAAGCTGGGAAATGTCAGCCTGGGCAACTACGTATCCGTCTAAAACTCAGCTGTTATGGAACAAAGGGAGAATGGATTTGCGGGACAACTGGCCATCCGCTACACTGATGTTAGGCATACACTGCTTGTGGAGGTAACTAGGTTCAATTTTTTGGAAGGAATTTTGTCAATAGGCATCAAAAGCCAGAATAATGTACCTGACCTTTGACTTAAGAGAAGTTTATCCTAAGAAAATAAAATATGTGACTAGGTGCGGTGGCTCATGCCTGTAATCCCAGCACTTTGGGAGGCCAAGATGGGTGGATCATGTGAGGTCAGGAGTTCAAGACCAGCCTGGCCAACATGGTGAAACCGCATCTCTACAAAAATACAAAAAAAAAAAATATAGCCAGGCGTGGTGGTGGGCCCCTCTAGTCCCAGCTACTTGGGAGGCTGAGGCAAGAGAATCACTTGAACCTGGGAGGCAGAGGTTGCAGTGAGCCGAGATTGTGCCACTGCACTCCAACCTGGGTGACAGAGTGAGACTCCGGCTAAAAAAAAAACACACACACACACACACACACACACACACACAAATGTGCATGAAGATTTAGTTACAAGGTTGTTCACTGCAGAATTATGTTACTAGCAGAAAAACTGAAAACTGTCTAAATATTTATCTCATTGCTTCCTGTGGAAGACAGCCTTAAATGTGTCCATGGATACCAAGTGGCAGTATCATTACAGTTACTACTCCAAGAACCATAATCTCTGAGTGTTTGTTTATAGGTGACCATTCCATGCTGTATCTACAGCCATCAGATGTTGAGTACCTACTATGTGCCTTATCCTGTTCTAGAATTTTGACATAAATTATTTCATTTAATCAATCCTGCAAGGCGGATGTGAATATGTAAATAAGCAGAGGCTCAGTGAGCTTAAGGAACTTGTTTAAGGTCAAACAGCAAATAAGTAATATGGTTAGCTTTCAACTCAGTTGTGTCCAGTTCTTCCCACTCTGCTTTATGCAGAGTGGAACACGTTGCTAAGGAGAGAGCAGTGTGCACATCACAGGTGACTCTTGATAAACAACTGCCTCACCAGAGAGATTGGTGGGGACAATGCTTAGCCCTCAGGATTCATCAGGGTGTTTATCAAGAGTAGAAACCAACTTTGAACTATTTTAGGTAGAAAATGGGACACATAAGAAAATAGGAGCATCTCACAAAGCTAAGGCAGGAATGCAAGCAGTCAGGCATCAAAAGAGCTGACACTGAAATGGAAATATCAGCAGGAACTCAGAGAGAGAGCTTACTTTGTTTCTCACTTCATTTTTTTCTGCAGCATCTGGGTTTCTCAGTTATTTAAGCCATATGGCAGCTGGCAGATGGCAGCAACAGCTTTCATATTTACTTTTTACAGTTCCAACCACATGGAAAGATACATTCTCTCGCTGCTCCTATCCCCACTTCCAGATTCCTTGGGAAGGGACTCTTCTCAGCTTGAGTCAGCAGCCTATTTCCAGTCCAGTCACTGGCCAGAGGGAGGATGGGGGACATTGTACACGGCTGTGCCATAGCTGAGGGGACCAGTTAATGGGTTCTTTTTGAGCCATCAAGATATTCCAAAAAGTGTCTTGAAGACACTTCTCCATGTGACTCTGGATTGACCTAGTTCTCCCCTCCACCACCATTTCTTGATTGTAGTTCTCAAGAATAATTTTAAAATGCGCTGGGAATGCACTGTCATTAGAGAGGAACTGCCTGAAACGGCCTGGGCCTTGTGCTGGGCCAGTCAGGGATGTGATTTTCTGCAGTTACACTTTCTTGATGTATCTCTTGACCTTGAAACTCAGACTAAAAGGGAATTGAGAGAAGTATTATTTTTTGTTTTTGTCTGTGACAATTGTTGCTACAAAAATAAGCAATTATCTTTCTCTACAAGTAACAATGACGAAGTTTGTCCAAAAGAATTTATTTCACCCCCTTAACATCTTGCTCAACTGATTTGATGGTAACAAATTTAAATGCTAATAAATGGACTGATTCAAATAATCTATCACTAAAAAATATAGATGTATATTCTGATATTTGTAGTACTGCTTATTGACAAGTAGCAAGGGTTTGTTTGTTTGTTGTTTTCCCCAGAAACATCTGGCTTGCTTGTAATGCACATTAGCCATAGATTGCACTGGAAGAAAGGCAGAGAAGGATGGAAAAGACTCAGGCAGGGACAAAGCTGGGATAGCATTTCCAGTATATCAAAATAAGGCCAGTTCTTTTTATTAAATCTCAAAAGTACTCTATTTGGAGAATATACAAAAATAATTCATTTGGAAAATTACACTAACAATTAATAGCTTGTGTGGCCTCAACTAGTATGACGTAAAGTAATACAATCTTAAAACCTTGAGCTACTGTAATCTGGAAGGATACTTAATAATGTTACACAGGAAGTTATGTGGCAACTATTTTCTGTCCAATGGGGAGAAGGAGTTTTCAGCTTAGATTCTATAGACAGTCCTCGATTTAAAATGGTTTGATTGAGGAGTTTTTGGATTTACAATGTTGCAAAAGCAAAATGCAATCAGTAGAAGCCATGCTTCTAGTAACCATACAATCATTTTGTTTTTCACTTTTAGTGTAAAATTAAATAAATTACATGAGATATTCAAAACTTTATTATAAAATAGGCTTTGTGTTAGATGATTTTGCCCAAATGTAGGCAATGTAAGTGTTCTGAGCATGTCTAAGGTAGTCTAGGCTAAGCTGTGATGTTTGGTAGGTTAGTTGTATTAAATACACTTTCGACTTAAGGACATTTTCAACTTATTTTGGGTTTATTGGGACTTCTCCCTTTCACAAGTTGAGGAGCATCTGTAATTTGTAAATTATTCTTTTATATAAAAAGATTTAAAAGATCTTTCTCCTCTTCACATTATGGGAAGAACACTTTGGAGAGAGAGAGACAAAGGCCATACCCCAGTAATGAGCAGAAGGCATTTTGCAGAAATAAATTCTAGTTAGAAATGCCATTGATAAGAACTTGGCACATAAGGTAAAATTTAGCTTTCAGTTTAAATGTCCCTTCCTCCAGGAAGCCTTTTATTATCTTCTTGGACTAGCTTTGAAGCTCCTGCTCTGAACTTTCATAATTTCCAGATTGTATGGGACATATTTATAGTAATTAATAGATTATACATTATTTATTTGAAATTCAAATTTGACTGAGCATCCTATATTTTATCTAACAATTCTACCTATATTTCATCTTTTTTTTTTTTTTTTTTTTTGAGACGGAGTCTCGCTCTGTTGCCGGGGCTGGAGTGCAGTGGCCGGTTCTCAGCTCACTGCAAGCTCCGCCTCCCGGGTTTACGCCATTCTCCTGCCTCAGCCTCCGAGTAGCTGGGACTACAGGCGCCCGCCACCTCGCCCGGCTAGTTTTTTTTTTTTTTTTTGTATATTTTAGTAGAGACGGGGTTTCACCGTGTTAGCCAGGATGGTCTCGATCTCCTGACCTCGTGATCCGCCCGTCTCGGCCTCCCAAAGTGCTGGGATTACAGGCTTGAGCCACCGCGCCCGGCCTCATCTTTTCTTTTTTAAGCACCTACTAAATTTCATTGTGATTGCTTATTTAAGAGAGTAAGCTCTGTAAGGTCAGGGACTATGTCTATCTGGCTTACATTTGTATTTTTTTTTTTGAGACGGAGTCTCCCTTTGTTGCCCAAGCTGGGTTGCATTGGCACCATCTCGGCTCACTGCAACCTCCACCTCCCTGGTTCAAGCGATTCTCTTGCCTCAGCCTCCTGAGTAGCTGGGACTACAGGCATGTGCCACCACGCCTGGCTAATTTTTTTTGTATTTTTAGTAGAGATGGGGTTTCACGGTGTTAGCCAGGATGGTCTCGATGTCCTGACCTCGTGATCCGCCCACCTCAGCCTCCCAAAGTGCTGGGATTACAGACATGAGCCACCGCGACCGGCCTGTCAGATTTTTAAAAATATATTTATACATCATGTAATTTCAAGTACTCAAACTTTGTTTATGCTCTTCTCTTTCCCTAAATAGAATTTCCTTTCACCTCTCGTAAAAGTCAACTCTCTAACTACTGCATCTCCCAGCTGAACAGGTAACCATGTTCACTGGACCTGCTTTAAATACATATTCCTTAAGGCTGCCCATAGCCAGACTGTGCTTCCTTAGTCCATTCACTCTTCCACTACCTCTTGCCTTTTCTTTCCTCAAGCTTTCAATGACTCCTCCCTCATCCTCATTCTCAGCAGATGATCTTGTTTCCTATTTCACTGTAAAAGGAAAAGCCATGGACTGGGCACGGTGGCTCATTCCTAAAATCCCAGCACTTTGGGAGGCTGAGGCGGGCAGATCACCTGAGGCTGGGAGTTTGAGACTAGTCTGACCAACATAGAGAAACCCCGTTGCTACTAAAAATATAAAATTAGCCAGATGTGTCGGCGGGTGCCTGCAATCCCAGCTACTCAGGAGGCTGAGGCAGGAGAATCGCTTGAACCCAGGAGGAAGAGGTTGCGGTGAGCCGAGATCACACCATTACACTCCAGCCTGGGCAACAAGAGTGAAACTCTGTCTCAAAAAAAAAAAAAAAAAAAAAGCCATAAGAAGGAAATTGGCACAAAAAGGACAGCCCATCATGTTCTTTTTGGGCCTAATCCTCTTCACCCATTTCCCCTGTTCCCCAACTCTTACTAGACCCCAGGCCATTTTGTTGCTAATCTGTTGGGCCAAAGGAAAAAAGTAATGGAGAACTAATGAAAATAATAATATGTTTGATGTATTTGTAATGTATTTCAAATAACTGATATCGTGCTTCCAGAAGATTTTTCTTTTTTTTTTTTTTTTTTTTTTTTTTGAGACGGAGTCTTGCTCTGCCACCCAGGCTGGAGTACAGTGGCCGGATCTCAGCTCACTGCAAGCTCCGCCTCCCGGGTTTACGCCATTGCCATTCTCCTGCCTCAGCCTCCCGAGTAGCTGGGACTACAGGCGCCCGCCTCGTCGCCCGGCTAGTTTTTTGTATTTTTAAGTAGAGACAGGGTTTCACCGTATTAGCCAGGATGGTCTCGATCTCCTGACCTCGTGATCCGCCCGTCTCGGCCTCCCAAAGTGCTGGGATTACAGGCTTGAGCCACCGCGCCCGGCAAGATTTTTCTAACAGTGTTTGCAGGCTATAAAATAGTGTTTTCACTTAGAAAAGGCCAGATATGGTGGTTCATGCCTGTAATCCCAGCACTTTGAGAGGCCGAGGTGAGTGAATCACTTGAGGTCAGGAGTTTGAGACCAACCTGGCCAACACGGCCAAACCCTGCTTATACTAAAAATACGAAAATTAGCCAGGCATGGTGGCACATGCCTGTAATCCCAGCTACTTGGGAGGCTGAGGCGGGAGAATTGCTTGAACCTGGGAGGCGGAGGTTGCAGTGAGCCGAGATCCTGCCATTGCACTCCAGCCTGGGCAACTCCATCTCAAAAAAAAAAAAAGGGCAGAATTACCATTCTCATCCACCTTAATCTGTAATAGCCTCAGAACCCTAAGAGTGCTCTGAGGTCAACCCAAATCCTCTCCTAGGCCTACCAAATAGTCTCCTTTCTAAGATAAGATATTATATTAATGCTTATTTAAGCAGTGGCTTTCAGACTTTTGTTGTTTATTTCCCACAATAAGAAATATATTTTACATCAAGACAGTTCAAACACATACAGTCACATTTATGACTGAAAAAAAAGTTCACGAGACCGTAGTTATCTTTATGATATGCAATGATGAGTCAAAGCTCTTAATTTAGAAGATACTACATTAAAGAATAATTAGAGGAAGCATAGGCTAGGCGCAGTGGCTCATGCCTCTAATAGACAAAATCTTTAAGATTCCACATATAGCTAGATGAACATTAGTTTGGAACCTCCTCAACTATAACTCCCCACCCTCTACATATACACAAAAATGAGTGTCCACATGCATGATTAAGCTGCTTGACTGTGCATAAATGACTCATGACTATTTGTCTAAGTGGTAAAAAGCAAAGCTAATGTAGGAACAAGTAAGGTGAAATCAATTAGGGGAAGGGAACAGCTCCTCCCTGTTGCTCTTTTTTGTTCTCCACCAGCATAAACACTGCTATCCAAGTAGCCTCTGCATTATAGAGGGCTGAAAATTAAGTCCTGAATTGGGGAAAGAGACTAGATGGATTTGAGGGTTTCTAAGTTACTTTTAAATCTTAAAACTTTATTCTCTCAATATATATTTACTGATTGCTTAATACATACCAGGCACCATGCCAGGATATAAGGATCCAACAGTGAATAAGAGAAACAGTGCTGATGCTTTTGGAAAGCTCATATTCAAGCTGGGGAGACATACAACATACAAGTAAGTAAATACAATTAAATTAATGATGTGAAGGAAGTAACAAAGTCCAGTGGTAGAGAATAATAGGGGTAACCTACTATTCTTATCTGTTATTATTAATTACTACCATTGCTATTATGGTAGGAGTTTGACTCTATGCTGTGTCAAATGGACAGCCATCAAAAGTATTTAAACAAGGAAGTGACATGATACAGTTTTAAAAGAACACTATATTGTGTGGAGAATGTTTTGGAGGTGGAAATAATAAAAGTAGGAAAATTATTTTAGGAGTCTAGGCAAGACATGATAGGGATTGGATTATGGTGGTGACAAACTAAAATCCTGTTTTGTTTGCAATTAATAGACAATGAAAAAGTATTTCTGAATATTGACTTGAAAATCTTGCTTATTTTGCTTCCAAAGCATACATTTTCTTTCCATATTTGCTAAATCATTTAAATCCAAGGTTTCCAAACTTTTTTTTTTTTTTTTTTGCACACAGTATGCTAGTGGTGGTTGCTTTTAATATCCCAGAGCTCTGTAGTCAAGAGAGTGTAGGAGTTGGTTGGGGTGGAAGGACTGGCATAAGTTGAGACTAGTGGAAAGAAGCTGGTGCCAAGTTGTTGTGCAGAATAGGGCATAGGTGCATACTATAGCTCCCTGGGAATCCTGTGAAGCTTGGGACAGTGTTAAATATTCTGTATGGACAAGGCCCACCTTAGTCAAATAGGGGAAAAGAAAGATATATAATCTACAAGTTCACTTTGGAAAGTCATAGGTATCAGGATAAGAGTATTATTTGCATAAGGGTCTCAAAGCTTCTTAGAAGAAATGATACAAGAATTTGGAGTGATGATTATTACCCTAGGATACCATGATTGTATTTCCTAAACCAAATAAGAGGAGACTTTTTCTAGCCATATTGGGGGAAAGTGAATGGGGCTGCCTGGGAGGGCAGGAAATTCATCTTAAGGTAGCAGAAAACTAAGATATGTGGCTAGTGTTAGGACAGCAGCTGTCTGCATATGATGAATTATTTGTTATGATACAGATTAATGTTTCTCTGGCCTAGTCTCTGAGAAAACTTAAGTCTTTAACAAAGAACTGAAGAAAAGCTTAAAGAAAAAGACTGCCTCTTGGAGGACTAAATTGAGTTAGCCTAAGGGCCAACTTTCAGCTAAGAGAGCTGTTATAATCACCAGAAGGAAGGAGGTGGGAATCCCTCTCCCTATCCTACCCCTATCAACTTTGAGTAGAGCCCCAGCAGGAGCAGGGGTAGAACTGGTGCAGAGTCCTGGCTGGAGCCTTGGCAGAAGGCTGAGAACGCTCCCAGGGCTGGGAGGCCACTTGGGACCCATGAAAATGGAAGAAACCTCACACCTTGGTTGTCCTTATAAAGAAAGGACACGGTGGGAACTTGTTATCCATGTACTCAAAATCCCCAAGTGTGGCCTCGGAAAATAAAGGTTACATTGGGTGGGTTGGTGTAACAATTGCTGTATCCCAAAACAAGCTGTAGAATCTTTGGAGATTCACAAGAATTAATTAAACCGATATTAGTCTAGAAATGGTTTACATCCAGATTCTGCTTGGATCCAAGAAAACAGTTTCCCTAAACTTCCAGCCCCCAGTTTGCAAGAGAACAGTCACAGACACACATTCGAAGTGATACTGTGTTCTTTCCTCCTACACATGTAGTTGAACAAATGTGGACAACTCTAAAAATAAGTTCTCTAATCAAGATTCCAGATCGGGAGCAGGCTAAAAGAAGTCTAAGCAATGTTTTCATTTCCTAATGCTCTTGATGGGTTCTTGGTGAGAGGCTTATTCTTAAAAAGCCCATTTGTAGGCTAGGAGCAAAGAAGCTACAGGAATTTACCTGCTTGCTGACCAGTTACTGATGCATGTCCATGTCCATTCTAGTTCTTAAGCCAGACTTGTAAACAGCATATAGGCTTTTGTGAAAAGGCAAGTCAAAAGCTTTCATGAAGATATTGACATGCTATATCACGTATAAACATATTTGGCTCTTTGAAATATCTCAGGAATGAATCATACATGTTGCTTTCCACTTTTGGAATATACTGAAACTGGTTCAGCATGTCCAGCAGGTTGGTCTGGCTTCCAAAACTTGTTTGATTATGTTTTTGGCTAATGCAAAAGTAATTGTGGTTTTTACCATTACTTTCAATGCCATTACTTTTGCACCAACCTGATATATTTGTGCATTTCTTTAAGGAAAAATAATTAACCATGCTCTTACCTGTCAGAAGTAGTTCTTAGCTTAATTGCTATTTTCATCACCTTCATAAATTCACATCTAGTTCACAGCAACATTCTAGAGGAGTGGTATATGTGAGCCAATAGAAACCACCTCATTAGAAAGTGTTAAAAAAGTAATTTTAAGAAACACCATTCAAAATTTGAGTAAGAAAATTAATTTTGCAGCACAGATATACCTTGAGTAGAACTTATTATTCAAATATAAAAAATGACCAATACATATAAGAAAAATATACTTATTTAATTCTTGCAAAACACATAGATTTTGCTGATAGGAAAAAGAGAAGCATGGATATAAGGGCATAAATTGCATGCTTTCAGAGCACACAGGCTCCGTTGACGATACAGGGGCATACACTGCATGCTTTCAGAACACACAGGCTCCGTTGACGATATAAGGGCATACACTGCATGCTTTCAGAACACACAGGCTCCGTTGACGATACAGGGGCATACACTGCATGCTTTCAGAACACACAGGCTCCGTTGACGATACAGGGGCATACACTGCATGCTTTCAGAACACACAGCTCCGTTGACGATACAGGGGCATACACTGCATGCTTTCAGAACACACAGGCTCCGTTGACGATACAGGGGCATACACTGCATGCTTTCAGAGCACACAGGCTCCGTTGACGATACAGGGGCATACACTGCATGCTTTCAGAGCACACAGGCTCCGTTGACGATACAGGGGCATACACTGCATGCTTTCAGAGCACACAGGCTCCGTTGACGATACAGGGGCATACACTGCATGCTTTCAGAGCACACAGGCTCCGTTGACGATACAGGGGCATACACTGCATGCTTTCAGAGCACACAGGCTCCGTTGACGATACAGGGGCATACACTGCATGCTTTCAGAGCACACAGGCTCCGTTGACGATACAGGGGCATACACTGCATGCTTTCAGAGCACACAGGCTCCGTTGACGATACAGGGGCATACACTGCATGCTTTCAGAGCACACAGGCTCCGTTGACGATACAGGGGCATACACTGCATGCTTTCAGAGCACACAGGCTCCGTTGACGATACAGGGGCATACACTGCATGCTTTCAGAGCACACAGGCTCCGTTGACGATACAGGGGCATACACTGCATGCTTTCAGAGCACACAGGCTCCGTTGACGATACAGGGGCATACACTGCATGCTTTCAGAGCACACAGGCTCCGTTGACGATACAGGGGCATACACTGCATGCTTTCAGAGCACACAGGCTCCGTTGACGATACAGGGGCATACACTGCATGCTTTCAGAGCACACAGGCTCCGTTGACGATACAGGGGCATACACTGCATGCTTTCAGAGCACACAGGCTCCGTTGACGATACAGGGGCATACACTGCATGCTTTCAGAGCACACAGGCTCCGTTGACGATACAGGGGCATACACTGCATGCTTTCAGAGCACACAGGCTCCGTTGACGATACAGGGGCATACACTGCATGCTTTCAGAGCACACAGGCTCCGTTGACGATACAGGGGCATACACTGCATGCTTTCAGAGCACACAGGCTCCGTTGACGATACAGGGGCATACACTGCATGCTTTCAGAGCACACAGGCTCCGTTGACGATACAGGGGCATACACTGCATGCTTTCAGAGCACACAGGCTCCGTTGACGATACAGGGGCATACACTGCATGCTTTCAGAGCACACAGGCTCCGTTGACGATACAGGGGCATACACTGCATGCTTTCAGAGCACACAGGCTCCGTTGACGATACAGGGGCATACACTGCATGCTTTCAGAGCACACAGGCTCCGTTGACGATACAGGGGCATACACTGCATGCTTTCAGAGCACACAGGCTCCGTTGACGATACAGGGGCATACACTGCATGCTTTCAGAGCACACAGGCTCCGTTGACGATACAGGGGCATACACTGCATGCTTTCAGAGCACACAGGCTCCGTTGACGATACAGGGGCATACACTGCATGCTTTCAGAGCACACAGGCTCCGTTGACGATACAGGGGCATACACTGCATGCTTTCAGAGCACACAGGCTCCGTTGACGATACAGGGGCATACACTGCATGCTTTCAGAGCACACAGGCTCCGTTGACGATACAGGGGCATACACTGCATGCTTTCAGAGCACACAGGCTCCGTTGACGATACAGGGGCATACACTGCATGCTTTCAGAGCACACAGGCTCCGTTGACGATACAGGGGCATACACTGCATGCTTTCAGAGCACACAGGCTCCGTTGACGATACAGGGGCATACACTGCATGCTTTCAGAGCACACAGGCTCCGTTGACGATACAGGGGCATACACTGCATGCTTTCAGAGCACACAGGCTCCGTTGACGATACAGGGGCATACACTGCATGCTTTCAGAGCACACAGGCTCCGTTGACGATACAGGGGCATACACTGCATGCTTTCAGAGCACACAGGCTCCGTTGACGATACAGGGGCATACACTGCATGCTTTCAGAGCACACAGGCTCCGTTGACGATACAGGGGCATACACTGCATGCTTTCAGAGCACACAGGCTCCGTTGACGATACAGGGGCATACACTGCATGCTTTCAGAGCACACAGGCTCCGTTGACGATACAGGGGCATACACTGCATGCTTTCAGAGCACACAGGCTCCGTTGACGATACAGGGGCATACACTGCATGCTTTCAGAGCACACAGGCTCCGTTGACGATATAGGGGCATACATTGCATGCTTTCAGAGCACACAGGCTCTGTTGATGAGAAACAGAGATGTGTGGATATGGATGCGCGAAGGGACTCACTAAGGCTATAATGAAGGGCCATGAGGAAAGAAAGCGTTGACATTTGTGCTTTCCTGGTCCTTGACCCTGTGTTATGAAGACCAGATATAGCAGATCTTATAAGGAGGGTGGGAAACAAAACCAGTGGATTGAGATAATTCAATTCCAGGCCAAGAATGTAAAAGACGTGAGATTGGTGTTTTTGAAAGCCAATGCTACCTAAAAGGGTAAACATTCAAACTGTTTGTTCCATAAAATTACTTTTTAAGAAATGATAATTAGAATTGAAACAACAAAACTCCCAACTACTGGGATTTTACAAGTACAACTTTTGAAGGAAGAGTCTAGAATAATTCATTACTCTTCTTAAAACCCTGTCCCACCTGTTTCTCATTATCAGCCACTTTATGTCCCAAATCACAGAGAAAAGGGGTTCTTCCTTCTTTTTCCCACCTTCTTTTTTTTTTTTTATTGAGATGGAGTCTTGCTCTAACGCCTAGTCTGGAGTGCAGTGGCACGATCTTGGCTCACTGCAACCTCCGCCTCCCGGGTTCAAGTGATTCTCCTGCCTCAGCCTCCTGAGTAGCTGGGATTACAGGTGTGCACCACCACGCCTGGCTAATTTTTGCATTTTTAGTTGAGATGGAGTTTCACCATATTGGCCAGGCTGGTCTCAAACTCCTGACCTGAAGTGATCCTTCTGCCTCAGCCTCCTAAAGTGCTGGGATTACGGGCGTGAGCCACCGTGCCCTGCCTTTCCCACCTTCTTTTAACCTCTTTCCAGAAGAAAGAAATAGCCAATTTAAACAAACATCTATTATGTGTTGCTTTTGTTGTCTATGATGTTCGAAGTACTGGAGAATGAGCTGTAAATAAGACAGACAGCAATTGCGCCCCACCAGGAGTTGACGATTCTAATGAGGGATCACAGCCAATAAACATATAGAAAAAAATGAATAAGAACTTCAGGTGCTGATCAACATTATGAAGCTATAATAGGGTATTGTGAGAAAAGTGACTCAGGGAGATGGGATACTGCATTAGCTGTGATAGTCAGGAAAGGCCTGAGAAAGTGACATCTCAGTCACTTTGTATCACCTAAATCAGGAGTCCTCAACCCCCAGGCCACAGACCCATACAAGCCCATAGGAACCGGGCTGCACAGCAGGAGGTGAGCAGCATGTGAATGCAAAGTTTCATCCGTATTTACAGCCATTCCCCACCACTTGCATTACTACCTGAGCTCTGCCTCCTGTCAGATCAGCAGTGGCATTACATTCTCATAGGAGGGCAAACTCTGTTGTGAAATGTGCATTCAAGGGATCTAGGTTGCACGATCCTTATGAGAATCCAATGCCTGATGATCTGTCACGGTCTACCATCACTCCCAGATGGGACTTTCTAGTTGGAACAGGTTCAGGGTTTCCATTGATTCTATATCATGGTGGGTTGTATAATTATTTCATTATATATTACAATGCAATAATAATATACATAAAGTGCACAATAAATGTAATATGCTTGAATCATCCCCAAACCATCCCCCACAACCCTAGTCCACGGAAAAATTGCCTTCCATGAAGCTGTTTCCTCATGCCGAAAAGGTTGGGGACCGCTGATCCAAGTGATAAAAAGAAGGAAGCACATGAGATCCAGGGGAGTTCTCCAAGCAGAATGAGCAATAGGTGGGATGGCCTGAAACATGAACAAACTTGGTGTGTTCATGGGACGGAGTATCAGAGTGGTTGGAACTCAATGAAAAAGGGGAAGAGTGGAGAGAGATGAAGTCAGAGACACAGATGGTGCAAGATTTGGAGAGCCTCATAGACTCTGATGAGAAGTTTGTTGATTATTCTGATGCAATGGGAAGTCTTTAGATAATTTTAAGCAGGGAAATTATGTTCTTTGATTTACACTTTAGAAAGATGACTCTGGCTGCTATGTCAATAGAGGAAGGGCAATGAGGAATGAAGAGTGCAGCCACAGAGACCAGTGAGAAGTGATGATGGCACTGACCTAGATTGGAAGAGTAGAGATGGAAAGAAGTGGTTAGGTTCAGGATATATTTTGGAAGTTGGAGCTTATGGAACCTTTGATGAATTGGAAGTAGATACTGATGGATTGAATGTGCTGTGTGAGGAAAAGAGAAGAGACAAATAGGGCTCCTAGGTATTTGTCCTGAGCAACTGAGTGTATACTTTACTAGGACCGGAAAGGTTCAGGGGAAGCAGACTTGGGGTGTAATAGAAATCCAATAGCTTGGTTTTGGCCATGTTAAATTTGAGATGCTTATTAGACATCCAAGTGATATGCTGAGTAGATAGTTGGATATACAAGTTCTGGAACTCAGGCAAGAGCTTGGGTCTAGAGATATACACTTGAAAGGTATCAATATATAAAGTTATTTGAAGCAATGGGTCTAGACAAGATCACCTAGGGACACAATATAGAAGGGATATCCAATCTTTTGACTTCCCTGGGCCATGTTGGAAGAAGAATTGTCTTGGGCCACACGTAAAATACACTAACACTAACAATAGCTGATGAGCTACACACACACACACACACACACACACACACAATATCTCATAATGTTTTAGGAAAGTTTACGAATTTGGTTTGGGCTACATTCAAAGCCATCCTGGGCTGCATAACATTCCCTACACTTGAATAGAAAGAGAGGAGCTGAAGACCAGAGTTCTGCATACTCCAACATTTAGCAGTATTCTCTCTCCATGTCCAAGACAAATATTTTATTATATTCTCTGATCTTATCCAATTCACCCTTTCTGTAGCAGATTAAAAATGACTGTAAATTCTTTGACACACCTACCAAGAGGTGGGGTCTAATTCCCTTTCCCTTGAATATGGGCTGAGTCAGTAAGGCCAGTCAGTGACTTGACCAGTGGAATTAATCAGAAGTGACATTCTGAGACCCGAGAGATGAGGTCATAAGAATACTTATACTAGTAGTTTCTGCCCAGGATATTTGGAATATCCTCTCTGGAAGCCTGAACCATCATGTAAGAAGGCCAGTCACCCTAAGAATACCCTGGAAAGACCATCTGTAGGTGCTCTTGTTGACATTCTTAGCTGAGCCCAACCTTCCAGTCACTCCTGCCAAGACATCAGATATGTGAATGAAGCAATCTTGGAATTTTCAGACTAACCCATCTAGCAGCAAACCTGGCAAGTAACCACATAGGATATCATGTGGGGTAGAGATATTGCCCAGCTGAGCCCTGCCGAAATGTCTGGCACCTCAAATCATGAGATATAATAAAATGGGTAAGTTTGGGATAATTTGTTACATAGCAATAGAAAGCTGAAAATACCTTCTCTCTTTCTCTGGGAGCTTATGTTATAATCAATTCTCATCCCTTCTGGTTCATGCTACCTTCTCAACACACACATTATTTTATTAATAACTTTTCCTTCCTTCCTGGTTCTTTTTTCTCCACCTGCAAGCATGCTCAGTCTTTTCTACCTTGTTAAAAACTTTCTTTAAACTTCAGCTCCCATTCATTCTTAAACCTACTGCAAAGTCTTTTTCCTTTAACACACCCCTAAATTGATCTCACTGAGTTTACCAATATCTAATTGACAAAAACATCAGATATTTTTCTGTCCTTATATTTAACTGTATCTGGTTTCAGAAGTTCTTGTCATGATACTTTAAGGATGAGGAGAGCTGATGTGGCTGGCCTGAGAAATAAGGTAAGAACCAGAACTAATCTGCACAGTCAGGGACTTCGGATTTTTTAGGCCTGAGTTTCTTTAGCTGAGACTTGAGAAGCACCTCAAAATCAGAGTTCCTGAAGACAAGGTGGATACAGAGTGAATGAACCAGGTAGAACACAGCCGGATAGGTGAGAGGAAAATACCAACCATGAGAAATTCCTTGATCTAGAATTTTGGTCCAGCATTTGAGGAACAGCAGGATCGAACTCCTGAAAATAGAGTAATAGACTATCAAAAAGAAGGGTAGGCTTAGATTAGTGTGGAGAACAGTCAAGAGAAAGCCCTTAACCAGGTTCTTAAACTTTATTTTCCTTATGAATCAATTGGAAAAGTTTTGTTAAAGATACTGATTATCCTGCCTTGCCTAATAAATTCTGAGGTTGGATTGACAATTTTTCGTTCAAATAAACACCCGGGTCATTCTGATACAGGTGGTCTTCAGGCCAGACTTTGAGAAACATCATCCTCAAGAAAGAGGAAGGGCTTGGCTAGGGCATTCTGGAACGGGACCATTTGGTCATTTCTTCTTTACCTAATTAGTTAACTCATTGGTTTGCTCATGATTCCACAGTCTAGGCTGGGCTCAGCTGGGACACTGGGAGGCTGAACTGAGTTTCTCTCTTTCTCCATGTAGTTTCAGGGCTTCTTCTGCTTTATGTGGCCTCCATATGTGGCACTTTCCATGTGGTCTCTGCAGCAGAGTAGCCAGACTTCCTACATGTGGCTCGGAGCTTCAAATAGCACAAAAATGGAAGCTGCCAGGCCTCCTTAAAGTTGAGGCCTGGAATTGGCACTGTCACTTTTGCTACATGCCACTTGTTGAAGCAAGTCACAAGTCTAGCCCATATTTAAAGGAAAAGCGCCGTACAAGTGTGGGAACACTGTGGGATGTGGTTCACTAAGGCGCCATAATTTAACAGGGTAGCAGAGAAAATAGCAGAAGAAAAAAATAAGATAAAGCTGGGTTTGTTGGGAGTAGAGATGTATAAGGTTAATATATATAATAAGCACAACCACAAGGCATGCTCAGTTTTAAAAGGTGAACCACAAATTAGGCTCTGAGTTTCCTACTAGCCAGGAAAACCAGTTAGGATTAAATAAATTAATAAAGAATTAACATTTATTATGGGTAGTTTGCAAATCTTTTTCCCATTTTGTGGGCGATCACTTCACATTATTATTTGTCTCCTTTTCTGTGCAGAAACTTTTTAGCTTGATGTAATCTCAGTTGACAACTTTGCTTTGGTTCCCTGTGCTTTTGAGGCCACAAAAATCTTCCCAGACCAATATCTTGGAGCATTTCCCCAAGGTTTTATTTTAGTAGTTTCATAGTTTCAAGTTTTACATTTAAGTATTTACTCCATTTTGATTTTATTTTTATATATAGTAAGAGATAGGGGTCTAGTTTATTCTTCTGCATATGGTTATCAAGTTTTCCCAGCACTATTTATTAGAGACTGTCGTCTCCCCATTGTATGTTCTTGGTGCCTTTGTGGAAAAGATTGGCTGTAAATGTGTGGATTTATATCTTGGCTCCCTATATATATATATATATATATATTTTTTTTTTTTTTTTTTTTGAGATGGAGTCTCACTCTGTCTGCCGGACTGGGATGCAGTGGTGCGATCTCAGCTCACTGCAACCTCTGCCTCCCAGGTTCCAGTGATTCTCCCACCTCAACCTCTTGAGTAGCTAGGATTATAGGTGTGGACAACCATGCCCAGCTAATTTTTTGTATTTTCAGGAGAGATGGGGTTTCATCATGTTAGCCAGGCTGATCTCGAACTCCTGACCTCAAGTGATCCACCAGCGTCAGCCTCCCAAATTGCTAGATTACAGGCATGAGCCACTGTGCCCAGCCCTTGGCTCTCTATTCTGTTCCATTGGTCTATGTATCTGTTTTTATGTTAGTACTATGCTGTTTTGGTAACTATAACTTTGTAGTATACTTTGAGTCAGGTAGTGTGATGCCTCCAGTTTTGTTCTTTTTGCTTAGGATTGCTTTGCCTATTTGGGCTCTTTTGTGGTTCCATATGAATATTAGGATAGTTTTTTTTTATTTCTGTGAAGAATGTTATTGGTATTTTGGTAGAGATTACGTTGAATCTGTACATTGCTTTGGGTTGTATTGTCATTTTAATAACATTAACTCTTCCAATCAATGAGCAAGGAATATCCATTTTTTTTTGTCCTCTTTAATTTCTTTCATCAGTGTTTTATCAGTTTTTCTTGTATTCATCTTTCCCTTCTTGGTTAAATTGTTTCCTAGGTATTTTATGTTCTTTGTAGCTGTTGTAAATGGAATTGCTTTCTTGATTTCTTTTTCAGATATTTTTTTGCTCCTGGCATTTATAAATGCTACTGATTTTTGTATGTTGATTTTGTATCCTGCAACTTATACTGATTTCGTTGATCAGTTCTAAGAGTTTTTTTGGTGAAGTCTTTCTAAGTATAAAATCATGTCATCTATGAATAAGGCTAATTTGACTTCTTCTTTTCCAATTTGAATGTACTTTCTTCCTCTTGTCTAATTGCTTTAGCCAGGACTTCCAGGGTGATACTGAATGAATATGGTAAAAGTGGGCATCCTTGTTTTTCCTCCAATTCTTAGAGGAAAGGCATTCAATTTTTGCTTGAGGCTAAGGCAGGAGGATCACTTGAGCCCAAGAGTTTGAGGGTATAGTGAGCTATGATCACACCACTGCACTTCAGCCTGGGCAACAGAGTAAGACCTTGTCTCAACCACTGAGTCAATCATATGGTTTTTGTTCTTGGTTCTTTTCATGTGATTTATCACTTTTATAGATTTGGATATGTTGAACCATCATTGCATCCCTGGAATAAATCCAAGTTGATCACAATGAATTATCTTCTTAATGTGTTGTTGAATTCAGTTTACTATAATACTGTAATAGTTTGTTGAGGACTTTTGCATCTGTGATGGTCAGGGATATTGGCCTGTTGTTTTCTTTTTTTGTTATGTCTTTGTCTAGTTTTGGTATCAGTGTAATGCTGGTCTCATAGAATGAATTTGAAAGTATTTCCTCCTCTTTGGAGCTTGCAGTGAGCTGAGATCGCGCCACTGCACTCCAGCCTAAGTGACAGCAAGATTCCATCTAAAAGAGAAAAAGAAAGTATTTCCTCTTCTTCAGTTTTTTAAAATACTTTGAGTAGAACTGGTATTTGTTCTTCTTTAACTGTTTGGTGGAATTCAGCAGTGAATCCCTCAGCTTTTAGACTTTTCTTCACTGGGAGACTTTATTACTGCTTTAATCTCATTGCTTGTTATTGGTCTATTAAAGTTTTCTATTTCTTCATGGTACAATCCTGGTAGATTGTATCCAAGAATTTATCCCATTTGTCTACATTTTCCAATTTGTTAGCATATACTTGTTCATAATAGTCTCTAATGAGTCTTTGTACTTCCGTGGTCTCAGTTCTTATGTCTCCTTTTCATTTGTGAGTTTATTTGAGTCTTTTCTCTTTTTTGTTAGTCTAGCTAAAGGTTTGTCAATTTTATCCTTTTTTTTTTGAGACAGAGTCTCGCACTGCCGCCCAGGCTGGAGTGCAATTGCACGAGGCTCATTGCAACTTCCGCCTCCCGGGTTCACGCGATTCTCCTGCCTCAGCCTCCTGAGTAGCTGGGATTACAGGCGCACACCACCACACCCGGCTAATTTTTTTGTATTTTTAGTAGAGACGGGGTTTCACTATGTTGGGCAGACTGGTCTTAAACTCCTGACCTCGTGATCTGCCTGCCTTGGCTTTGTAAAGTGCTGGGATTACAGGCATGAGCCACTGCCCCCGGCCTTATCTTTAAAAAAATATATAATTTTCATTTCATTGATCTTCTGTATTTTTTAGTCTTAATTTCATTTATTTATTCTCCAATCTTTAGTATTTCTTTCCTTCTACTAATTTTGGACTTGGTCTGTTCTTGCTTTTCTAGTCCTTTGAGGAGCATAGTTAGGTTGCTTATTTGAAGTCTTTCTATTTTTCTGATATATTTGTTTGTTGCTATAAATGTATCTCTTTGTACTGCTTTTGGTGTCTCCCATAGATTTTAATATGTTGAATTTCCATTTTCATTGCTTCCAGAAATTTTTAAATTTCTTTCTTTTTTTTTTTTTTTTTTTTTGAGACGGAGTCTCGCTGTGTCGCCCAGGCTGGAGTGCAGTGGCGCGATCTCGGCTCACTGCAAGCTCCGCCTCCCGGGTTCCCGCCATTCTCCCGCCTCAGCCTCCGAGTAGCTGGGACTACAGGCGCCCGCCACTGCGCCCGGCTAGTTTTTTGTATTTTTTAGTAGAGACGGGGTTTCACCGTGTTAGCCAGGAGGGTCTTGATCTCCTGACCTCGTGATCCGCCCGTCTCGGCCTCCCAAAGTGCTGGGATTACAGGCTTGAGCCACCGCGCCCGGCCTAAATTTCTTTCTTAATTTCTTCATTGACTCATTATTTGTTCAGGAACATGTTGTTTAATTTCCATGTGTGTGTGTATTTCCAAGGTTCCTCTTGTTATTGGTTTCTAGTTTTATTCCCTTGTGGTCAGAATAAATACTTGAAGGCTGGGAGCAGTGGCTCATGCCTGTAATCCTAACACATGGGGAGACCGAGGTGGATGGATCATTTGAGTTCAAGAGTTTGAGACCAGCTTGGACAACGTGGTGAAACCCCATTTCTACTAAAAATACAAAAAAAATAGCTGGGTGTGGTAGTGCATGCCTGTAGTCCCAGCTACTCAGGAGGCTGAGGCACGGGAATCGCTTGAACCTGGGAGGTGGAGGCTGCAGTGAGCCGTGATCATGCCACTGCACTCCATCCAGGCTGGGCAACAGAGTAAGACAATGTCTCAAAAAAAAAAAAGAAAAAAAAAAACTTGATGTAATTTATACTACTTTGAATTTGTTGAGACTTGTTTTGTGGACTAAGATATATTCTAATCTGGAGAATGTTCCATGTGCTGATGAAAAGAATGTGTATTCTGTAGCAATTGAGTGAAATGTTTTGTAAATGTTAGTTAAGTCTATTTGGTCTCGTATGTAATTTAACTCTGATGTTTCTTTGTTGATTTTCTGTCTGCATGATTTGTCCATTACTGAGAATGGGGTGTTGAAGTCCCCTGTTATTATCATATTGCAGTCTATCTCTCCCTTTACATCGCTTAACGTTTGCTTTTTATACTTGGGAGCTCCAGCGGTAGGTGCATAGGTGTTTATGTCATATCCTCTTGCCGAATTGACCCCTTTGTCATTCTATAGTGACTTTGTCTCTTTTTACAGCCTTTGATTTGTAGTCTGTTTTATCTTTTAAGTATAGCTACTCCTGCTCTTTTTTGGTTTTCATTTACATGGAATATCTGTTTTCCACCCCTTCACTTTCTGTCTATGTGTGTCTTTATAGGTGAAGTTGTGTTTCTTTTAAGCAGAATATAGTTGGGGCTTGTTTCTTTATCCATTCAGCCACTCTATGCCTTTTAATTGGAGATTTGAGTCCATTTACATTCAGTGTTATTATTGATAAAGACTTACTACTGCCAATTTATTACTTGTTTTGTAAACCCTCTCTTCCCTTCTTACGGTTTTCCTTTGTGGGTAAATGATTTTCTCTGGTAACATGTTTTAATGTGTTGCCTTTTATTTCTAATGAATCTATTACAGGTTTTTGTCTTGTGGCTACCATGAGGCTTCCAAGAAAATGTCTTATAGATAAAACAAAAGTTATTTTAAAGGGATTATAATTTATCTTAAGTCACAAAAAATACTGATCGACAAAAAAAGAAAAACAAAACCTCAAAATTTAACTCCATCCCCCGTACATTTTAACTTTATGTTTTGTCTATTTACGTATTTTTATATTGTCTATCTCTTAACAGATTGCTGTAGCTACCTTTTGTATGTGAATATCCAGTTTTCCCAGCACTACTTATTAAATAGACTATCTTTTCCTCAGTGTATGTTCTTGGCACCGTCATTGAAAATGAATTCATTGTAGGTGTGTGGGTTTGTTTCTGGGTTCTCTATTCTGTTCAACTGGTTTATGTGTCTGTTTTTATGCCAGTACCATGTCATTTTAGTTGCCAGAGCTCTGTAGTATAATTTGAAACCACGTCATGTGATTCCTCCAGTTTTGTGTTATTAGGATAGCTTTGGCTATTCTGAATCTTTTGTGTTTCCATATATTTTTTAGAATTTTTTTTTTCTATTTATGTGAAGAATGTCATTGGTATTTATCAAAATAAATTGAATCTGGGATTGCATTGAATCTGTAGATTGCCTTGGGTAGCATGGACATTTTAACGATATTGATTCTTCCAATCCATGAACATGGAATACCTTTCCATTTTTTGGTGTCCACTTCAATTTCTTTCATCAGTCTTTTATAGTTTTCATTATAGAGATCTTTCACTTTTTGGGTTAACTCCTACGTATTTGATTTTATTTGTGGCTATTGTAAATGGGATTACTTTTTTTTTTTTTTGGCGGCGTGGGGGGACAGAGTTTCATCCTTGGCAGCCAGGCTGGAGTGCAATGGCGCAATCTCGGCTCGCTGCAACCTCCACCTCCCAGGTTCAAGCAATTCTGCTGTCTCAGTCTCCTGAGTAGCTGGAATTACAGGTGCCCGCCACCACGCCTGGCTAATTTTTGTATTTTTAGTAGAGACACAGTTTTACCACGTTGGTCAGGCTGGTCTTGAACTCCTGACCTCAGATGATCTGCCCACCTCGGCCTCCCAAAGTGCTGGGATTACAGGTACGAGCCACTGCTCCCAGCAAGGGATTACTTTTTTAATCTCTTTTTCAGATTTTTCACTGTTGGCATTTAGAAATCCTACTAATTTTTGTATGTTGATTTTGTATCCTGGAACTTTACTGAATTTGTTTATAACTTGTTTATTTGTTTATAATAGTTTTTTGGTGGACTCTTTCAGTTTTTCCAAATATAAGATCATATCATCGGCAAACAAGGACAGTTTGATTTCTTCTGTTTCAATTTGGATAACCTTTATTTCTTTCTCTTGTCTGATTGCTCTAGTTAGGACTTCCAGTACTATGTTGAATAACAGTGGTGAAAGTGGGCATCCTTGCCATGTTCCAGATCTTAGAGAAAAGGCTTTCAGTTTTTCACCATTCAGTTTGATACTAGCTGTGGCAGCTTCCATGAGAATCACGCAGTTTGAAGAAGCATTTCATTGAAAATATAGGAATTGCTATTCTGGAAAGACAAAACAATTGTCCACAATCCTAAAGAAGAAGTGAACACAATGATTAAATCCGTGTTATTCTGGGTCTAAAGCTTATATTCTTTTTTTTTTTTTTGAGATGGAGTCTCGCTCTGTTGCCCAGGCTGGAGTGCAGTGGCCGGATCTCAGCTCACTGCAAGCTCTGCCTCCTGGGTTTATGCCATTCTCCTGCCTCAGCCTCCCAAGTAGCTGGGACTACAAGTGCCTGCCACCTCGCCCGGCTAGTTTTTTGTATTTTTTAGTAGAGACAGGGTTTCAACATGTTAGCCAGGATGGTCCCGATCTCCTGACCTCGTGATCCGCCCATCTCTGCCCGTCTTGGCCTCCCAAAGTGCTGGGATTACAGGCTTGAGCCACCGCCCCCGGCACCTAAAGCTTATATTCTTAATTACTATATTATCCCATCTTAAAATTTTAATTTGGAAACTACAAATCTAAATATTATAATTAATAAAGTTGAACACACATGATGAAGTGTGAAGAGTAGTAAAAAACAGATGTGGGAAATGATTCCATAATTACTAATGTGCTTATGTTTCAAGGAGTTTTCACAACCCAACAAAACTTACCCTCTCTGGGGCCTTTCTAAAAACAAACAAACAACAACAGAAACTCATTCTCTGTTCTTCTACCTGCTGTTATCTGCTCCACAAAACAAAAATGCATCTTATTCACCTTAGAATCCGCAGGTACTTGGTAGAGGCTC
Organism: Trachypithecus francoisi; assembly: GCF_009764315.1. Lineage (NCBI taxonomy): Eukaryota > Metazoa > Chordata > Mammalia > Primates > Cercopithecidae > Trachypithecus > Trachypithecus francoisi. The sequence goes on from NW_022681470.1 coordinate 128,199,866, forward strand.
AAAAAATGTTTACTTAGTAAAACCAAAATGTCTTCCAAAAAATAACAATAGTTCTTTTCTTTTTCTTTTCTTTCTTTTTTTTTTGGATACGGAAACCCACTCTGTCACCCACGCTGGAGTGCAATGGCACGATCTCGGCTCACTGCAACCCCTGCCTCCCGAGTTTAAGTGATTCTCCTGCCTCAGCCTCCCGAGTTGCTGGAATTACAGGTGCCCACCATCATGCCCAGCTAATTTTTCTGTTTTTAGTGGAGATGGGGTTCTGCCATGTTGACCTTGCTGGTCTCGAACTCTTGGCCTCAAGTGATCTGCCCACCTCAGCCTCCCAAAATGCTGGATTACAGGCATGAGCCACCACGCCCGGCCAAGTAACAATATTTCTGGATATAATACCTCAAAACTCAGCACAGAAAGATATAAAAGGATAAAAAAATTAGAATATAATCATACAATGGAATAAAATGAAATGTAAAGCAATAAAAAGGAATGGACAACTGATATATGTAACAATATGGATGAATCTCAAAAGCAATATCAAAAGATCAAAAGGGTATATATTACATGATTTCATTCTGGAAAAGGCGAAACTATAGGGACAGAAAACAAGTCAGTGGTAGGCATTGTGTGGGGGGAAGTTATTACAAAGAGGCATGAGGAAACTTTAGGATGACATAAATGTTCTATGTCTTTATATGGTGGTGGGTACGTGACTATACCTTTGACAGAGGTATATCTAAAAGGGGTGAGTTTTACTGTGTATAAATTATACCTCAATGAACCTGACTAAAAAAAAAAAGAAGATATAAAGATCTTAATATAACACTGTTTGTTAATTTACTTAAAATACACCTATTAATTTTGAAGTAAATATCAGAGAATTTCATAGAAGTTATAAAAGCAATTATCCTGCCATTATCACAAATAATCATTTAGCTATAGCATTTCAAAGATACAGTTAATTCTAACTATTTATTTGCTATTGTTTTTGTGAAGAACATTTTGTACCTGAAAAGGAGGCGAGAAATGAGATAACGGACTTTAATTTGGGAGAAATACATGGAGCTAGGAAATGGAAAGGAGTGAAAAAAGAGCTTTCTTCTATGAAAGGTACTTAAGGGCTGGGCGCAGTGGCTTATGCCTGTAACTCCAACACTTTGGGAAGTCGAAGTGGGCACATCAAATAACCTCGGGAGTTCGAGACCAACATAGGCAAAATGGCAAGACTCCATTTATACAAAAAATACAAAAATTAGCCAGGTGTGGTGGTGTGTGCCTGTAGTCCCATTTACTTGGGAGACTGAGGTGGGAGGACAACTTGAGCCCAGGAAGAGGAGGTTGTAGTGAGCCAAGATTGTGCCACTGCACTCCAGCTTGGGTGACAGAATGAGATGCTGTCTCAAAAAAAAGAAAAGAAAAGGTACTTAATATCTTCAAATATTCAAGATTTGAATGAGAAAAATGTAATTTTAGGTGAGGTGTATATAAAAAGTATCCAGCAATTCCATAGCTGTTTATCTTCATGGACCGTTTCCTTGTTTGGTTATCTCTGTCACGGTTCATATCCTACTGAGGGTTGTTACATGCTGGCTTTCACATCTTCCTGTTCATTCACTCATTCACTAGACTTTTCACTCATTTAATCATTGTTTTCAAACATCTCTGTGTGCCAGGCACTGGAGTAGAGGTGCAACAGTGAGTAAACACATGAGATCCCTGCCCTGTCATTACATTTAATGAGAAGAGAGACAAAAAAAAAAAAAAAGTTGATACTTTCAGATTATGTTAAGTGTTATGAAGAAATAAAACAGGGTAATGGGGCTCAGAATGACTTTGCATGTGAGAGATAGGTGGATGGAATATTTTAGATAGAATGGTGAAGGGATCTGAGGAGACAATTTGTACTGACAGCTCTGGGAAGTGAATGAAGAGAAGGAGCCAGCCATGGGAAGAGTTCTAGCCATAGGAAACACTAAGAGCAAAAGCCTGAGACAGAAATGCATTTGACATTAAATGAGAGGGCTGTAAAGCAGGCCCATGTGGCCAGGGTGCAGTGAACAAGGGGAGAGTGGTAGGAAAGCTATGCAGGTCTTAGAGACTTTGGAAAAGAGCTTCAGTTTTTTCTAAGAGCAATGGAAAATTATCATAGGGTTTTAAGTAGCACAGAGATGTGGTTTTTTTTGTTTGTTTGTTTGTTTTTAAAAGGCTCTCTGGCTTCTCTAATAGTGGACAAGAGGATAAACCTGGAAAATAATTAGATGGCCACTGCAGTCATCCAAGCAAGACATGATGACTTGGACTAGGGTGGTAGCGGTCACAGTGGTGAGAAGAGGTTTGATTCAGGTTCTTTTTTACATACGAGGCTGAAAAGACTTGCTGATGGATTGGTTTGGGGGTGGTTGGTGAGAAGAAGTACTGGGGGAGTGGGGATGCTTTATTCAAAATGTACGAAACTGGGAAAGGAGAAAATTCTGGAAAGACCAATAGTTTTTCTCAGTCTTGTTACGTGTGAGATGGCTTAAGAAATACAGGTGGAGATGTGAGAAGGCAATTAAATATTCAAGGAGATCGGGGCTTGAGTAGAGGAAGAAGTAAACAAGAAGAAACACCAGTGAAATAGGAGAAAAATTGAGAGCGTATGGTTACAGAAGCCAATTACAGAATGGATTTTAAATAGGAGGAAATGGTCGCCTCTGCCAAATTTATAGAGTGATCAGATCAGAGAGGACTGAGAATTGACATGATCCTTGGCAAGATCAAAGTCACTGGTGACAGATCTGGTAAACATTATTTCAGCAGATACAATGAACATATGATTGGAGTGGGTTGAACAGGGAAAGAGAAGTTAGAAAGTAGAGAGAGCAAGTATAGGCAACTCTTGATAAGCTTTACTGTGAAGGCATGCAGAATCCCACAAGGATGGGGAGTCTAGAGAAAGTTTAGTCAAGCAGGATAATAATAAGGCATGATGCAGAAAAGAGGACACGAGTGGCAGGAGTGAAATCCTCAAATAGTCAGGAGGGCATGGGATCCAGAGCCCTGGAAAGGACAACCTCATTGTGAAAGGAGGGAGAACATGTATTCAGATTCAGATAGGTTGGTAGATTTGATAGTGGGAAGATATAATTACTGCCTGAGGCTTCTGTTCTTTCAGTGAAGTGTAAATTGAGATCACCAGTTGAGAGTGAGGAACGATGAAGTGTTGGAGGTTTGAGGAGAGAGGATATGTGAAATAAATAACTTGGAGAGTCAGAGAAAATGTCATGTATCCCAGCATCCTACCACAGTGTCTGGCACATACGAGGCACTGAAAAACAGTTTTGAAGAGTGACTGAAAGTAAGAATCCGAAAAGAAAGAACAATGATACACACTTAAAACTTACATCTTAATACAAGAATGATATATTTGTAGAATATATTGGTTTATAAATGGTTTAGCATCTACTTGAATTTACTCAAGAAATTCCAGAATACTAGAGGACAGAGGCATACCTGCAAAAGGTAATTTAAGACAAGATGACCACTTTACACTCTATTTACAAAACCACCTTTCTCATTAGGCTGATTTTTTCAAGAGTAAGGAGATGCTGTCTTTTCATCTTAATATTCTCAGGACATACATTAAACAGTGCCTGGCACAAAATTAAGTGCACAATAATGCTTTTTTGGTTTTTTGTTTGTTTGTTTTTGAAACAGGGTCTTGCTCTGTCACCCAGGCAGGGGTACAGTGGTGTGATCACAGTTTACCATAGCCTCAACCTCCTGGGCTTAAGTGATCCACCCCAACCTCTCAAGTAGATGGGACTATAGGTGTGTGCCCCCATACCCAGCTGATTTTATTTTTTGTAGAGATGGGATCTCACTATGTTGCCCAGGCTGGTCTCAAACTCCTGGGCTCAAGCAATCCTCCTGTATCTCCCAACGTATTAGGATTACAGGCATGAGCCACCACACGGTCCAATAATGCTTTTTTGAATAAATAAATGACTATAATCACATGGAGCTTCTAATCTCCAGAGGATTTACAGGCTGAAATAGAAAAGTCTCCAAAAGAATTTAAATGCTTCAGGATGAAAAGCTGAAGTGGACTGATTATAAAGACAAACAGATGCTTTAGGGACATTTTAAGGGAGTCACAATATACAACCACACATTTCCACAAACCTTTCTTTGTAACATTGTTTCAAGAATAAAAAATAACCTAAATGATTTTGGGTCTTACTGGTGTGACAATTTTTATATTTGCTTGAGTTTATAGGCTCTTTGACCTTTTCTCTATAGTAGTAATAGATTTTTGTCACTGTGCATTATAGTGAGCTACATTCCCAGATACCTTAGAACCACCCATCTTTATCCCTTTCCTCCTCTAGGAGGGCTCCGAGAGATTTCATTTCTGTCCTGCTGATGAAGTCTACGTTCATTCAGGGCCTGCTGTGGAAGACCAACCCCAAAGGTGTGTTATACTAAGTAGGCAGATTCTATCTCCATCTAATTCCTAAGTTAGACTTTTCTTACTTTTCTTACTCCTAGAGTTCTGTATAGCATGGCCTTCTTATTTCTTGTAACATTGCTTTTGGGAATAAAATGTTTGAAAAAAGGAATATAAAGAAGAAAAAATGCTGGGGAATATATAAGGGAAAAAGAACAAATGTTGAAAAACAGAAACAGAGAAAGAGGGGAGAGATAAATCTGACCACTTTAAAGTCAGTCAGTGTACCTACAGACATTCAGTTGATCAATAAAAGAATGGGATAAACAATGTAATTAAGAAAAAAAAATGACAGAGGGGCAGGAAAGACTGGTCATTTTGTCCTGTAATGAAGACCACAGAAGTCATTTTTACGTCGGGGTGAAATAATTGTGGCCATACCTATCTCTGGTCTCATGTTTATACATCACTACAAATCACAAATGAGAAATAATATAAACATATACCGAGAACAGTTGGCTTTTCAGATTTAGAAATAGCTCAAAGGGGAAGGAGACATTACTCAGTCATATGTGACTGGCACCCTCTAGTGGCTATTTAGATTTCCTGCATGTGGATCCTAAATGGATTTTGAGGAAAAGACCTTTAGAACAAAAATCTCAATACTCAAGTTATATGTCCTGACATACGGCTTTTTTTCAGTGTGCTTTGGCAGCAGAGCTAAGTTACAAGTGTAGAAATTGGGGAAGATAGATTATTTGTGTGTGACATAATTTAATTATTAAAAATGAGCTACATCGTTGACAAAATGAAATGGCAGCGAGAGAATAGCAAGAAGTCCATTCAAGGGAAGTTTTTTCTACCAATTTGCCATTGTCTTCATTGAACTCTACAGAATTTCCACATGGGAATTTAACTCTGCAAATGAATTGACATGATGCTATTAATTGATATTTATCTATTAATGAACGTACTTGGAAAAATATTATTCAACTAGAAGTCCTTTTCTTACAGTTTATATGTAAAGACCATCCTTTTATTTATGCTAAGATAGCTCTTTGCAGAGCTTGATATTATTTTTTATGAATTTGCTACTTAATCCAGTGTTAAAAATCTTCACTTTTATTCTTTACCATTGTTGACTTAAAGGTAGATGCTAAGGCACAAAATATGATTTAAAGAGTTTACTTAAGCTGGGCACAGTGGCCTGTAATCCCAGCTACTCAGGAGGCTGAGGCAGAGGATTGCTTGAACCCAGAAGTTCGAGACCAGCCTGGGCAACATAGCAAGACCCCTATCTCAGGACAAAAAAAAAAAGTTTACTTGAGCCAAGATGAGGACAGTTGTTCTAAAGACTCAGACCCAATTACCTTGGATATGAGCTCCGTCAGCCTCAGTTACAAGCAAGCTTTCAAAGGAAAAAAAGATAATTAAAAATTATCAGGAGTGGGCTGACAGAAAGTTGTTTGACCGGCCAGGTGTGCTGGCTCATGCCTGTAGTCCCAGCACTTTGGGAGGACAAGGTGGAGGACTTTGAGACCAGCCTGGGAAACATAGTGAGACCCTGTCTATACAAAAAAATAAAAAAATTAGCCAGGTGTGGTGGTGGGTACCTGTATTCCCAGCTACTCAAGAGGCTGAGGTGGGAGAATTGCTTGAACCCAGGAGGTCGAGGCTGCAGTGAGCTCAGATTGTGTCACTGCACTCCAGCCTGGGTGACAGAGATCCTGTCTCAAAAAATAATAATTAAAAAAAGTCGTTTGACAGGAATTCTCATTGGTTTACAGAGATAACATTAAGTGATTGACTGTACATTGTTGAACGATAGGATAGGAGTTCTGGTGTCCAGCTGTAGCATTTCATGGCTTCTTGGTGTCAGCCTCGGGCCGATGTAGCAGGTGGTATCAAGAGACAATTATTTGGCCAAGTGCAGTGGCTCACACCTGTAATCCCAGCACTTTGGGAGGCCAAGGCAGATGGATCACTTGAGGCCAGGAGTTTGAGACTGGCCTGACCAATATGGCAAAACTCTGCCTCTACTGAAAATATAAAAATTAGCCAGGTGTGGTGCCATGCACCTGTAGTCCCAGCTACTCGAGAGGGTGAGGCATGAGAATCTCTTGAACCCGGGAGGCGGAGGTTGCAGTGAGCCGAGATCACGTCAGCGCGCTCCAGCCTGCATGACAGAATGAGACTCTGTCTCAAAAAAAAAGAAAATTATTTAGCTCAAGGGGAAGTGAAGTAACTGCTGTTTCATTCTAATGCCTCTTTGGGCCTGATAATTTAAAGGGGCTCACATTCCTAAGATAAAGTCTCTTTTCTTCTTTTTTTACATTGTTTTTAGTGATCAGTAAAGAGTAGTATGTTTGATATAGCGACAACAATCCAAACTGATCATCACATAACTAACCATGTTGTGAGTTGTTTGCTAGCCTAAGGCATTTTTCGATAGCCAAAAGCAAGCTGTGGTATTGACAAGATTCTTTCACTGTTGCACTTCTGGTACTATAGTAATTCTGGTACTATAAAGGATGAACTAGATCAGGGCAAGTAAAAAGTTAGCTGGCTGTTTTGTTAGTCCAAGGGAGACAGGATGCAAACCTAACCTAGAGCATTGGCACATAGGATGGAAAAGATGGGTTAGACCAAAGATATTTCTGAAAGAGAATTTCAGGATTACTAACTGAATATGAAAGGAGTGAGAAGGGGAGGAATTAAGAATTAACTCTGAGATTTCTGGCTTGGGAAAATGGGTGGATGATGACACCATTAACTAAGATCAGGAATATAAGATCATTCGTATTTGTACTAATACAGATTTGGAATTCAAGGTTGAGGTTGGCATTTGAGAAACAGATTTGGGAATCCATAAATGAAGCTGTGAGAATAGGTAAGGCCATCAAGGAAGCATGCCGGAGAAAAAGGAAGAAGTCTAAGGAAAGCAGTGCAACATCTAGAGGCAGCAAGAGAACCCAAAATAAGGATTATCAGAGTGAGGGAGGGCCTTAGAAAATGGCATTTGAGAAGATCACAGAGGAGAGAGCATCAAGGCACGGTAGTCTACAGTGTTAAATGGGGCAGAAAAGTCAAGTAGACTGCAGGAAAAAAAGCCAACCATTTTGCAATGAATTCAACAGGTTAAAATAACTACCACTTGTAGAGAAGGAGAAAACTTTTCCCTGTCTTCTTAGGTTCAGTACCTGGGGCCCTACAAATTAAACTAGCAAAAGACAGATTAACGAGAGTGAAAAGTGTATTACATGAACATATTGGAGCTTCATAGAAAAATTGTAAAAGCCCCCAAAGGCCAATAGACCCAGAGGCTTACATATCATTTTAACAAAGTATGGAGAAAGGGGTTTTGAACTTGAGGTGAGGGATAGGTTGTGTGAGAAGGAGACTTACGCAGATTTAAGTCATCTCGGGTGATGAGAGTTGTCTCCAGAGTCGGAATCCTCTTTCTGGTACCAGAGAGGAGGATAACTTTATAAATAGAAATTGCCTTTACAAAAATAGAAATGTATGCTCTGTTTCTAGAGCTTTTTCTGCATCTTCGGTTCCTCAGTTGCCTTCAGCTCAAAGTAATCATTATGCCAAAGTGACATATTTTGGGGAGGCTTCCTCTGATCTCCCTCACATTTGAAAACAGGCAAAGTTTCACTCAGAAAGCAAATAAATATACTAAACAGGGTAATATAATATAGGCCAAAATGAATCCTAAAAGCTTGTCAAAATTATTTTATTTTACTAAAGTTTAGATGTAACAAATATTGTTTGCATGGCTTCTTTTATACACACACATACTCTCTGTCTCTCTGTTTTCTAAACCAGAATTTAATCTGTATTAAACAGAATTTAAACTGCTTTTATTTCAACATGAAATGGCTTATTGAGCTATTTAAAGAAAATGACTTGGACCAAAAGCCTTCTGTCTTCCTAACTACTCTCAACAGAGTGACTATTGTAAAACGTTGAGCCTATTAACTTCTCAAATGAATCACAATATATGAGGATATCCAAACTCAATAAAGTGAATGGAATTATGGTCAGACTATGAAAATATTATTGAGAAATACATTTAAATCACTAAACACTTAGCTGATTTGGTTATCAGGTTAAAATGCTTTTACTGTTGTAGAACATTTCTGTTTAGTCCACTTAAATATGAGAAAATTGGCATATTATATAGGAGGCTACTGAAATGCCTGCATTGCAGTAATACTATTGGCATCAAGAGAGATTTATCTCAAGTCTTAAATCTCAGTTGGATAATTTTATTTTATAGGTTTTCATGCCCCACCCCAGAAGAATTGTTTTTACTTATTGAAAAGAGATTTTTGAAAAACTGTTAATCTATGGTTTGTCAGTACTAGTACATAAATATCAATAAATATAAAAATATGCGGTGTTTATTAAAAAGACTAAATTGAACAGAATAATTTTGAATAATTGGCTAAACCCAGATGAAATAATTAGAAAAATATTTTCAAACAAATCCTACGCAGAACCACTTTTTTGTTTTTTTTTTTGAGACGGAGTTTCACTCTTGCTGCCCAGGCTGGAGTGCAATGGCACCATCTTGGCTCACCACGACCTCTGCCTCCCGGGTTCAAGTGATTCTCCTGCTTCAGCCTCCCGAGTAGCTGGAATTACAGTCATGTGCCACCATGTCTGGCTAATTTTGTATTTTTAGTAGAGTCAGGGTTTCTCCATGTTGGTCCAGGCTGGTCTTGAACTCCCGACCTCAGGTGATCTGCCCACCTTGGCCTCCCAAAGTGCTGGGATTACAGGCATAAGCCACCGTGCCTGGCCTCACAGAACCACATTCTATACAAATGCTTCTTTTGTATTGATGGAACACAACTATATTATATTCTTTGAAGTTGGTTGACTACATATTTTAAATCTTCAGCTACCAGCACAATGTCATGAAAATAGTAAGTCCTCAATTACTGAAACCCCTGTTGACATGAATAATAACTGGGATAAGTAGAATTCTAAAGATGTCCTGCCAAGGCCAGGGCAGCAGCTCATGCCTGTAATCCCAGCACTTTGGGAGGTCGAGGTAGGAGGATCGCTTGAGCCCAGGAGTTCAAGATCAGCCTAGGCAACACAGCAAGACCCTGTCTCTACAAAAAATAAACAAAATTAGCCAGGCATAGTAGCATATGCCTGTATTCCCAGCTATCCCAGAGGCTTGCCTGAGCCCAGGAGTTCAAGGCTACAGTGAGCCAACATCGGGACACTGCACTCCAGCCTGGGCAACAGAGCAAGATCCTGTCTCAGAAAAAGATAAAAAAAAAAATGATGTCCTGCCAAGATTCCTGTCCCTTGGTTATTCAATCAAACACTATTCTAAGTATTGCCATAAAGGGACTTTTCATTTGCAATTAAGGTAACTAATTAGTTCATCTTAAGAAAGGGCCTGACCAAGTGTGGTAACATGCTTGTAATCCCAGTACTTTGGGAGGCGAGGCTGAGGAGGGAGAATCACTTGAGCTCAGGAGTTTGAGACCAGCATGGGCAACATGGCAAAACCCTGTGTCTATAAAAAATAAAAAAATTAGCCAGATGTGGTGGTGCACACCTGTAGTCCCAGCTACTCAGGGGGCTGAGGTGGGAAAAGGCTGCAGTGAGCCATGGTCATGCCACTGCACTCCAGTCTGGGCAACAGAGTGAGACCCTGCCTAAGAAAAAGGGCGGGGGTGGAGTTAATCTAATCATACGAGGTCTTAAAAGTAGAGAGTGTTCTGTAGATGCTGCAGAATAAAAGGCAAAAGATAAAGTCACTTTGAAGCATCAGGAGGACCTGACACTGGGTTGCTTGCTTGAAGATGGAGGGGAGCACATAACAAGGAAACAGAAACCTCAGTCCTACTACCATAAGGAACTGAATTCTACCAACAATCCAAAGGATCTTGGAAGTAAAATGAATGTCTCCTGAAGTACATGTGGAATAATTTCTTAGGGTATATATCTAGTATTAGCTATTGAGTAGGTATATACTTATCTGTACTAAGTAAGGTCAAATTATTTTCCAAAGTGAACATACATTTTCCTTTAAAAAAATTGATTTATAGTAGTTCTTTGTTCTTGGTTTGTATTCTTTGGTGGTTATATCTTTTTCTAGTCTATGGCATTTGTTTTCCACTGGTATCTTTTGTTGATCAGAGGTTCTTAATTTAAATGTTTGATCTTTTCCTTCATAGTTTATTCTTTTTGTGTCTTGTTTAAAAATGTTTCCTACCCTGAAATCATAAGAATATTCTCTTGTAAATATCTTCTAAAGGTTTTATAATTTTGCCATTCACATTTAGATTTTTAATCCACACGGACTTATTTAATTACCTTTTTAAAACTTTTACAAAGGAGCTCAATGTATTCATTTTAAAGTGGACTTAAATATCGTCTCATTTTGCATTTTATAAATGAGGAAACTCAGGCCTGAGTTATTCCCAGCATTGTGGAAGGCTGAGGCAGGTGGATCACGTGAGGTGAGGAGTGCGAGACCAGCCTAGCCAACATGGTGAAAACCCGTCTCTACTAAAAACACAAAAATTAGCTGGGCATAATGGCAGGTGCCTGTAATCCCAGCTGCTTGGGAGGCTGAGGCGGGAGAATGGCTTGAGCCCGGAAGGCAGAGGTTGCACTGAGCTGAGATCGCGCCACTGCAATCCAGCCTGGGTGACAGTGAGACTCTGTCTCAAACACACACACACACACACACACACAGGCACACAGACACACAGAGACACACACACAAACTGAGATGTTTTGGTATTCTTGAGTTTTAAGAGTTATTTATGTATTAAGATTACAAGTCTTCTTCAAATATGTGATTTGTCAGTATTCCAGTCTATGGCTTTTTTTTTCATTCTATTTAACAGTGTCTTTTGAACATACGTTCTTAACTTTGATAAAGTCGAAATTACAAACTCTTTTCTTTTATGGATCATAATTTTGGTGTTACATCAAAGGAATCTTTGCCTAACCCAAAATCACAAAGATTTTTCTCCTTTGTTTTCTTCTAGAAGTTTAAAATTTTTATTTAAAACTTGAAAGCTTTAGATTTGACATTTAGATTTTACATCTACATATAGGATCCATTTTTTAGTTAATGTTTATGATGTGAGGTATGGATTGAGTTTTCTTTCCCACATGGATATTGAATTTTACCAGCACAGTTTATTAAAAGATGTCTTTTTTTCTACTGAATCATCTTTAGAACTTTCTTGCAAATCAATTGACCACGTATGTGTGGGTCTATTTCTGGATACTCATCTTGAATTCAGATATTGAGTCCTCCAATTCTGTTTTTGTTTTCAAAGCTGTTTTGGCTTTCTAGATCTTTTAAGTGTCAGCATGAATCTAAAATTCATTCGCTTATGAATTTCTGTAAAAAATCCTGCTGTGATTTTGATTGGGATTTTCATCTGCAAATAACAAGTATTATTACTTCTTTTCAAATCTGGAGGCCTTTTATCCTATTTTTTTTTTTTTTTTTTTTTTACTTTATTGCACTGGCTAACATCTCCATTAAATGTTGAAAAGAAATGGTGAGAGTGGACATCCTTACCTTGTTTCTAATCTTTGCATGAAACCATTCAGTTTTTCACCATTAAGTATGCTGTCAACTGTCGGTTCTTCATAGATGCCTTTTATCATATTAAGAGAATTAGTTTTCTATTTCTAGATTGTTGGTGTGTGTGTGTATGTGTGTGTCTGTTGAAGATATATACAACAGAGTGGGAGGAAGTGGAGCAAGATGGCTGAATAGAAGCCTCCACCAATCAGCCTCTCTGCACAACACTAAATTTAACAATTATCCACATAAAAAGCACCATAAGAACCAAAAATCAGGTCAGCAGCCACAGTACCTGGTTTTAACTTCGTATCACTGAAAGAGGCACTAAAGAGGGTAAGAAAAACAGTCTTGAATTGCAGATGCCTCTGCTTCCATATTCCCCAGCAGTAGGTTATGTAGTGCAGAGAGAGAATCTGTGAATTTAGGGGAGTAAGAGTGCAGTGATTTGGGGACTTTGCTTTGGAACTCAGTACTGCCCTATCACAGTTGAAAGCAACACTGGGTAGAACTCAGCTGGCACCTATCGAGGGAGCATCTAGACCAGCCTTAGCCAGAGAGGAACCACCCATCCCAGTGGTTGGAACCTGAGTTTCAGCAAGCCTCACCAACACAAGCTAAAGTGCTCTGGGGTCCTAAATAAACTTGAAAGGCAGTCTAGACCACAAGGACTGTAATTCCTGGGCAAGTCCTGGTGCTGTGCTGGGCTGAGAGTCAGTGGATGTGGGGGGCATGCGACCCAGTGAGACACCAACTGGGGCAATCAAGGGAGAGCTTATGCCACCCCTCCCCCAGCTCCAGTCAGCAAAGCTCAAGCCCCAGGAAAGACTCCTTCCCTTCACTTGAGACAGGAAAGAGTCTTGAACAAATTTACACTCCCATCAGCAGTGTCCATTATTTGTTTTGTAACAGTTAAGTTTTATAGGTGTCTTGAGGTGATGATAAAAAGTAAAGCTAAATCAGTTTCTAAATATATTTGTTATAAATGGATAGAAAAAATGCCTCTTGAACATGGAATTGTTAAACCATCTCTGAGTAGTGTATATCAGAACTGGCTCATTAGGTTGGCAGCAAAAGGGCAGAAAGAAGTTTAAAGGGAGAGATGTATGTAGATGTGTTTATATTTACATATTGATGATAGCCATTTATGTGTGTGCATCTCTTTTGGCTCTACTATAGTAACACACTCAATAATTCAATGGAAACATGCTTTTTCACTAATACTCTTTTTTTGTGTCTGTGTGAGACGGAGTCTTACTCTGTCGCCCAGGCTGGAGTGCAGTAGTGGCAATCTTGGCTCACTGCAGCCTCCGCCTCCCAGGTTCAAGCGATTCTCGTGCCTCAGCCTCCCGAGTAGCTGGGATTACAGGTACCCGCCACTGCGCCCGGCTAGTTTTTCTGTTTTTAATAGAGACAGGGTTTCACCATGTTGCCCAAGCTGGTCTCAAACTCCAGGGCTCAAGCAATCCACCCACTTCGGCCTCCCAAAGTGCTGGGATTACAGGCGTGAGATACCGTGCCCGGCCTTTCACTAATATTCTAATAATATAGTTCTGATAACCAATTATCTTAGAAACACACTAGTGTACTCTTGCTTTATGTCTCATTTTAAATAGAGCATTAAGAGAATGCTGTAATTTTTATTGTTAACTCTGTCAATACCTTTATCTAGATGCCTATTGCCATTTTGGGCTTCTGTGAAATTTTTGTCCCCAAGAAAGGCAGGATTATATATTTTTTGATATAGATTGAGTTGGTGTAGTATATTCTGTTATCAAAATACTTGAGATTTTGAATTGGTAAATATTCATAATGTGTGAAAAAGCATGATACATACTGCATAATCTCAACCACATAAAATTGGATGTTGTATATAGACAACACAGGACCTAGAAGCACACATCCAACTGTAAGATGCTTGTTATTGTGGATTATTTTGTTCTTTGATTCTTGTGTTTTTCAATTCCCTGTAATGCACATTTGAAATTTTTAAAAAAAAGTTATTTTTAAAACATGTATGAAGTCCCCATTGCTCATCGAATAAAATTAGCATATTCCATAGGGGAGAAAAAGAATTAAAATGTCATAATATGAAATTTTCTATGTGGAAAAGTTTTTAAACTTCAGTTAAATTTATTTAATAGAGATAGGGCTAATCATGTTATCAGTTTCTTCTTAAGGAAGCTCTGGTAGTTTGTATCTTTGAAGAAATTTGTGCATTTGAAGTTGCCAAATTTATTGGCATAACTGTTGTTGTTTTTTTTTTTTTTTTTTTTTTTGAGACGGAGTCTCACTCTGTCACCCGGGCTGGAGTGCTGGAGTGCAGTGGCCGGATCTCAGCTCACTGCAAGCTCTGCCTCCCGGGTTTACGCCATTCTCCTGCCTCAGCCTCCCGAGTAGCTGGGACTACAGGTGCCAGCCACCTCGCCTGGCTAGCTTTTTGTATTTTTTAGTAGAGACGGGGTTTCACCGTGTTAGCCAGGAAGGTCTCGAACTCCTGACCTCGTGATCCGCCTGTCTCGGCCTCCCAAAGTGCTGGGATTACAGGCTTGAGCCACCGTGCCCGGCCGGCATAACTGTTCATAACATTCTATATCCTTTTAATAAATGCACAATCTGAAGTGATGTTGCCTGTCTTATTTTTGATATTGGTACTATGTATCTTCTATTTTTATAAGTCTGGCTAAAAATTTATATATTTTATTAATCAACTCCAGGAACTAGTTTCTGGCTTCATTAACTTTCTCTGTTTTTTTTTTTAACTTTTAATTTTTAAGTTGTGTGGGATACATAGTAGGTGTATATGTTTATGGTGTATATAAGATTTAATTTTTTTGTTTTAGAGATAGGGTCTCACTATGTTGCCCAAACTGGTCTCAAACTGCTGGGCTCAAATGATCCTCCCACCTCAGCCTCTCAAAGTGCAAGAATTACAGGCATGAGCCAACCTGCCTGGCCAGTATGAGATATTTTGATACAAGCAAACAGTGTATAATGATCACACTGGCATTGGTGTACATGGGGTATCTATCATCTCAAGCATTTATCCTTTGTGTTACAAACTGCCCAATTATACTCTTTTAGTTATTTTTAAATGTACAATAAATTATTGTTGACTGTAATCACCCTGTTGTTTAATCCAACAATAGGTTTTGTTCATTCTAATTATATTTTTGTACCCATTAACCATCCACACTTTCCCACTGCACCCCCACACTACCCTTCCCAGCCTCTTGTAACCATCTTTCTACTCTCTATCTCCATGAGTTCAACTGTTTTAATTTTTAGTTCTCACAAATAAGTGAGAACATGTAAAGTTTGTCTTTCTATACCTGGCTCCTTTCACTTTAACATAATGACCCCCAGTTCATCTATGTTGTTGCAAATGACAAGATCTCATTCTTTTTCAAGGCTGAAGAGTACTCCACTGTGTGTAAGTACCACATTTTCTTTACCCATTCAACTGTCCATGGACATTTAGGTAGCTTACAAATCTTGACTATTGTGAATAGTGCTGCAATAAACATAAGAGTGCAGATATTCCTTTCATATACTTACTTCCTTTCTTTGGGGTATACAACTAGCAATGGGATTGCTAGATCATATAGAAATTCCATTTTTAGCTTTTTGAGGAACCTCCAAACTATTCTCATAGTGATTGTACTAATTTGCATGCCCATCAACAGTGCAAGGGTTCCCTTTTCTCCACATCCTTGCTAGCATTCATTATTGCCTGTATTTTGGATGAAACCCAATTTAACTGGGGTGAGATATCTTATAGTTTTAATTTGTATTTCTCTAATAATCAATGATGTTGAATGCTTTTTCATGTACATGCTTCCATTTGCATGCATTCTTTTGAGAAATATCTATGTAGATCTTTTGCCCACTTTAAAATCAGATTATTAGATTTTTTTCCTGTTGAGTTGTTTGAGCAACTTATGTATTCTGGTTACTAATCTCTTGTCAGATGGATAGTTTGAAAATATTTTCTCCCATTCTGTGGGTTAGCTCTTCACTTTGTTGATTATTTCCCTTGCTGTGCAGAAGCTTTTCAACTTGACGTGATCCCATTTGTCTATTTTTGCTTTGGTTGCCTGTGCTTGTGGGATATTATTCAAGAAATCTTTGCCCAGTCTTGTGTCCTGAGGAGTTTCCCCAATGTTTTCTTTTAGGAATTTCATAGTTTGAAGTCTTAGATTTAAGTCTTTAATCCATTTTAATTTGATTTTTGTTTAAAGTGAGAGACAGGGGTCTAGTTTCATCCTTCTGCATATTAATATTCAGTTTTCCCAGTACCATTTATTGAAGAGACTGTCTTTTCCCCAGAGTATGTTCTTGGGACCTTTGTCAGAAATGAGTTCCCGGTAGGTGTGTGAATTTGTTTCTGCATTCTCTATTCTGTTCCATTGGTCTATGTGTGTCTCTTTATGCAAGTACCATGCCATTTGGTTAGTATAACTCTGTAGTATAATTTTAGTTCAGTTAATGTGATTCTTCCAGTTTTTTTTCATTTGCTTAGGATAATTTTGGCTATTCTGGGTCTTTTGTGGTTCCACATACATTGTAGGATTGTTTTTTCTATTTCTGTGAAGAATGTCATTGGTATTTTTATAAGGACTGCACTGAGTCTGTAGATTGCTTTGGGTTGTATGGACATTTTAATATTGATTCTTCCAATCTGTTAACATGGAATATCTTTCCATTTTTTGGTGTCCCCTTCAGTTTTTTGAATCAATGTTTTATAGTTTTCATTATAGAGATCTTTCACTTCTTTGGTTAATTCCTAAGTATTTCTGTTTATTTGTGGCTAGTAATAATGTGACTACTTGCTTGATATCTTTTTCAGATTGTTCACTGTTGGAATATAGAACTGCTATTGATTTTTGTGTGTTGACTTTATATCCTGAAACTTTACTGAATTTATATGTTCTAATAGTTTTTTAGGGGAGTATTTAGTTTTTCCAAATATGAAATCATACCATCTGCAAACAAGGACAATTTGACTTCTTCCTTTCTAATTTGAATGCCTTTTCTTTCTTCCTCTTGTCTGATTGCTCTAGCTAGTACTTCCAGTACTTTGTCGAATAACAGTGGTGAAAGTGGGCATCCCTGTCGTTTTCCAGATCTTAGAGGAAAGGCTTTCAGATTTTCCCCATTCACTGTGATACTAGCTGTGGCTCTGTCGTACATGTTTTTATCGTGTTGAGGTATATTCCTTCTAACCACAGTTTTTTGAGGGGGTTCATTTTGAAAAGATGTTGATGTTAAATTTTATCAAAATCTTTTTCAGCATCAATTGAAATTATGATGTGGTTTTTGTCCTTCTTTCTGTTGATACGATGTATCACATTGATTTGCATATGGTGAACCATCCTTGCATCTGGGAATAAATCCCCATTGATCATGATGAATAATATTTTTAATGTGTTGTTAAATTTAGTTTGCTGGTATTTTGTTGAGGATTTCTGCATGAGTGTTCATCAGTGATAGTGGCATGTAGTTCTGATGTTGTTGTTGCTGTTTGATGTGTCTTAGTCTGGTTTTGATATCAGGGTAATACTGGCCTTGTAAATGAATTTGGAAGTATTCTCTTCTCTATTTTTTGGTATAGTATGGGTAGGATGGGTATTAGTATTTCTTTAAATGTTTGGTAGAATTACTCAGCAGTGACTGGGCATGGTGGCTTACACCTGTAATCCCAGCATTTTGGAAGGCTGAGGCAGATGGATGACTTGAGGTCAGGAGTGCGAGACCAGCCTGGCCAACATGGTGAAAACCCATCTCTACAAAAAACACAAAAATTAGCTGGGAGTGGTGGCGGACACCTGTAATCCCAGCTACTTAGGAGGCTGAGGTGGGAGAATTGCTTGAACCTGGGAGATGAGGGTTGCTATGAGCCAAGATTGCACCACTGCACTCCAGCCTGGGCAACAAAGTGAGAGACTCCATCTCTTAAAAAAAAATTCAGCAGTGAAGCCATCAGATCTCTGGCTTTTCTCTGCTAGGATACTTTTAAATATATCTTTAATCTCATTATTTCTCATTGTTCTGCTCAGGTTTTGCATTTCTTATGGTTCAATCTTTGTAGGTTGTATCTGTCTAGGAGCTATTTCTTCTTGGTTTTCCGATTTATTGGCATATAGTTGCTCAGAGTTGCCACAAATGATCCAATACCATGGCCACTAATTTCTATGGTATTGGTTGAAATGTCTTTTTTTTCATCTCTGATTTTATTTTAATCTTCTTTTCTTCTTAGCTAGTCTGACTAAAGGTTTATCAATTTTATCTTTTCAAAAAGCCACTTTTTGTTTCATTGATCTTTTGTATTGTGTTATTTCAATTTCATTTAATTCTGCTCTGATCTTTATTTTCTTGTACTAATTTTGGATTTGACTTGCTGTTGTTTTTTTCATTATTTAAGATGCATCATTAAGCTGTTTATTTGAAGTTTCTCTTTTCTGATGTTGGTGCTTATAGACATAAACTTCCCTTTTAGTACTGTTTTCACTGTATCTTATAGGTTTTGGTTATGTTGTATTTCCATTATCATTTGTGTAAAAAGGGTTGTCAATTTCCTTAATTTTTTCATTGACCCACTGGACATTCAGAAGCATATTGCTTAGTGTCCATGTGTTTGTATAGTCTCCAAAATTCCTCTTATTGACTTGTAGTTTTATTCCATTGTGGTCAGAGAAGATACTTGGTATTATTTCAACTTTTTGAATGTTTTAAGACTTGTTTTGTGACAGAACATGTGGTATATTCTTGAGAATAATCCATGGACTGAGAAGAGTGTGCATTCTGCAGCCATTGAATAAAATGTTCTGTAAATACTTATTAGATCCACTGGGGTCTATAGGGCAGATTAAGTTTAATGTTTCTTTGTTGATTTTATGTCTGGATGATCTGTCCAATGCTGAAAGTGGGGTGGTGAAGTGTCTGGCTATTATTATATTGGGGTCTACATCTCCCCTTAGCTCTAATGGCATTTGGTTTATATATTGGGGTGCTTGAGTGTTGGGTGCATATATATTTACAATTTTTAATACCTCTTGCTGAATTGACTCCTTTATCATAAGACCTGATTTGTCTCTCTTCTTATGGTTTTTGTCTTGAAATTATATTTTATTTTCTTTCTTTCTTTCTTTCTTTCTTTTTTTTTTTTTTTTTTTGCGGGAGAAGGAGTCTTCCTCTCTTGCCCAGGCTGGAGTGCAGTGGTGCAATCTCAGCTTGCTGCAGCCTCTGCCTCCCAGGTTCAAGCAATTCTCCTACTTCAGCCACCTGAGCAGCTGGGATTACAGGTGTGTGCCATGAGGCCCTGCTAATTGTTGTTATTTTTAGTAGAGATGGGGTTTCACCATATTGTCCAGGCTGGTTATAAACACTGACCTCAAGTGATCTGCCCACCTCGGCCTCCCAAAGTGTTGGGATTACAGGTGTGAGCCACTGCACCTGGACTTGAAATTATTTTTACTGATAGAAGTATAGCCACTTCTACTCTTCTTTGGCTTTAATTTGCATGGAATATCTTTTTCCAACCCTTTATTTCAGTCTATGTGTATCTTTGTAGGTGAAGTGTGTTTCTTGTAGGCAACAGAACATTGGGTCTTTTTTGACTGGAGAGTTTGGTCCATTTACTTGCAGTTATTGATAAGCAGGGAATTGTTCCTGCCATTTTGTTATTTGTTTTCTTCTTGTTTTGTGGTCTTCTTTCCTTCTGTTCCTTCTTGTCTCCCTTTTAGTGAAGGTGATTTTCTCTACTGTTGATACAGGAGCTAGAAAGAAATTATTTAGGCAGATAATGTGCATAAAAGGAGTATCCAGCAAGGCTTCTCTTTTAACAAAAAGCAGCTCCCAAATAATTTCTTTTCTAACAAAGAGCAGCCAGAAAAATCGAGCTTCAGACATAGATAAGCAAGCTGAAAACTTTGCATGGGTGAGTGCCAGCAGCTGTGCCAATAGAAAAGGGCTACCTGGAAGCCAGGTATTTTCAACATGGAGGCTCCATCTTCCCTTTCCTTGTCACCACATGTACAGTAAGGAGCAGGCAACCTGGCACCGGTCAGGTAGAGAATCCATCTGCATAATAAAAGATTAGGATGGGGCAGCCAGCTTCTTCACATGCTATGCAAATTGCACACCTGGTCTGACCAATCTTTTGTGCCCTCTGTAAATCAGATACCACCTCCTCAAGCTCATCTATAAAAATTCCTGCACTTCACCATGGAACTGGCAACACATTTTTCTCTGGGACGCTTCTGCACAGAGAGCTCTTCTCTTTCTTTCACCTCTTAAGCTTCTTCTCTTAATCTCATTCTGATGTTTCTGCATCCTAGTTTCTGTGGTCATGGGACACCTAACGTCAGGTATTATCCCAGATAAATGATGCTGCTTCACTGTGGGGGCCTGCTTGGAATCTGAGGTAGATTCATCAGAAGGGTGAGTATAGGATCAGACCCCAACTCTTTTCTTTCAAGACCTTCTGCCCTCCATTTAAAAATCAAACCAAACACTGGGACCCTGTCAGCCATTTAAAAATGGTTAGCCTGGCTGCCAGTCTTACAAGATTCAGGGGACAGGCTTGCTAGAGGGATCTTAGCAAATCACCCAGTGTCCTCAGGGTGCTAGGAATGTTGACTTTGTTTTGAACTGGTTTCATTTCATTGGCCCTTTGCCAAAACACTCTAGCATCCCAATTCTCCTCTTTGTGCCCCTCTGCTGGACACCAGGTTTTATGCCCCTTCTGTGAATGAGAAAAGTCAATAACAAGGAGGAAAATGTCCTCTGAAACCAAATTTTAGTCTCAATACTGTCCCATCAGCAGGAAAACTGTCATTCAGTCCCTACATTCTTTAAAGGCACGTACTCTGCCTCCAATTAAAATGGTACTTAAGTAGTAAGGGGATTTTAAGTCTAGAAGTTAACTAGAGCAACTGACCAAGAATAGATACTTTAGTACAGGCCATAATAGCCAATTATAGAGCTCAAAATAGCACACTGCCTCCATTAAGGGACCTTACCCAAATGCAACTATTACATAGTCTTTCCTGAGATCCTTCTATTGGGGAGCCATGCAGATCATGCAAGTCTAGGAAGTCAAAGGGAAATCACAAGCAGAGGACTAGAGTCATACAGTTAAGTGTGACCAATCCCAATCACTTAGTTTCTCCGGTTCCATGGCTGAGGGTCATGCCTGCAACCATGGGCAGCTCCTTTAACACATGCCAGGGCTCAGGGAATCAAGGAGGGAAAATAGTTTGGGGGATGCCCCCACTGTCTTCCCCTCCACCCTGGGCCATTCCAGGGAAAGAAAAGACTGAAGGGACACCTTTTTCTTGCTTCTCTTTCTAGATGGGTAACAGGCCATCTTCAGTCTGCACTCCCCTGGGGTGCATTCTGAAGCAGTAGGACTCCTTTTACCCCAAGAGTTTGAAGGAAAAGCAGCTCATTTTCTTTTACATAAGGGCATGGCCGTCTTACTATCTTAAACCAGCCTGGCCTACAGAGAGGAGTCGTGATTTTTTTTTTTTTTTTTTTTAATGGAGTCTTGCTCTGTTGCCAGGCTGGAGTGCAGTTGTGTGATCTCGGCTCACTGCAACCTCTGCCTCCTGGGTTCATGCAGTTCTCCTGCCTCAGCCTCCCGAGTAGCTGGGACTATGGGTGTGCACCACCACATCTGGCTAATTTTTGTCTTTTTTAGTAGAGACGGGGTTTCACCATGTTGGCCAGGATGGTCTTAATCTCCTGACCTTGTGATCTGCCCACCTTGGCCTCCCAAAGTGCTGGGATTACAGGCGTGAGCCACCATGCCCGGCCACCTTGATTTTAATACTATCCAACAATTAGATCTTTTCTTTAGATGGGAGGGTAAATGGTCTCAGGTTCCCTATTTTGCCCTGCAAGAGAACCCAGACCTTTGCAAGCATTGCCCAGTTGACTCAGCTCTTTTAGCAGCCATATCAGGCAGGCCCAAAGGAAATGATTCCCCAAACTAGAGAAGCAACTTCCAGGAGAACCATCTGAGGCAGCTGTTGAGTGTGCAGATCCTTCTTGTCCCCCTTATTTGGGGCTCTCTCCAAACATAATGTCAGCTCCTCCAGTTCCACCATCTCCAAAACTCCCCACTCACCCAGCTTGACTCTTTCCCCTACAGGAGATGCCCATAGAGGTGATGACACTAGGATTCAAGTTCCTTTCACATTACAGGATGTTAGGAAAATAAAGGGAGACTGAGGCTGAATTTCTGATGACCCTGATAGGTATATAGAAGCTTTCCCAAATTTAACTCAGGTGTTTGACCTCTCATGGAGGGATGTTATGCTGCTCCTAAACCAAACCCTAACCACAGCTAAAAATCAGGCAGTTCTGCAGACAGCAGAAAAATTTGGAGATGAGCACTATGTCTCCTATCATAGGCCAAAAAGGAAAAGAGAAGACAGGGAAAGTGAAGAAATAGGGAAACCATTATTCCCAATAGGAAGAGAGGCAGTACCTCTTGACAACCCTGATTGGAACCCCAGTGATACCACAGATGAATGGAAAAGGAAACACTTTTAAATGTGCATATTGGAGGGCCTATGAAGAACTAGCCCCAAGCCTCTTAATTACTCTAAACTGTCCATAATAGACCAAAAAGCCAGATGAGAATCCTGCAGCCTTTATGGAAAGGCTGAGAAAGGCACTAATAAAATACACCTTATTTCTGGATTCAGTTAAGGGACAGCTAATCCTAAATGACAAGTTTATTACGCAGGCAGCTCCTGATATTAGAATGAAACTGTAAAAGAAGGCTACAGAACCAGATAGCACCTTGGAAAACCTCCTGAGGGTAGCTACCTTGGTCTTTCATAATAGGGAGCAGGAGGAGGGCCAAGAGAAAGAGAAGAAACACAAGGAAAGGACAGAGGCTGAAGTAGCTGCTTTGCAGGCTTGCAAACTTCAGGATCCCTGAGGTGAATCTGCTAGTTACTACTGATGTGGCAAATCAGGGCACTTTAAGAATGAGTGCCCAGTAAAAGGCGAAAGATTTGTTCGATCTGAAGAGAAAGGCCGAGACGGGCGGATCACGAGGTCAGGAGATCGAGACCATCCTGGCTAATACGGTGAAACCCCGTCTCTACTAAAAATACAAAAAAAAACTAGCCGGGTGAGGTGGCGGGCGCCTGTAGTCCCAGCTACTTGGGAGGCTGAGGCAGGAGAATGGCGGAAACCCAGGAGGCGGAGCTTGCAGTGAGCTGAGATCTGGCCACTGCACTCCAGTCCGGGCGACAGAGCGAGACTCCGCCTCAAAAAAAAAAAAAAAAAAAAAAAGAATGAGTGCCCAGGTAGCAAGAAAAAGCCACCTTGACCTTGTCCAGCCTGTGGCGGGGACCACTGAAGATCAGACTGCCCCTGGAGAAAGAGGCCACCTGGTTCAGAATCAGTCACACAGGTGGTCCAACAGGACTAACAGGTTCTGGAGCTCAAACCCTGGCTCCAGTGGGTCAAACTGCCATTACTGCACAGGAGCCCCAGGTGATTCCAGAAATTGAAGGAAGGAAGGTGGACCTCCTTCTGGACACTGGAGCCAGTCTCTCTCTTCTCCAGGCCTCCCCTTTTCCCATAGCATGACCATAAGGGGCATCTCAGGAAAGGTTCTAACTTAATATTTTTCTCAACCCCTTAGTTGTAGTTGGGTGGGGGGATATATTATTTACACATGCCCTCTTAATTATGCCTGAAAGTCCCATTCCTTTATTAGGTAGAGACATTTTAGCTCACATGGGGGCCGGCATCCTTATAGCCCTGGGACAAACTCTTTGTCTCCTCCTGGTGGAAGCTAATATTAATCCAGAAGTGTGGGCAACTCAAGGAATAGGTTGAGCTGTAACTGCTAGGCCAGTCCAGATCCATCTTAAGGATCCCAGTTATTTTCCTAACCAGAGACAATATCTACTAAAGCCAGAAGCTAGGAAAGGGCTAAAAGCCATTATTAATAACCTGAAGATGCAGGGGCTCCTCAAACCCTGTAACAGCCCCTGAAGCACCCCAGTATTAGGAGTGCAATAACCCAATGGGGAATGGAGACTAGTTCAGGACCTCCACCTCATTAACGAGGTCATAGTCCCAATTAATCCAGTGGTCCCTAATCCCTATACCTTGCTGACTCAAATACTGGAAGGAACTATATTGTTCACAGTCCTAGATTTAAAGGATGTCTTTTTTATATACCATTACATCATGAGTCTCAATACCGGTTTGCCTTTGAAGGTCCCTCTGGCCAAACCACCCAGTTAACATGGGTGGTGCTGCCTCAGGGATTTTGATACAGTCCTCACTTGTTTGGACAGGCATTGTCAAAGGACCTTCCCGAGTTTTCTCATCCTCAGGTCATGGTCTTGCAATATGTGAATGACACACTGCTCTGTGCCCCAACTGAGGAAGGTTTTCAGGAAGGCAATGAAGCTCTTCTTAATTTCCTTTTTTTTTTCTTTTGAGAAGGAGTTTCACTCTTGTCACCCAGGCTGGAGGATAATGGTGTGATCTCGGCTCACTGCAACCTCCACCTCCTGGGTTCAAGTGATTCCCCTTCTTCAGCCCCCTGCGTAACTGGGATTACAGACACCCACTACCATGCCCAGCTAATTTTTGTATTTTTAGTAGAGATGGGGTTTCACTGTGTTTGCCAGGCTGGTCTCAAACTCCTAACCTCAGGTGATTCACCCCGCTCAGCCTCCCAAAGTGCTGTGATTACAGGCATGAGCCACCATGCCTGGCATGAAGCTCTTCTTAATTTCTTAGCCAACAGAGGATACAAGTCTTCAAAATCTAAAGCCCAGCTTTGCAAAACCTCAGTGAAGTACCTGGGTTTAGTGCTGTCTGAAGGGGCCAGAGCATTAGAGGAAGAAAAGATTAAGTCCATTTCCTCCTTCCCCATCCCTAAAACCCTCAAGCAACTAAGAAGATTTTTGAGCATTAAAAGATTTTGCAGACTGTGGATACCTGGGTATGGTGAGATAGCTCACTCATTATGTCATCTCATAAAAGAAACTCAAGTAGCTAAAACTTATCTCCTAACCTGGGAACCTGAAGTTCAAAAGGCCTTTATCTAGCTAAAGCAAGCCTTACTTAAGCCTTCCCATAAGGAAGGTCTTCAATCTTTATCAGAAAGGAAGGAGATGGCCTTGGGATTTTTTTTTCCTTTTTTATTTTTTTCGAGATAGAGTCTCGCTCTGTCACCCAGGCTGGAGTGCAGTGGCGCATCTCTGCTCATTGCAATCTCTGCCTGCCAGGTTCACACCATTCTCCTACCTCAGCCTCCTGAGTAGCTGGGACTACAGGCATCCACCACCATGCCTGGCTAATTTTTTTTTTTTTTGTATTTTTAGTAGAGACGGGGTTTCACTGTGTTAGCCAGGATGGTCTCGATCTCCTGACCTTGTGATCCGCCTGCCTTGGCCTCCCAAAGTCCTGTGATTACAGGTGTGAGCCACCGCACCTGGCGGCCTTGGGATTTTTAACTCAAGCCCAGGGATAGCTCAGCAGCAAGTGGGCTACCTGAGTAAGGAACCTGATTTGGTGGCTAAAGGATGGCCCTTCTGGGACCAGAGGCCTCCAAATTAACCCTGGGAAATGGCTTAACTGTTTATACCCCATATAATGTAGCAGGATTGCTGTTGTCTAGGCTAACAGACAGTTGACTTCTTAAATATCAGGCTCTGCTGTTAGAAGAGTCAGCAGTTCAGTTAAAAACTTGTTCTCACCTAAACCCAGCCACTTTCCTCCCCGAGGAAACTGGGGAAGCTAAACATGACTATGAGCAAGCTATGGTACAAACATATGCAGCCAGGAAGGATCTCAGGAAAACTCCTCTAGAATATCCAGACTGGACCCTCTTCACATATGGAAGTTGCTTCGTAGAGCAAGGAGTCCATAAGGCAGGTTATGCAGTAGTCACTCTGAATGATGTTATTGGAAGTGTGCCCCTCATTCCAGGCACAAGCACTCAACTAGCTGGACTGATAGCTCTTACAAGAGCACTTGAATTAAACAAGAGAAACGTAACTAACATTTGCATTGATTCCAAGTATGCTTTCTTAGTCCTTCATGCTCCTGCTGCCATTTGGAAGGAAAGACATTTTCTTACTGCTAATGGATCCCCTATAAAATACCACCAGGAAATGAACAGGTCAGTATCCTCAGTTTTCTTTCCACAAGAGGTAGCAGTGATGCATTGTAAGGGACATCAGAACGGAACAGATGAAATAGCTGAAGGAAATGAGTTAGCTGATCAGGCAACCACATCAGTGGCAAGGAAGCCTCAGGGCATCAACACATTTGAAGCTCCTCTAAACTGGAAGGGCTCCTTAAGAGAAAGTAAGTCTCAGTACTTGCCTGCAGAGATAGAATGGGTCATCTCTTGAGGGTACACTTTCCAGCCCTCAGGATAGTCTAGAGGATGGCAAACTCCACTTGCCAGCCTCCAGCAAGTGGAAAGCCCTTAGGATCCTTCACCAAGCTTTTCATTTGTGAAAGGATAAAACTTATCAGTGTGCCCAGAGATTATTTTCAAGAGAGAGCTTAAAGAAGTTGTTAGTGCTTCTGAAGTCTGTTTTAAAAATAATCCCCTCAACAGGTGGCTCCTTCTTCCTCAAACTCAAAGGATGGGAAGCTATCAAGGGGAGGACTTGCAGATAGATTTTACCCACATGCCAAAGATGAAGGGCATCCAGTACTTCCTGGTATGGGTAGATACTGTCACTAACTGAGTAGAAGCATTTCCATGCCATACAGAAAAGGCCTCTGAGGTAATAAAACATTAGTTAATGTTGTTAGTTAGTTAGTTAATTACTCTGAGGTAATAAAAATGTTACTTAATGGAATAACTCCCCACTTTGGTCTACATAAGTACCTGCAAAGTGACAACGGCCCCTCATTTAAGGCAGCCACCACATGGAGGATCTCAAAGGCACTAGGCATACAGTATCATCTCCCTTGTACTTGAAGACTCCACTTCTCAGGAAAGGTAGAGAAGACAAACAATATTATCAAAAGACGCCTCAGAAAACTATCCCAAGCAACTCACCTTCCTTGGGTCACTCTTCTTCCCATGGCTTTAGTGCAAGTAAGAAATATCCCTTTAAAGTCAAGTCTGAGCCCTTTCAAAATGCTGTATGGATGACCTTTCCTTGACAATGATTTCTTATTAGACAAGGAGACCTCTGAATTGGTTAAGCATGTAACCTACCTCTCTGGCTCACTTTCAATAGGAATTAACTCAATTGGCAGAAGCCCAGTCCCAAGAAATAGGCTTACCTTTGTTTAACCCAGGAGATTTGGTATTGGTGGAAGCTCTCCCTTCTCTCTTCTCTCTTTCTCGCCCTAAGTCCAAGCTGTGAAGGGCCTTACACCATTCTCCTTTCAACTTCCTCAATAGCAAAAGTTACAGGAATCAACTCCTGGATACCTCACACTTGAGTCAAAGCCTGGAAAGCTGAGGGAGCAAACCCGGAAAGCCAGAGGAACGTCCTGGATATCAATATGAAGAAATAGGAGATCTTAAGGTGAAAATTATAAAAGATAAGTAAAAGATTGAGGGCCACTCGTCCTACTGAGTCCCACCTTTACCTTACCAGGTACTTTCAGTCATTTCTACTTTTCCTCTTGAGATTTGCAGTCAAATATTAGAACTTCTTTTTGACTCATACTTGCAGGGA
The DNA here is from genome assembly GCF_009764315.1 of Trachypithecus francoisi. Taxonomy (NCBI): domain Eukaryota; kingdom Metazoa; phylum Chordata; class Mammalia; order Primates; family Cercopithecidae; genus Trachypithecus; species Trachypithecus francoisi. Next base: position 128,227,572 of record NW_022681470.1, read on the forward strand.
GATTTTTATTATCCATGGGATTACATTTGTAACTTCATAGACCCCCAAAGGGAAATTCTGTATCTTTGTGAGCAAAATTTTAGATTGAAATTATCTACATCACCCATGTGGGAATTGTTATACTCACTCTACTATTTACAGTAGGACTGTAAATATACCATAGCACCCCTGGAGTATTTTATTTATTTATTTTATTTTATTTATTTAATTATTATCCTTATAGCAGGGATAATAGTTACCAAAAAAAAGTAAGTATGAAAGTTTTACGGCCGGGTGTGGTGGCTCAAGCCTGTAATCCCAGCACTTTGGGAGGCCGAGACAGGTGGATCACGAGGTCAGGAGATCGAGACCATCCTGGCTAATACGGTGAGACCCCGTCTCTACTAAAAAATACAAAAAACTAGCCAGACGAGGTGGCGGGTGCCTGTAGTCCCAGCTACTCGGGAGGCTGAGCCAGGAGAATGGCCTAAACCCGGGAGGCGGAGCTTGCAGTGAGCTGAGATCTGGCCACTACACTCCAGCCTGGGCAACAGAGCGAGACTCCGTTTCAAAAAAAAAAGAAAAAGAAAAAGAAAGTTTTACTATCACTGAGTCCGCTGGACTTTTTATTGGGTTCGGTAATATGTCACACCCTTTAGCTCCTACAATATCAACAGTGAACCCTAGCTATGCAAAAAAAGGTTATAAAGAAAAGAGATTTTATATAAGAGAGGATCTTGTATAGTAAAATCTTGTCCTAAAAAAAATACTGGTTGTTTAAAAAGAGGGATGTTTAAGACAAGTCAGAAAGTTTAAGCATGTCATAGATGGTCTGTGTAAGTCATAAAAGAATTAATAATTGCAGGAAAGATTTAGCCAGTTATACTCAAGCCACCCAATCCAATGCCACTTATCAAAAAAAGTGTTACTTTTATATCAACATTTCTGGTAAAGTACAGCAACATCTGGTGGAGGGAAACCAGTATTTAACAAATATCAAAGAAACTCTACTGTCATGGTTATGGATTGTAGTATCCCCACTAATACTAGTAATCTTAATACTCATATTCAAACCCTATATTCCAAACCTTCTTGTAAAATTTATCACTTCTGGCCGGGCGCGGTGGCTCAAGCCTGTAATCCCAGCACTTTGGGAGGCCGAGGCGGGCGGATCACAAGGTCAGGAGATCGAGACCATCCTGGCTAACACGGTGAAACCCCGTCTCTACTAAAAAGTACAAAAAACTAGCCGGGCGAGGTGGCGGGCGCCTGTAGTCCCAGCTACTACTCGGGAGGCTGAGGCAGGAGAATGGCGTGAACCCGGGAGGCGGAGCTTGCAGTGAGCTGAGATCCGGCCACTGCACTCCAGCCTGGGCGACAGAGCGAGACTCCGTCTCAAAAAAAAAAAAAAAAAAAAAAAAAAAAAAATTTATCACTTCTAAGGGAGAAGCTATTAAACTCCAAATGGTGCTGCAGACAGAACCATGCAAGGATATGCCTTTCCTGTTAAGACCCTTAGGTTAACCCAAGGAGGAGTTGTCCCCTGCTGTCCCCCACACAATGCCCTACTTCAGCAGGAAGTAGCCAGAAAGAATCATCATCCAACACCCCCTAACAGCAGTTAGGATTACCACTCCTGGAGGAGGAAATATGATACAGGAGCTAGGAAGAAATTATTTGGACAGATAGTGAGGGTAAAAGGAGTCCTTGGCAAGGCTTCCCTTTTTAACAAAAAGCAGTCCCCAGATAATTTCTTTTTTTTTTTTTTTTTTTTTTTTGAGATGGAGTCTCGCTCTGCCGCCCGGGCTGGAGTGCAGTGGCCGGATCTCAGCTCACTGCAAGCTCTGCCTCCCGGGTTCACGCCATTCTCCTGCCTCAGCCTCCTGAGTAGCTGGGACTACAGGCGCCCGCCACCACGCCCGGCTAGTTTTTTGTATTTTTTAGTAGAGACGGGGTTTCACCGTGTTAGCCAGGATAGTCTCGATCTCCTGACCTCGTGATCCACCCGTCTCGGCCTCCCAAAGTGCTGGGATTACAGGCTTAAGCCATCACGCCCGGCCAAATAATTTCTTTTCTAACAAAGAGCAGCCTGAAAAATCAAACTGCAGACATGATAGGCATGGAAGGGTGAATGCTGGCAGCTGTGCCAATAGAAAAGGGCTACCTGGAGACCAGGTATGTTCAACATGGAGGCTCCATCGTCCCTTTTGTCACCACGTACAGTAAGGAGCAGGCAACATGGCACTGGCCAGGTTTATTATGCATCTGCAAAATAAAAGATAAGGGTGGGCTGGCCAGCTTCTTTGCATGGTATGCAAATGGCACAGCTGGTCTGACCAATCTTTCATGCCCTGTGCAAACCAGATACTGCCTCCTCAAGCTCATCTATAAAACTTCCTGAATTTCACCACAGAATTGTCATCTCATTTTTCTCCAGGACCTCTCTCTGGGCAGAGAGCTCTTCTCTTTCTTACACCTATTAAACTTCTACTCTTAACCTCACTCTGGTGTGTCCATGTCCATAGTTTTATGTGACCGTGGGACAACAAACCTCGGGTATTACCCAGATGAATGATGTTGCTCCAGTGGTATGATTTAATTTCCTGCTTTTTGTTTTTTCTGTACCTTTTGCATGACTTTGAGACAGTGTCTTGCTCTGTCACCCAGGCTACAGTGCAGTGGCATAATCATGGTTCACTACAGCCTCAATCTCCAAGTATCAAGTGATCCTTCCATCTCAGCCTATTGTATAGCTGGGAGTACAGACACATGCCCCCAAGCCCAGGTAATTTTTGTATTTTTTATAGAGATGGGATTTAGCCACACTGCCCAGGCTGATCTTAAACTCCAGAGTTGAAGTAATCCACCCATCTTGGCTTCCCAGAGTTCTGGACCTTACAGTCACTGCATCTAACCTATTGTATGATTCTGATTTGAGGTTGTCATAAGGCTTGCAAATATCTGATAACCCATGATTTTAAATTGACAACAACTTAACACTGATTACATAAACAAAAACTAATAAAAACTCTACATTTTAACTTTCTCTGCTTTTTAACTTTTTGTTGCTTCTATTCATATTTTATGGTACAGCCTATGCCTCAGAAAAGTTCTTGTAGTTATTATTGTTTATTGGTTTATCTTTTTGTCTTTCTACCTAACATATGGGTAATTTACACACCACAATTTATAGTGTTATTATAGTGTACTTACTATTACCAGTGAGTTTTGTACCTTCAGATGATTAAAAAGTCATTTTATTGCCCATTAATGTCATTTTATTTCAGATTGAGGTATTCCCTTTGGTATTTTTTTTTTTAAGGACAGGTCCGCTGTTGATGTAATCCCTCAGCTTTTTTCTGGGAATGCATTTTTTCCCCTTCACATTTGAAGGATATTTTCCTGGATATACTATTCTAGGCTAAAAGTGTTGTTTTTTTCCTTCAGCACTTTAAATATGTCATGCCACTCTCTCCTGGCCTGTTAGGTTTCCACTGAAAAGTCTGCTGAAGACATACTAAAGCTGCATTGTGTGTCATTTGTTTCTTTCCTCTTGATGCTTTTATGATCCATTCTTTGCCCTTGACCATTGGGAGTCTGATTATTAAATGTCTTAAGGTAGTCTTTTTTGGGTTAAATCTACCTGGTGTTGTATAATCTTCTTATATGTGAATATTGATATCTTTCTCTAGGTTTGGGAAGTTCTCTGCTATTATCTCTTTGAATAAACTTTCTACCTCTATCTTTCTCTCTACCTCCTTTAAGGCCAATAATTCTTAGATTTGCCCCTTTGAGGCTATTTTCTGGATCTTGTAGGCATGATTCATTCTTTTTTATTCTTTTTTTCTTTTGTCTCCTCTGACTGTGTATTTTCAAATAGCCTATCTTCAAGATCACTAATTCTTTCTTCTGCTTGATCAATTGTGCTGTTGACTCTGGGGCATTCTGCAGTATGTCAATTGCATTTTTCAACTTCAGAAATGGTTTGATTCTTTTAAAACAAAGAATTATTTCAATTTCTGTTATATTTATCTGACAGAATTCTGAATTCCTTCTTTGGTTTATTTACATTTCATTGAGTTTTCTCAAAACAGCTATTTTGAATTATCTGAAAGGAGACATATCTCTGTTCTCTGGGATTAGTCCCTGGTACTTTATTGAGTTCATTTGGTGAGATCATGTTTTCCTGGATGGTCTTGATCCTTGTGGGTGTTTTCTTGTCTGGGCATTGAAGAGTTAGGTATTTATTGTAGTATCCACAGTCTGGGCTTGTTTGTACCTACTCATCTTGGTATTCAGAAGGAATGCAGGTATTCAGAAGGCCTTCAGTGTTGTGATTTAAATTTTTGGTCACTGTAGCCATACCTACATTAGGGAACACGTCAAGCACAATAATGTCATGCTTCTTGTAGACTCATAGAGGTACTGCCTTGGTGGTCCTGTATAAAATCCAGAAGAATTCTCTGGATCTCCAATCTGAGACTCTTATTCTCTTCCCTTCATTTCTCTCAAACAAATGGAGTCTCTCTCTTTGTGCTGAGCTGCTTGGAGCTGGAGGAGGGATGATAGAAGCACCCTGGTGGCCACCGCTATTGGGACAGTACTGTGTCAGACCTAAAGCCAGCAAAGCACTTGGTCTTGCCCAAGGCCCACAGCAGTTACTGCCTGGCTACTGCCTAAGTTCACTCTTGGCTCTAGGCCTCCACAATCAGCAGGTGGCAAAGCCAGCCAAACTTGTGTCCTTCCCTTTAGGGCAGCAAGTTCCCCCAGGCTCTGGGTGGGTCAAAAGATGCCACCTGGGAGCAAAGGCCTAGATTTAGATACCTTAGGAATCTACCTAGTGCTCTATTCCACTGTGGCTATGCTGGCACCCAAACCATAAGACAAAGTCCTTCCCACTCTTCCCTTCCCTTTTCTTAGAGAGAGGAGTTGCTCCTCATGTTGACCACCAACACATGTCCACAGAGAGTAATGCCAGGCTACCACTGATATTCATTCAAGGCTCAGGGGCTCTTCAGTCAGCTTTTAGTGAATACTGCCAGGCCTGGAACTCACCCTTCAGGGCAGTGGGCTCCCCTCTGGCCCACGTTAGGTCCATAAATGCCATCCATGAGCCAAGGCTTGGAATCAGGGACCAAGAGCTTGCTTGGTGCTCTACCCCACAGTGGCTAAGCTGGTACCTAATCTCCAATACAAAGTCCTCTTTACTCTCCCATGTGTTTTTCGTGAACATTAGTAGTCTCTTTTTGTAGTTCCCACAGTTGAAAACGTACTGGGTCACACCTGAAGCTAGCCATCTTAGAGTCTCATCTATGGTATGTACTACCTGGTTATCACTGCTGGTTATTAAGGGCCCAAGGACTTTTTAGTCAAAATGTAATGAATCCTGACAGAACTGGGTCCTTCCCAAGGAAGTAGGTTCCCTTCTGGTGAAGGGTGTATCTAGAAATGTCATATGGAAGCTAGGGTGGGAATGGGGGGCCTTAAAACACTGCTTGGTTCACTGTCCTACTGCTTGTATGCGAGTTGTGAGACAAAGTCTTCTTTATTCTTCCCTGTCCTCTCAAGTGAAAAGAAAGAGTCTCTCCTGGAGCTGTGAGGGGTGCTGACTGGAGTTGGGAGAGATGTGATGCAAGAAATTCCTTGGTCACTCTGGCATCTCACTGGGTTGCGTGAACCCCAAGTCCATTGGCTCACAGCACAGTACCAGGAGTTGCCCAGTAATTGCAATCCTTGTGGCCTAGACTGCCTTTCAAGTGTATTTAGGATACCAGAGCACGTTAGCTTGCAATTGTGAGGCCTGTTGAAACTCAGGGTATTAGTCCATTCTCATGCTGCTAATAAAGACATGCCCAAGAATGGGTAATTTACAAAGGAAAGAGATTTAACTGACTCACAGTTCACCATGGTTGGGGAGGCCTCAGTCAACTTACAATCATGGGAGAAGGGGAAGGAAACACATCCTTCTTCACATGGCAGCAGGGGGAAGTACTGAGCAAAGAGGGAAAAGCCCCTTATAAAACCATCAGATCTCATGAGAACTCACTCACTATCATGCATGAGAACAGCAGTACTTCCCACCAGGTCTCTCCCATGACATGTGAATTATGGGAACTACAATTAAAAATAGATTTGGTTGGGGACACAGCCAAACCACATCATTTGACCACTGGCCCCTCTCAAATCTTATGTCCTTTTATTTCAAAACCAATCATGCCTTCCCAACAATTCCCCAAAATCTTAACTCATTCCAGCATTAACCCCAAAGGCCAAGTCCAAAGTCTCATCTAAGACAAGACAAATCCTTTTTGCCTATGAGCCTGTAAAATTCAAAGCAAGTTAGTTACTTCCTAGATACAATGGGAGTGCAGGCATTGGGTAAATGTATCCGCTCCAAATGGGAGAAATTGGCCAAAACAAAGGGGCTACAGGACCCCTGAAAATCTGAAATCCAATAATGCAGTCATTAAAACCTAAAGTTCCAAAATGACTCCATGTCTTTGACTCCATGTCTCACATTCCAGTTATGCTGATGCAAGAGGTGGGTTCTCACAGCCACGGGCAACTCTGTCCCTGTGGCTTTGCAGGGTACAGCCCCACTCCTGCCTTTCATGGGATGGTATTGAGTGTCTGTGACTTTTCTGGGAGCATGGTGCAAGCTGTCAGGGGATCTACCATTCTGGGATCTGGAGGATGGTGACCCTCTTCTCACAGCTTCATTAGGCAGTGCCCCAATAGGGACTCTGTGTGGGGGTTCTGACCCCACGTTTCCCTTCCACATTACCCTAGCAGAGGTTCTCCATGAGGGCCTGGCCCCCTGCAGCAGACTTCTGCCTGGACATCCAGGCATTTCTAGACATCTTCTGAAATCTAGGCAGAGGTTCCCAAACCTCAATCCTTGACTTCTGTGTACCTGCAGGCTCAACACCATATGGGAATTACCAAGGCTTGGGTTTTGCACCCTCTGAAGCTATGGCCTGAACTGTACCTTAACCCCTTTTAGCCATGATGGGAGCAGCTGGGAGGCAGGGCACCAAGTCCTTAGGCTGCACAGAGCCGGGGGCCTCTGGGCTTATCCCACAAAACCATTTTTTATTCCTAGGTCTCTGGACCCATGATGGGAAGGTCTCTGACATGCCCTGGAGATATTTTCACCACTGTATTGTTGATTAACATTCAGCTCCTTGCTACTTATGCAAATTTCTGCAGCAGGCTTGAATCTCTCCCCAGAAAATGAGTTTTTCTTTTCTACCTCAAGGTCAGGCTGCAAATTTTCCAAACTTTTATGCTCTGCTTCCCCTTGAATGCTTTACCACTTAGAAATTTCTACCACCAGATACCCTTAATCATCTCTCTCAAGTTTAAAGTTTCACAGATCTCTAGGGCAGGGGCAAAATGTCATCATTCTCTTTGCTGACGCATAGCAAGAGTGACCTTTGCTCCAATTCCAAATAAGTTCCTTATCACCATCTGAGGCCACCTCAACCTGAACTTTATTGTTCACATCATTGTCAGCATTTTGGTCAAAACTATTCAAGAAATCTCTATGAAGTTCTAAACTTTTCCACATCTTCCTGTCTTCTGAGCCCTCTAAGTCTCTAGGAAGTTCCAAACTTTCTTACATTTTCCCGTCTTCTTCTGAGCCCTCCAAACTGTTTCAACCTCTGCCTGTTACCCAGTTCCAAAGTCACTTCCACATTTTCAGGTATCCTTATAGCAGCGCCCCATTCTACTGGTACCAATGTACTGTATCAGTCTGTTCTCATGCTGCTAATAAAGACATTTCCGAGATTGGGTAATTTATAAAGGAAAGAAGTTTAATTGACTCACAGTTCAGCATGGCTGGGAAGGCCTCAGGAAACTTAAAATCATGGTGGAAGGGGAAGGAAACACATCCTTCTTCATATGGTGGCAGGAAGGAGAAATGTCAAGCAAAGATGGAAAATTCCCTTATAAAACCATCAGATCTTGTAAGAACTCACTCACTATCACGAGAACAGCGGCATGGGGTAACTGTCCCAATTCAGTTACCTCCCACGGTGTCCCTCCCATGACACATGGGGATTATAGGAACTACAGTCGAAATGAGATTTGGTTGGGGACACAGCCAACACATATCACTCAGCTTCCAACTGCTAAGATGGGTGATTCCCATCTGGTTAGGGCTAGTCTAAATACTCCCTTTGTGGGCATTGGCTGAATTCTGTCTGGTGCTGGCATCATTGAGTTCCAATGTAAAGCCCCAGAATCGCTGCATTCTCCTTCTCTCCCATAAGAGCACAGATTCTCCCTGTGCCATGCAGCCTCTGCCTGGGGATGGGAGAGCAGTGGCATCAGCAATACAAGACTGTCTTTCCCACCCTCTTCAGTGCCTCTTTCAGCAGTATGAAGTTAAAAACCAGGTATTGGGAGTGCTCATCTGCTTTTTGGTTTGTATGAAGAATTTTTTGTTTTTTGGTAGATAGTTGTTATATTTGATGTTCCTGAAGGAAAGATGATTGGTGGAGGCTTTTATATGGCTATCTTGATGTGCCTTATTCTTTATTGTTTTTTTCTATTTCATTAATATTCACTATGATCTTTAACATTTCCTTTCTTGTGCTTCCTTTGGGAAGCAGTTTATTCTTTATTTTCTACTTTCCTAAGGTAGAAGCTGAAGTCATTGAGACCTTTCCTCTTCTCTGATATGAGGAGGTCTCCAATTATTATGAAAAATGGAATTATAAAATATAAAACTTTTAATTCTCAACATAAGTTCCATTAAATTCAAGACATTTTTGTACACAACAATCCCCACCATTTAGTTTCTCCTTAAAGAACTGAGGCTCCTGATAATTTAATAATGTCAATACAGTCTTTTCTACATTATTAACTGAAGAGAAATGGGTGCTCTTTGTAGATTTCTTTCAAGATTAGGGAACACAAAGAAGTCAGAAGGAGCCAAATCAGGACTGTAGGTGGATGCATAATGATTTCCCATAGAAACTCACAAAATTGCTCTTGTTTGATGACAGGAATGAGCAGGAGCATTGTCCTGGTGGAGAAGGATGCTCTGGTGAAGCTTTTTTGTGGATTTTTATTTTATTTTATTTTTTATTATACTTTAAGTTCTAGGGTACATGTGCATAACGTGCAGGTTTGTTACATATGTATACTTGTGCCATGTTGCTGTGCTGCACCCATCAACTTGACAGCACCCATCAATTCGTCATTTATATCAGGTATAACTCCCAATGCAATCCTTCCCCCCTCCCCCCTCCCCATGATAGGCCCCGATGTGTGATGTTCCCCTTCCCGAGTCCAAGTGATCTCATTGTTCAGTTCCCACCTATGAGTGAGAACATGCGGTGTTTGGTTTTCTGTTCTTGTGATAGTTTGCTAAGAATGATGGTTTCCAGCTGCATCCATGTCCCTACATAGGATGCAAACTCATCCTTTTTATGGCTGCATAATATTCCATGGTGTATATGTGCCACATTTTCTTAATCCAGTCTGTCACTGATGGACATTTGGGTTGATTCCAAGTCTTTGCTATTGTGAATAGTGCACAATAAACATACGTGTGCATGTGTCTTTATAGCAGCATGATGTATAATCCTTTGGGTATATACCCAGTAGTGGGATGGCTGGGTCATATGGTACATCTAGTTCTAGATCCTTGAGGAATCGCCATACTGTTTTCCATAATGGTTGAAGTAGTTTACAATCCCACCAACAGTGTAAAAGTGTTCCTATTTCTCCACATCCTCTCCAGCACCTGTTGTGGCCTGACTTTTTAATGATTGCCATTCTAACTGGTGTGAGATGGTATCTCTTTGTGGTTTTGATTTGCATTTCTCTGATGGCCAGTGATGATGAGCATTTTTTCATGTGTGTGTTGGCTGTATGAATGTCTTCTTTTGAGAAATGTCTGTTCATATCCTTTGCCCACTTTTGATGGGGTTGTTTTCTTTTTTTTTTTTTTTTTTTGGTGTCTTTTATTTTTTTTATTTTTTTTTTTTTAAGTGTTTCTTTTTTTTTTTTTTATTTTTTATTATACTTTAAGTTCTAGGGTACATGTGCATAACGTTTATATCATGTATAACTCCCCAATGCAATCCCTCCCTCCTCCCCCCTCCCCATGATAGGCCCCAGTGGTGATGTTCCCCTTCCCGTCCAAGTGATCTCATTGTTCAGTTCCCACCTATGAGTGAGACATGCGGTGTTTGGTTTTCTCTTCTTGTGATAGTTTGCTAAATGATGGTTTCCAGCTGCATCATGTCCCTACAAGGACGCAAACTCATCCTTTTTGATGGCTGCATAGTATTCCATGGTGTATATGTGCCACATTTTCTGGGGTTGTTTTCTTCTTGTAAATTTGTTTGAGTTCTTTGTAGATTCTGGATATTACCCCTTGGTCAGATGAGTAGATTGCAAAAATTTTCTCCCATTCTGTAGGTTGCCTGTTCACTCTGATGGTAGTTTCTTTTGCTGTGCAGAAGCTCTTTAGTTTAATCATATCCCATTTGTCAATTTTGGCTTTTGCTGCCATTGCTTTTGGTGTTTCAGACATGAAGTCCTTGCCCATGCCTATGTCCTGAATGGTACTACCTAGGTTTTCTTCTAGGGTTTTTATGGTATTAGGTCTAACATTTAAGTCTCTAATCCATCTTGAATTAATTTTCGTATAAGGAGTAAGGAAAGGATCCAGTTTCAGCTTTCTACTCATGGCTAGCCAATTTTCCCAGCACCATTTATTAAATAGGGAATCCTTTCCCCATTTCTTGTTTCTCTCAGGTTTGTCAAAGATCAGATGGCTGTAGATGTGTGGTATTATTTCTGAGGACTCTGTTCTGTTCCATTGGTCTATATCTCTGTTTTGGTAGCAGTACCATGCTGTTTTGGTTACTGTAGCCTTGTAGTATAGTTTGAAGTCAGGTAGCGTGATGCCTCCAGCTTTGTTCTTTTGGCTTAGGATTGTCTTGGCAATGGGGCTCTTTTTTGGTTCCATATGAACTTTAAAGCCGTTTTTTCCAGTTCTGTGAAGAAACTCATTGGTAGCTTGATGGGGATGGCATTGAATCTATAAATAACCTTGGGCAGTATGGCCATTTTCACGATATTGATTCTTCCTATCCATGAGCATGGTATGTTCTTCCATTTGTTAGTGTCCTCTTTTATTTCACTGAGCAGTGGTTTGTAGTTCTCCTTGAAGAGGTCCTTTACATCCCTTGTAAGTTGGATTCCTAGGTATTTTATTCTCGTTGAAGCAATTGTGAATGGAAGTTCATTCACGATTTGGCTCTCTTGTTTGTCTGTTACTGGTGTATACGAATGCTTGTGATTTTTGTACATTGATTTTGTATCCTGAGACTTTGCTGAAGTTGCTTATCAGCATAAGGAGATTTTGGGCTGAGACAATGGGGTTTTCTTTTTTTTTTTTTTGAGACGGAGTCTCGCTCTGTCGCCCAGGCTGGAGTGCAGTGGCCGGATCTCAGCTCACTGCAAGCTCTGCCTCCCAGGTTTACACCATTCTCCTGCCTCAGCCTCCCGAGTAGCTGGGACTACAGGAACCCACCACCTCACCTGGCTAGTTTTTGTATTTTTTTAGTAGAGACGGGGTTTCACCATGTTAGCCAGGATGGTCTCGATCTCCTGACCTCGTGATCCGCCCGTCTCGGCCTCCCAAAGTGCTGGGATTACAGGCTTGAGCCACTGTGCCCGGCCAACAATGGGGTTTTCTAAATATACAATCATGTCATCTGCAAACAGGGACAATTTGACTTCTTCTTTTCCTAACTGGATACCCTTGATTTCTTTCTCTTGCCTGATTGCCCTAGCCAGAACTTCCAACACTATGTTGAATAGGAGTGGTGAGAGAGGGCATCCCTGTCTTGTGCCAGTTTTCAAAGGGAATTTTTCCAGTTTTTGCCCATTCAGTATGATATTGGCTGTGGGTTTGTCATAAATAGCTCTTATTATTTTGAGGTACGTTCCATCAATACCGAATTTATTGAGCGTTTTTAGCATGAAGGGCTGTTGAATTTTGTCAAAAGCCTTTTCTGCATCTATTGAGATAATCATGTGGTTCTTGTCTTGGGTTCTGTTTATATGCTGGATTACGTTTATTGATTTGCGAATGTTGAACCAGCCTTGCATCCCAGGGATGAAGCCCACTTGATCATGGTGGATAAGCTTTTTGATGTGCTGCTGAATCCGGTTTGCCAGTATTTTATTGAGGATTTTTGCATCGATGTTCATCAGGGATATTGGTCTAAAATTTTCTTTTTTTGTTGTGTCTCTGCCAGGCTTTGGTATCAGGATGATGTTGGCCTCATAAAATGAGTTAGGGAGGATTCCCTCTTTTTCGATTGGAATAGTTTCAGAAGGAATGGTACCAGCTCCTCTTTGTACCTCTGGTAGAATTCAGCTGTGAATCCATCTGGTCCTGGACTTTTTTTGGTTGGTAGGCTATTAATTATTGCCTCAATTTCAGAGCCTACTATTGGTCTATTCAGGGATTCAACTTCTTCCTGGTTTAGTCTTGGAAGAGTGTAAGTGTCCAGGAAATTATCCATTTCTTCTAGATTTTCTAGTTTATTTGCGTAGAGGTGTTTATAGTATTCTCTGATGGTAGTTTGTATTTCTGTGGGGTCCGTGGTGATATCCCCTTTATCATTTTTTATTGCATCTATTTGATTCTTCTTTCTTTTCTTCTGTATTAGTCTTGCTAGCGGTCTGTCAATTTTGTGGATTTTTTCAAAAAACCAACTTCTGGATTCATTGATTTTTTGGAGGGTTTTTTGTGTCTCTGTTTCCTTCAGTTCTGCTCTGATCTTAGTTATTTCTTGCCTTCTGCTAGCTTTTGAATGTGTTTGCCCTTGCTTCTCCAGTTCTTTTAATTGTGATGTTAGAGTGTCAATTTTAGATCTTTCCAGCTTTGTCTTGTGGGCATTTCGTGCTGTAAATTTCCCTCTACACACTGCTTTAAATGTGTCCCAGAGATTCTGGTATGTTGTATCTTTGTTCTCATTGGTTTCAAAGAACATCTTTATTTCTGCCTTCATTTCGTTATGTACTCAGTAGTCATTCAGGAGCAGGTTGTTCAGTTTCCATGTAGTTGAGCGGTTTTGATTGAGTTTCTTAGTCCTGAGTTCTAGTTTGATTGCACTGTGGTCTGAGAGACAGTTTGTTATCATTTCTGTTCTTTTACATTTGCTAAGGAGTGCTTTACTTCCAATTATGTGGTCAATTTTGGAATAAGTGCGATGTGATGCTGAGAAGAATGTATATTCTGTTGATTTGGGGTGGAGAGTTCTATAGATGTCTATTAGGTCCGCTTGGTGCAGAGATGAGTTCAATTCCTGGATATCCTTGTTAACTTTCTGTCTCATTGATCTGTCTAATGTTGACAGTGGAGTGTTGAAGTCTCCCATTATTATTGTAGGGAGTCTAAGTCTCTTTGTAAGTCTCTAAGGACTTGATTTATGAATTTGGGTGCTCCTGTATTGGGTGCATATATATTTAGGATAGTTAGCTCTTCCTGTTGAATTGATCCCTTTACCATTATGTAATGGCCTTGTCTCTTTTGATCTTTGATGGTTTAAAATCTATTTTATCAGAGACTAGGATTGCAACCCCTGCTTTTTTTTGTTCTGCATTTGCTTGGTAGATCTTCCTCCATCCCTTTATTTTGAGCCTATGTATGTCTCTGCATGTGAGATGGGTCTCCTGAATACAGCAGACTGATGGGTCTTGACTCTTTATCCAGTTTGCCAGTCTGTGTCTTTTAATTGGAGCATTTAGTCCATTAACATTTAAGGTTAATATTGTTATGTGTGAACTTGATCCTCCCATTATGATATTAACTGGTTATTTTGCTTGTTAGTTGATGCAGTTTCTTCCTAGCCTCGATGGTCTTTACATTTTGGCATGTTTTTGCAATGGCTGGTACCGGTTGTTCCTTTCCATGTTTAGGGCTTCTTTCAGGGTCTCTTGTAAGGCAGGCCTGGTGGTGACAAAATCTCTAAGCATTTGCTTATCTGTAAAGGATTTTATTTCTCCATCACTGATGAAACTTAGTTTGGCTGGATATGAAATTCTGGGTTTAAAATTCTTTTCTTTAAGAATGTTGAATATTGGCCCCCACTCTCTTCTGGCTTGTAGAGTTTCTGCCGAGAGATCTGCTGTTAGTCTGATGGGCTTCCCTTTGTGGGTAACCCGACCTTTCTCTCTGGCTGCCTTTAACATTTTTTCCTTCATTTCAACTTTGGTGAATCTGGCAATTATGTGTCTTGGAGTTGCTCTTCTCGAGGAGTATCTTTGTGGTGTTCTCTGTATTTCCTGAATTTGAATGTTGGCCTGCCCTACTAGGTTGGGGATGTTCTGGATGATATCCTGAAGAGTGTTTTCCAACTTGGTTCCATTTTCCCCCTCACTTTCAGGCACCCCAATCAGACGTAGATTTGGTCTTTTTACATAATCCCATACTTCTTGCAGGCTTTGTTCGTTTCTTTTTCTTCTTTTTTCTTTTGGTTTCTCTTCTCGCTTCATTTCATTCATTTGATCCTCAATCGCTGATACTCTTTCTTCCAGTTGATCAAGTCGGTTACTGAAGCTTGTGGATTTGTCACGTATTTCTCGTGTCATGGTTTTCCTCTCTGTCATTTCATTTATGACCTTCTCTGCATTAATTATTCTAGCTATCAATTCTTCCACTCTTTTTTCAAGATTTTTAGTTTCTTTGCGCTGGGTACGTAATTCCTCCTTTAGCTCTGAGAAGTTTGATGGACTGAAACCTTCTTCTCTCATCTCGTCAAAGTCATTCTCTGACCAGCTTTGATCCGTTACTAGCGATGAGCTGCGGTCCTTTGCAGGGGGAGATGCGCTCTTATTTTTTGAATTTCCAGCTTTTCTTCCCTGCTTCTTCCCCATCTTTGTGGTTTTATCTGCCTCTGGTCTTTGATGATGGTGACGTACTGATGGGGTTTTGGTATAGGTGTTCTTCCTGTTTGATAGTTTTCCTTCTAATAGTCAGGATCCTCAGCTGTAGGTCTGTTGGAGATTGCTTGAGGTCCACTCCAGACCCTGTTTGCCTGGGTATCAGCAGCAGAGGTTGCAGAAGATAGAATATTGCTGAACAGCGAGTGTACCTGTCTGATTCTTACTTTGGAAGCTTCCTCTCAGGGATGTACTCCACCCTGTGAGGTGTGGGTTGTCAGACTGCCCCTAGTGGGGGATGTCTCCCAGTTAGGCTACTCAGGGGTCAGGGACCCACTTGAGCAGGCAGTGTGTCTGTTCTCAGATCTCAACCTCCATGTTGGGAGATCCACTGCTCTCTTCAAAGCTGTCAGACAGAGTCGATCGGGTCTGCACAGGCCTCTGCTGCTTCCCCTGTTGTTTTTTTAGCTGTGCCCTGTCCCCAGAGGTGGAGTCTACAGAGACAGGCAGGTTTCCTTGAGCTGCTGTGAGCTCCACCCAGTTCGAGCTTCCCAGCGGCTTTGTTTACCTACTTAAGCCTCAGCAATGGCGGGCGCCCCTCCCCCAGCCTCGCTGCTGCCTTGCGGTTAGATTGCAGACTGCTGTGCTAGCAATGAGGGAGGCTCCGTGGCTGTGGGACCCTCCCAGCCAGGTGTGGGTATAATCTCCTGGTGTGCCCGTTTGCTTAAAGTGCAGTTATTAGGGTGGGAATTACACGATTTTCCAGGTGTTGTTTGTCTCAGTTCGCCTGGCTAGGAAAAGGGATTCCCTTCCCCCTTGCGCTTCCCAGGTGAGGCAATGCCTCGCCCTGCTTCAGCTCTTGCTGGTCGGGCTGCAGCAGCTGACCAGCACCGATTGTCCGGCACTCCCCAGTGAGATGACCCCAGTACCTCAGTTGAAAATGCAGAAATCACCGGTCTTCTGTGTCGCTCGCACCGGGAGTTGGAGACTGGAGCTGTTCCTATTCGGCCATCTTGCTCCACCCCCCTCCTATTCTTAATTTTTGTGGATTTTTATACTAAAGTTCTTGTTAACTTTATCCTCCTTTAGAGAAAAGGCATTGCTTTTTCACCCTGACTGGAATGTAGTGGCACAATCAAAATTCACTGCAGCCTTGAACTCCAGATTCAAGCGATCCTCCCACCTCAGCCTCCTAAGCAGCCGATGTGACAGGCACATACCACGATGCCTGGGTAAACTTTTATTATTTTTGTAGAGGTGGGGGGGTCACACTGTGTTGCACAGG
The DNA here is from genome assembly GCF_009764315.1 of Trachypithecus francoisi. Lineage (NCBI taxonomy): Eukaryota > Metazoa > Chordata > Mammalia > Primates > Cercopithecidae > Trachypithecus > Trachypithecus francoisi. Next base: position 128,243,755 of record NW_022681470.1, read on the forward strand.
CTGGTCTCAAACTCCTGGCGTCAAGTGATCCTCCTGCCTTAGCGTCTGATAGTGCTGGGATTACAGGCTTGGGCCACTGCACCTGCCTAGACGTGTGTTATTTCATTTCCAAAAATTAAGGTTTTCCCAGATACCTCCTTCTGCTATATGTTTATAATTTAACTCAACATTGCGTTCAGACAACATACTTGGTATGTCTTAGATCCTTTTGAATTTACTCAGACTTGTTTTATGTCCTAGAACATGGTCTATACTGGTAAATGTTTCCTACATAGTTTAAAAATATATCTTCTGCTGTTGTTGGATGAAGTGTTCTAGCAATGTCAGGTTCAATTGTTTTACGTTGTTGTTCCTGTCTTCTATATCGTATTATTTTTCAGGATACTTTTTCTATAAGTTATTGAGAAAGGTGTATTGAAATACCTAAGTTTAATTCTGGATTTGTCTATTTTTCCTTGCAGTTCTATTAGCTTTTATATCACACATTTTGAAGATCTGTTATTAGTTACATATACACTTAGGATTGGTGTCTTCTGGATCACTTGACCTCTTTGCCCTTATGAAATTACCCTCTTTACCTCTGGTGGTATTTGTCCTGGAAAGAACTTTGATGTTAATATAGTCACTCCACCTTTATTTTATTTTATTTTTTTGGTTTGTTTGTTTTGTTTTGTTTTTGTTTTTGAGACAGAGTCTTGCTCTGTTACCCATGCTGGAGTGCAGTGGCGTGATCTCAGCTTACTGCAACCTCCACTTCCTGAGTTCAGTTGATTCTCCTGCCTCAACCTCCCAAGCAGCTGGGATTACAGGCATGCACCACCACACACAGCTAAGTTTTTGTATTTTTAGTAGAGACAGGGTTTCACCATGTTGGCCAGGCTGGTCTTGAACTCTTGACATCAAGTGATCTGCCCGCCTTGACCCCTCCTAAGGTGTTGGGACAACAGGTGTGAGCCACCATGCTCAGCCCCACCTTTATTTTGATCAGTGTTAGCATATCATATTTTTCAATCCTTTTAATCTATTTCTGTCTTGCACTTCTTGTAGGTAGTATTGTTTCTTGTAGGTGGCAGGGAGCTGAGTCTCAGTTTTTGATACAACCTGATGATCTCTTTTAATGAAGATGGTTATGCCATTTACATTTAATATGATTACTGATTTGGTTGTCTTTATTCTACCATTTGCTATTTGTTTCCTATTTGTCCCAGTTATTCCTTTCTCCCTTTTCACTCTTTTTCTGTCTTCTTTTGGAAAAATTATTTTTTGTGATTCCATTTTATTTTCTTTTTGGGTTTATTCACTATAACTTTTTGTTGTGTTATTTTAGAAGTTACTTTAGGGCTTTTTAATATAGAACATTAACTTATCACAGTCTACTTTCAGGTGATATTTCACTCTTATACCTGAGATAAGATATAAGAGCCTTAAAACAGTATGCTTCTGGCCAGGCATGGTGACTCACGCCTGTAATCCCAGCACTTTGGGGGGCCAAGGCGGGTGGATCACGAGGTCAGGAGATTGAGACCATCCTGGCCAACATGGTGAAACCCCATCTCTACTAAAAATACCAAAATTAGCTGGGCATGGTGGCGTCCATGGTCCCAGCTACTCGGGAGTATGAGGGAAGAGAATCACTTGAACCCAGGAGGTGGAGATTGCAGTGAGCCGAGATTGCGCCGCTAATCCAGCCTGGTGACAGAGCGAGACTCCATCTCAAAACAGAACAAAAAACAAAAACAGTGTACTTCCATTTCCCTCCTCACAATCCCTATGCTACTATTGGAATAGATTTACTTTACATAGATTATAAACCCCACAACACACTACAGTTTCTAGTATAGTATTCAAGAGGTTTGAAAACTTTTTTTAAGAATTTTTGTTTCCCCTTGTCCCCCTCCCCTCTACCTTTTGTTTTGTAGGGACTTCAATTAGAAGTATATTAGGTCACTTGAAGATTTCCTGCAGCTGGTTGATGGTCTGCTCACTTGTTTTTCTACAATTTTTTGTTTCATTTTGATAGTTTCTAGTTTTGTATTCATGTTCATTAATCTTTCCTCTACAATATATAATCTCCGGTTCATCTCATCCAATTTATTTTTCATCAAATATTGTTGTTTTAATCTCCCAAAGTTGTTTGTGTTTCTTACGTTTTCCATGTCTCTACTCAACATGTTCAGTGTTTCTTCTAGCTTCTTGAACGTATAGAATACAGTTGTAATAATTTAGTGGCCTTGACTACTAATTTGATCATCTATGTCTTTTCTGGTTGGTTTAGATTGCTTTTTATCATTATTGGGTCATATTTTCCTGTTTCTTTCCATTCCTGGTCATTTTTTAAAAGAGATGTGGTCTTGCTATGTTGCCCAGGCTGGAGTGCAGTGCCTCCTCATTGTGTGATCATAGCACACTAGAGCTTTGAACTCCTGGGCTCAAGTGATCCTCCTGCTCAGCTTTCTGAATAGCTGGGACTACAGCTGCACCACCATTCCTGGCCCTGGTAACTTTTGATTAAACACGTTCTGAATTTTACATTATTAAATAGTTTACTCCTATAAATATTCTTGAGCTTTTGTTCTTGGGCATGATTATTTGAAAACAGTTTTATCCTTTCAGATTTTGCTTTAAATGACTCTTAACTAGTACCCAAGAGGCATTTAGACTAGGCTTTATTTCCCCTTTATTGAGGCAACATTCTTGAGAATTCTACCTGATGCCCTGAAAATGATGAGATTTTTCTCACTCCTAGTCATGGAAACAAAAACTGTTGTCAGAGCTTTCTGAGCTCTGAGGATTGTTCCAATTATTCAAGTGGTTCTTTCCCTTGTCTTGCATAGTTTCCTCACATATAGTCACTGATGATTTCTCATCTGAAAATTTGAGGGAGATCCTTTAATTTCCAGAGTTCTCTGTGTAGCTCTCTCCTCTGTAGTACTGTGCCCTGTGAATTCTAGCCTTCTTAGCCTCCCCAGATTCCTATCTCTGCCTCTTCAACTCAAGGTCACGGCCTAGAAACTTACTCCAGGTAATAAGCTGGGAGAAATAAAGGGCTCACCCCTCTCTCAGAAACCACTGTCTTTTGTTGCTTCATGTCCAATATTTTAAAACTGTTGATTTGTAGCTTTTGTCAGGCCTTTTAATTTAGGCAGTCTGTATGCACTGATGACCCTTATATTTAATAGCAATCTGCTTTTTGTTGTTGTTGTTGAGACTGGGTCTTTTTCTGTTGCCCAGTTTGAAGTGCAGTAGCGTGATCATGGTTCAGTGCAGTCTTGAACTCTCAGGCTCAAGAGATCCTCCTACCTCAGCCTCCTGAGTAGCTTGGACCACAGGCACACATCACCATGTGCAGTTAATTTCTTAATTTTTTGTAGAGATGGGGTCTCGCTATGTTGTTCTTGCCTGTCTTGAACTGCTGGGCTCAAGCATTCCTCCTGCCTTAGCCTCCTAAAGTGTTGGGATTACAGGTGTGAGCCATCATTCCTGGCCTACAATATGTATTTTATATATATGGTCTCGCTCTGTTGTCCAGGCTGGAGTGCAGTGGTGTGATCTCTGCTCACTGCAACCTCTGCCTCCTGGGCTCAAGCATCAAGCAATCCTCCCACCTCAGCCTCCTGAATAGCTAGGACTATAGGCACACACCACCATGCCTGGTTGATTTTTTTGTTTGTTTTGCTAGAGACAGGGTTTCACCATGTTGCCCAGGTTGGTCTCAAACTTCTGGGCTCAAGCAGTCCTCCCACCTTGGCTTCCCAAATTGCTGGAATTACAGGCATGAGCCACCACGCCTGGCTCTATAGTATTCTTTAAATGTCAGTTAAGTCAAATCAGTTTGATATTATTCATAACTTCTCTATCCCTGCTGATTTTTTTGGTCTCTTATTCTTTTAATTACTGAAAACTGGAGGTTAAACTATCCCACTATGTGGATCTATTTGTTCCTTTAGTTCGGTTAGATTTCACTTCATGTGTCTAAAGTCTGTTATTTGTTGTATACACATTTAGGAGTATGTCTTCCTATTAAATGGATCCTTTTACCATTACGAAACATCCTTTTTTAATCTCTGGCAAAACTCATTTTTTGACATCTACTTTGTCAGATATTAATATAGCCCTGAAGCGTTTTTTATGCTTGTTTCCCTGGTACCTTTGTCCATACTTTAAACTTTCATTCTATTGTTGATATGGTTTGCTTTGTGTCCCACCCAAATCTCATATTGAATTGTGATCCCAAGTGTTGGAGGTGGAGCCTGGTGGAAGGTGATTTGATCATGGGGCTTGTAGCCCCTTTGTTTTGGGCCCATTTTTCCCTTTTGGAATGGGAGCATTTACCCAATGTCTGTACTCCCATTGTATCTTTGAAGTAACTAACTTGTTTTTTATTTTATAGGATCATAGGTGGAAGGAACTTGTCTTGTCTCAGATGAGACTTTGGACTATGGATTTTTGAGTTAATGCTGAAATGAGTTAAGACTTAGGGGACTGTTGAGAATGGATGATTGAAGTTTTGTGTGAGAAGGACATGAGATGTTGGAAGGGACATGGTTGGAATGATATGGTTTGGCTTTGTGTCCCCACCCAAATCTCATGTTGAATTTTGAACCTGAGTATTGGAGGTGGGGCTTGGTGGGAGGTAATTGGATCATGGAAGTGGTTTTTAATGGTTTAGTACCATCCCCCTAGTGCTGCCTCATGATAGAGTTCTCACAAGATCTGGTTGTTTGGGAGTGTGTAGCGCTTCCCCCTTTGCTCTCTCTTCCTTCTGCTCCTGCCATGTAAGACATGCTGACTTCCCATTCACCTTCCACCACGATTTTAAGTTTCCCAAGGCTTCCTGAGCCATGCCTCCTGTATAGCCTGTGGAACTGTGAGTCAATTAAACCTCTTTTCTTTATAAATTACCCAGTCTCACGTAGTTCTTTATAGAAGTGTGAGAACAGTCTAATACAGTTGTCCTTTTAAAAGTATGTCTCAGTCTTTCTCATGGCAAATCTGCCTTATTTTGGATCACTGTTCCCCTACATAAGGATTTTTTTCTCTCTGTTTTTAAGATATTTTTGTGTTTGGTTTACAGAATTTTCACTATTATATGACTAAGCAGGATTTTTTTTTCTTTTTGAATCCTGCTTAGGGCTTGTTGAGCTTAGAAAATCTACAGGTTGTCATCTTTTCACCACATTTGTGATATTTTCAGTCATAACTATAAGAACCTTTTTTCCTGCCTCATTTTCCCTTTCTTTTCCTCTTAATACTGTCTTACAGGTCTTAGATGCTCTTTTTATATTTATTCAATCATATTCTCTTTGTTCTTCAGAGTGGAAATTTACTATTTATTTGCTTTCAAGTCAGCTGACTTTTCTGTCATCACCAATCTGCTGTTAAGCCAATATTGGGAGTTTTAAATGTTCAGATAATATTATTTTTGGTTCTAGAATTCCCATTTGGTTATTTTACCTCTAAACATCCATTCTCAGTTTTCTTTTCTGCGTGCCTCTAACATATTGGGACTCCCTGGGTTTCTACCTTGTCCCATTAATTGATTTCTATTTGTCTAAGATTCCTCCCCATCTATTCCCTCATTATGGCCATCTCTTCCTTTAAATCCTCAAAAATATGAAAAATAAGGGTGGGTCTTTTCCATGCTATTCCTGTGATCGTAAATAAGTCTCATGAGATCTGAGGTTTTATAAAGAGGCGTTCCCCCACATATGCTCTCTCTTACCTGCTGCCATGCAAAACTTGACTTTGCTCCTCCTTTGCCTTCTGCTATGATTGATTGTGAGGCCTCCCCAGCCATGTGGAACTGTGAGTCTATTACACTTCTTTTCTGGCCAGGTGCAGTGGCTCAAGCCTGTAATCCTGACACTTTTGGGAGGCCGAGGTGGGTGATCACCTGAGGTCTCAGGAGTTCAAGACCAGCCAGGCCAACATGGTGAAACCCCGTCCCTACTAAAAAATACAAAACATTAGCTAGGCATGGTGGTGGGCACTTGTAATCCCAGCTAGTCAGGAGGCTGAGGCAGGAGAATCGCTTGAACCCAGGAGGCAGAGGTTGCAGTGAGCCAAGATGACGCCACTGTACTCCAGCCTAGGTGACAAAAGCAAAACTCCAACTCAAAACAAAAACAAAAACAAAACCTCTTTTCCTTTATAAATTACCCAGTTCTGGGGTAGGTTTTTTTTGTTTTTTTTGAGATGGAGTCTCGCTCTGTCACCCAGGCTGGGGTGCAGTGGCATGATCTCGGCTCACTGCAAGCTCCGACTCCCGGGTTCATGCCATTCTCCTGCCTCAGCCTCCCAAGTAGCTGGGACTACAGGCGCCCGCCACCATGCCCAGCTAATTTTTTTTTTTTTTTTTTTTTTTGTATTTTTAGTAGAGAGGGTGTTTCACCGGTTAGCCAGGATGGTCTTGATCTCCTGACCTTGTGATCTGCCCACCTCAGCCTCCCAAAGTGCAGGGATTACAGGCGTGAGCCACTGCACTTGGCCAGTCTGGGGTATGTCTTTATTGGCAGCATGAGAACAGACTAATACAAGTGCCTAGAATAGTCACTGATAAACAGTAAACTGACTCAATGAAAATCAGCCATTATTAGTATAATTATAAACCTCTGGCAGAATGAGTTACAAATTTATGCTAATTTTAAAAATTAAGTATTACCAAAAAAATTAGCAAATAATAGTCTGATTAAGAACTGACATTCCTCGCCTCTCTTCCTTTCTCCGCCATCATGGTGTGTGCTTGACTCTGCTTCTCGCCATGTCTTCTCACGAGACTTTTGGGATTAAGCGATTGGTGGCCAAGAAACAAAAGCAAAATTGTGCTGTTCCCCAGTGGATTCGGATGAAAACTGGTAATAAAATCAGGATTTTATTAATAAAATAAAACCAAAAGGAGACAATGGAGAAGAACCAAGCTGGGCCTATAAGGAATTGCACATGAGATGGCAAACATATTTATGCTGTCTGAAAGTCACAATCATGTTACCATATCAGGGTAAAAATGTCACCACTATCCGGAGAGTTTGACATGTTTTGTTGGGAATATATTTTTTCTCTCTGCATCTGTTATGAACGCGTTGGTTGGCTAGGTTCAGTAGTAAATATGTGAGGCCTTTCATTTCAAAAACAAAAAAAAGTACATTCCTCAATGTACTTATGCATTTTAACAATGATTTTTATATAAAAAGCAAAGGAAAGCAGCAAGTTTAAGCCAAAAAACAATAAATAAAATAATAAATTTTCTTTAAAAATATAATTAAGTTTTAGTAGGGCTTTCTTTTAAAATATTGAAATATAAAATTTATTCAAAAGCAAAATAACAGCTTCTATGAAGTATGAGCTACATATAATAAGTAAACACAGCACAGTACCAAAAATTCCATTTTTTTCCAACATATCAGTATCTTCTTTTAATTATACATCTTCTCCCTGGAATAATGCAAAATAATAGATTAATATTTGAAATATTCCTAAGCTGATTGAGCATTAAAAGTTTACTATAATAACAGGAGTATAATTTAAAGCAAGAGAAATATTTAGTCTACTGAAAAATATGAATCACAAAAAGTCAATAATGAACCACATGAATATAGAATGCAGGCTGGGCGTAGTGGCTCATGCCTGTAATACCAGCACTTTGGGAGGCCGAGGCGAGTGGATCACCTGAGGTCAGGAGCGAGACCAGCCTGGCCAATGTTGTGAAACCTTATCTCTACTAAAAAATACAAAAATTAGCTGGGTGTGGTGGCGAGTGTCTCTAATCCCAGCTAGTCAGAAGGCTGAGGCAGGAGAATCACTTGAACCTTGGAGTGGAAGGTTGCAGTGAGCCGGGATCGCACCACTGCACTCCAGCCTGGGAGACAAGAGCATAACTCCGTCTCAAAAAAGTAAATAAATAAATACATAAAATAAAAAATAAAAGCAAACAATTCTGGCTGAATGAGGTGGGTGTGAATATGAGGTTAAACTAATTTTAAAACTCAAAAAAAGGAATGTAAAAATAACATATTTAGGCATCACTGTCACATTATTGTTTGAGAGCACAATAAACAAGGATGAATAGCTACATGAAAAAAGTCAATTAAAAAGGAAGATTAAAAGAAGAAAAAAGAGCAGAAAAAGAAAAAGACAAAAGAGAATTGTTTGCATATAAAAGCAGTTGAACATAAAGTAGAAAAATGGAGGAAAAAGGTCCAGGGGATTTAAAAAAATATGGGCCAAATTTTCTTGTGATACCTTCATCTTTACTGAGGGTGTGAATTTGAAAATATTATCATGTCTCTAAGTATTACCTGTACTCCTGGTTTAATATTTTTTATCTTTGTTTTCCCTATAGCTAATTTCCTAATTTCTTATTTTTCATCTTACTGCACGATATATGTACCATATCTTGAAAACTACAAATAAGCAAAATAGAATAACTTCTTATAAATTCCTAATAAATGGTGAATTAGCTAATTAATCAGTATTCACAACACTTCCACTGCTCTAATCCAAAACAGGATTAGAATAAGAGTTAATGTGAAGTCTCTGAACTTGCTGATATTGTGTTCTAAATTGTGTACAGGTATAATATTTTGAGTTCTGAAGCTTTTGTTAGTCTGAAAGCAGAACACTGCTGTATTAAGAGGCTTTACTCTCAATGGAAGTGCCAACGTACTTAACCATTAGGAAAATAGTATTTGGGCTGCAACACAAGAAAGAGAGCTAACAATTAAACACTTCTCGTGTATCGATTTCCACATTCTTTCCATTGTACCAGCGGACTTTAAGACTGCACTTTCTCAGGCATAGCTGGATTTAGGCCAGCTGATACCCTCTGCACAGCCCAACAATGATGCCTCCTGGCCCCTACCACTGCTTTAAAAAAATGCTTAAGAGTCCTTTAGACAAATCAGTTGATGAGTCAAATGCCATCCAGACCAAGCTAGCTGGTTTTGAAACTCACACCATGTGTAAAGAAACAAATGTAATACCTGATGACACTTTCAAATGAAACTTTTAAACTTTTGTCACTCACCATACCACAGAAAATGATTTTTCAACAGTGCAGATTAAATTTGAATGTGGCAGATAAAGACAGTTACTAAAAATTCTACTAAAGTCAAGTGTGGCAGTGAACGAATTAAGAGGATTATAGCTAGGGCAAATAACTGTGGCATTTCCCTTAGTCCCCTATGCTCCTGCTTATTTTCCTTAATGATTAATCCAGGGCTGCTCTGGAGCTTTTGCATGAACAGCCATAAGTAGATTTAAGTAACTGGGTAAAGGTCAGACATATCCTACCCCCAATCAGATAAACTACCTTTGTATCTATTTGACATACTGGATTTCTTTATAACATTTTATTTAAATAATAATTTATTTGGTTTAAGAGTTTTAAAGTTCTGCTTTTAAATAGGAGACCAATGCAATGTCATACTTAAGTGGTGGGTGAAATAAGCTGAGGACCTGAACTAGGCTACAGATCATGGCTCTACATCCCAATTTAAAATATCTCTTTCAGGCCAGGCACAGTGGCTCATGCTTGTCATCTCAGCACTTTGGGAGGCCAAGGTGGGTAGATCACTTGGGGCCAGGAGTTCGAGACCAGCCTGGCCAACATGGTGAAACCCCATCTCTACTAAAAAATACAAAAATTAGCTGGGCATAGTGACACAGGCCTGTAATCCCAGCTACTTAGGTGGCTGAGGTATGAGAATTGCTTGAACCCGGGAAGCAGAGGTTGCAGTGAGCTGAGATCGTGCCACTACACTCCAGCCTAGGTGACAGTGCAAGACTCTGTCTCAAAAAATAAAAATACATCTCTTTCATTAAATTTTACAGAGTAGTATATATTTATCAATGCAACATACATGTAAATGACTATGAGGTGGTCACTGAGGCTCATGCGCTATAAGAGTTCCATGTGAGCTTAAACTTACGAGTACTGACTGTGGTCAATGCATTTAAAACTTTACGTAGAGTATCACTGACAATCAAGAAAACTATGTTTGTACAGAATATAACTTTGATAGGATTGTAAGAATCCAATCTTTTAAGTTTAACAATAGGCTACAACGTTTGTTTTGTTTAGAGATGGGTTCTTGCTCCGTTGCCTAGGCTACAGTGCATGATAATAGCTCACTGCAGCCTCAAACCAGGCTCAAGTGATCCTTCCACCTCAGCTTCCAAGTAGCTAGGACTACAGATGTGCGCCACCATGCCCAGCTAATTGTTCATTTTATTTTTCTGTAGAGATAAGGTTTGCTAAGTTGCCCAGGCTGGCCTTGAAATCCTAGTCTCAAGTAATCCCCCTGTTTGGCTTCCAAAAGTGTTGGGAGTAAAGGTGTGAGGCACCTTGCCCGGCTAGTATTTTGAATATTTTAATTTTAATTTGATCTTCAATGATAATTGACTAGGTGAAATGACTTGAAAAATTCAAATATATATTGCAAAAACCTACAGAGTAAGAAATCATTCTATCAGTTATGTAGTAACTTTTAACTCCTACTCTTTATTTTTTAATTTAGAGATAGAGTCTTGCTCTGGTGCCCAGGCTGGAGTGCAGTGGCGCAATCTCGGCTCACTGCAACCTCTGCCTCCTGGGTTTAAGCAATTATCTGCCTCAGCCTCCTGAGCAGCTGGGATTACAGGTGCACACCACCACACCCAGCTAATTTTTGTGTTTTCAGTAGAGATGGGGTTTCACCCTCTTAGCCAGGCTGATCTTGAACTCCTGACCTCATGATCTACCTGCCTCAGCCTCCCAAAGTGCTGGGATTACAGGTGTAAGCCACCGTGCCCAGCTAACTCCTACTCTTAATCCTTAACTGGCTAAGCAACTGCAAGACCAAACTATGTAATTAGACAGTACTGAAGAAAATGCCAACACAATTATGTAAGTATTATATATAGTGGTTAAGAGCAGGGACTCAAGTTTCCTCATATAATAAGGGTAATAATAGCATCCGCTACAGTAGAACTATTAGGTACTATCATTTGGTACTATTCAGATAATAGTACCTATCAGGGGGTTGTTGTAAGGATTAAATGAGTTAACTTATGTAAAGGATTTGCTTGACATACAGTAAAGGCTATGTATTGTTATGATTACAATCTGTCACTGTACTTATCAAATTTATCCTGCATAAATTAGGTGCTATTTTTACCAAAAAGAGAGTCTTGCATATCTATGACTGCAAGGGTCACTGGAGTAGAGCAGAGGTTCTTAAAGGGTGCAGTACCATCCTCTACAGAACATTCTAGAAATCTGTGATGGTACTTTTTGGTTGTCACTATGATAGGGGAGAAAGGAACATGCTGCTGCAGATATACAATGGGCAGGGACAAATGATGCCAGATGTCCTGTATCTTGCACGGTTGTTCCACATGACAGAACTATCTGGCTGGCAATTCTACTAGACTTTGCTAGTCTGTTTATGCTTTCCTACTCTCCAAAGTAAGTAACCATTTCATATACCTTCCCTGTTCTTAAATTTCCAATATCTTACTATGCCTTAGCTAAAAACACTGCTTCTTATTTCACTAAGAAAATAAAAGCAATCAGTAAAGAAATTTCTCTCCCACTACCAAACCTTCCATTCCATGTGTTTCTGTGCTCCCATATTCTGCCTTCCTTCCCACTACAGTGGATGAACTGCCCCTTCTTTTATCTAAGACCAACTCCTCTACTGCTCTCCTGTATCCCATTTGTTAAGCCTACCTTAAGGATTTTACTCCTTCTACTCTCTGTCTTGAATTGCTGTTTCCCTGTCTACTGGATCATTCCTATCACTATCCAACAGTTGTTTTCTCTCTTATGTTAAAAAGCAAAACAAAAACTCTCCCTTGACATCACATCTCCCTCATTTCTCTGCTTTACTCTTTATCCAAAGAGTTGTCTATTCTTGGTGTTTCTATTTCCTCTTTCCATTCTATGCTAAACCCACTCTACATCAGGCTTTCATTCCCATTGTTACTCTAAAGCCAGTCTTATGAAGGTCATAAAAGCCTCAACATTACCAAATATGATAGTCAATTATCAATCTTCACTTTACTTAGCAACACTGGACACAATTGATCTCACCCTCCTTGAAATACATTGTGAAACATTATACTCTCCTAATTTCTCTTCTATTTCACTGATTACTTCTCAGTTACCTTTTCTGAATCTTTAACTTCTTGCATGCTTAAAGTAATATGCTAAAAGTGAAATTTTGGCCAGGACAACCTGATGAAACCTAGCATTTAAAACTACAGTTATGTTTACTGTATATAATTTATTTATATACCCCCTATTATAATTTGATTCATTCATAAATATTTATTCAGCATCTACTATATACCAGGCACTGGAAATATAGAAATAAGCGAAATGACCATACCCTGTCCACACAGAGCTTACATTTTCAGTGGGGGAGACAATCAATAAACAAGTAGATAGACATATATTTAAATGCCAGGCAAAAATAAGTATTATGAAGAAAACCTCATTCAACAACTTTTCTTTGTCTTGGATCTATTACAAAAAAAATTTTTTTTAACTGTTCAGGCCACCAAAGCTATCTCGATGTGTTTGAAAATGTTAGGCATTTTTTAAAAAGCTGACATTATCTAAAGGAGATTCTTTATTTCCATATGCAAACTACAGATTGAATCCTATATTGTGGAACATAAGGAATACGAGGAGCAGAAAAGTGAGAAAGTAGTTAGTTCAGAATAAGAAGAGGACCAGAAAAATATTAAATCATAAAAGTCAAGAGAAGAGAAAATATCAAAAGGGGGAATGGACAGTTAAATCTACAAAAGCTGAAGAAAAAGAGGATACTAAATTTGTGTATTATACCATGAGGTTTTTTTTGTGACTTTCAAGAAAACAGTAAATTTAATATTCAAGAGACAAATACAGTAAGTTACACAGTGGGAAGGGTAGTAAGGAGGTAGCAACAATGGAGAAATAGAATGAATAAATTTTTTTTTTTTTTTGAGATGGGGTCTTGCCATGTTGCCCATACTGGTCTCAAACTCCTGGGCTCACATAATCCTCCTGCCTCAGCCTCCGGGGTAGCTGGGATTGCAGGCATGTGCCACTGCACCCAGCTTAGAGTGGGTATGACTTTAAGATGTCTGGAAATGAAAGGAAGAGGTAAATAAAGAAGCTTGAAGATACATATTAAATCAGGAAGCAGAGAAGCAAAACAGGCAAGCATATTAAAGGCTTGAAAGTACATGTTCAAGAGGTTCTCTCTAAAAAAGAAGAAGGATGTATCTTTCTTTTAAAGAGAAAAGGGATAAAAGAAGGAAAGATGAACATAAATACTTTAGGGTGAAAAATTATAAGGATGAGGGCATTTGGCCTTATTCATACTTTTAAATAATGGCTAATCAGTAAATCAACTTTCCAAAGACAGTGATAGCCAGCAATAACTTATTCTGACATACTGAGCCCAAGTGAACAGTAAATTATGACGAAGTTATGAGAACATTCACCTCAGAACCTACTTTCTCTGGATTCCTCTCACTGCATGTTTCTTCTTCCCATTTTTCTTTTTTTCAGTTTTTTTTTTAATTTTTAAGCACTTCCATGTCTATCTACGTATTTTTCATTCTACTTCCTGTTCTGTCTCCCTTTGCCTCTCTCTTTCCCCCTATTATCTCACACCATGACCTAGAGAAAATGTCTTTTGGTATTAATTTTACTTAATGTTTAAAATGTAAAATCTTCCTTTTTCAAATATTAGTAGTTTTTCATTTAAATATATGAATTTTCTTCCAAGTAACAAAATGATATGCTTTGGAAACAAATATTACAACTTACAGTGTATAAAAAACATACCTGAGTTAAACCAGCACCTGTTTGCATAGAAGACTTTTTTAATAGTCTTACTTCTTTGTTTATGTACCTTAGCATCCCACTAAGCGTGCTAAAGTCATTACTCTCAGAACTATCATCTTCTAGGTTATACGTGAGAGGTTTAAATGAGTCTGGCTGGGTGTAAGTCAGATTCTTATGGCTTTCTTCTGATGTTGAAGGCTGTTCTAATTGCATTTTCTTCAAGTCCTGTAGTAATTCTTCAGACAGATCTTCATCACCATGAGTTTTGAAAGTAAGATCACTGGCACTAATAGAGCGACGTAATTTTGTACACTTGGAAAAAGATGTGTGAAAATGTTTAGCAAATTTTGGATCTTGAACATCAGGCATAATTTCTGTTGGAGATGTAAATGGGCCTGGTAGAAACTTGGTGTCTTCTGCCTTTTCATGTCCAGAAATTTTGGCTTGTAATCTGGTTAATTCTGATTCCTGCAGAAAAATTGGTACATAGTAGGTGCTCAATACATTTTTGTTAAATGAATGAACTCCTTAGAAAATCATAGACTTTTAGAAAGTCAACCTTTGTCCCAGTATAGGAATTCTGTTGATAATTCCTGAGAATTTTCCAAGCTCTGTTTAAAACCTTTACTTATGGCCGGGCGCGGTGGCTCAAGCCTGTAATCCCAGCACTTTGGGAGGCCGAGACGGGCGGATCATGAGGTCAGGAGATCGAGACCATCCTGGCTAGCACGGTGAAACCCCGTCTCTACTAAAAAATACAAAAAACTAGCTGGGCGAGGTGGCGGGCGCCTGTAGTCCCAGCTACTCGGGAGGCTGAGGCTGGAGAATGGCGTAAACCCGGGAGGCGGAGCTTGCAGTGAGCTGAGATCCGGCCACTGCACTCCAGCCCGGGCAACAGAGCGAGACTCCGTCTCAAAAAAAAAAAAAAAAAAAAAAAAAAAAACCTTTACTTATTTAAGATAGGTTCACTTTGGGAAAATTACATGTTTGTTTGAAATATGCTTATTCTAAGAAATTCCATTAAAACTAATTTTCCTTATATATGTATATTTTTGGTGTTAATGACAATATCAATTTCTATTCAAGATTGAAATCTTACACCTAAAAATTTCTCTGCAAAGGGGTAGAGGTATGCTAGCTTTTGTTAATCTAACACATATAGACACAAAAAGACCCCTTTCAGAATTTCCAACAGGGAATAAACAGATATAAGCTATTCTGCTTTTTGTGTTCTCATTACAAGAAAGCTTCATTATATTAGACATTTTTCAAAAACTTAAAAAAGTGATTAATTTTTAATAAATTAATCCTTGTTAAATAAACTTTTCATTTCTATTTTTTTCATGTCTTTCATTTGGGTCCTCCAACTGAACTTTGGGATCCTAGGAGACTACATAAACTAAAAAACCAAAAAGCCTTAAAAAAGAGATATTAATTTCAAAAGCTTAATAATGTAAGTATAGTAGTCTTCTTTTCAAATACATTTGCCTTTTCTTAAAGGTATCCATAAGATACATATTTCTAAATCCTGTCCGTTTTAATCTGATAGTTTCTGTTCTTAAAGTAGCTTTCAAAAATACTGTGTTCATAACTAAAACTGTCATCACCACAGAATGCATTACAAAATAAAAGTTTAACATGCATATTTCGGTTCTTTCCTGTTTTTATACTACTTCATCTAAAATTGATTTATATGATTTTTTAAAATACTTTAAGTTCTAGGGTACATGTGCACAACGTGCAGGTTTCTTACCTATGTATACATGTGCTATGTTGGTGTGCTGCACCCATTAACTCGTCATTTACATTAGGGATTTCTCTTAATGATCCCTCTCCCCTCCCCCATCCCATGACAGGCTCTGGCGTGTGATATTCCCCACCCTGTGTCCAAGTGTTCTTATTGTTCAATCCCCACCTATGAGTGAGAATATGTGGTGTTTGGTTTTCTGTCCTTGCAATAGTTTGCTCAGAATGATGGTTTCCAGCTACATCCATGTCCCTACAAAGGACATGAACTCATCCTTTTTTATGTCTGCATAGTATTCCATGGTGTATATGTGCCACATTTTCTTTATCCAGTCTATCATTGATGGACATTTGGGTTGGTTCCAAGTCTTTGTTATTATGAATAGTGCCGCAATAAACATACGTGTGCATGTGTCTTTATAGCAGCACGATTTATAATCCTTTCGGTATATACCTAGTAATGGGATTGCTGGGTCAAATGGTATTTCTAGTTCTAGATCTTTGAGGAATTGCCACACTGTCTTCCACATGGTCAAACTAGTTTACACTCCCACCAACAGGGTAAAAGTGTTCCTATTTCTCCACATCCTCTCCAGCACCTGTTGTTTCCTGACTTTTTAATGATCACCATTCTAACTGGTGTGAGATGGTATCTCATTGTGGTTTTGATTTGCATTTCTCTGATGGCCAGTGATGATGAGCATTTTTTCAGGTGTCTGTTGGCTGCATAATGTTTTCTTTTGAGAAGTGTCTGTTCATACCCTTCACCCACTTTTTGATGGGGTTTTTTCTTGTTAATTTTTTTAAGTTCTTTGTAGATTCTGGATATTAGCCCTTTGTCGGATGGGTAGATTGCAAACATTTTCTCCCATTCTGTAGGTTGCCTGTTCACTCTGATGGTAGTTTCTTTTGCTGTGCAGAAGCTCTTTAGTTTAATTAGATCTGAGTTGTCTATTTTGGCTTTTGTTGCCATTGCTTTTGGTGTTTTAGTCACGAAGTCCTTGCCTGTGCCTATGTCCTGAATGGTATTGCCTAGGTTTTCTTCTAGGGATTTTATGGTTTTAGGTCTAACATTTAAGTCTTTAATCCATCTTGAATTAATTTTTGTATAAGGTGTAAGGAAGGGATGCAGTTTCAGCTTTCTACATATAGCTAGCCAGTTTTCCCACCACCATTTATTAAATAGAAAATCCTTTTCCCATTTCTTGTTTTTGTCAGGTTTGTCAAAGATCAGATGGTTGTAGATGTGTGGTGTTATTTCTGAGGCCACTGTTCTGTTCCATTAGTCTATATCTCTGTTTTGGTACCAGTATCATGCTGTTTTGGTTACTGTAGTCTTGTAGCATAGTTTTAAGTCAGGTAGCATGATGCCTCCAGCTTTGCTCTTTTGGCTTAGGATTGTCTTGGTTATGTGGGCTCTTTTTTGGTTCCATATGAACTTTAAAGTAGTTTTTTACAATTCTGTGAAGAACGCCATTGGTAGCTTGATGGGGATGGCATTGAATCTATAAATTACCTTGGGCAGTATGGCCATTTTCATGATATTGAATCTTCCTATCCATGAGCATGGAATGTCCTTAACATTTGTTTGTGTCCTCTTCTATTTCATTGAGCAGTGGTTTGTAGTTCTCCTTGGAGATCCTTCACATCCCTTGTAAGTTGGATTCCTAGGTATTTTATTCTCTTTGAAGCAATGGTGAATGGGAGTTCACTCATGATTTGGCTCTCTGTTGGTCTGTTATTGGTGAATAGGAATGCTTGTGATTTTTGTACATTGGTTTTGTATCCTGAGACTTTGCTGAAGTTATCAGCTTAAGGAGATCTGGGACTGAGATGCTGGGGTTTTCTAAATATACTATCATGTCATCTGCAAACAGAGACAATTTGACTTCCTCTTTTCCTAATGGAATACTTTATTTCTTTCTCCTGCCTGATTCCCCTGGCCAGAATTTCCAACACTATGTTGAATAGGAGTGGTGAGAGAGGACTTCCCTGTCTTGTGCCAGTTTTCAAAAGGAATGCTTCCAGTTTTTGCCCATTCAGTATGATATTGGCTGTAGGCTTGTCATAAATAGCTTTTATTATTTTGAGATACATTTCATCGATACCTAGTTTGACAGTTTTTAGCATGAAGGGCTGTTGAATTTTGTTGAAGGCCTTTTCTGCATCTATTGAGATAATCATGTGGTTTTTGTCTTTGGTTCCGTTTATGTGATGGATTACGTTTATCGATTTGCGTATGTTGAACCAGCCATGCATCCCAGGGATAAAGCCAACTTGATTGTGGTGGATAAGCTTTTTGATGTGTTGCTGGATTCAGTTTGCCAGTTATTTTATTGAGGATTTTTGCATCGATGTTCATCAGGGATATTGGTCTAAAATTCTCTTTTTTTGTTGTGTCTCTGCCAGGCTTTGGTATCAGGATGATGCTGGCCTCATAAAATGAGTTAGGGAGGATTCCCTCTTTTTCAATTGATTGGAATAGTTTCAGAAGGAATGGTACCAACTCCTCTTTGTACCTCTGGTAGAATTCAACTGTGAATCCGTCTGGTCCTGGACCTTTTTTGGTTGGTAGGCTAATAATTATTTCCTGAATTTCAGAGCCTGTTGTTGGTCTATTCAGGGATTCAACTTCTTCCTGGTTTAGTCTTGGGAGGGTGTATGTGTCCAGGAATTTATCCATTTCTTCTAGGTTTTCTAGTTTATTTGTGCAGAGGTGTTTATAGTATTCTCTGATGGTAGTTTGTATTTCTGTGGGATTGGTGGTGATACCCCTTTATCATTTTTTTATTGTGTCTATTTGATTCTTCTCTCTTTTCTTCTTTCTTAGTCTTGCTAGCAGTCTATCAATTTTGTTGATCTTTTCAAAAAACCAGCTCCTAGATTCATTGATTTTTTTTGAAGAATTTTTTGTGTCTCTTTCTCCTTTAGTTCTGCTGTGATCTTACTTATTTCTTACCTCCTGCTAGCTTTTGAATTTGTTTGCTCTTGCTTCTCTATTTCTTTTCATTGTGATGTTATGGTGTCAATTTTAGATCTTTCCTGATTTCTCTTGTGGGCATTTAGTGCTATAAATTTCCCTCTACACACTGCTTTAAATGTGTCCCAGAGATTCTGATATGTTGTGTCTTTGTTCTGATTGGTTTCAAAGAACATCTTTATTTCTGCCTTCATTTCATTATGTACCCAGTAGTCATTCAGGAGGTCGTGCAGTTGCCATGTAGTTGTGTGGTTTTGAGTGAGTTTCTTAATCCTGAGTTCTAATTTGATTGCACTGTGGTCTGAGGGACAGTTTGTTGTGATTTCTGTTCTTTTACATTTGCTGAGGAGTGCTTTATTTCCAACTATGTGGTCAATTTTGGAATAAGTGCAATGTGGTGCTGAGAAGAATGTATATTCTGTTGATTTGGGGTGGAGAGTTCTGTAGATGTCTATTAGGTCCACTTGGTGCAGAGCTGAGTTCAAATCTTGGATATCCTTTATAACCTTCTGTCTCATTGATCTAATATTGACAGTGGGGTGTTAAAGTCTCCCGTTATTATTGTGTGGGAGTCTAAGTCTCTTTGTAGGTCTCTAAGGACTTGCCTTATGAATCTGGGTGGTCCTGTATTGGGTGCATATATATTTAGGATAGTTAGCTCTTCTTGTTGAATTGATCCCTTCACCATTATGTAATGGCCTTGTGTCTTTTGATCTTTGTTGGTTTAAAGTCTGTTTTATGAGACTAGGATTGCAACCCCCGCTTTTTTTGTTTGTTTGTTTTGTTTTCCATTTGCTTGGCAGATCTTCCTCCATCCCTTTATTTTGAGCCTATGTGTGTCTCTGCACATGAGATGGGTCTCCTGAATATAGCACATTGACGGGTCTGGTCTTTATCTAATTTGCCACTCTGTGTCTTTTAATTGGGGCATTTAGCCCATTTCCATTTAAGGTTAATATTGTTATGTGTGAGTCTGATCCTGTCTTTATGATGTTAGCTGGTTATTTTGCTCGTTAGTTGATGCAGTTTCTTTCTAGCATCGATGTTCTTTACAATTTGGCATGTGTTTGCAGTGGCTGATACCAGTTGTTCCTTTCCATGTTTAGTGCTTCCTTCAGGAGCTCTTGTAAGGCAGGCCTGGTGGTGACAAAATCTCTCAGCAGTTGCTTGTCTGTAAAGGATTTTATTTCTCTTTCACTTATGAAGCTTAGTTTGGCTGGATATGAAATTCTGGGTTGAAAATTCTTTTCTTTAAGAATGTTGAATATTGGCCCCCACTCTCTTCTGGCTTGTAGAGTTTCTGCTGAGAGATCTGCTGTTAGTCTGATGGGTTTCCCTTTATGGGTAACTGGATCTTTCTCTCTGGTGGCCCTTAACATTTGTTTCTTCATTTCAACTTTGGTGACTCTGACAATTATGTGTCTTGGGGTTGCTCTTCTCGAGGAGTATCTTTGTGGCATTCTCTGTATTTCCTGAATTTGAATGTTGGCCTGCCTTGCTACCTTGGGGAAGTTCTCCTGGATAATATCTTGAAGAGTGTTTTCCAACTTGGTTCCATTCTCTCCGTCACTTTCAGGTACACCAATCAAACGTAGATTTGGTCTTTTCACATAGTCACATATTTCTTGGAGGCTTTGTTCATTTCTTTTTACTCTTTTTTCTCTAAACTTCTCACTTTATTTCATTCATTTGATCTTCAATCGCTGATACTCTTTCTTCCACTTGATCGAATTGGCTACTGAAACTTATGCATGTGTCACGTGGTTCTTGTGCCATGGTTTTCAGCTCCATCATGTCATTTAAGGTCTTCTCTACACTGTTTATTCTAGTTAGCCATTGGTCTAATCTTTTTTCAAGGTTTTTAGCTTCCTTGCGATGGATTCAAATATCCTCCTTTAGCTTGGAGAAGTTTGTTATTACCAACCTTCTGAAGCCCGCTTCCGTCAACTCATCAAAGTCATTCTCCATCCAGCTTTATTCCATTGCTGGCAATGAGCTACGATCCTTTAGAGAAGAAGAGGCACTCTGGTTTTTAGAATTTTCAGCTTTTCTGCTCTGGTTTCTCCCCATCTTTGTGGTTTTATCTAACTTTAGTCTTTGATGATGGTGACCTACAGATGGGGTTTCAGTGTGGATGTCCTTTTTGTTGATGTTGAGGCTATTCCTGTTTGTTAGTTTTCCTTCTAACAGTCAGAACCCTCAGCTGAAGGTCTGTTGGAGTTTGCTGGAGGTCCACTCCAGACCCTGTTTGCCTGCGTATCACCAGCGGAGGTTGCAGAACAGCAAATACTGCTGCCTGATCCTTCCTCTAGAAGCTTCATCTCAGAGGGGCACCCGGCTGTATGAGGTGTCAGTCAGCCCCTACTGGCAGGTGTTTCCCAGTTAGGCTACACGGGGATCAGGGACCCACTTGAGGAGGCAGTCTGTCCTTTCTCAGAGCTCAAACTCCATGCTGGGAGAACCACGGCTCTCTTTAGAGCTGTCAGACAGGGACGTTTAAGTCTGCAGAAGTTTCTGCTGCCTTTTGCTCAGCTATGCCCTGCCCCCAGAAGTGGAGTCTAGATAGGCAGGCAGGCCTCATTGAGCTGCGGTGGGCTCCACCCAGTTCCAGGTTCCCAGTCACTTTGTTTACCTACTCAAACCTCAGCAATGGCGGATGCCCCTTCCCCAGCCCAGGCTGCCACCTCGCAGTTCAATCTCAGACTGATGTACTAGCAGTGAGCAAGGCTCTGTGGGTGTGGGACCTGCTGAGCCAGGCATGGAATATAATCTCCTGATGTGCTATTTGCTAAGACCATTGGAAAAGTGCAGTATTAGGACAAGAGTGTCCCAATTTCTCAGGTACAGTCTGTCATGGCTTCACTTGGCTAGGAAAGGGAAATCCTCCGACCCCCTTGTACTTTCTGGGTGAGGCGATGTCCCGTCCTGCTTCGGCTCACCCTCCGTGGGCTGTACCCACTGTCCAACCAGTCCCAGTGAGACGAACCAGGTACCTCAGTTGGAAATGCAGAAATCACCCGTCTTCAGCGTCAGTCACACTGGGAGCTGCAGACCGGAGCTGTTCCTATTTGGCCATCTTGGAACCCATACCCAATTTATATGATTTTTAAGTGGCTAGAGTGCCAATTTTTTGTTGTAAATCTTACATTCACATTGTTAAAATCACAATTAACAAAAAACAGTTATAGAGTTGGCACAGAATAGGACTGTACACAGCTGCAGTCTTTTTTTCTTTTTCCTCCCCTGCATTATCTAGCCATAATTGAGATATGTGGTATCTCATATAAGTAGGATTTTATTTAACCTACAGTTTTAACACATAACTTTTACAATTAAATATACTACACTGAATACATTAAATTAATTCAACTTTTTCTTAAGATTCAAAGAAGGTCACTGTTGTGAATGTAATTGTAGTGAGCCATAATATAATGATGCCTTCATGGCTCTCAAAAAATGGTTTTTGCCCTTGTTCTAATTACCCTCAAATATAAGGTTGCTAGTTAGGATACCAGAGAAAGTGAACTAGAAAGACTAGTTGCCTTAAACACTGATCTTTCTTTTCTTCTCCCTCACTTCTGATTTTGTTCCCTGTCATTTACTGATGTTGTCAATGGAATTGCTTTCTGTTATTTTTAGTTACAGTTATGCTTGCTTCTCCCCTTCTATTAGACTGTCTTCTTTATTTCTTTGTTTTATCCTCAATTTCTCTTCAGTTTAGACTTTACAGCAGGCTGAGGTTGACTTTGAGAGCTACTGTGAGCCAACATAGGAATTCTATTTTCTGACTGGTATATTGACTAATCACAGTACATATTCTAAGATCTCTATATCTATGATTCATTTAAGAATTGTCAGTCAGTTGTGGTAGCTCATGCCTGCAATGCCAGCACTTTGGGAGGCCAATTTGGGATGACTGCTTGAGCCCAGAAGTTTGAGAAAAGCCTGAGCAACATAAAGAGTCTCTGTCTGTACAAAAAAAAGTCAAACATTAGCTGGGCGTGGTGGCATATTCCTGTCGTCTAAGCTACTTGGGAGCTGAGGTGGGAAAATTGCTTTGAGGCCAGTAGATCGAGGCTGCAGTGAGCTGTGATTGTGCCACTGCACTCCAGCCTGGGCAATGGAGCAAGACTCTGCCTGAAAAAAAAAAAAAATATTGCTACATAGCCACTATTTTGGTAACTGCCTAAACAGTTAAAATCATCTGAATTACTAACACATGCAATCTAATTGTATTTATCTCATCAGTAATATTTAGTAATGAGCAGCAGGGATAATACTGTGACAAGCAATACAGCACAGAATCTAATTTTTTAGGGTCAATTTTCTATAATGAAGCTCATAATTCTGTATAAATGTATATTACAGAACATGAAATATTAATAAAAGCATTAATAGAGTGTTCAACCTCAATATGTTTTTATGTATTAGATTATGTCTATTCAGCTTTCCTCTAGTACTGTTAATATCAACTCTGTTATAAATGGAATTTAAGTATTCAGCTTAGTAACTAGAAATATTTCTAAGGTATTATTTGGCTGAGGTTTTTTCCTTTTCAATAACTTTCATTTTGCTATAAAATCATTTATTGCTTCATAATTATCAGTATGTTCTTTTTTAAGGCCTTCACTAAGAACTTTACCCTACATATTGGCAGGTTTGAACCAATGTTAAGTTTTTAATCTCTATGCATCAATACTGATATTAATTTCAAATTCTGGGAGAAACTGCCATGATTAATGAAGATGAATACAAAGCAAAAGCTGTTTAAAAAAAATTTTTGTTTTTTGCAGAGACAGGGTCTTGCTATGTTGTCCAGGCTGGACTTGAACTCCTAGACTCAAGTCATCCTCCTGCCTTGACCAAAGAACTGGGATTCCTTTTTAAATTATGTCTATATTCAAATCTAGATAAAAACCTCTGAATACATTCTTGGATTGTCTACTTTATTTTTTTCTTTTTTTGAGAAGGAGTCTCACTCTGTCACCCAGGCTGGAGTGCAGTTGTGCGATCTCGGCTTACTGCAACCTCCGCCTCCCAGGCTCAAGCGATTCTCCTGCCTCAGTTTCCCATGTAGCTGTGATTACAGGTGCTGGCCACCACGTCCTGCTAATTTTTGTATTTTTTAGTAGAGACAGGGTGGTTTCACCATGTTGGCCAGGCTGGTCTTGAACTGCTGACCTCAAGTGATCTGCCCACCTTGGCCTCCTGAAGTACTGGGAATATAAGAGTAAGCCACCACGCCTGGCCTACTTTATGATTTTAAAAGAACTTTGCTGATTTTGAAAAATGCTTCTGCTTTTTTGTTTTAGGTACATCAAGTATAAAACCCTCTAAACATTATGATTAGATGAATTTATATTTGAACATATATAAATTACATCTTCTATGGTAATAAGATGTACATCTTAATAATTTCCTAA
Source organism: Trachypithecus francoisi (assembly GCF_009764315.1). Taxonomy (NCBI): domain Eukaryota; kingdom Metazoa; phylum Chordata; class Mammalia; order Primates; family Cercopithecidae; genus Trachypithecus; species Trachypithecus francoisi. The sequence continues at coordinate 128,267,723 of NW_022681470.1, forward strand.
ATTCACAATCTTCTAAATAAAATGCTTTTTATTCAAACAGGCCAATATTTGGTCATATAGTCCTTTATAAACTACAAGAACAGGTAAATAAGACATTTACGTTTTCATACATATGCTTTATTACTTTTATATGTTTACTTACTTTAGTAAGTAATGCTTCATTTGCAGCTTCAATTACTTCATTCCTATCTTGGACTTGTTGATGCAAATTGCTTACAGTATCCTGAGCTTCTTCTAATTCCAGTTTTGCCTTCTCTAATTGTTCATTTAGTTGCTGAACAGAAGTCTTTTGAGAGTCAGCAGAAATCTTCCACTTTGCATGGTTCTCTTGATGTGAAATCATCTATATAGCCCCAGAATGGAAAAGAAAAAAAATAAACAAAAAAATAGAATGAAACTGGATTCAACAACAGTCTAATACTTTCTACTTTTATTTACTTTTTCTTTAAAAATAGCAAATTCTGTTTATAGTTACAAATATCTGATTTTTCAAAAATACTAGAGGAAAAAGGGAGAAAAGGAATCTATAATCTTCAATTTACTCAAGAACTTAATGAACCAAATGCAATGGACTCTATTTGGGTACTGATTTGAACAAATAAATTATAAAGACATTTTTGAGACAACTGGGGAAATCTGAACAATGATTGGATACTTGATGATATTAAGGAGTCACTGTCAATTTTTAGGTGTGATAATGGTATTGTGGTTCTGTTCCAAAAAATAGCCCTTATCTTTTAGAGCTATGTTATGGTTTGGCTGCATATCCCCACCCAGGCTTCATCTTGAATTGTAATTCCCGTATGTCCAAGGAGCAACCTGGTGGGAGGTGACTGGATCATGGGGATAGTTTCACCCATGCTGTTCTCATGATACTGAGTTCTCATGAGATCTGATCGTTTAAAAGTGTGACATATCCCCTCTTGCTCTCTCTCTCCCACCACCATGTAAGACATGACTTGCTTCCCTTTCTGCCATAATTGTAAAAACTAAGTTTCCTGAGGCCTCCCCAGCCCTGTGGAACTGTGAGTCAATTAAACCTCTTTTCTTTATAAATTACCCTGAAACTGTCAGCATTCTCCAAACCCCAGAATGGTAGAGCCAGTGACAGCCCTTGCACTTGCACCTGGAAAAGCCTCAGGCACTCATGCCAGGCCTGAGACTGTGTAATTTATAAGGAAAAGAGGTTTAATTGACTCAGTTTTTATAGCAGGGTGAAAATGGACTAATAACAGAAAACTGGTATCAGAATAGTGGGGTACTACTATAAAGATAACCTGAAAATGTGGAAGTCACTTTGGAACTGGGTAATGGGCAGAGGTTAGAACAGTTTGGAGGAATCAGAAGACAGGGAGATGTGAGAACGTGTGGAACTTCCCAGAGACTTGTCGAACGGTTTTGACCAAAATGCGGATAGTGATATGGACAATGAAGTGTAAGCTAAAGTGGTGTCACATGGAGATGAGAAACTTATTGGAAACTAGAGTATCTTGCTATGTTTTAGCAAAGAGACCAGTGGCATTTTGCCCCCACCCTAGAGATCTGTGGAACTTTGAAGTTGAGAGAGATGATTTAGGGTCTCTGAGAGAAGAAAATTTTTAAGGATTCAAGAGGTGATCTGGCTTTTGTGAAAGTGTACAGTCATATGCATTCACAAAGAGATGATCTGAAATCAGAACTTATGTTTAAAAGGGAAGCAGAGCATAAAAGTTTAAAAAAATTTGCAGCTTGGCCATGTGGTAGAAAAGAAAAACCCATTTTATGGGGAGAAATTCAAGCTGGCTACAGAAATGTTCTTAAGTAATGAGGAGCTAAATATTAATTGCCAAGACAATGGGGAAAATGTCTCCAGGCCATTTCAGAGATCTTCAAGGAAGCCCCTCCCATCACAGGCCTGGATATTTAGGAGGAAACAATGGTTTTATGGGCCAGGCCCAGAGCCCCACTGCACTGTGCAGCCTCAAGATGGGGTGACCTGCATTACAGTTGATTCAGCTCCACCCATGGCTAAAAGGGGTCAAGGTACAGCTCAGACCGTTGCTTCAGAGGGTGCAAGCCCCACACCTTGGCAGCTTCCATGTGGTGTTAAGCCTGCAGGTGCACAGAAGACAAGAATTGAGCTTTGGGAGCCTCTGCTTAGATTTCAGAGGATGTGTGGAAATGCCTGGAAGTCCAAGCAGAAGTCTGCTGCAGAGGTGAAGCCCTCATGGAGACCCTCTACTAAGGCAGTCCAGAGGAGAAATGTGGGGTTGGAGCCCCCATACAGGTCCCCACTGGGGCACTGGGTAGTGGAGTTGTAAGAAGACAGCCACCATTCTCCAGACCCCAGAATGGTAGAATCACCAACAGCTTGCATCGTGCACCTGGAAAAGCCCCAGGCGCTCAACGCCAGCTCGTGAAAACAGCCACAGGGGCTGTACCCTGCATAGCCACAGGGGTGGAGCTGCCCAAAACTTTGGGAGTCCACCCCTTGCATCAGCATACCTTGGATGTGAAGAATGGAGTCAAAGGAGATTATTTTGGAGCTTTAACATTTAATGACTGCCCCACTGGGTTTCAGATTTGCATGGGCCCTGCAGCCTCTTTGTTTTGGCCGATTTTTCCCATTTGGAAGGGGAATGTTTACCCAATGACTGTATCCCCATTGTATCTTGGAAATAACTAACTTGGTTTTTATTTTATAGGCTCATAGATGGAAGCAACTTGGCTTGTCTCAGATGAGACTTTGGACTTGGACTTTTGGGTTAATGCTGGAATTAGTTAAGACTTTGGGGTTCTGTTGGGAAGGCATGATTGTGTTTTGAAATATGAGGACATGAGATCTGGCAGGGCCAGAGTTGGAATGATATGGCTTGGCTCTGTGTCCCCACCGAAATCTCATCTTGAATTGTAATCCCCATGTGTGGAGGAAGGTACCTGATGGGAGCTTACTGGATCATGGAGCAGTTCCCCCAAGCTGTTCTCATGATAGTAAGTTCATTCTCATGAGATTTGATGGTTTAAAAGTGTGGCATTTCCACACACTCTCTCTCTCCTGCTGTCATGTAAGACATGCCTTGCTTTCCCTTAACCTTCTGCCGTGATTTTAAGTTTCCTGAGGTGTCCCCAGCCATGTGAAACTGGGAGTTAATTAAACCTTTTTCTTTATAAATTACCCAATCTCAGGTATTTCTTTATAGCAGTGTGAAAATGGACTAATACAAAATACTTACTGAATATAGAATAGTATAAATGTATACATCCTCTTATATTTATTTTTGAACAGATGAAATAATTATGTCTACATAATTATTTACGGATGAAATAATTATGTCTTAAATTTGCTTCAAATAATATGTGAATATGGGGGATGGCTTGGGAATGGGTTTAACATTTATGTTAAACTCCATTCAAGGGAGTTTGGTAACATTTTTGTGGGTGATTGGTGGGGTTTGTGGGGACCATGTCTTGCTTAGATTGGTGGGGCTTGTGGGGACCATGTCTTGCTTAAATACATTTAGAATCATATCTCTTTGAAAGCATTGTGCTTTCAAAGGTTAAAGGTATGTTGACACACTTCCAAGAATGCTTAGGACTCTCTAGGTTTTATGCCTGGTACCCGCATGTAATTACTATAGCATTCCTTTTCATTCTCAAAAGTATTATCTTTTAGATAAAGAAAATGGTCAATGTTCAATTTATGGATGAAATAAATTGGCTATGCATTGATAATTATTAACATTCAAAAATAAATATGAGAATGTATACTATTTATACTATCTATTTTTAAATATATTTAAAATTTTCACAATTAAAGGTTAAAACAATCTCATTCTCCTCCAAAAAGTCAGGAGTTTTGCGTTTATTATTAAGGGATTTTCTGACAATTTGGAAACCTATATATTAAAAAATACTGTTGATCTAGAGCTAGAAATACCATTTGACCCAGCAATCCCATTACTGGGTATATACCCAAAGGATTATAAATCATGCTGCTATAAAGACACATGCACACGTATGTTTATTGTGGCACTATTCACAATAGCAAAGACTTGGAATCAACCCAAATGTCCATCTGTGACAGACTGGATTAAGAAAATGTGGCACATATACACCATGGAATACTATGCAGACATAAAAAAAGATGAGTTCATGTCCTTTGCAGGGACATGGATGAAGCTGGAAACCATCATTCTCAGCAAACTATCACAAGAACAGAAAACCAAACACCACATGTTCTCACTCGTAAGTGGGAGTTAAACAATGAGAACACATGGACATAGGGAGGGGAACATCACACACCAGGGCCTGTCACGGGGTGGGGGGCTAGGGGAGGGATGACATTAGAAGAAATACCTAATGTAGGTGACAGGTTGATGGGTGCAGCAAACCACCATGGCATGTGTATACCTATGTAACAAAACTGCATGTTCTACACATGTACCCCAGAACTTAAAGTATAAAAAAAAAAGAAAGAAAAAATACTTTTAAAGTATAATAAAAACTGTTAAAAAGTATTGATCCTCTTTTCCAGCTCTCTATTACTTTAATACCATATCCTCTTATTTTTATATTCAAACAACATATATATTTTAAAAGTAAATTTTTGTCAACTTCCAAACAGGTAAAAATATATACTTCAATATCATATACAAAATATTAGTATCAAATATTAAATAGCAATATCAAATATTAAAATGCAGTGGCATGTGCTTATTTTTTTTTTTTTTGAGATGGAGTTTCACTCTTGTCACTCAGGCTTGATTGCAATGGCACAGTCTCGGCTCCTTACAACCTCTACCTCCTGGGTTCAAGCAATTCTCCTGCCTTAACCTCCTGAGTAGCTGGGATTACAGGCATGCACCACCACGCCCAGCTAATTTTTGTATTTTTAGTAGAGATGGGGTATCGCCATGTTGGTCAGGCTGGTCTCAAACTCCTGACCTCAAGTGATCTACCTGTCTTGGCCTCCCAAAGTGCTGGGATTACAGGTGTGAGCCAGTGTGCCCAGTCGGCATGTGCTTTTACTCCCAGCTACTTAGAGGCTGAGGAGGGAGGGTTATCTGAGCTCCGGAATTTGAAGCCAGTCTGAGCAACATAGACCCCATCTCTTTTTAAAAAAGATAGCAATACTGAACTAATTTTACAACTATTTTATGTTCTATATATTTATAATTTCAGGTGGCTTATAAAACTACAAGAAAAAATTGGATAATTATACTTAAAAATAGAACAGAGGCCATATAATGAAAGTACAATGAGTAGTTAAGGGCAAACACTTGAGAGCGCCTAATTATTACTGATGGTTACTAAGTTGAGCTGTTAATAACAATTATATAATTATGCTGAGTCCAGCAGCATTCATTCACATTTGTCTCTAAAGATCAAAGGTTGCAAATTCTTAGCCTTAGGATTAGATTCAGCTTGTAAATATGTTTTGTTTGGCAGGCACAATGCTTTCAAAGACATATAATTCCAAATGTATTTAAGCAAGACATGGTCCCCAGAAGCCCTACCAATCACCCACAAAAATGTCACCAAACTCCCCTGGAGTTTAACATAAATGTATTTGCAACCCTTGCCATATTAGAAAAATGCTTTATTAGCACTAAACATAATTTATTTAAATCATATTCAAAGATTTTGGGTAATATCTTCAAATGTAGTTTTTAAAAAGATGAAAAATGCTATACTAGTTAATAATACTGCCCATTTCTATGAAGGCTCAAGACATGTTGACAGATAAAAAGGCTCCAGTATTACCTCTCTAGCTAAGTTACTATAAGAAAAAATGTTGAAAATTGCAAAGCATTATAGATTCACATCACATGAACTATTTATATCAGTTATTAAATATCTCCAGCTAATCTTTTACAAATGCTATTTTATAATTTATATATTAATTCATTTAATATTCACCACAGTTCTATGAAGTACTGTTATTATATCCATTTTAGACAGAGGTTAAGTAACTTACCCAGGGTAATACAGGTGGCTCCGTGGTGAGCCAGGGTTTAGAACCAGGTTGCCTGGCTCAAGAATTCAAGCTCTTAACCCCACAGTGTATTAAAGTGAAAGCTATATGTGTAGGCTACCAGAAATGAAGACCACAATGTATTATTCAATAATGAACACTTAAGAGCTGGACTCATACTTTTGTCCAGATAGGTCAACCTACTTTAGTGGGCACTACCAAAACAAATTAAATTTTTCTTTACCTCCATATGATAAGCTTCTTTGAGAGATTCTACTTCTGCTGACAATTTCTTGATTTCTGCTTGCATTCTTGCTTCTAAATGAGCTTCACGTACTTTAGAAGCCCCCAATTCTTCAGCTAAATGGTTTCCATGAGCATCCTTAAAAATGACATATTGAGTAAAAGCTATAAAACTTATTTGGTTATTATAGCTAAACTAATCCAGTGCATTATTGGAAGTAGTTTAATTTTTCATATTATATAAACACAGACACAAAGTTAACTTACTAAACAGTATGCTTTAAAATCTAGACATTTCAGAGACTATTAATGGGAGAGTATTAATATAATTGTTTGCTGTCATCACAAATTAGATGTTCACTAACTAATGCTTTCTATAAAATGAACTACTAATAATAACCACTGGACACTGGACTCTGGCAGATAACAGTCTACTGCTAGGTATGCTTGTATATTTTTGCTCACTATATATATTGTCTGTTTATCAAGAGTCAGTTGTGTTTTTTCCAAACTTATTTATGCTAATTTAGCTAACTGTGCTTGTGATTTTAATTTTGTAATTTTATTATAGATTATGAACATGATGAAATAAGCAAAGTTTTTATTCAAAAACTAAGTTATATGTTTTGAACCAGCTCAATGAGTAAGTCATGAACATTTTGCTATCCAATTAGAAGCACTCAAAATTGTTATAAAATATTGTAGGAGGTCCCATAGAAATATAACATGTTATAGTCTGATTCACTTACAAATGTCTTTTAATTAATTCTTCCTCCACTTTAAAGAAAGCAACATTGGAAACTATAGATAATGGAATATAGTGTGATAAAAGACCAGGTAGGATTCTAGTTATGTGAGAAAGACTAGGTAGAATTCTAATCAAATAACTCATACAAAAAGAACCAAGGTTTGGCCCTACATCAAAGGAGAAACATATCAATATATATTTAGTTTTGGGTTAAAATATAATATTTAAAACACTGTCAATTTAAAAATTCCTCACTTTAATTCACTTTTTAAAGTGAGCTTAGCTTATCAAATAAAAACCAATTATACTAAACTTTGACACTATTGATAAAGGCAGAAATGAGATAAAAGTAGATAGCTTTCCTTTTCAAGAACCCCAAATGTATAATATCTCTCTAATAAACATTCTCTATGTATGCTTTACTGGTCTAACCATCCAGAAATGTGAATAACAACATAGGTAGGTTTAACCAAAATTAAAGGTAAAAATATTTTAATTCAATTCCTATGTTCGTAACCACAATGGAAAGCAGAATTTTTTTTGCAACATCAATAAACACGTTTTTCTTAAAGTCTAAATAATTAACCCAAGTATACCAATCTAAATATTTTTAAGCCAAGTAGTTAACTTCCTACCAAATACTGGGAAAATAAAATTTATATTAGTACTCTTGCTTTTTAAAAGCACTTTACCTCCAAGTTACTTTACCAACCAAGGGTTTTCACATACAGGTTTCCTAAAAGTTACAAACTTACATAGTTAGAAATTTGGATAGTTTTCATTTTTTTTTTTTTGAGATAGAGTCTCACTCTGTTGCCCAGGCTGGGGTGCAGTGGCACGACCTCAGCTCACTGCAACTTCTGCCTCCTGGGTTCAAGCGATCCCCCCGCCTCAGCCTCCCAAGTAGCTAGGACTACACGTGCCCACCACCAAGCCTGGCTAATTTTTTTTGTATTTTTGGTAGAGACGGTGTTTTACAATATTGGCCAGGCTGGTCTTAAACTTCTGACCTTGTGATCCGCCTGCCTCGGCCTCCCAAAGTACTGGGATTACAGGCCTGAGCCACCTTGCCCAGCCAATAGTTTTCATTTTTAAGAGTCACGACAAATGTAAAAATTTTTACTCAAAAAAGATTAGCTTTATTTTTTCTTCGAGTAAGAGCCTGAACTCACTTAAAAGTCTAGAAGTGCTTTATAACTCAATTTATTGAGAACTAGTTTGGCCAAAACGCAGTTCTGAAGGACTTCCCAGTTATATTACAAAGTTATCTATATATAACACAGTTCATCATTTTCTAAAATTGTGGTAAAATATACACAAAATTGACCATTTTAACCATTTTTAAGTGTATAATTCGGTGGGATTAAGTATATTCACACTGTTGTGCGATACAGTTCATTTTTGCAAGAACTATATTCTACAGTTCAAAAAAGTGAATGCTAAAATTTGCAAGATTTCAGAAACATAAGATTATTTAAAATAGGGATTACTTTCTCTTTAGAGAGTTGCTTTAGATCCTCCAGTTCACTAGAGAGCCTTTCTATTTCTCTCTGTGCTTGGACTTGTTGACGACGAGCCTCCGCCAATTCTGTATGAGAGTTCTGCACCTGCTCCCGGGTTAGCCTCAATTCTTGCCCCAAATCTATGGCCTCCTTGTACTGAGTGGCAATGTACTGTTCTTGCTCTTTCATAACCTGAAAAACATAAGGTATTTGTAGGTTTCAGAATGAAATATACAGATAACCTATTTCTTATTCTGATTTTGCTTAATAAGTAAATGTCCCCCTTCCAACTAAATCCTTTAACATACAATGAGTATGTTAAAATTTAACATACAATGAGTATCACCCACTGTGAAACTGATAGTCAAGAAAAAAAAACTATTAAGAAAATGACAAAAAATACCATAATTGGGACTCTTATTGATATATATTACATGACTGTAACATATACAAGCCATATAATCTTTTACCATTTTGAAAGTAACACTTCTAACAGAAAACATAAAGAGAAAAGAGAAGTTAACATTTGATTATCTATGTCAAAGAGAATATATTGGTATAGATAATTAAAATCCACCATTTAATCCACACAGCTGGGTTAAGGTCTTATTCTCTGTGAAAGTAAAACTTGTCACTGGGGCTGCTACTCCCACTGAAATGGTTTTATATTATTCAATTAAATTTCAAATAAAGTATTTCTCCCCCTCCCCGCCTCCTCCTTCTTCTCCCTCTTCTTCCTCTTCATCCTCTTCTTCCTTTTCTTCTTCGTTTGGTAAAGGCTCCTGCTCTGTTGCCCAGATTGGAGGGCAGCGGTGTGATCACAAATCACTGCAGCCTTGACCTCCCAGGCTCATGCAATCCTCCCACCTCAGCCTCCCAAGTAGCTGGGACCACAGGCATGCATCACCACACCTAGCTAGTTTTTAAAGGTTTTTGTAGAGACAGGGGTCCCACTGCTACGATGCCCAGGCTGGTCTTGAATTTCTGGGCTCAAATGATCCTGCCAACTTGGCCTCCCAAAGTGCTGGCATTACAGGTGTGAGTTGCCGTGCCTGACCCTAAATTCACTTTTTAAAAAGGCAAGTGGAGGAATGAATTCACCAGTCAACACACATGCACAGTGATGATATGAAGTCATCAAACATCATCTGGCAACTCAGTGCACTTGGTCTCAATAATGTGCAATTATTTATTTATCCATTCTTTCGATGGAGTTCCCAATACACAAAACACTGTATCTTATTAATAGCTGACTCTTCGGCCGGGCACGGTGGCTCACGCCTGTAATCCCGGCACTTTGGGAGGCCAAGGTGGACGGATCACAAGGTCAGGAGTTTGAAACCAGCCTGGCCAGTATGGTGAAACCTTGACTCTACTAAAAATAAAAAAATTAACCAGGCATGGTGGCAGGCGCCTGTAATCCCAGCTACTTGGGAAGCTGAGGCAGGAGAATCACTTGAACCCGGAAAGCGGAGGTTGCAGTGAGCCAAGATTGTGCCACTGCACTCCAGCCTGGGTGATAGAGAGAGACTCCGTATCAAAAAAAAAAAAAAGTTGACTCCTCAATTCTGTTACACAGCTTCTCAATAAATATTTGTCAACCAAATAAGCATATCTTGTAGATTTACTATATGAAAGATACCATGCAATGGCCTGTATACAGAGATAAATGAGACATTGTCTTTGCCTATACCTAGACCATCAGAAAAATATTTTAAAAGGTCAAAGAAACTAATAGGTTTCTGGCACAAATAACTAGCCTAAAAACAGTTATGGCACAGTTTTTGTATATTAAAACCAACCAGTTTAAAACATAAAGATTCATTTCACTCAACAGAGACTATCACTTGTTTCTTAGGTGGAAATAATTTGCTTACACTCTCCATTTCTTTCATCCTTTGTGTTGTTCTTTCGATTTCTTTTTTCAGTTGACTTATCTCCTGTTCATTTTGTAGCATTATAAACTCTTTTTCTCGAAGCTGTTCTTTAGCATTTTGTAACTTGTCATTCAAACTTTCTATCTGAATTTTAAACAGATAAGCAGTATCAATAAAACTAATGAAATATAATTTAATCAATGCTGTGTTCCAAGTAAGTCAAGGTTTAAACACTTATATCTAAAAGCAAAATATAAACAGGTATTCTTCTTAAGGCAATCATATCTTGGAAATAAGCACAAGAATTCTTGTTCTTGGATGTTACCAGAAAGGCAGAATAAAGGGTAACTCACATTCCCCCACAACAACAGGAATCCTGCACCCTCTCAGACTTCACCACTATAAAATGTATCTATGTAACCAAAAATTACTTGTACCCCAAAAGCGATTGAAATTTAAAAAACTAAAAATAAATAGAAGTTGTATTCTACCATTATATTAGAGAAGACTTTTTTGTTTTTGTTTTAGCTTATAGAAGTTTGTAAATTACAAAATGAAAATTGTGTCTTCACCCCAGTCTCTCAACAATATCTAGAGGTAAATAAACACTGTTAATTTAAAATAAAACAAAAAAAGAATCCTGCACCTATCCACAGTCAAGTCTCTTTGCAGGAGCCTCAGGATTCAGGTAGGGGTTTGTGAAATCCTGGTAGAGACGAAGATGTGGGAGAGTTATTTTGAGAGCACAGACAGAAACCCAGTTGGCTGTTATGTCAAGCTTGCTTCTGGGTTCAAGCCTGGAAATAGCCCACATCCCCAAGGGACTTGGCTACAGCTCCATTTGGCCTTGAGCCTACAAGCACAACTATCTGCAAAGGGGTCCATAAGGAATCATGCATACTAGTGCCTTAGTGGAAAGGCTCTCTCCCTGCTGACATCAGTCTCAGCAGTGAACCAGAAAGTTGCCTGGTGACTCCGCTCCAACTCCCCTCAGTTGCAGTCCCAGCTCAGAGGTGCTCACACACAGACCCACAGGGAGACCTGTCCTTATCCTGCAGCCTAGGAGTCTAAGCCTCCTTGAAAGGCTTGCCAACCTCTGTCCCACAGCAGATCCCAAGGGGACCCAGTCTCAGCTCTAACTCTACTGCTGCAATCAGGGAACTATCCCATCTGTGCAGGGACTTGCTGGGAGACACATGCCCCTCTGAAATAATGAGACAGGCTCTCCTGCCTCTGTCCCACAGCAGATGCTAAAGGGGTTAAATTTCAGCTCCAGCACCTCCTACTGCAGACAGGGAACTATTCCATCTGAGCTGAGACCTGCTGGCCCTGTTTGGGCCAACAATATAGGTTCTCCAGCCTTCATCCCACAGCAGATGCTGAGGGGGCCCAGTCTCAACTCTAGCTCCTCACACTGTCGTTGGGGAAATATCCTTTGAAGGAGCTTGCTGGGCTACGTGTGCCCCTCTAAGCTGAGACTGGGCTCTCCAGCCTCCATTCCACAACATATCCCAAGAGGGCCAGTCTCCACTCCAGCCCCTCTCATTGCAACTAGAGACTTATCCCACCTGTCAAAAGATTTGCTGGGAAACATGCCCTTCTGGGCCACCAGGACAGCCTTCTGGACCTGGGTCCCTGGCAAGCATTCCCACAGCCTTAGTATGCAACTTGAACCTTTCCCAGGTCCATGTGGGCTGGAAAGCCATGTTAACCTTGGAGCCCTCATAAGACCTGCAGCAAGCCTGGATGTAGATCATTCTCTAGTGTTCAACAGTTGTAGTGATCACAGCCTCAGGGAACACAAAAGCCAGTTTGCTTAAATTCCTGGAAGGGCCTCCCAAAAAGGACAAGCACAAACTAAGCCAGACTGCAAAGACTAAAATAAATACCTACTCCCTAAATATGCAGATGTCATTGCATATCTACAAGCATGAAGAACATTCAAAGAAATACAACCTTACCAAATAAACAAAATCAGGCACCAGAGAGTAACCCTGAAGTGATGGAGATGAGTGATCTCTCAAAGAACTGAAAATAGCTATTTTAAGGAAGTTCAACAAACTCTAAGAAGACACAGAGAATCAATTGAGAAATTTATGAGAAAAATTTAACAGAATAAAATAATTTTTAAAAAATCAAACAAAAATTTTGGAGCTGAAAAATACAATAAATGAAGTGAAAAACAAAATAAAGAGCATCAACAGCAGAATGGGTCAAAGAGAACCAGTGAGCTTGAAGATGGACTATTTGAAAGTATATAGGGGCAAAGCAAGATGGCTGAATAGGAACAGCTCCAGTCTCCAGCTCCCAGGGCCAGCGACACAGAAGACGAGTGATTTCTGCATTTTCAACTGAGGTACCGGGTTCATCTCACTAGGGAGTGCTGGACAATCGGTGCTGGTCAGCTGCTGCAGCCCGACTAGCGAGAGCTGAAGCAGGGAGAGGCATTGCCTCACCTGGGAAGTGCAAGGGGGAAGGAAATCTCTTTTCCTAGCCAGGGGAACTGAGACACACAACACCTGGAAAATCGGGTAACTCCCACCCCAATACTGTGCTTTACCAAGGGTCTTAGCAAATGGCACACCAGGAGATTATATCCCACACCTGGCTGGGAGGGTCCCATGCCCGCAGAGCCTCCCTCATTGACAGCACAGCAGTCTGCGATCTAATGGCAAAGGCAGCAGCGAGGCTGGGGGAGGGACGCCCACCATTGCTGAGGCTTAAGTAGGTAAACAAAGCCACTGGGAAGCTCGAACTGGGTGGAGCCCACCACAGCTCAAGGAGGCCTGCCTGTCTCTGTAGACTCCATCTCTGGGGACAGGGCACAGCTAAACAAACAAACAAAAAAGCAGCAAAAACCTCTGCAGATGCAAACGACCCTGTCTGACAGCTTTGAAGAGAGCAGTGGACTCCCAGCATGGAGGCTGAGATCTGAGAACGCAGAGACTGCCCGCTCAAGTGGGTCCCTGACCCCTGAGTAGCCTAACTGGGAGACATCCACAACTAGGGGCAGACCGACACCCCACACCTCACATGGCAGGGTACACTCCTGAGACGAAGCTTTCAAAGCAAGAATCAGACAGGTACACTCACTGTTCAGCAATATTCTATCTTCTGCAGCCTCTGCTGCTGATACCCAGGCAAACAGGGTCTGGAGTGGACCTCAAGCAATCTCCAACAGACCTACAGCTGAGGGTCCTGACTGTTAGAAGGGAAACTAACAAACAGGAAGGACACCCACACCAAAAGCCCATCAGTACGTCACCATCATCAAAGACCAAAGGCAGATAAAACCACAAAGATGGGGAAAAAGCAGGGCATAAAAGCTGGAAATTCAAAAAATAAGATTGCATCTCCCCCTCCAAAGGAACGCAGCTCATTGCCAGCAACAGATCAAAGCTGGACGGAGAATGACTTTGACGAGTTGAGAGAAGAAGTCTTCAGTCCATCAAACTTCTCAGAGCTAAAGCAGGAATTACATACCCAGCACAAAGAAACTAAAAATCTTGAAAAAAGAATGGAAGAATGGATAACTAGAATAATCAATGCAGAGAAGGCCATAAACGAACTGACAGAGATAAAAACAATGACACGAGAAATACATGACAAATGCACAAGCTTCAGTAACTGACTCGATCAACTGGAAGAGAGAGTATCAGCGATTGAGGATCAAATGAATGAAATGAAGCGAGAAGAGAAGTCTAAAGAAAAAAGAAGAAAAAGAAATGAACAAAGCCTTCAAGAAGTATGGGATTATGTGAAAAGACCAAATCTACATCTGATTGGGGTGCCTGAAAGTGAGGGGGAAAATGGAACCAAGTTGGAAAACACTCTGCAGGATATCATCCAGGAGAACTTCCCCAACCTAGTAAGGCAGGCCAACATTCAAATTCAGGAAATACAAAGAACACCACAAAGATACTCCTCGAGAAGAGCAACTCCAAGACACATAATTGTCAGATTCAACAAAGTTGAAATGAAGAAAAAAATGTTAAGGGCAGCCAGAGAGAAAGGTCGGGTTACCCACAAAGAGAAGCCCATCAGACTAACAGCAGATCTCTCGGCAGAAACTCTACAAGCCAGAAGAGAGTGGAGGCCAATATTCAACATTCTTAAAGAAAAGAATTTTCAACCCAGAATTTCATATCCAGCCAAACTAAGTTTCATAAGTGAAGTACAAATAAAATCCTTTACAGATAAGCAAATGCTTAGAGATTCTGTCAACGGCCGGGCGCGGTGGCTCAAGCCTGTAATCCCAGCACTTTGGGAGGCCGAGACGGGTGGATCACAAGGTCAGGAGATCGAGACCATCCTGGCTAACACAGTGAAACCCCGTCTCTACTAAAAGATACAAAAAACTAGCCGGGCGAGGTGGCGGGCGCCTGTAGTCCCAGCTACCCAGGAGGCTGAGGCAGGAGAATGGCGTGAACCCGGGAGGCGGAGCTTGCAGTGAGCTGAGATCCGGCCATTGCACTCCAGCCTGGGCAACAGAGCGAGACTCCATCTCAAAAAAAAAAAAAAAAAAGAGATTTTGTCACCACTAGGCCTGCCTTACAAGAGACCCTGAAGGAAGCACTAAACATGGAAAGGAACAACCGGTACCAGCCATTGCAAAAACATGCCAAAATGTAAAGACCATCGAGGCTAGGAAGAAACTGCATCAACTAACGAGCAAAATAACCAGCTAATATCATAATGACAGGATCAAGTTCACACATAACAATATTAACCTTAAATGTAAATGGACTAAATGCTCCAATTAAAAGACACAGACTGGCAAACTGGATAAAGAGTCAAGACCAATCAGTTTGCTGTATTCAGGAGACCCATCTCACATGCAGAGACACACATAGGCTCAAAATAAAGGGATGGAGGAAGATCTACCAAGCAAATGGAGAACAAAAAAAAGCAGGGGTTGCAATCCTAATCTCTGATAAAACAGACTTTAAACCATCAAAGATCAAAAGAGACAAAGAAGGCCATTACATAATGGTAAAGGGATCAATTCAACAGGAAGAGCTAACTATCCTAAATATATATGCACCCAATATAGGAGCACCCAGATTCATAAAGCAAGTCCTTAGAGACTTACAGAGACTTAGACTCCCATACAATAATAATGGGAGACTTCAACACTCCACTGTCAACATTAGACAGATCAACGAGACAGAAAGTTAACAAGGATATTCAAAAATTGAGCTCATCTCTGCACCAAGCAGACCTAATAGACATCTACAGAACTCTCCACCCCAAATCAACAGAATATACATTCTTCTCAGCACCACATCACACTTATTCCAAAATTGACCACATAACTGGAAGTAAAGCACTCCTCAGCAAATGTACAAGAACAGAAATGATAACAAACTGTCTCTCAGACCACAGTGCAATCAAACTAGAACTCAGGACTAAGAAACTCAATCAAAACTGCTCAACTACATGGAAACTGAACAATCTGCTCCTGAATGACTACTGGGTACATAACGAAATGAAGGCAGAAATAAAGATGTTCTTTGAAACCAATGAGAACAAACATACAACATACCAGAATCTCTGGGACACATTTAAAGCAGTGTGTAGAGGGAAATTTACAGCACGAAATGCCCACAAGACAAAGCTGGAAAGATCTAAAATTGACACTCTAACATCACAATTAAAAGAACTAGAGAAGCAAAAGCAAACATATTCAAAAGCTAGCAGAAGGCAAGAAATACCTAAGATCAGAGCAGAACTGAAGGAGATAGAGACACAAAAAACCCTCCAAAAAATCAATGAATCCAGGAATTGGTTTATTGAAAAGACCAACAAAATTGACAGACCGCTAGTAAGACTAATAAAGAAGAAAAGACAGAAGAATCAAATAGATGCAATAAAAAATGATAAAGGGGATATCACCATGGACCCCACAGAAATATAAACTACCATCAGAGAATACTATAAACACCTCTACGCAAACAAACTAGAAAATCTAGAAGAAATGGATAATTTCCTGGACACTTACAGTCTCCCAAGACTAAACCAGGAAGAAGTTGAATCCCTGAATAGACCAATAGCAGGATCTGAAATTGAGGCAATAATTAATAGCCTACCAACCAAAAAAAGTCCAGGACCAGATGAATACACAGCTGAATTCTACCAGAGGTACAAAGAGGAGCTGGTACCATTCCTTCTGAAACTATTCCAATCAATTGAAAAAGAGGGAATCCTCCCTAACTCATTTTATGAGGCCAACATCATCCTGATACCAAAGCCTGGCAGAGACACAACAAAAAAAGAGAATTTTAGACCAAGATCCCTGATGAACATCGATGCAAAAATCCTCAATATAATACTGGCAAACTGCATCCAGCAGCACATCAAAAAGCTTATCCACCATGATCAAGTGGGCTTCATCCCTGGGATGCAAGGCTGGTTCAACATATGCAAATCAATAAACGTAATCCAGCATATAAACAGAACCCAAGACACAAACCACATGATTATCTCAATAGATGCAGAAAAGGCCTTTGACAAAATTCAACAGCCCCACATGCTAAAAACTCTCAATAAATTCGGTATTGATGGAACGTACCTCAAAATAATAAGAGCTATTTATGACAAACCCACAGCCAATATCATACTGAATGGGCAAAAACTGGAAGCATTCCCTTTGAAAATTAGCACAAGACAGGGATGGATGCCCTCTCTCACCACTCCTATTCAACATAGTGTTGGAAGTTCTGGCTAGGGCAATCAGGCAAGAGAAAGAAATCAAGGGTATCCAGTTAGGAAAAGAAGAAGTCAAATTGTCCCTGTTTGCAGATGACATGATCGTATATTTAGAAAACCCCATCGGCCGGGCACGGTGGCTCAAGCCTGGAATCCCAGCACTTTGGGAGGCCGAGACGGGCAGATCACGAGGTCAGGAGATCAAGACCATCCTGGCTAACACGGTGAAACCCTGTCTCTACTAAAAACTACAAAAAACTAGCCAGGCGAGGTGGCAGGCGCCTGTAGTCCCAGCTACTTGGGAGGCTGAGGCAGGAGAATGGCGTGAGCCCGGGAGGCGGAGCTTGTAGTGAGCTGAGATCCTGCCACTGCACTCCAGCCTGGGTGACAGAGCGAGACTCCGTCTCAAAAAAAAAAAAAAAAAAGAAAACCCCATCATCTCAGCCCAAAATCTCCTTAAGCTGATAAGCAACTTCAGCAAAGTCTCAGGACACAAAATTAATGTGCAAAAATCACAAGCATTCTTATACACCAGTAACAGACAAACAGAGAGCCAAATCATGAATGAACTTCCATTCACAATTGCTTCAAAGAGAAAAAAATACCTACGAATCCAACTTATAAGGGATGTAAAGGACCTCTTCAAGGAGAACTACAAACCACTGCTCAGTGAAATAAAAGAGGACACAAACAAATGGAAGAAAATACCATGCTCATGGATAGGAAGAATCAATATCGTGAAAATGGCCATACTGCCCAAGGTAATTTATAGATTCAATGCCATCCCCATCAAGCTACCAGTGACTTTCTTCACAGAATTGGAAAAAACTGCTTTAAAGTTCATATGGAACCAAAAAAGAGCCCACATTGCCAAGACAATCCTAAGTCAAAAGAACAAAGCTGGAGGCATCATGCTACCTGACTTTAAATTATACTACAAGGCTAGAGTAACCAAAACAACATGGTACTGGTACCAAAATAGACATATAGGCCAATGGAACAGAACAGAGTCCTCAGAAATAATACCACACATCTACAGCTATCTGATCTTTGACAAACCTGAGAAAAACAAGAAATGGAGAAAGGATTCCCTATTTAATATATGGTGCTGGGAAAATTGTCTAGCCATAAGTAGAAAGCTGAAACTGGATCCTTTCCTTACTCCTTATATGAAAATTAATTCAAGATGGATTAAAGACTTAAATGTTACACCTAATACCATAAAAACTCTAGAAGAAAACCTAAGTAATACTGTTCAGGACATAGGCATGAGCAAGGACTTCATGTCTAAAACACCAAAAGCAACGGCAACAAAAGCCAAAATTGACAAATGGGATCTAATTAAACTAAAGAGCTTCTGCACAGCAAAAGAAACTACCATCAGAGTGAACAGGCAACCTACAGAATGGGAGAAAATTTTTGCAATCAACTCATCTGACAAAGGGCTAATATCCAGAACCTACAAAGAACTCAAACAAATTTACAAGAAAAAAACAAACAACCCCATCAAAAAGTGGGCAAAGGATATGAACAGACATTTCTCAAAAAAAGACATGCATACAGCCAACAGACACCTGAAAAAATGTTTATCATCACTCGCCATCAGAGAAATATACTATACTACAAGGCTACAGTAACCAAAACAGCATCAGAGAAATGCAAATCGAAACCACAATGAGATACCATCTCACACCAGTTAGAATGGCAATCATTAAAAAGTCAGGAAACAACAGGTGCTGGAGAGGATGTGGAGAAATAGGAACACTTTTACCCTGTTGGTAGGATTGTAAACTAGTTCAACCATTATGAAAAACAGTATGGCGATTCCTCCAGGATCTAGAACTAGAAGTACCATATGACCCAGCCATCCCATTACTGGGTATATACCCAAAGGATTAAAAATTTTTTTTAATTAGCCAGGTGTGGTGGCATGCACCTGTAATCTTAGCTACTCACAAGGTGGAAGTGGGAGGATTCTTTGAGCCCAGGTGGTAAAGGCGACACTGAGCTATGATTGTGCTATTGCACTCCACCTCTGGGTAACAGAGACCCCATGTTAGTTAGTTAATTAGACAGATAGATAAAGATAGATAAATAGATAGATAGATAGATAGATAGACAGACAGACAGACTACACAGTGAGAGGAGGAAAAATGGAATAAAAAGGAATAAACAAAGCTTATGGGATCTTTGGGACAACATCAAAAAAGCAAATATTTGAATTATTGGAGTTACAGAGGGAACTGAGAAAGACAAAGGGGTAGAAAGTTTTTATAAAGAAACAACAGAAAAATTTCGAAACCTGAGGAAAGATATAAATATGCAGGTATAAAGAGGTCAAAGATCGCTAATCAGATTCAACCCAAATAATAACACCCTAAGACATATTATAATGAAACTCTCAAAGATCAAAGACAAAGACAGGATCCTGAAAGCAGTGAGAGAAAGAACCAAATAATATATAAGGAAGATCCAATATGCCTGGTAGCAGACTCCTCGGCAGAAATCTTACAGACCAGGAGGGAGTAAGATGACATACTCAATGTTGAACAAAAAAACCCTGCCAATCATGAATACTGTGCCAAGCAGAGTTATCCTTCAGAAATGAAGAAGAGACACTTTCTCAAACAAAAGCTGAGGAAATTTATCGCTACTAGACCTGTCCTACAAGAAATGCTAAAGGGAATACTTCAAACTTAAGAAAAACAGCCACTAATGTGACTGTTATACCAACACTGAAATCATGGTGTGTAAACCACTTATATCTTTAGTAAGAAGACTAAAAGGCAAAATCATTACAAATAATTACAACAATTTATTCAGAGATAGACAATATACAAATTTAATTGGAACACCAAAAATTCAAAATGTGAAGGAGGAGATTAAATTACACAGGTTTTTAATTTTTTTGTTGTTTTTGCTACTATCACAGTTAAGTTGATACCAGTTTTTGATAACTTGTTATAATAGGATGTTTTGTATAAGTCTCACCACAAAGCAAAAACCTGTAAGAGATACACTAAAAATAGCAACCAATTAATCATACTACCAGAAAAAAATCATTTAACCACAGTGAAAGACAGTAAATGGGAAGGAAAGGGAGGAGTTACAAAACAACTAAAAAACAAGTAACAGAAAGGCACAGATCCTTACCTATCAATAATAACATTGAATGTAACTGGACTAAATTTTCCATTTAAAACACATAGAGTGGGTGAACGGATTAAAAAAGAAATCCAACTATATGCTTCCTAAAAGAAATTCACTTCATAAGACACACATAGACTGAAAGTAAAAGGATGTAAAAAGATATTCCATTTAAATGGAAATCAAAAAAGAGCAGAAATAGTTATACTTAGACAAAACAGACCACAGATCAAAGACAGTAAAAAGAGACAAAGGAGGCCAGTATAAAATAATAAATGTGTCACGTTAGCAAGAGGATATAAAAGTTATAAATATCTATGCATCCAGGCATATAAAGCTCCCGAGTATATAAAGCAAACATTAATAGATCTAAAGGGACAAATAGGTGGTTGCAATAAAACAATAGACAGGGACTTCAATACCCCACTCTCAGTAATGGACAGATTGTCCAGATTGAAAAAATCAACAAAGAAACATCAGAGTTCCACTACAAGCTAGGCCAAAGAGGCATTTTGTAACTGACATTTACAGACCATTTCATCCACTGTTGCTGAAGACATATTCTTTCTTTTCTCTCTTTTCTTTTCTTTCTTTCTTTCTTTTTTTTTTTTTTTGTGACAGGGTCTCACTCTGTTGCCCAGGCTGGAGTGCAGTGGCACAATCATAGCTCACCGCAGCCTCGACCTCCTGTAGTCCCAAGTAGCTGGGACTACAAGTGCACATCATCACACCTAGCTAATTTTTTTCACTTTTTGTAGAGACAGGGTCCCACTATGTTGCCCAGGCTCACATTCTTATCTGTACATGGAATATTACCCAGAATACGTAAATAGGTTAGGCCACAAAATAAGTCTCATCAAATTTTAAAAGGTAGAAATCCTATCAAGTATATTATCTAACCACTATGGAATAAAAATAGAAATCAATAATAAGAAGAACTTCAGAAATTATACAAATACATAAAATGTAAACAACATGCTCCTGAATGAACAAAGGGTGAGTGAAGAAATTTTTTAAAAAATGTTAATGTCTTGAAACAAATAAAAATGGATATACAACATACCAAAACCTACGGGCTACTGTGAATGCAGTACAAAGAGGAAAGTTTATAGCAATAACTGCTTACATCAAAAAAAATACAAAAATTTCAAACAAACAATGCACCTAAAGGTGCATACTAAAATTAAGAGCATTATTGAAAATATTATTGGACATATTACTGAAAATGATGCTTTTAGAATTGCATTGAGAATATATTCGATAGGATTTCTACCTTTAAAATTTTGATGAGACTTATTTTGTGGCCTAACATATTATATATTCTGGATAATACATAATACATTTATGTAGTCTGGATAATTCCATGTGCTGATAAGAATGTGAGCCTGAGCAACATAGTGGCAACATAGCCTGTCTCTACAAAAGGTAAGTTCAAGTTGGTCTTGAACTGCCTTTTCCACACTGGAATAGCAACAGCCAAACCCAATATTATTAGAAGGAAAGCAATAATAAAGATCAGAGCAAAAATAAATGAAATTGAGACTACAAAACAATACAGAGGATAAATGAAACAAAGAGTCGATTTCTTGAAAAGATAAACAAAATTAACACCTTTAGATGACTAAGAAGAGAGAGAATCCAAATAAATAAAATGAGATGAAAAAGGAAACATTACAACTCATACCACAGAAATACAAAGGATCACTACAGACTATTATGAACAACTACACACCAACAAACTGGAAAACCTAGAAGAAATGAATAAATTCCTGGACCCACACAACCTACTGAGACTGAACCATGAAAAAACAGAAAACTTGAATAGAATAATAATAAGCAATGAGATAAAAGCAGTAATAAAAAGTCACCCATCAAAGAAAAGTCCAGGACCTGATAGATTCACTGCTGAATTCTACTAAACATTTAAAGAAAAACTAACCAATTCTACTCAAACTATTTCAAAAAACTGAAGAAGAGGGAACATTTTTTTTTTGAGACAGGTTTTCACTCTGTCGCCCAGGCTGGGGTACAGTTGCACACTCATGGCTCAATGCAGACTCTACTTCCCAGGCTCAAGCAATCCTTCCACCTCAGCCTCTTGAGTAGCTGGGACTACAGGCACATGCCATCACACTTGGCTAATTTTTGTATTTTCTATAGAGATGGGGTCTCACCAGGTTGTCTAGGCTGGTCTTGAACTGAGCTCAGGCAATCTGCCCACCTTGACCTCCCAAAGTGCTGGGATTACAGGCATGCACCACCGTGCCTGGCCCACTTCTAAACTCATTCTACAAGGCCAGCATTACGCTGATATCAAAACCAGACAAGGACGTAACAGAAACAGAAAACAACAGGCCAATATCGCTGATGAACACAGATGCAGAATCCACAACAAAATACCATCAAACTGAATTCAAAAACCATAACCAAGTGGAATTCATCCCAGGGATGCCAAGACGGTTCAACATACACAAATCATTAAACATGATATATTACATCAACAGAATCAAGGACAAAAACCATATAATAATTTCATATTAAAATTAAAAGCGTTATTGAAAAGCATCAGATAAAATTCAACATATTTTCATGATAAAAGCTCTCAACAAATTGGGTATAGAAGGAAAGTAACAGGCTGGGCGCAGTGGCTCACGCCTGTAATCCCAGCATTTTGGGAGGCCAGGGCGTGTGAAATCATGAGGTCAGGAGTTCAAGACCAGCCTGGCCAGCCGTCTCTACTACAAATACAAAAATTAGCCGAGCGTGGTGGTGGGCACCTGTAATCCCAGCTACTGGGGAGGCTGAGGCAAAGAACTGCTTGAACCCAGGAGGCAGAGGTTGCAGTGAGCTGAGATCAAGCCACTGCACTCCAGCCTGGGTGACAGAGCAAGACTCTGTCTCAAAAAAAAAAGAAAAGAAAGAAGGAAAATAACACAGTAAAGATCATTTACAACAAACCCATAGTTAATATCATAGGAATAGGGAAAAACTGAAAGTCTTTCCACTAAGATATAGAACAAGACAAGTATGCCCACTTTCACCACTATTATTCAGTATAATACTGGGAGTCCTGACTAGAGCAACTAGACAAGAGAAAGAAAGGGCATCCAAATTGGAAAGAGAGAGTTAAATTATCCTTGTTTGCAGAGGATATAATCTTATATTTGGAAAAACCTGAAAACTCCACTAAAAAACTATTAGAACTGATAAACAGGGCTGGCATGGTGTCTCATGCCTGTAATCCCAACACTTTGGGAAGCGAGGGGGGCAAATCGCTTGAACCCAGGAGTTTGAGACCTACCTAGGCAACATGGCAAAACCCCATTTCTACAAAAAATTTAAAAATTAGCCAAGCATGGTGGTGCACGCCTGTAGTCCTAGCTACTTCGGAGACTGAGGTGGAGGGATCACTTGAGCTTGGGATGTTGAGGTGGCAGTGAGCTATGATCACGACACTGCACTCAAGCCCGGATGACAGAGTGAGATCTTGTCTCAAAACAGAAACAAAAACAAAAAAAAAAAAACTGATAAATTCAGTCAAGTTGAAAGACACAAAATTAACATACAAAAATCAGTAGCATTTCTGTACACTAAAAGCAATCAATCTGAAAAAGAAATCAAGAAGGTAATCCTATTTAAAGCAGCTACAAAAAATTAAAGTATCTAGGAAGAAATTTAATCAAAGAAATGAAAGATCCACAGAGTGTGGTAGCTCACGTCTGTAATCCCAAAGCTTTGGGGAGACAAAGGCAAGAGGATTGTTTGAGCCCAGGAACTCAAGGCTGCAGTGAGGTATGATCACATGCCATACTGCACTCCAGCCTGGGCAACACAGAGGACTCTGTCTCCAAAAAAACAAAAAACAAAACAACAATAACAAAAAACACCCACTATGTGAAGGGGTGTTTTCAGTTACAGTTTAAATTTTTTAAAAAATAATTTAAAATATGTAATTTTAAAATAATTTACCTGTTTGTTACATTCTTTAAGTTCCAATTCTGATTTCTCCAGGGTACCTTCTAATTTAATTATTTTTTGTTCCATTTCTCCTCTGTGCTCGCGAATAGTCATATCCAAATGTGTAACCTAAAAAATAACCTTAAATTGTTGTTCAATTTTATTCTGATATAAAAACGTATATGCTTAGAATAGGCTTTTAATTGTTTATTGCAAGTATAACAAGTATAAACTCATTTCAAATTATTTTTAAATGGGAAAAATAATCATTGTTTACTAATACTGGTTCATGAACCTCATATACATTTTTTTTAACAATACACACTGACATTCAATCCCATATACATTATAGAAACAATAAAATATAGTTGTGTTCATAAATGACAAATAATTCAGACTTCATTTTATGCTGGATAAAAAGTGCTAAATAATGCCTTCCAAATATTTTTGTTCCTCCAACACTTAGCTTCTTCTGATATAGGGTAATATAAGAGATCAAAAGGTTCAGATACTAAGCTAATCTTCAGTTTCAAAATCTACTTGCTAGAAAAATATCAAGATAGAGATGACATATCTCTATGCTATATGCTATAAAAATGTCCATTTTACCAAAAATTGATGACCTCTCAAATCCTGTGGACTGTGTCATAACAGAAAACTTCATTAAAATATAATCAAGAAAAATCAACCTGAGCTGCTCTTTGCTTTAGTTCCCAATTTCTCTCCTTAAGTGCCTGATCCATTTCAAGGAGCTCCTGCTTTTTGTCTTCAATCTCCATCTTGCATTCTCTACAATGTATCAAAGGAAAAAGATCAAAACAGACAGTAGGAATATTATAATTTTAAAAAGTTAGGTCAACCAGGTTACCTCTTCTATAAATTAATAGCAAAATAATATATGCAATCAAGTCAGATTGAAAGGGTCAAATTAAAGGAATAATAGATAAAGAAAAAGATTGACATCAATACAATTAATTTAATAAAGGGTATTCTAAAAGGGTAAAAGTTAACTCACACTGTGGTATTACAGATAATTTAAGCTAATTGTTAAAGCACTCCCAGGACTCCAAGATTGAACGATAAGAATTTTTAAAAATACATATCCACATTTTTTCATACACAGATAAGCGAGTGTTTCAAAGTCTTTTACATATAACAGCTGTGACTTTATTACAATTGAATGAGGCATTTAACCACAGTATTTCTCATAAGGATGTTACTCAAAATGATGCCTTACATATAAAAAAGCACTTAAATCTAATATAAAAATATTACAAATTCTAAGCCCTCTTAAACCCTAATTTATGTATGACCTTATAAAATGCTTAATACTGACACAATTTTAAGGCTTTTACCAAAGTGAAGCCTGTGATCAGAGAATAATTTGAAACTCTAAGTTCTGATATGACAAAGGCTGAAAATGTTCATCTTGAAAATCTTCATATGATTTTCCAGTCTGAAATATGAAACAGTACTGATAAGGGTACTAATTTTTAAAAGAAAATTTTGAACTTCTTTAATGAGTTGTTTTTAATATTCTTCTAAAAATCTCAAGAGGTATAATACAAGGCTAAAACTAATATTCTAAAAATAGTATGAAAGAAAACTCTAATTTCTATCTGTGCAAATAGCGGAGCTTCCACGATTCATCTGTTAGCTAGAACTTAAGATTTCACTGTTTACATCTTTCATGGTTTCATTTACTTACTGATTTTGCAAATATTTACTGGATGTTTCCTATATGCCAGGGTTCTAAGTGCTGTGGATTTAATAGTAAAACAGATAAATGTCTCTGATCTGAGTTTACATTCTAATAGGTCCAGGAGAAAAGACAGACTATAAATACCTAAGTAAGAAAAATATAATATTAAGTGCTATATTAGAGCATTAATTGTGTGATGAGGTAGTGACTGGGTGGCTACTTTAGAGTGAGTAGTCAGAGAAGGCTTCTCTCTGAAGTAATGTGAAAGACAAGAAGAAGCTGACCATATAACTGTTATCCCAGTAAAAAGAAACAGCTATGGCCAAGGTTCCATGGTAGAAGCAAACTTGGTAAGTGTAAAGTATGAGAAAAATGTCAGGAGCAAGGAGAGTTGTATGAAATGAGGCCAGAGAAGTAGACAGGAACCAGACCACAGAGGGCTTTGTATTCCAAGATAAGGAACTTGGATTTTTTTAACTATGGTAAAATTCATGTAACATAAAAGTTACCATTTTAACCATTTTAAAGTGCACAGTTCAGAAGCATTAAGTATATTCATAATGTTGTGTAACCATCAGCACTATATGTCCAGTATTTTTCCATTGGTCCCCCACAAAGAACTTCATACTCATTAGCATTTATTTTCCATTCTCCCTTCCCCTAGTCCCTAGCAACCACTAATCTTTCTTTCTCTATGAATTTGCCAATTCTCAATATTTCATATAAATGGAATTATGCATCATGTGTCTGGCTCCTTTCACTTAGCATAATGTTTTCAAAGTTCATGCACTTTGTACCATGTATCAGTATTTTATTCCTTTTTATGACTGAATAATATTCTTTGTATGGATACACTATATGATATGGTTTGGCTGTGTTCCCACCCAAATCTCATCTCGAATTCCACATGTTTAGGAGAGACCCAGTGGGAGGTAACTGAATCAGGGGGCAGGTCTTTCTCGTGTTATTCTCGTGACAGTGAATAAGTCTCATAAGATCTGATGGTTTTAAAAATGGGAGGTTCCTTGCACAAGTTCTCTTGTCTGCTACCATGTGAGATGTGCCTTTCACCTTCCACCATGATTGTGAGGCCTCCCCAGCCACGTAGAACTGAGTCCATTAAACCTCTTTCTTTTGTTAATCGCCCAGTCTCAGGTATGTCTTTTTCAGCAGCATGAAAACTCACTAATACAGTAAATTGGTACCAGTAAAGTGGGGCACTACTATAGATATGGAAGTTACTTTGGAACTGGGTAACAGGTAAGGGTTGGAACAATTTGGTGGGCTCAGAATAATACAGGAAAATGTGGGAAAGTTTGGAACTTCCTAAAAACTTGTTCAATGGCTTTGACCAAAATGCTGATAGCAATATGGACAATGAAGTCCAGAATGAGGTGGTCTTGGAGAGAAATAAGGAACTTGTTGAGAACTGGAGCAAAGGTGATTCTTAAGTTTTAGCAAAGAGATTGGTGGCATTTTGCCCCTGCCCTAGAGATTTGTGGAATTTTGAACTTCAAAGAGATGATTTAGGGTATCTGGTGGAAGAAATTTCTAAGCAACAAAGCACCCAAGAGATCACCTGAGTGTGATAGAAAAGAAAATCCCATTTTCTGAGGAGAAATCAAGTTGGCTGCAGAAATTTGCATAAGTAACAAGGAGACAAATGTTAATCCCCAAGACAATGGGGAAAATGTCTCCAGGGCATGTTAGAGATCTTTGCAGCAGCCTCTCCCATCACAGGCCTGGAGGCCTAGGAGGAAACAATGGTTTCATGGGTGGGATCCAGGGTCACCGTGCTGTGTGCAGCCTAGGGACTTGGTGCCCTGCATCTCAGCCGCCCTAGCTGTGGCTGAAAAAGGCCAACACAGAGCACGGGCCATGGCTTCAGAGGGTGTGAGCCCCATGCCTTGGCAGCTTCTACCCAATGTTGAACCTGTGAGAACACAGAAGTCATGAATTGAGGTTTGGGAACCTCCCCCTAGATTTCAGAGGATGTATGGAAAGGCCTGGTTTTCCAGGCAGAAGTTTGCTGCTGAGGCAGGGCCCTCATGGAGAGCCTCTGCTAGGGAAGTGCAGAAGGGAAATGTAGGGTGGGCACCCCCATACAGAGTCCCCACTGGGGCGCTGCCTGGTGGAGCTGTGAGAAGAGGGAGGGCCACCATCCTCCAGAACCCCAGAATAACAGATGCACTGACAGCTTGCACTGTGCGCCTGGAAAGGCCACAGACACTCAATGCCAGTCCATGAAAGCAGCCAGGAGAAAGGCTATAGCCTACAAAGCCACAGGGGTGGAGCTGCCCAAGACCATGGGCACCTACCTCTTACATCAGTGTGACCTGGATGTGAGACATGGAGTTTTGACATGGAGTTTTGATCTTTTGAGAGATCATTTTGGAGCTTTAAGATGTGACTGCCCTGCTGAATTTCAGACTAGCATGGGGCCTGTGGTCCCTTTGTTTTGGCCAATTTCTACCATTTGGAATGGGTGTATTTACCCAACGTCTGTGCCCCAACTGTATCTAGGAAGAAAGTAACTTGCTTTTGATTTTACAGGCTCATAGGCAGAAGGGATTTGCCTTGTCTCAGATGAGACTTTGGACTTTTGAGTTAATGCTCAAATGAATTAAGACTTTGAGAGACTGTTGGGAAGGCATGATTTGTTTTGAAATGTGAGGACATGAGATTTGGGAGGAGCTGAGGTGGAATGATATAGTTTGGCTGTGTCCCCACCTAAATCTCATCTTGAATTCCCACGTATTGTGGGAGAGACCCAGTGGGAGGTAACTGAATCGTGGGGGCAGGTCTTTCCCATGCTGTTCTCATGAGAGTGAATATGTCTCACAAGATCTGATGGTTTTATAAAGGGGGGTTTCCCTGCACAAGCTCTCTTCTCTTGTCTGCCACCATATGAGATGTGTCTTTCACCTTCCACCATGATTGTGAGGCCTCCCCAGCCATGTGTAACTGTAAGTCCACTAAACTTTTCTTTTGTAAATTGCCTAGTCTTGGGTATGTCCTTATCAGCAGCATGAAAACGGACTAAGACACTATATTTTGTTTATCCATTTATCTGATGATGAACATTTGGACTGCTTTCACTTTTTGGCTTACTTTGTAAACAATTTTTGCTTAGATACCTGTTTTCAACCCTTTTGAGTACAAAACTAGGAATGGAATTACTGGGTCATGTGGTAATTCTACATTCAACTTACTGAGGAAGGCTAAAGTGTTTTCTACAGCGGCTGCATCATTTTAGATTCCCACCAGCAATGAATGAGGGTTCCATTTTTTTTCCGCACTTGCTAACACTTGTTCTTTTCTACTTTTTGCTTTTTAAAAATGACCATCCTTAGTGGGTATGAAGTGATATATATCAATGTAGTTTTTATTTTCATCTGTGAAGGAGTTTGGATTTTATTCTGAAGGTTTTAGAAAGCCATTAGAAAGTTTAAGTAGTTAAGCAATATGATCTAATTTACTTTTTTTTTTTTTTGAGATGGAGTCTCGCTCTGTCACCCAGGCTGGAGTGGATCTTGGCTCAATCTTGGCTCACTGCAACCTCCACCTCCAGGTTCAAGCAGTTCTCCTGCCTCAGCCTCCTGAGTAGCTAAGACTACATGCGCCTGCCACCACAACTGGCTAATTTTTGTATTTTTAGTACAGACGGGGTTTCACCATATTGGCCAGGCTGGTTTCGAACTCCTGACCTTGTGATCTGCCTGCCTCGGCCTCCCAAAGTGCTGAGATTACAGGCGTGAGCCACCGTGCCTGGCCTAATTTATGTTTTAAATAATAAACTTAAATCTGTTTTTGGAAAATGCATTGTTGGGAGAGGGTCAAGACTGTAAGCAGACAGCCCAGTTAGGAAGCCACAGCAACAGACCAGGTAAGAGATGATGCTTTGTGCTAAGGATAACAGAAAAGAGGCCAGGAAATCAATGGATTTAATAATATGTTTTGGAGCTGGGTGCAGTGGCTCATGCCTGTAATCCCAGCACTTTGGGAGGCCCAGGTGGATGGATCACCTGAGGTCAGGAGTTCAAGACCAGTCTGGCTAACACAGCAAAACCCTGCCTCTATTAACAATTCAAAAATTAGCCGAGCGTGGTGGCAGGCTCCTGTAATCCCAGTTACTGGCTGAGGCAGGAGAATTTCTTGAATGGGAGGCGGAGGCTGCAGTGAGCTGAGATCATGCCACTGCACTCCAACCTGGGCGAGACTCTGTCTGAAAAAAAAAAAAGAGTATGTTTTAGAAATAAAGTTGACATGGCTTGCTAATACACTGGATGAAAAAAGGGATGGAAACAGAGAACAAGAAAAATCTTACATATCTGTAGTTTGAGCAACTGCATGATACTGAGTTAGGGGAAGGGTAGGGTTATGAGGAAATATATGAGTCCTATTTTGGCCAAGTCTGAGATGTCTCTTAAAAATATCCAAATGGAGGCCGGGCGCGGTGGCTCAAACCTGTAATCCCAGCACTTTGGGAGGCCGAGACGGGTGGATCACGAGGTCAGGAGATCGAGACCATCCTGGCTAACACCGTGAAACCCCGTCTCTACTAAAAAAATACAAAAATCTAGCCAGGCGAGGTGGCCGGCGCCTGTAGTCCCAGCTACTTGGGAGGCTGAGGCAGGAGAATGGCGTAAACCCGGGAGGCGGAGCTTGCAGTGAGCTGAGATCTGGCCACTGCACCCCAGCCTGGGCGATAGAGAGAGACTCCATCTCAAAAAAAAAAAAAAAAAAAAAAAAAAAAATCCAAATGGAGATAACAACTCAGTAGTTGGATAGTGACTCTGGAGTTACAGGAAAAGGTCAATACTGGAGAAATGGGTTTGGAAGTGTCTGACACATAGTATTTAAAGCTACATGAAATTTACCAAGGATGAGTTTGTGGATACAGAAGAGAAGGAGGCCCTACACTGAATTCTGTGGTACAATATCTAAGTTTCTGGGTTATCTTGTTGCTCTTTATCCTGTTCTTTTATTTCACATTTTACATCCTAATTTGTAATTCTATTTTCCTTTTCTGAATCTATTTCCCATACTTTGGCTCTAATCTGGCTGTCCACCTCCACTCACTATACATGTGTGTTGGCATAGCAGTTTATGTTATACTGCTAATGTAAGATCCCAGACTTTAGAGTTGGACAGACTTGTGTTTAACTCCCTTCTCTAGACTCTACTACCGGTATGACTTGGGGCATTTTATTTTTCTCAAGGCCTCAGGTTTCTCAACTATTAAAAAGGTGATATATGTTTCTAATAGGTGTGTTGTAAGGAAATGAGTGAGATCATATGTGAAGTCCCTGGTATAGTCCTGTCATAAAATAAGGACTTAATACAAAGAACAATATTATCGTTATTAATATCCTCCTGCTGTTAGCCACTGCTATACGCTTGCCCAATCATTTTTTACCACTAGGGGCAGTATAAAATGGTCTAAAGACTGAGGATGAAAGTTTTGGTGGCCAACAACAGCTGAATTAGTTAGATAAGGCACGGGATAGGCTGGCTGGGATAAGCCAAAGTGAGCCAAAGGCAGTTGAGAAATGTAAACATCTAGAATGCAACAACACATTTTATTGTATTATCCAAGGACTTATAATTGCGATATCATTTCTTATTATTTAACTCACCTAAGTTCAGCTGTGAGATCCTTTATAGTAGTGTATTTTTCCTCTAATGATAACTGAGCCTTCTGTAGTACATCTCTCAATTCCTGGAGTTGTCTTAAAGTACTTTTTAATTCTCCATGAGCATTTTGTAGTTCAGTCTCAAGTGCTTCCCGTTTTTGCAAGGCTTCTGTTAGTTCAGTTTCAGTACTGTGCTGTAACTTTTCTAACTCCTTTACTATTAAGAGGAGAGAATAATGTTATAACTATATATAAACCATTTCTTATTATAAACTTTGTATATAATTAAGAATATTCCATTTTATTCATCTGTGAGAGGCAAAATACCACTTATCGTCCCTTCCAGCCCCACCATCTCAAATTCTCACACTATTTCACTTCGTTAAATACAAATACATAGGCAGCTAAACTAATCTAACCACTTCCTTACCAGCATTTGTTTTCTTTTCTAGCTCTGTCTTTGTCTGATCTAAGATCATATCTAATTGAGAGAGATGCATCGCTTTATTTTCTCCATCTCGTTTGAGGTGCATTATTTCCTTTTCCATTTTAGATAGCTCTTCTTTGTACTGATCCATCTCAAGCTTTACTTGCCTAATTAAAAACAAATAATAAAACAGGTAATTTAGAAACTTAACCAACTAACTTTGTCTCTGACTAAAAAAAGCCTACAAGTTATATAAGGACAAATATCAACAAAATATCTAGTCAGAATTTTAAATCACCTATTTTTAAAAATTCTCCAACTAAAAACTATCCGTTTACATATTACATACCACTAAATGCAACTTTACTACTACCTGGTAATATTTAACAAGCCTAGCTTTCTTTTCACTCTAACTACATTTAACTTTAGCTTTGCATGTATTGAAAATATCCAAGGACCTCATTCATCTATAATTTTTGTTTTTAGCAACAAAGAAAATAAATAAGTCAAACAATCAAATTATTCATCATAAAAACCATACTACTCACTGGAGAGCCAAGTCAGTTGTTTTTACTCAGTTTTATTATTAGTTCTATCCTTTTTTTTAGCTTTAAAAGGGACTAGAGATTCCTAGACTAGTGCAACTTCCCTGCTTTACAGAGGAGGAAACTGAAGACTAGGTGAGTTGTCTGAGATAATACAACAAGCTGTTAATAGTGATAGGGCCAGGTTTACTAACTTTGTCAGTCCTGAGCTTATTCTAATATGGCAGCTCCTCTACAGACAAATCAATATACTAAGAGCCAGTTTTAAGTCCCTTTGTTGGGAATTCTAAAGTGATATTCACTAATTAAACAACTGTTAATGTTACCCTCAATGGTAGGAACAGTTCATGTTCCTTTGTGTCCACACTGTTTCCGTTGTTTAATCTTTGAAATTTCTAAATAGAGTTTGCAAGTAGGAGCATTTCGCTTCTAAATAAAACTTCAACAAATTTGGATGTGTTCAAGAGTTTTTTAATCGGAAGTCCTTAAGTTTTTTAAACTTAAAGAAAACTATAAAACCCCTGAAACAGTATGCAAAATTATACATGTATACTGTACATGTGTATATCTATGTATAGAAGACAAGCTAAAGTTTTTTACCAGATCCTCAAATATGTCCACAGACCAACTAACTTAAGAACTACTAGATTAGATGAGTGCTAATGACTCTTTTACATTTCTAAAATCCCAAGTAAACAATTTTTAGCTTGACTAATTAGCTCTAATATTAAAGTAGATATAAAACAGATAATTAGAAAAGCACAAAGGAACCCTGTCAATGGAGGAGAGGGAACCTGGGGACTTGTGGTTTTAGTTCCGGTGCATAAGTTCACTCTTGACTCCTGCTGGTAGAAGGGTGAGCTGATTATATTATAAATTATGTCAATTCTCCAAACAAAGTAGAAGAGATCTGAAGAGGCTGGGTACTGCTTTCAGCTCATGGGTTCCTTTCTTGACCAATTAAATAGTGATGCCTGGGACCAGCCTAGCAAAATTAAATCAGAATCTTTAGGTTTTATTTAATCTAAAGGTGGGACCCAGGCATCAGTGTTTCGTTTTTTTTTTGCAAGCTCTTGAGGTGATTTTAATAATCACTCAAGGCTGAGAACCACTTTTATATTGTCACTTTTCCTCTATATAATTGGATCGCCTGAAAGTTTCCTCTATGTGAGTACATTTACATTTTTGCCTACAACTTTTAATGTCATTCACAATTAACAGTTGCTGAGTGCCTATGAGGTATAAGGAATTGTGCCAATTGTTGTGTAAGACCCTAAAATAAACCAGATATGATCCTTGTCTTAAGAAACTTATAATATAGTAGGAAGGTTAAAAATATTAAACTATAATACAGAAAAAAGCATAATGAAAGATATGAAGGAAATACAAACAAAATGCAACAGGAACACAGACTATGGAGACATTAATTCCTCAAGCAAATGCTCCACTGAACATTATCTGATTTCGAAACTCAGATACCACTGATACTGAAGTAGGAAGGTAAATAAAACATATTCACATTTTACCTGGCAGTGCCAGTAAGCTCAATCACTTTTTGCCTTTTCAAATCTGCTTCATGTGCAGCTGATTCACATTTCTCCTCCATTTTTCTCAACTTTTCAGCTGAACTTTCCCTTTGTTTTTGAAGTTCTTGTTCCAGTTTTGACACCTTGTAAAGCAGTTTTCAATAAACATTTTAAATTCAGAAGAAAAATACTTTTATAAATATGTAACCTAGCTTATCAGTTTCAAGATGTATCATAAAAATCAACATATAGACCAAGAAGTAATGTTTGGAACATATAAAAAGCAAGGCTTACTTTCTAATAATAAAGATACTTCACATATGCATATATTACTATTTAGGGAAGTGGCCACATCATAACACTAAAGTGTTATAATAACTGAACAAAATGATAGCAAATGTTCTCCTTTTCATTGTCCCCATTTGAAATGTCCTTTCTTCTCTTACCAAACTGCTCCTTTCTTTTCTTCACGAATTGGCTCATTCAATAGATTCCTAGATTGCCACATGACCTCAAATGCTAACTTGCATTTGCTCCCATTTTAACTTGAATTTGTTCCTATTCATTTTTCCTCTATTCTACTACAATAAAGGAGATATTCTTCCTCCTATATAAGTCAAAATGCTTCATAGGTGTTCTGGATTCAATTCCTATTAATTTTTTCAGGAACTTCATATTACTATCTCCTCTTTCCAATATCTTCAATCTCTCTACGGTTTTTTTAATAGTAGCATTTAAACATGTTAAAGACTTTCCCACTGTAAAAAGCTTTTCTTCAGACCCTGATCTCCCTCTATCTACCACCCTTTATTTCCTCCCATGTATAGCCCAACTTCTTAAAGTTTTCTGTGTGTTGTATCACTGGCTCACTTCTCATTCATTCTTCAACCCATAGCCAGAGGCCATTCCACAGAAATAGGGATTACAACACCAGTGACTTCCAAGTTGCTAATTTCAATGGACATTTCCCAACCCTCATTTTACTTGACATTGATTCCAGCAGCCCATGACAGCAACATTCATTCCTTCCTTAATGAAATACTTACTTTGGCTTCCATGTATCACATCCCTCAGGGATCTGTCCAAGTCAATCTTCTTGCTTCTCATTCTATATTCTCTCCCTAGGTAATTTCAGTCACTCCATGTCTTCATGAATATTTATATGACTGTGGTCTCAAAGTTAACCTCTCAATTCTGACCTGAATATCCCCCCTGTTCTTCTAAAATCTCTCACTGAAGAACTAAATATAGATTATAAACCATTAATATCTTGCCAGGTGTGGTGGTTCATGCCTCCAATCCCAGCACTTTGGGAGGCCAAGGAGGGTGGATTACTTAAGCCCAAGAGTTCGAGACCAGCCTGGGCAACATGGTGATACTCTGTCTCTACCAAAAAAAAAAAAAAAAGAAAAACCACACACACACACACACACACACACACAATTAGCTGGGCATGGTGGTAGGACTCGGAAGGCAGAAGTGAGAAAATCACCTGAGCCCAGGGAAATTGAGGCTGCACTGAGCCGTGATCATGTCACTGCACTCCAGCCTGGATGACAAAGTAAGACCCTGTCTCAAACAAAACAAAACAAGAAAACTCCATTAATATCCACCCCTCCACCTCAAGTTCCAAGAAGAAAATTAAAACAGTACCCAGGTAAAAAGGGAAAGGAACCAAGGAAAATCCACCTACTCAATTCTTAATAAAGAAATCTAAAGATGCAAAATGGAACCTATGCATAGTGTAATATGGATGAAAGGCAGAAAAGGAACACCTACTCAAAAATTTACTCCAAATACTGAAGAAATTTTTAGACATAAACTTCTGTAGACCTCAATGAAGCTAATGAGAACACAAAATCTTTTAAAACAAGATCACAAAGAAAGAAAATCACCGAATAAAAAATACAAATGAGGCTGGGCACAGTGGCTCACGCCTGTAATCCCAGCACTTTAGGAGGCTGAGGCAGGTGCATCACGAGATCAAGAGATCAAGACCATCCTGGCCAACATGGTGAAACCCCGCCTCTACTAAAAAAACAAAAATTAGCTGGGCGTGGTGGTGCGAGCCTATAGTCCCAGATACTCGGGAGGCTGAGGCAAGAGAATTGCTTGCACCTGGGAGGCGGAGGCTGCAGTGAGCCAAGATCATGCCACTGCACTCCAGCCTGGCGACAGAGCGAGACCCTGTCTCAAAAAAAGAAAAAAAGAAAAGAAAAGAAACAAATGAACTAGTAACAAAAAAACAAAAACAAAAAACAGAAGAAAATCATACATACTTATAGAAGTGAGTTATGAACAAGAATCATAATCAATCCTGCAAGAACCAGAGTCAATGACAAAGGATGTAGGTAGTGGGAATCAAACATAGATGAGAAGAAGAAATGCTTCAGGATGCAGCTGTATAGTAGGCATAGCAAGCAGTAGGTCTAAATTTTAACAAAAGGGATGGAGAGTCACAGGAAGATATCTCTTAAAAAAAAATACGGAGGCCGGGAGCAGTGGCTCACGCCTGTAATCCCAGCACTTTGGGAGGCCCAAGTGGGTGGATCACTGAGCTGGGAGTTTGAGACGAGTCTGACCAACATGGAGAAACCCTGTCTTTACTAAAAATACAAAATTAGCTGGGTGTGGTGGCGCATGCCTGTAATCCCAGCTACTCAGGTCACTGAGGAGGGAGAATCCCTTGAACCTGGGAGGTAAGCCAAGATCGCACCATTGCACTCCAGCCTGGGTGACAAGAGTGAAACTCTGTCTCAAAAAAAAAAAAAAAAAAACAGAATACCTGCCTCCTGATGTGTTTAAATGTAGTGAGAGGAAGATTCTTTAGTTCCACTGGACAGGCTGAGGATGACTTCAGAACAAGTAGATAAAAGACCAAAAAAATGACAAAAAAAGAGGAAAATACAGTAAGATTACAGGGGACAGTCATTTTCTAATTTATACATTACTGTAAATTTGGTTTCTTTTGAAAGAAAAAACAAAAATGTAAAATATCTAAAGAATTCAGATAAATTCAATAATGAATTAAAGGAAAAAGATTAGATTCTAGTACAAAATTCTCCAGAATTCTTACATTCAAGTAATAATTTTTAATTTTAGAATTTTCAGGGGTATTTTCCCTTGGGATTTTTCTTTTAGTGCACTGCTTTGCCATTTCTTTAAGGAATATCACACACCATGTCCTGATCCAAAAAGGAAAAATTATAGGCATTCAGATTAGGTACACGAAGACAGATTGAATAAAGAAACATCAATTATAAATTGTATGGAATGGCAAACATATAATCATGGTATAAGAGATGGAGGTCAGATTACATAGGAATAGAAATTTATTTTACAATATCAGTATTGAGTATTTCTTATAATGCAAAATCTTTGAGGTTAAACAGCAATTTTTTTTTTTTGAGGCAGAGTCTCACTGTCGCCCAGGCTGGAGTGCAGTGGCACAATCGCAGCTCACCGCAACCTCCGCCTCTTGGGTTCAAGTGATTCTTGTGTCTCAGCCTCCTGAGTAGCTGGGGTTACAGGCATGTGCTACAACGCCTGGCTAAGTTTTGTAATTTTAGTAGAGACGAGGTTGGGCCATGTTGGCCAGGCTGGTCTCGAACTCCTGACCTCAGGTGATCTGCCTGCCTCAGCCTCCCAAAGTGCTGGAATTATGAGTCTGAACCACAGCATCTGGCCAAACAGCAATTTAAAAAACTAACCAAAAATCTATTCATGATTTTAAAAATTTCTATTTCATACAAATGAAACAATCTTGGGCTAATAATAATATACCTGTTTTTCAAGTTTAGTTTGAGTATCTTCCAGCTCTCCATTTCTAATTGTCTCTTGTTGTAACATTTGCTGTTGTTGCTGAAGAGTATGCTGTAGAATAACGTTTTGCTCAGAAGTCTCTTGAAGACTGTGATTTTTTATTTTTAGCTCTTTCTGTAAACAATATACCTGGCAAATATATATATATCTCAATACAATGCAATGTTTCAAATAAAAGGCAATAAAACATCAAAGCTGTCCTCCTTATTAGATAACCATCCACCTGTCATGTGGGACAATTGTATTCATGTCTATAGTTTGTCACTGGAAGGGCAGTCTTCATTTTTCTGATGGGGAGATGTATTGGAAGGGCCTGCTTATAGGATTGCTCTTGGTTGGTGTCTGGAAATGTGGTTTTAAAAAGGTTCCTAAGTGATGAGGTTGTTTTGCCTGGCTGGAGCACTGAAACATGCCTTCCTTTAGAATTCTGGAATTTTTTATACTTGTAGGCTGGTCATCGTTCCCGTGTGACAACCCCCCAATAAAAACTCTGAACTCTGAGTCATAAATAGGCTTCCCTAGGCAGAAACAGATGTTGCCACATTTCACTGCCATAAAAAGGAGCATATTCTGTTTGACCTCTCCCAGAAGGAGCGAACAGCATAGTCAGCCATGGTTTTAACTGCACTTCACCTGATTCTTTCACCTTTACTAATAATAAACTATAGCCATAAAAGCTCTATATAATGTTTGGTGCTATTTATTGTTACTGTTGCTATTATTGCTGTTGTTTATACAATAATATCCCAGCAAAACACTGCTGAATATTTATGCTACAAAAAAACACATAAAGGAATGACAATAACAACTAAGAAATTTGACTAATTACTCTAAATATTTAGGACTTGAATATGATGGTCTCCAAAACTGCTTTAAGATACTTTTATCCAAGAGCATCTATTAAGAAGAAAAATAAATGCCCTTTGTCCTAGTAATAAAAATTCTAAAAATATGCCAGCAGAAATTATTTTTAAAATACTATCAACAATGAAACATAATTTAAAATATATTTTATAATAGTCTTCATCTTCTACCAAAGTGAATGGAAGAATAAGTGATGATTGTCAATGCAATTAAAAATGACACAACCATTTCAAATAATTAAAAAGACAGCTAACACATAAAAATTTATAAAGTTAAAAAATCACATTTCATTAATATAATTTTGAAAAATATACATGCAAATAGAAAAATGAAAACTGAAGTATTAGAGAATGGGCTGTAGGTAAATGTTCTTTAAGTTTTCTTGTTGTTGCTTGTGTAATAAATGTTTTAAATGAAGGAAAATAAAACCATTCCTTTAAAGCAAAGAATCTTTCCAGTAAATATCATCCCAAAAGGAATTTTAAACTCCTTATAGTAAATTGTGGAAGAGAATCATGACTTGCTTCTTTTTTCTAACTATCCAGCAGGTGAACATTAAGGCCTTCAGGGCCGAATATTCTTTGCTCATTATGAGAAGCTCCTAGATTTCAGATTTCTTCATTATATGATGATGTTGTAAACCGGAAGTAACCCTGGATATCATAGGCAACGAACTGATCTCTAATCCTGTTATTATAATCCCTTTTCATGCAAATATGTTTTGTTTAATTCTGTCTGCATGAAAATAATTTAGTGTAAATATGTGTCAGTATCACCTGTTTTGTCTTCTCTCTTAGCTCCTGACAAAACCTGCAGATCACACTTCTGCATTGGTTTATTTTATATAGAACTGACTTGCCTGCAAGACAGGCTTAAATACTGTTTTTTTCTTTATTGGAACATCCTGTCTCATACTTACCTATTCAGAGAAAAAAATGGACAAAATATTAAAATAAGACAAAACAAGAAAAAAAATAAGATCTAACCAAAACACAAAGCCTTACCACATAACAAAATTTTATTTCAGTAATCCAGTCACTGACATTTCAATTACATATATTGAAATATCTAATATTAGTTATCACAAATATTTACAAAATATAACCTATATCTATCAAACTTATACTGACATTTCATTGTACCGACCTTTAACTTGGCTTTAGTTTTTTTTTTGTTTTTTTTTTTTGAGACGTAGTCTCACTTTGCTGCCCAGGCTGGAGTGCAGTGGTGCGATCTCGGCTTACTGCAAGCTCCGCCTCTCGGGTTCACACCATTCTCCTGCCTCAGCCTCCCGAGTAGCTGGGCCTACAGGAGCCCGCCACCACCCTCGGCTAATTTTTTTTTTTCTATTTTTAGTAGAGACAGGGTTTACTGTGTTAGATCTCCTGACCTCATGCTTTGCCCGCCTTGGCCTCCCAAAGTGCTGGGATTACAGGCGTGAGCCACCGAGCCCGGTCAGTTGGCTTTAGTTTAAAAGTAAATATAGAACGAATTGTTTTTATGTTGTATTTTCTACTAATGTATTATTCCCAGAGTACTTAATATTTTATAATTGAAGTAAATAAGAAAGTAGAATTTAAATGATAAAATCTACCTTACACTTAATTTTATCTAGTATTACTATGTACCCAAAGCAGAAACAGTCTCATAATTGTTGCTTAAAAATAAAATATAATGCAGAAACATATGATGCCAGCTTCTCAAAATCTAAGTCCATCTATTTAAATGAAGATATTTATCAATGAAACGACTGATTTTATTGAATAAAATTTTTATGCAGAAAACATTTAGGCTTATTCGCATCTATTCTGCATTTACTTTCTTTTATTATGTTGACAATGTAATTTTGCATGAACACATAACTTTATTATTTTAAAAGCATTGTTAAAAACATTTTAATATGAAGTTAAATATCTTCCAAAAATTCAGAACCCCAAAGCATTTTCATCATAATCATATTTATTTCAACATCCAGAAAAGAATACGTGGCTGAGGCAAAAGCACAGAGGAATATACACTAGCTTTTTGCAATGGGTAATCAACATGTAGTTTTTACAAGTGGCTAAATTTCTACCAATGTGCCCTAGGGCCACTTAATTATTCAGCGAGTTATATGATTGGGGCATATTCCCTGATTTAAAAGAACATCTTTATAATATTACCTATTATTAACAGAATGGATGCACTATTACTCAAATCAGGTTTTCTAAAATGCAGTTATATATGATGAAAACTTCACAACTCTGCTATTACAAGGTGTTAATTATATTAACCAACATTAGAAAGAATTTTCTCTGTAAGACATAATTTGCTGTAAAGGTAAATAAGTCAACAGTCAGTACTTGGATTCTTCTCCATGTTTTTTATCAATACACATGAGCACGTGACAGATGAACTTTTAAGTTAGCAAGCCAATGCATGTGCAGTTGAGCTAACGATTGAGCGGTAATAAATGAGCTTGCAAATCTTTCTAATTTACTTACTCCCTAGTCTGTTCAAATATACCTGATTACTGCTTCTGGTTTCTAATTCAGTTGAGCCTAGGTATGTATTTCCAGTTGTTCTAAAAATCGTTCTAAATGAGCCAGGTGTGGTGGCACATGCCTGTAATCCCAGCTGCTGAGAAGGCTGAGGCAGGAGAACTGCTTGAACCTGGGAGGCAGAGGTTGCAATGAACCGAGATTGCACCATTGCACTCCAGCCTAGGCGACAAAGCAAGACCCTGTCTCAAAAAAAGAAAAAAAAATTGTTCTATTTATTTTGTGTGTAAATATCTGTTATCCAACCTAGTCTCTGATGTTGTTTCTATGAATGCAAAGTCTAAAGCTCAACGAATTCTCCTATTACAAATGCTGCCTACCTCCAGGTAGATTCCATCTCTGCCAAGTCTATTTATTCTGAAGCGGAGTGTGGGCATGAGCAGTAAAATAAATGCCAAAATAATGTATTTTGTATACTACTTTAAAGAAGATCATAGTAAAAAAAAGGACATTCTTATTTTTAAAAATCCAAGTACATACAGTTTAGATGATTTAGTTTCTACATATTGGAGTAGAAAAATATATGCCTGTCAAAGATGCTATAAAAACCTTCATAAAGGAAGGTAGAGGGAAGAAGACATGACCATATAAAATCTGAAGTTGTTTTTTTTTTTTTTAAACTTCTAAGGCTATATAATTACTTGATGCACCTAAGTCTGGAGTGCTGGTCAACTACATTATTTACTCTTAGATCTACCCATGCCTTTCCCCTGCTCTGCTCTGTATATTGCAGGAAACCGCATTTCTTGGCCTCCTTTGCCCTCTAGATTACAAATAGGTTTAGCCAATGGGAATGGCCAGTAGCTGCAGTGCTCCTCCTCTATTGCCCCAGTTCCTATTGGACAGACCCTTTTTCTTTGGCCCCAGCTCCAGACAGGCAGCCCTGCTTCTAGACTATGATCACATTATCTTTTCTTGGTGTTCCTCTAACCTTAACAATGGTAGTGGGTCCCTGCTTATAATCTCTGAGTCTCTGTGGTATACTGTTTGGCTTCTCTACCCTTTCATCACCTGTGTGTTTAATTCTCTGTATAAATTTGCTCTATTTAAAAGATATAAAGGCTTCTGTTTTTCTCATCGGACCTTTCTGATATATTCAAGTCAATCTTGATTAATATGTAAATACAAATATATATATATTTATATACATATATATACACATATATATTTTTTGAGATAGGGTCTCGCTGTGCTGCCAGGCTGGAGTACAGTAGTGTGATCATGGCTCACTGCAGTCTTGACCTCCTAGACTCAAGTGATCCTCCCACCTCAGCTTCCTGAGTAGCTGGGACCACGGGTATGCACCACCACACTTGGCTAATGTTTTCAATTTTTTTGTAGAGATGGGGTTTTGCCCCATGTTGCCCAGGCTGGTCTTGAACTCCCGGCCTCCCAAAATGCTGAGCTTATAGGCGTAAGCAACAATGAGTGGCCAAAAGTCAACCTTGATTAAAATTCATTGGGAACCATTTCTAAAAATAAATGTTTTAATTTTTATTATTATTATTATTTTTTGGAGACGGAGTCTCGCTCTGTTGCTGGGCTGGAGTGCAGTGGTGCGATCTCAGCTCACTGCAAGCTCCATCTCCTGGGTTCACGCCATTCTCCTGCCTCAGACTCCCCAAGTAGCTGGGACTACAAGCGCGTGCCACCATTCCCGGCTAATTGTTTGTATTTTCAGTAGAGACGGGGTTTCACTGTGTTAGCCAGGATGGTCTCGATCTCCTGACCTTGTGATCCGCCCACCTCAGCCTCCCAAAGTGCTGGGATTACAGGCGTGAGCCACCACGCCTGGCCCCTAAAAATAAATTTTAAGCTTAAAATACATAATATTATAAATTCTAACAAATAAATTCTTCATTACGATTATCCATTTGAGCAAATGTTTAGTGAGTGCCTAACCAAAGTAAAGTGCTACAAATTGAACATACAGAGATGAGTAAGATGTTCAAGAAAAGTTTCCAAGGCTGGGTGTGATAGCTCACGCCTGTAATCCCAGCACTTTGGGAGGCCGAGATGGGCAGATTGCCTGAGCTCAGGAGTTCATGAC
This sequence comes from Trachypithecus francoisi, assembly GCF_009764315.1. Lineage (NCBI taxonomy): Eukaryota > Metazoa > Chordata > Mammalia > Primates > Cercopithecidae > Trachypithecus > Trachypithecus francoisi. Next base: position 128,310,970 of record NW_022681470.1, read on the forward strand.
CAACCAGCCTCGGCAACACGGTGAAACCCCATCTCTACAAAAAAGAAAAAAAAAATACAAAACAATAGCTGGGCATGGCAGCATGCGCCTATAGTCCCAGCTACTCAGGAGACTGAGGCAAGAGAATTGCTTGAACCCAGGAGGCAGAGGTTGCAGTGAGCCGAGCCTGGGTGACAGAGAGAGACACCATCTCAAAAAAAAATAAAAATAAAAAAGGTTTCCAATCCAGTATCTGAGAAAGTTATCTCAAAAAAGTTGAAATTCTAAAGTTAATTCTCAGTCCTACATACAACAAGAACAAAAACAAAATGAAAAATTCTTGAAGAATTTTAAACCTCTAAATCTAAAACAATGTTCAAGGTGTCATGTAATTTTATATTAGAATGACTGTAATATTAATAATTTATTCTTCTGATTCTCTAAAAATAAATAAAATAATTAGAATTTTAAGGTATATTTTATTTTGCATTGAAATAATGTTTGCTCCTTAAAGAAAATTGGAATTTACACTTTATTGGAAATACTTTTTTATATCAGATACATATTCTTTTGGCCAGGCACGGTGGCTTACACCTGTAATCCCAACACTTTGGGAGGCTGAGGTGGGTGGATTACTTGAGGCCAGGAGTTCAAGGCCAGCCTGGCCAACACAGTGAAATTCTGTCTCTACTAAAAATACAAAAATTAGCCAGGCGTGGTAGTGCATACCTGTAATCCTAGCTACACAGGAGGCTAAGGCACAAGAATTGCTTGAACCCAGGAGGCAGAGGTTCAAGTGAGCCAAGATTGTGACACTGTACTCCAGCCTGGGCGACACAGGGAGACGCCGTCTCAAAAGAAAGAAAGAAATATATATATATATATATATATATATATTTTTTGTCCTACATCTCATGCATCTTAAAAAAAAAAATCACTTGAAATATACGCTATATATAAAGTAAATGTTAATTTACCTCTTCAGATTTCTTCTTTAACTGTTTTTCAAACTTTTCCTTATTTCCTTCCAACTGATTCAAATGCAAGACAAGTTCTTCCTTACAAATTTCCAATGCTGAATCTAGTTGCCTAACCTAAGCAGGAAAAAAGGAAAAACACCGATATACTCAATATTTTACAGATTTATCTCCTAACGTTACCTCAGTGCTTCAAATAGTGAATATACAGTCCTACTTAGGATATAAAATGCCATTAAAGAAGATATTTATTGAGTAAACTAATTCTTCAGTGCCAATGAGGAAACCAAAGAGAAAACCAAGGGATGGAATCCTGAAGAATAAATAAAGAGTTGGACAAGTTTAGAAGGGCATTCCAGGAAAAGGGAGTATGCTCAGGAGCAAGGCCCTGTGAAAGGGAGTGGTGAGAAGTCGGCAAAAGCCTAGGGTAATAAGAAGATTAATTTGTAGGAAATGGTTATTTGGGAGCCACAATTGACAAGATAAACTGGGGTCAACTGTCAAGAACCTGTAGGCCAAACACCCTAAAACTTTTTCTTTAAAAGGTAAGTGGTATTTAAACCTACTTCATAAGCCTCCTTGAATAAGAAAAATAGGAAAATGAGTACAAACTAGCATACTGTTAACGATGTTCAAGTGAGATTTTTTTTTTTTTTTGAGACAAAGTCTTGCTCTGTAGCCGAGGCTGGAGTGAAGTGGTGCAATCTTGGCTCAATGCAACCTCAACCTCTCAGGTTCAAGCAATTCTCCTGCCTCAGCCTCCTGAGTAGCTGGGATTACAGGTATGCACCACCACGCCTTGCTGATTTTTGTATTTTTAGTAGAGAGCAGGTTTTGCCATGTTGGCCAGACTGGTCTTAAACTCCTGACCTCAGGTGATCCACCCGCCTTGGCCTCCCAAAGTGCTGAGATTACAGGTGTGAGCCACCTTGCCTGGCCTTAATGAGAATATTTTGAAATGCTGAAGTTACTAAGAAATTATAATTTGTCAGCTAGGAAAAAAGAAGTGAAACCTTCTTTGCTTTGAAACAGTGAAAATATTTTCAGAAAGGCAGCAATTTAACTTGGTCCAAGTGTTCATATAGTTGCCACTGCTTTACTACCTTAATACCAAACAGCAACTCAAATTTGGTACTTTTAGTGCAAGGCCCATGTATTGCATACATGCTCCACATCCTAGCTATTAATAAGATTCTTGCCTTACTCCTTGTTTTCTTTATTGTAAATTTGAGCTTCTCAATGGTATTCTTCCTCTTAATGCTAATAATGTTATAGCAAGCAGTCTTGAAAAAGTGAAAGAAATCTTAGATTTCTTAGCAGATGAAAAAATGAGAGACAACATTCCCTCTTGCATTCTATTCTACATCATGAAATTATCTTTGCCACTCTTATTTCTAAAAAGGGAATCTTATAAGATACAGTTTTTGAACACCACCCTTATAGTCTGTGTATGAAACCATTAACAGCTAAAAAATCTGTAATTCTGAATGACTATCTTTGTTAATAAACTGCTGCCTTAGTAATAATTTTTAACTAACATTTGTTTTATGAAACTTATAAATACATATTTTCTTTTTTAAGAAAGAGAATGGGCATTGGGACTTGTATCATCCTTCACACAGAGAAAAAATAACTAAAATCTATGATTCTGTCAGAATATCACTACCTTATAGTTAACAGTGTAATAACTCATTCGGGCAAGATTCATCACTAGATATGAAAGCTATTGATTGTAAGGTTATTGAGGAACAGGACATTCACACAGTCCCCAAGACCCTCAAAGACTCCAAAGTTTGTTTGCTAATTATCAATGAAAATATACGCCCTTAAAATAATGAGATCTGACAGTCATCACCTTAAATAAGGTATATAATCCTGAGAGTGTCTCCTTAAATTTTGTGTCATCATACTTGATTCACTTTAGTCCCAGGTCTGGGGCATGGCTAGATACTCTTCAAATGTAACAAGCTTCCAGGTGATGCTGATGCTGCTAGTTCACAGACCATGCTTTGAGTAGCAAGGCTATAAAGGACAATTTTAAGTAATTGGGGAAATCTTAGTATGCACAGTGCTGAATGATATTACTGAATTAATGTTGACTTTCTCTGTAGCATAGTGGTGGTGTGGTCACACAGGAGAAATTCTCTGTTCACAGGAGATGCATGTTAAATATTAAAGGGGTAAAGTATTATGACATCCGTAACCTTCTCTCAGGCGGTTTGGCAAAAGGGAGGTGGGTTGGTAGGGACACACACAAGCATGCATGCATGTGTATGTGTAGAGAGAGATAAAGTGAGTGTACCTAGAGTTTAACAGAGTTTAACAGAGAGTGAATCTAGGTGAGGAGTACACTATTGTTTCAATTTTTTGTGGGCCTGAAATTTTAAAAAATAAATTAGAAATCAATTATAGCTAATAAACAATAAAAACCCAAAACATCCACTACTCTATTGAATTTCTTATTTGAACAGAGTTTGAAAGTCTGAATCTCATACAGATAAACATCTTGCATTGTATACAAACCACTTGCAAATGTGTGTGTATGTTTGTATAAATAAATGAAATCAAAACAAAAACAAACACCACTCTGCTGAACCAACGAAGCTCCTCAGGTGCACAGTCTGGAGACAACCAGATAGGGCTCTAGGCTATGCATCTTCAAGAAAAGAAGGTAAGCTCTTCTTGTAAGACTATCTTTGTGGGGGTTTTGGGGAATCCAAAGTAGAAAATAAAAGGAAAACAAAACAAAAGAAATAAAATCTGTAAATCTAATAAGCACCTTTTCAATTTTCTATTTAACAGCAGGTAACAACTGGTTTAATTTACTGATTTCTTGTTACTAGTTCAGAATTTTATCATCAACCTGTTAGCTTAAGTGATACAACTTTAAACTGATCCTTATAACTGTCCTATAGATAAAAAAATTCATGTTTCTTTTGCAGAGAACAAGTTGAAGCATGTTGAGAGACATGAACAAAAGTCATGAAAGGAAGGTAGTAATGACGTGATCAGGAGGACAGAAGTAGACTTCAAGCTTCTATTTTGCTGCTATAGATAACTTACGTGTAGAATCAGTCAATATAGCTTAAATCATAGGAATTTGACTTCTGTATTTCTTCCTCATTTTGATTTTTCCCTAAACAGCAAACCTACTAAAGATGTTAAACAAATAAAATCCAACATCATTATTCGTTCTTTTGCTGATTTCTTTTCCATCTCATCTGGCTATTAACATATGGAAATACCTTACCAGATGACTGCCTAGTTATGTTTGGTAGTTTAATGAAAAGCAGGAGTTAAGTGGCTATATGAGTTTTATCTAATAAAAGTATTTCATGCCTACAATCTCTGTACAGTAATCATTTTTTAATATTAATGAAATTTGGGGCTATTCTAACACAGGGAAATGAACTGACTGCATTAAATGTTAAGAGTTTTGGTGAATACTACAGGAATAGTTATGAATATGTCTATATGGGCATACACAGTCACAAAATGAATTCAAAACAGAATAGTAGGCAAAAAATAACATCGTATCTTTAAAACAAATCTTTTATATTCAAGCTACATATGACAGAATAAAGGTCATAGCATATTTGGACCTATGTTTAACACCAAAAATGCAAAAGAGAAAATATTAAATACATAGCAATTAGTTACAAAACTTTGGGCAACTCAGTATGTGCTAAGCACCTTATACACACTGTTACATTTAATTCTCACACTAATGCTCTTCTAGGGTTTTGTCATTCCTATCTTGCGGATGAAGAAATTAAAATTCAAAGAGTTAAATAACCTGGCTAAGGTTACAGTGAGTCGGTAAGCACCTGAAGCCACACTGAAACCCAATTTAACAGCAAAGCCCATGTTTTTAACCATGAAGATATACTAGCCAGAAAGCCATATTTTAGCTAGAAATTCTGGCTTTATCTCAATTAATCTTACAAGCCAACAAGTAAAATAAAGCAAAATTGAATCACTTTTAGTTTTCTCTTCCTACACTTCCTCTGGTAATTTTTTTTTTTGGGGGGGGGTAATGCTAATAAGTAGCAATTATAGCTAAAATTTAAAACAATTTTTAGAGTTATAAAAATTGTTTTAAGACAAAAAGAGGCTAGATAACCTACGAACTAAATGATTAACTATCAAGTAATCAAGATCAGAATTCGCACTAAAGAAAATACATTTAAAGAAACTAAGTTCATTGAGTCAAGTCAAATCTTCAGCTCTGAATTGCCTTTTATCTATACAATGTTTACAATCTATAGAGAAATGTAAAAAAGCCACAAGAATGTCTCCAAAAAGAAAAAAATAATCAGCCAGGCACGTTAGAGCACACTCGTCCTAGCTACTCAGGAGGCGGGTGTGGGAGGATGACTTGAGTTCAGGAGTTCAAGGCTGCACTGAGTTATCATCATGCCACTGCACTCCAGCCTAGGCAAATGACAGAGATTCTGCTACAAAAAAAAAAAGGAAAGAAAGAAAAATAAATAAATAAAGTATTAGCATACTAGCCTTGATTGTTTCTTCAGATACTTGGTTCTGTAATGCTTTTAAAGCTTCATCTTTCTTCATATTTTCCTTTTCCATTTCCTAAAAACAGTAAGAAAAGTATGCAAATAAACATTTTAGCAGTAGTAACAGCCTGTTAACTGATTTGATTAGATTTAAAGGCAAATTATAGACATAAAATATTAGTCAACTTCTAAATAGCAATTTTATAAGGATGATTTTACCCCTTTGCTTTCTGTCAAGAGTCTATCTAGTGATTCAAGATGATGCTGTTTGCATATTATATCTTGTTGCAACATGGACATAGTCTTTTCTTGTTCTTTAAATTGTTGATCCTTTTTCTCTAGTTGAGCTTCAAGCTAAACATGAAAACAGAATTTTCACATTAAATATTGTAAAATTTAGAAACATTTTAAATATTAAATACATGTGAAACTATAATAGAAATTACATAGATTTTTGTATTTTGCCAAATTGTCTTGAGCTTCAAAAGCTCAACATTGCTGATTGTTCAAGAAATGCAAATTGAAACCACAATGAGACACCATCTCATGCCAGTCAGAATGGCAATTATTAAAAAGTCAAAAAACAAATAGATGCTGGAAAGGTTGCAGAGAAAAGGAACACTTTTACACTGCTGATGGGAGTGTAAATTAGTTCTACCATTGTGGAAGGCGGTGTGGCATTTCCTCAAAGACCTAGAGGCAGAAATACAATTTGACCCAGCAATCCCATTACTGGGTATATACCCACAGGAATGTAAATCATTCTATTATAAAGATACATGCATATGTATGTTCATTGCAGCACTATTCACAATAGAAAAGACATGGAATCAACCTAAATGCCCACCAGTGATAGACTGGATAAAGAAAATGTGGTACATGCATACTATGGAATACTATGCAGCCATAAAAAGGAACGAGATCATTTCCTTTATAGGGACATGGATGGAGTTGGAAGCCATTATCCTCAGCAAACTAACACAGGAACAGAAAACCAAATACTGCATGTTCTCACTTATAAGTGGGAGCTGAATGATGAGAACACACCAACACATGGGTAGGAACAACACATACTGAGGCCTATAGGGGAGTGGGATGGGAGAGAGGGAGCACCAGGAAGAATAGCTAATGGATGCTGGGCTCAATAACTAAGTGACGGGATGATCTGTGCAGCAAACCACCAGGGCACATGTTTACCTGTGTAACAAACCTGCATCTCCTATACGTGTACCCCTGAACTTAAAGGCTGAAGAAAAAAAAGCAAAATGTAGAAACTAAGAATATAGGCCCCTTTATATCTCCCCGTTTACACTGTAGTTGTCACATGTATTATATCAACATACCTGATCAGTAAATGTTATAATTTCTTCTTTCAACTGCCATAGATATTACAAAAATCCTGTATTTACCAAATATTTACTGTTTTTGTTGTTCTTCCTTTATTCCTGAGGTCCCCAGTTTCTCTCAGGTATTTTTTTTCTGTGAGGAACTTTCTTTAGCATTTATTTTAGAACAAGTCTGCTGGTGACACATTCTCTATGCTGTCCTTATCTAAGAATGTCTTTATTTTACCTTCATTCCCAGAGAATATTTTTGCTGGATATAAAATAAATTGACAGTTTTTTTCTCTTTCAGCATTTAAAAAATGTTGTTCTGTCTTCTTACATCCATAGTTTTTGATGAGAAATCTGCAGTAATTTTAACATTTGTTCCCTTACATGCAGTGTCATTTATCTCTGGGTGTTTTCAAAGCTTTTGTTTTAGCTTTTGGCAAGGATTTTGATGTGTCTAAAAGTAGTTTTCTTTGACACTATCCTCTTTGATTTTCTTAAATTTGTAAATTTATTTCCTTCATCAAATTTGTGAAGTTTTCAGACACTATTCCTTCAAATACTTTCCTGCACTAATCTCATTCTCTCCTTTGACTCTGAAGACAAGAATATCAGACCTTCTGATAGGTGCTTCCCCATATATCCCTGAGGCTTTGTTCAATTTTTTTTATAAATCTTTTCTTGGAAAAAAAATTTTTTCTCTGTTGCTCAGACTGCATAATATCTATTAATCTACATTCAAGTTCACTGTCTTTTTCCTCTTGTCTGCTCCATTCTTCTGTTACGCTCATCTAAATTACAGCAGCCCCGTGGTATTCGTGGTTTCACTTTCCACAGTTCAGTTACCTGCAGTCAACCCTGATCTGAAAATACTAAATGGAAAATTCCACAAACAATTGATACATTTTGACTTGCAGTTGTGAGTAGTGTGATGAAATCTCATGATGTCCCACTATGTCCAGCTCTGGACAATAATGATCCATTTTCCATGCTGTATAAGCTACCTGCTCGTTAGTCACTTAGTAGCCATCTTGGTTATCAGATCAACTGCCATGGTATCATAATGCCTGTGTTCAAGGAACTCTTATTTTACTTAATAATGGCCCCAAAGCAAAAGAGTAGTGATGCTATCTGGATGCAGATCCAATTTGGATATGTCAAAGAGAAGACTTAGTATGCTTCCTTTAAGTGAAAAGGTGAAGGTTCTTAATAAGGAGAGAAAAAAAAATGCGTGCTGAGGTTGCTAAGATCTACAATAAAAAACAAATCTATCCATGAAATCGTGAAGAAAGAAAAATAAATTCATGCGAGTAGGGCAGTTGTACCTCAAACTACAAAAGTTACAACCACAATGTATAAGTGCTTAGTTAAAATAGAAAAGGCATTAAATTTGTAAGTGGAAGGCACTAACAGAAAACATGTTCCAACTGACTGCAATGTGTTGCACCAGAAAGTACTGAGTATATATTAAGACTTCAGCAAGAATCCCCTGAAACAAGTGACACCAAGTCATTTATTGCAAATAAGGAATAATTACACAGATTCAAGAACAGGTTTAGACTGAAAAATGTTAAAATTACTGGAGAAGCTGTGTCTGCTAATGAAGCAGCTGCTGTCACGTTTCCAGCAGAGATGAAGAAGCTGATTAAGGAGAAAGGATACCATCCAAAGCAAGTCTTCAATGGCAGCGAAACTAGGCTATTCTCAAAGAAGATGCCTCATAGAACCTACATTCACAAAAGTGCAAAGGAGGCTGAGCACAGTGGCTCACGCCTGTAGTCCCAACACGTTGAGAGCCTGAGCCAGGCAGATCACAAGGTCAGAAGTTTGACATCAGCCTGACCAACATGGTGAAACCCTGTATCTACTAAACATACAAAAATTGGCCAGGATTGGTGGCATGCACCTGTAATTCCAGCTACTCAGGAGGCTGAGGCAGGAGAATCGCTTGAACCTGGAAGGCGGAGGTTGCAGTGAGCCAAGATCACGCCACTGCACCCCAGCCTGGCCGACAGAGCAAGACTCTGTCTCAAAAAAAAAAAAAAAAAAAAAAAGTGCAAAGGAGGCACTAGGGCATAAAAGAGAGAACACACTTCTATGAGAACAAGTTTTCATATAACTTTTATGACAGTATTTTGCTATAATAGTTCGATGCTATTAGAATTGTTGCTCATCTCTCACTGTGCCTAATTTATAAATAAAGCTTTATAATAGATATGTATGTATAGGAAAAACTATAAGGGTTCAGTACTATCTGTGGTTTCAGGCATCCACTGAAGGTCTTGGAATGTCTCTCCCATGGATAAGCAGGGACTACCGTATCTATTTTTTTTACTGCGTCTTGCATTTTTGGTCTCACATTTTCTTTTCTACTTTTAACCCAAGGTCAAGAGTGCTTCTATTATTCTGCTTTTTCCTCTCAATCAATCTTCAAGCAACTGATATTTTTAGGGAAATGGAGTCTACAGAATTACTTTAATAATGTCAAAAATAATGATTACAGCTGAAACAGAAGGTATACTATATTCTGTTAAAGCAGTGAAAAATTATTCAGAAAGATTGGAGTTCTAATTACAGCTCTTGCCACTAACTTTTGTGTCTCTTTGTGTCCTCATCTACAAAATAAAAAATGCTGGAGCTAGTAATGTTTCCTTTCAGCACTCATATTCTAAATATGTATTACTTACTCTTTCAATCTGCTTTTCCATTTCTTTATGCTGTTCCAAGTGAATTTTCTTTGCTTTTTCAAAGGCTAAACAAATTTTCTCATGCTCTGTATTAATATTGGTTTCTAGACTCCTTATTTTTTCATTCTTTTCCTAGAAACACAAAACACTTTAAAAGAGTATAATTGATTTGGGAGGCCAAGGCAGGCAGATTGCTTGAGCCCAGGAGTTCAAGACCAGCCTGGGCAACACAGCAAGACCCCATCTCTATGAAAAATACAAAAAATTAGCTAAGTAGGTGTAGTAGCATGTGCCTGTGATTATAGCTTCTGGGGAAGCTCAGGGGGAAGCCTGGGAGGCCAAGGCTATAGTGAGCCATGATTGTGCCACTGCACTGCAGCCTGAACCACAGAGTGAGACGTTGTCTCAAAAAAAAAAAAAGTATAATTGAAAAGCAGTTTTACATAAAAGTACATTAGTCAAGCATTAAATATGTTATACTCCATTCTTTAAAGAACCACAGTAGTTTATACTTCAAACTTTAACAAAATGGTTAAAAATACTTTATCAAGATGAGAAGATTTAAACTATTTTAAATATCAAGAAGCATATCAAAGAACTACCATTATCTTCAGTACCATTAGGATAAAACGAGAAAACTTGGATAACTTGCCATATAAGCCTATTAACTTAAAAATGCAAACAAGAAATGATCAGAAGAGTTTAGTAGAACTTATACTTTTCTATATATTTTATAATAATGATGCTAAAACAAATGTGCTGTCACAAATTAAGTGCCTAAAAATCACAGTAAATCTGAAGCAACAAAGATAAGTTTTACCATAAGCTCCTGTTCTAGTTCTGCATTTTTTGCAGCAATAGAGGAATAAGCAACTATCTTTTCTTCCAGCTGTTTCTCAAGAGTTAAAAGTTGAGAACATTTCTTTGTCATCTGAAAACACATTGAAATAAATGTAAAATTATTTTTTAAAGGTAATGACTTTGCATCCTAAGATCAAACACCTGCTACTCTTTTCAAAGTTCAAATACATTGTGTCTAGATAAATTGGGCAAACTTACAGTTAAAAACATTTAGGATGCGAAGTGAATAACTTTTTAACCAACATAATTATAAGTATTTTAAAAAATAAGTGACAATTTAGAAGAAAAACAAATAGTGAAAACAAAGGATCACTTCTATCTATCCATGTAAAACATAAGTCATTTAATTCAGACCCCTATACCCAAAAAGGACAATACCCTAATCTATTTTTAAGTAGCTGTTAAAGACTGAAATAAGTACAATAAAATGGTATCAGCAGTTATTTCTGGTGGTAGAATTATCAATGGTTCACTTTCTTCTTTTTCCTCTTTTACATTAACAAGACTGTGCTATTTTTGTAATTTAAAAAACTTATTAATCCCAGTATTTGGCAATTTCCTAAGTAAACTGGTGGCTATAATTATAAACTGTCTAAATCTCCATCTCCATTATTAACATAAGTTCCTATCTTATAGTTCTTTTCTTCAGCCTTGGCTATAGACTTTAAGCTGAGAAAGCAGGTATTTAAAAAGTGTACCTATAGATGACTACAGCCTCTGGTTTGAAGGTAGAGTATAAGATACACCCATGTGGTCCTGGTCCACAATTACCTAATGAGGCACCCTTATCCTGTCCTTAGTGAAAATGAAGACAAGATATTCACAAAACACTCATTATCCCCTTTTCAGAATGGAATTCCTTGCGTAGTCGTTTCAGGTTTACATGCAATTGTTTAAAAATACAGATTCTTTAAACAGCAGAAGTACACAAAAAATAAAAATACATACTCTGGCTAGGTGTGGTAGCTCACTCCTGTAATCCCAGCATTTTGGGATACTGAGGTGGGGATCACCTGAGACCAGGAGTTCAAGACCAGCCTGGGCAACATGGCGACTGTCTCCACAAAAAATTTTAAAAATTAGCTGGACATAGTGACACATGTCTGCAGTCTCAACTACTTGGAAGATTGAGGCAGAAGAATGGCTTGAGCCCAGAAGTTCAAAGTTACAGTGAGCTATGATCTCACCACTGCACTCCAGATTGGGCAACAGAGCAAGATCCTGTCTCTAAGAAAAAAGAAAAAAGAAAAAGAAAAGAAAAAAGTAGACTCTTGTGCCCATATATACTGAATCAGAAATTGCAGGAATAGGACCCAGAAATATGCATATTAAACAGGCTTCCTAGGTGGTTGGGGGTTTGCTAAAATTTGAAATCCTTTATTATCACTCCTTTTCTTCCAACAGCATAATCCAAAGTCTTTACTTATAAATGTATATTAACCACATTAACTTATACTATGGAAGAAATAATAGGCTGCAATGCAATATTATTTCCACCAAATTTGAGACCTTTTACCCACTACAGAGTTTTTCCTACTTTTACTAACATAAGTTAAAATACAAGGTTTCCAAATGTAATTTTAAAATAATTTGTAACTTATATGGTACCATTTTTTAAAAACTTTAAATCTGGATATAAACATATAATTTTTATAAAACCCTAAAATAACACCTTTTGTTCTAGTTCAAAAATTAATATATATACCAAGCTAATTCCAAACTTACTTCACTTTCCAGTTTGCTGGAGTTTGAAGCTTTCTCTAGCAGCTCCTCTTGAATCAGCTGAAACTGACTAGTTCTGTGAGCCATGTTAACCCTCAAATCAGAATTTTCAGCTTCTATTTGTATCAGCTTAGTACGTAGTTCTTCTATTCCAGTAACAAGTCTTTGCCTCTCTTTTTCATATTGCTTGTTCATAGTATGTTGATTTTGATCTTTTATGCTTTCTGCTAATAAACATAAAAGGAAAATTGTTCTGAATAAGACTTCAAGAATAAAAACCTACTTAGTTGAAAGATTTAGTCATAAAGTTTAGTTTCTGATCTAAAGAGTACTAAAAGGGACAGAGAATGAGACATTCATTAAGGAAATCAAGGAATAAGTAATGTGCTCTCTAAATTAAATACATAACAAAGACGAAAAAAGTTCAGAATCACTCATTTTTCTAGGTAGCTAAGACTATTCCTTTGTACCAGAAATGTAAGAATCCTTCTCCACCTTTTAACTTCCATTTTTTAGTAGAAATCATTGTAAAAAATTTGTTTTAAGTTGCCCTCCTTCCTTAAACTGAAGGTAATCATAAAATTTATTTGGACACTTTGAGATCATTAAGAACATTTTTATGTACTGCACATAGGTGCAGGTTCAAAAGCTCCAAAGAGTGAATCCTTCCTGACCCCATCGTCTTTCTCTCCAAACTAGCTAATGAGAATTCAGTGATGCTTTTTAAAAAATTACTGAGGGTAACCAGGCACAGTGGAATGCACCTGTTATCTGAGCTGCTCAACAGGCTGAGGTGCATGCCACTTGAATTCAAGACCATCCTGGGCAACATGGCAAGATCCTGTCTAAAAAAAAATTACTGAGGGTTATAAGAGGTAGCTGTTTCAACATGCCCCTTCTCCACTATAAACATACACATCTCCCACTCCACAGTAAGTAAGCCTTCAGGAAAGCTTTTAAAAAGCATAATGTAGATGATTACATGAGAACACACACAGATATGAAAACAAGAAAAGATACACTTTGCCTTCAAGGTTTGCATAAGTAGCCATTTCTCATAAATTCTCTACACACATTATATTTCACTTTCTAGGCTATCTACCTTTTATTGGCTCTGTTCTTGATGTAAGAGAATCTATAACATATTATATTTATTACCACTTCTAATTACTAGTATTCCCAACTTGGAAGATTCACCAAGATAGATCATACGCTGGCCAATAAACCAAGTCTCAAAACACTCTTATAAATGAAGTCCTATAGGGTATGTTCTCTGGTCATCACGAATGACACAAAAATATCTGGAAAAACCTCCAAATATTTGGAAATAAAACACACACAGCCTGTGAGTCAAAGAGGAAATCACAAGAGATAACTATTTTGAACTGAATGAAAACGAAAATACAACACATTTAAAAAAGTAGTGGAATACAGCCAAAGTACTGCTTAAAGGGAAGTTTCTATCCTTAAATACTTAGATGAGAAAGGAAAAGAGGTCTAAAATCAATAATCTAAACTTAAAGAAAAGTTTTGTGGGTTTTTTTAAAAAAAAAAGAAGAAGAGAAAATTAAGCTTAAAAGTTAACTGGCAAAAAGTACAAGGGATCCTGATGGAGATGTCTTACGTCTTGACTGTGGTGATGGTAACAAGAGTTAAACATTAAAACACAAACACCTGACAAAACGTATCAAACTGTATATTAAAATGGGTGTATCTTAATTGCAGGGGTCCCCAACCCCTGGACCACAGACTGGTACCAGTCCATGGCCTGTTAGGAACCGGGCCACATAGTAGGAGGTGAGTGGCAGGCAAATGACTCCCACTCCCAATCGCTCGCATTATTGCTTGAGCTCTACCTCCTGTCAGATTAGCTGTGGCATTAGATTCCCATAGGAACACAAACCCTGTTATGAACTGCACATGTGCAGGATCTAGATTGCTCACTCCTTATGAGAATCTAATGCCTGATGATCTGTCACTATCTCCCATGACCCCCAGATGGAACCTTCTAGTTGCAGGAAAATAAGGTCAGAGCTCCCACTGATTCTACATTACAATGAGTTGTATGATTATTTCATCATCAATGTAATAATAATATAAATAAAGTGCACAATAAAAGTAATGCATTTGAATCATCCTGAAACCACCCCTGCCCCTGCCCCTGGTCCATGGAAAAAATGTCTTCCACAAAACCAGTCCCTGGTGCCAAAAAGGTTGGGGACCAATGTCTTACTGGGTATCAATTTTACTTCACTAAAGAATGATACAAAGTCTAATAATTTTGAAATAACTTTTGCTGTCTTATCAGACCATAACTAGTAATAGATTATCAAGTATGTTTGATAATAGAAACCAAACAGTTGATAAATTTGTTCTTTACGAACTATCATCTGAGAACAAACACATGGACACATAGAGGGGAACAACACACACTGGGGTCTATCAGAGGGTGGAGGGTGGAAGGAGGGAGTGGATCAGGAAAAATAATTAAGGGATACTAGGCTTAATACCTGGGTGATGAAATAATCTGTAAAACAAACCTCCATGACACAAGCTTACCTATGTAACAAATCTGCACATGTATCCCTGAACTTAAGTTAAATTAAAAAAAAAATTTAAATAAAAGTTTTTTTTTAAAAAAACTATCATCCAAAACTCTAAATATAATTTATTAAAACAACTCAATATACTTACCCACTTGATGACCACCTAGCTTTACAGGTTCTGTTTCTAAATTACTTAATTTGCTGCTTTCTTGGCTGTCATTACAAGTAATAAGACTCTGAGATAACTGATTTGCAGTCAGGTTTGCATGAAGCTTTTGAATTTCTGCCTCTTTTATTGCAAGCTTAATTCTGGCACAAAAGAAAAGAAGTGAAAAAATACTAGAAAGATTCTATAAAAATATCTCCTACTGTACTATTTTTCACCTTTCAAGTTGATAAAAAAATTAGAATTCTGATATTAGTCAACTCTTTAGGCAGGATATGAAAACTCGTATAGACCATTGTAGGATTATAAATTGGTTCAGTCACTTTACAAACTTGATGGTATCTAGTAAAATTGAAAACATACACACTCAATGACCCAGCAATTTCACTTTTAGGAATACATACTACAGAAACTCTCATATATATGTATAAGAAAACATGTATAAGAATGTCCTTTGCAGCACTGTTTGTAACAGAAAATAGAAACAAGATACCTATAAAGGAACAAATAAATTATGACACTGTTATAGGACAGAATCCTACACAGTGATTCAAAGTAACTAACCACACAAATGCATTTGTTAATCTACTCTATCTCAATATGAATGAATTTTTAAAATACTGTTGAGAGAAAAAGCAAAATTGCACACAGTATACAGTATATTTATATTTGTGTACACGTGTGTAAACATACAAAAATGAATACAGAAATATATATCCAATTCATGATGGTGGATACTTAGGGGAAAAATGGGACTAGTCATAAGGATCAAAGGGCATTATTCATCCTGTAATGCTTTATTTTTTATTTAGAGAAACCTATTTAAAACAAATACCACAAATTTTAAGGAGAATCAATCCTGGTTAAGAAGATTCAATTCTTAGTTGTGGAATCACATATACCTGTTACAATATTCTCTGAGCTTTTCTGTATATTTTTTAAATTCTTCAATTAAAGGTTATTTTATTTTATTTTATTTTTGATGGAGTCTCACTCTGTTGCTCAGGCTGGAGTGCAGTGGCACTATCTCAGCTCACTGCAACCTCTGCCTCCCGGGTTCAAGTGATTCTCCTGCCTCAGCCTCCCAAGTAGCGGGGATTACAGGCGCGTGCCACCACCACGCCTGGCTAATTTTTGTATTTTTAGTAGAGATGAGGTTTCACCATGTTGGTCAGGCTGGTCTCGAACTCCTGACCTTGTGATCCACCCACCTTGGCCTCCCAAAGTATTGGTATTACAGGCATGAGCCACCACGCCCAGCCAATTAAGGGTCTTAATTACCAATAAAAAACATTCTATTTGCTATAACTGAAGATTCTGAAAATTGTACCTCAATTCCGAAATCACCAATTTATTTGCTTCACAGCAGCCAATGCAACGGTCTTCCTTGTTTGAGAAGCTACTCATCTGATATTTAGAAAGAGACGACTTAAAGCCAAATAATTCTCTTTTTAACTGCAAGTTTAAAAACAAACACATGTAAACTTACGTACATGGGATGCAGTTGCTTTTTTATTCAGAACTTAAAATTTTAAAAACTGTATGAATTTGATGGAAACAACTTAATGTCCATCAATAGGAGAATATATAAATATATTAAGAAATATTAAGATAATTGGAAAACTACAATAGTTAAAAGAAATAAACCTGAGTCACATAAATCAGTATGGATACATCTCATAACAATATTGAGTGAAAAACAAATTATAGTGGCAAACAGTATTTTCATAAAAACACTAAGCAACATATATATATTTCTAGATGCATCTATATGTGACAGTATTTAAAACATGGATGAGAAGGATACACATGAATTTCAGAATAATTGCCATTTCTGAGGAGAGAGGAAGAGAACCGGGATCTGACAAGGTACGTAAAGAAGCTTTACCTATAAAATTTTATTCTAAAAAATATAGAGTTGATAAGACAATACATGTACCAAATTTTACAAATATGGTGCTACACTAGCATATGCACCTTTCTGTTGGTTTGGATAATACAGAATTTTAAAAGACAGTTATAAAGGAGCAAGGTAAGCACTTAATGACTTTTACCTTCAAACTATAACCAAATCACACCTCCTAGAAGTGGGGAAAAAAAATCACATTTCCTAATCGTATCATTCTTAGCACTACAAGAAACAAATGATCAAGCATACATTACCACATTCGGAATCATATCTCAAATGATTCTGTTTTTAGAGACAGGGTCTCACTCTGTCACCCCGACTGGAGCTTATGATCATAGAACTCACTGCAGCCTTGAACTCCTGGTCTCAAGCAATCCTCCTACGTCAGCTTCTCGAGTAGCTGGGACCACAGGCAGGCACCACCATGCCCAGCTAACTTTTGTATTTTTGTAGAGACAGGGTCTTGCTATATTGCCCAGGCTGGTCTTGAACTCTTGCTTCAAGAGTTCCTCTTACCTTGGCCTGCCAAAATGCTGGGATTACAAGCATGAACCACTGTGCCTGACCATATATGAAATAATTCTTGATACACAAATGAGAATGCAGTTTAAAATTGTTATCTGTATATGATTACTTTCTAATTTCAAAAGCAAATAGTATATTAAAAATCTAAGCAAATAGCATCTGGGGAAAGCAGATACAACAGAGGAGCTAAGATTTTATGTTCTAGTTTAAATTCTACTACTTACCAGTTGAGCAATTTATTTACTTTCTTGGGTCTAGGTTTCTTCACCAATAAAATGATATTGAATCAGACAGTTGCTAAGATTTTTTTGGTTCATAATTCCACAGTTCATAATAGTTTAACATCGGTAAGTCTACCGTCTAGTCTACTATGCATTCATATGTGAAACCAACCATAATATATTTACCTATAGTTTCCCCTGATCTTTCCTTCATTTTACACTTATTGATTACAAATTCCTGAATAGGTTTATTTACCTTCTTCTTAATCTCACTTATATATATGGCCACAAATATAACTCAAAGAGAAAAGGTGGTAGACCATTATTATGAAAACATTTTAGGCCAGGCATGGTGGCTCAAGCCTGTAGTCCCAGCACTTTGGGAGGCCGAGGCAGGCAGATCACCTGAGGTCAGGAGTTCAAGACCAGCCTGACCAATGTGCAGAAACCCTGTCTCAACTAAAAATACAAAATTAGCTGGGCATGGTGGCACATGCCTGTAATTCCAGCTACTAGGGAGGCTGAGGCAGAAGAATAGCTTGAACCCAGGAGGCGGAGGTTGCGGTGAGCCGAGATTTCTGCACTCCAGCCTGGCGACAGAGCGAGACGCCGTCTTAAACAAAAAAAAAAAATTAAAGTTCTATGCCATTCTAATAAGTACATGAAAAGTTGCTCATCATGAGCTGTTAAAAAAATGTAAATTAGGGCCAGGCATGGTGGCTCACGCCTGTAATCCCAGCACTTTGGGACGCTGAGGTGGGCACATTCGAGACCAGCTTGACCAATGTGGTGAAACCCCGTCCCATGTGCCTGTAGTCCTGGCTACTCCGGAGGCTGAGGCAGGAGAATTGCTTGAACCTGGGAACCAGAGGTTGCAGTAAGCTGAGATCATGCCACTGCACTCCAGCCTGGGCAACAGAGTAAGAGTCTGTCTTAAAAAAAAAAAAGAAATGTAAATTAAAACCACAATGTGATACCACTTCACATCCACTAAGATGGTAATAATAAAAAAGACAAGAACAAGTGTTGGCAAGGAAGTAAAGAAACAGGAACCCTCATATATTGCTGGTGAGAATGTAAAATAGTGTAGACATTTTGGAAAACAGTTTGGAATAAATTCACCATAGGACCCAACAATTCTACTCCTAGGTATTTACCGAAGAGAAACGAAAACATGTCCAAAGACTTGTATGCAAATGTTCATAGAAGCATTATTCATAATATCCCAAAGTGGAAACAATCCAAATGTCCATCAACCAGTGAATGGATAAATCAAATGTAACGTATCTACATAATGAAATACTATTTAGCAATAAAAAGAAATGAAATACTGATATCACAACATGAATGACTCTCAAAAACATTAAGAATGCAAAAGAGCACATATTATATGAGTTCATTTATGTGAAATGTCCAGAAAAGACATCTATAGATGCAAAAACTATTAGTGTCTTCCTATGGGTAGAAGTGAGTACAGGGCCTAATTATAAATGGGTCCAAAATACCTTTTGGGGATGATAGACATGTTTCAAAGCTGGATTGTGGTGATTGTTACAAAACTTGAAAATTTACTAAAAATCAGAGATTAGTACACTTAAAATTGGCAAATTTTAAGGTATGTAAATGACACTTCAATAAAGCTGTTTAAAAAAAATTCTGTGCCATTCTAATATATGGCATCTGAGAAACTGGGAAAAAGTGTACAATGGTTAAGTGCAGGAAAAAAAAGATTAGATAGAAGAGAAATTCAAGACTAAAGAGGAAAGAAAAAAATTAGAAGCTAATAAAACAACCACAAAATGATAGTCTTTTCTAAAACACTTTAGTAAAATTCTTCTTTTCCATTACATAATCACACATACTTACTGGCAACTGGGATATAATCTTTTCCATACTTCTTAGTTCTACCCTTGAACTTTCAATTTCTTGTTGACATAAATCTAGTCGCTCATTCTGTGCTGCAACACGGACCTTTAATTCTCGGTTTTCATTCATTAAAGAAAATTTGTCTCTAAGTATTTCGTCTTTGTTCTCTAACTCACTCTCTAGCTTCAAAATACTTTGTCTAGATTCAGTTAGTTGTGCCATGACTTCTGAATTTTTCACTGCCATGATCCTTAGTTTTTCTTTTCCATTGTTATTTTCTTCTTTTAACTGCCTATGAAGAGAATAAAAATGAAAATAAAATATATATGCATTTATTTTCAATCATATTTATTTAATCTCACTTTTAAAATTTTTTGAAGCTTAATTCTAAAATAATACCTGCTCACATTTACTAAGTACCTACTTTCTGCATGCCAGACACTCACAACTTTATGTAGTTAGCACTATTATTACTTCTTATTTACAGATGAGGTAACTGAGGCACAAAAAGGTTAAATAACTTTCCAAGTGTCTCACAGTAAACAGCAGTGAAGGACAGCCCTACTATCTTGAAAGCATTTCTGCTCCCTGTTTAATTATATAAGACAGGAAATCTAACTCCAAAATCCCTGACATAGCATTTCGCATTATCAACAAAGTTTTGGATTCCTAAAACAGGAGAAAAAGTAAACTGGCTCTACATAATTGTACAATCAGCTTAAGAGCCCAGCATCAATAACTTTCTCTTCTTACAAGAATTTTTTTTTTTTGAGATGCAGTCTCACTCTGTTGCCCAGGCTGGAGTGCAGCGGCGTGATCTTGGCTCACTGCAAGCTCTGCCTCCCGGGTTCATGCCATTCTCCTGCCTCAGCCTCCCGAGTAGTTGGGACTACAGGTGCCTGCCACCACGCCCAGCTAATTTTTTTTTTTTTCAGTAGAGATGGGGTTTCACTGTGTTAGCCAGGATGGTCTCGATCTCCTGATCTCGTGATCCGCCCGCCTCAGCCTCCCAAAGTGCTGGGATTACAGGCAAGAGCCACGGCGCCCGGCCCTTACAAGGATTCTTTTAAAAAATACTGCATCAGCAACTCTTAATGGCACACTGGGAGATACTGTGTTGAAAAACTTAGACATTTTAGAAGGGTCAGACTCCAAATGTGAAGTTTTAAAAATATCTTAACCAATTTATTTCACTTATATTTGAAATATGAAAATAACATTTTTTGAAAAATATAAAAATAACATGACTTAAGAAATCAGGCCGGGCGCGGTGGCTCAAGCCTGTAATCCCAGCACTTTGGGAGGCCGAGACGGGCGGATCACAAGGTCAGGAGATCGAGACCATCCTGGCTAACACGGTGAAACCCCATCTCTACTAAAAATACAAAAACTAGCCGGGCGAGGTGGCGGGCGCCTGTAGTCCCAGCTACTTAGGAGGCTGAGGCAGGAGAATGGCGTAAACCCGGGAGGTGGAGCTTGCAGTGAGCTGAGATCCGGCCACTGCACTCCAGCCTGGGAGACAGAGCCAGACTCCGTCTGAAAAAAAAAAAAAAAAAAAGAAATCATATGTAATTAAATATACAAGAATTCTTTCATGAAGTATAAACATTTTAAGTAATGAAGGATTGCATCATAGTGTAATCGGCAGCATTTTTCTTTCTTAAAAGTAGATCTTGCAATCGATAATCAATTCTAGAAAATACTCTAGTAAAAAGCATCTTTACTCCCTCCTCCTTGGCAAAAATACTAAACAGACTACCTTAAGGAAAGTATGGCAAAATTAGACAAACCAGTTATTCTGATTGCTTCCTGCTCCCCCTTTTTTTAAAAAAAATTAACAGTTTGAAGTGATAAAGACTGATTAATATTAACCTCTGAAAGCTGATGGGTGTTAGTTTTAAGAGGACAACAAGATATACTAAGAGAGAGTATAGGAGTCAGAAGACTTTGATCTTTCAAAGACCTTCAGTAAATTCTGGCTACTCTCGGGGCTTCTGTTTCTTTACATATAAAATGAGAAGTTTGGACTAGGTAATTTTTTATGATTTGAAAAACACTTTTTATTAGAACATCGGATATTATACACATTTTACTAGCAAGTTAATGTGGTCATACATCAATGACATTATGTCTATTAATTTTCCCTAAATATATGCAAAGCAAATATGTTGATCAGTACCTCTCCATATTTACAATTATATTTGCATTAACACATTTTACTTCATTTCTAATTCTAACTCAATAGCTAGAAAACAGTTTCAGTCACGAAGCCTATCCTTCTATATAATGTAAGTCCATAATTACAACATATAAAATACTGTTTTCAAATGTTTCAGTTTTTTCCATCTCCACACAAAAATCCTTTTTCTACAACAGAATACTGTACCTTAATTTCTCTTTCAGAATTTCAAGTTCACTTTTATATAGACCACATTTTTCTTGTAGCCTTTTATTTTCTTTTTCACAATTACAACATATAAAATACTGTTTTCAAATGTTTCAGTTTTTTCCATCTCCACACAAAAATCCTTTTTCTACAACAGAATACTGTACCTTAATTTCTCTTTCAGAATTTCAAGTTCACTTTTATATAGACCACATTTTTCTTGTAGCCTTTTATTTTCTTTTTCACAGTTAATTAGATTTCTCTCTAATATTTCTTCTTCAGCTTGAACCTAAAACAATAATTTAAGTGGACATACTAATGTGGTTGTAAGTTTTAGGTGTTTCAAGCTAAAAATGTAAGTAGTGATTTCAGAAATAAGCAGGAATGTAGACTAAGAATTTCATACATTTAAGTCCCCAGCTTCATAGTGAAAAGTAGCAAAGTGAAGTTCCTGGGCAGTAACAAAAGACAGAGAAAAGGATGATACTACATGTCCAGAAAACCTGTAACAGATAGGCAACTGCATCAACTGAAAGCAAAAATTCATCTAGAGCTGCTGTGTACGAGTTACTAAAGGTTAATTTTAGTGCAAATGTTCCAGAGAAGTTGTTTTTGAAATTTTAACCACAAAATTTACCAATGAAACCACAGCCCAAAATGTAGAACAGATAAAAGCACCCAGGATACAGTGTTGAGAGGAGAAGATTGGGTATATCTGCCCCAATTCCTTTGTTACCCTGTTATATCCACCTAACTATAGGGCTTTGCTGAGCATTGTTTGCAAATGATAATCCTAAGTGTAAAAAAAAACCTGTCTCTTACATTCTTCTCTCTTTTCTCCATAAAGTCCTTCTTCTCCCCAAGAATATTCCTCCTACTAGGTCTTCTACCTCCCCTTACTGATCACCTTATTAAAAATCCCTTCTAAGATATTTCATTCCCACAAGCACCCTCTCCAAGACTCTCAAAACAGCCTTCTAATTAACTAATTCACATTTAAGATTTCAATACCTAGTGAGACCTTAATATTTTACACTGCCAAGTGATATTCACAGTTTTACTGCAAAGGAATGACCACTTTGTAATCAACTGCAGACTTTCTCCTGGATCTCAGTATTTAATATTGTTGGTAACTTCTCCCCTAAAATATTTTATCATGTAGCTGTCATGACAATATTACACTTGACTCTGGCCACTCTTGTTTTCTTTGCTTCCTTTTATTAACTCATAATTCCTGACTGCTCTTTTCTTTCTATATATTCTCTCAAAAGTTTAGTGAATTTCTTGACTTACCTTATTGCAACTATATTATGAGAAATACTCACCCCAAGTTTCCAAAATCCCTCCTATCCTCCTTACGCTATGAAAATTTCTTAAGCAACATCTTAACTTATGGGACCAAAGACATTTAATTCAAAATCCTTCAATTTCCTTCCACCTAAAACTTTTCTCTCTTTTTATCCACAAAGAAAAGAAATGTCCTATTTCATTAAAAAAAAGAATCTCACTTCTGCTCTTGGACTATCACCTTGCATATCATTCAGACCCTTGTGCCATCTTTTATTCCTTATAATTCTAACATCTTCAATCTCCCCCTACTAATATGTTCAGGGTACCCTTAGGTGCTTTACCACAGCTTCTTCACCTTAACTTAGCTTCTTTCTTCCCTTCCATTCGCTGACTTTCCCAACCCGCCACACACACTTACTTCCTCTTCACCTATCGTATGTAAAGAATTGTCTGTTAGCTACCTCTACTCTCTCCCTTTCCATCTCTCCCATTTCAGAGGTTGTGCCTTCTATTTTAATAAGTTGCTCTCTACAAAGTATCCAATGACTCCCTGATTATAAAAACCAAGAGCTCTGTCTGGTTCCTCACCTTTCTAAAATTTTTTTCTGATTTTTTACAGACAGGGTCTTGCTCTTTCACTCAGGCCTGAGTGCAGTGACATTATCATGGCTTAATGCAGCCTCTAACTCCTGAGTTCAAGCAATCCTTCTACCTCAGCCTCCTAAGTAGCTGGAATTACAGGTGTAAGCCACCACACCTGGTTCAGTCCTCATTCTTCTTGACCAGTTTGCAACATCTGGCACTGAAGATCACCATCTTCTTTTTAAAAATGTTCTATCGCCTTGGCTTTTCGTATTATACTTTCCTGATTCTCTAATTTTTTAAAATAACTTATCGATACCTTTCAAAAGGTAATCTACCTGTTCTTTATCTCCCAGGGTATCTTCCCTCTTGTTCTCATTCTATATGAACTCTGTCAATGTCCAAGGCTTCTACCACTTTAATTCAGTACTGTCAATTCTCAAAACTACAGCCCTAGTACAGATTTCTATATTGAAATCCAGACCTATAGATACAAAAGCCTACTAGAAACCTATAACTGGTTATTCTACAGACATTTCCAAAATAGAACTCATTAACTTTTTTTCCTAAATTGTCTATTTTGATTCATGATGCAGTCATCCAGCAGTCACTCAAATCAGCAACCTAAAAATATCCTATATTCTTCTTTCTCACACTGCTGGCTTCTAATGCATTCAAGTGGTCACTAGATCCCACTGATTCCCCAACTTTAACATCTCTCATAGCTATCTACTCAGCTCCTTCATCTTCAATGTCTCTTGCCTTGTCTTTTAAAGTCTCCTTGACTTGTCTCTCACCTCTCAAATGCATCTTCACATGACATCAGAGTGAGCTTCCTAGAACATAGATTTTGAATCATTTTCCCTGCTTAACACTATTCAATGATATACCACAATATTTGAAATAGCCTAGCAACTCAAGCATTGCCTACTCTGTGAAGCCTTCTTTGGGCCCACCAGAGTTTATTAACCACCGCCACCTTCATCCCACCCTACTACACCTACCTCTTATCTCTATATTATACTTCCTCTTCCAAAATACTGAAATTATTTGTTTATATACTTGTCAATCTTACTAGACAGTGAGCTCTTTCTATCTTGTATTATGTATCACCGAATCTCCCAGAGACTAGCACAGTACCTGGCATGTAAAAGGAATTTCATAATTGTTTAATAAATGAATACCCATCTTCTCATTCTACCGTTCTACCTAAACATTCCTTCCTCTGCCTTTCTACCTTTGTTTGAATAGAATCATAAACTTCCTCTGCTTTCACTGTTATCTCAAGATGGAAGCTCCCATATTAGTATCTCTTTACCAGACCTCTCTTTTGAGCTCATTATCTGAATATCCAACTGTAGTGTTCCTCCACACACATTTCATTACCATGTGATATTACTTAAAGATACTAAATGAATATAATAAATGAATGTAATAAACTCACTATATTTTTTTTTTATTTTTTATTTTTTATTATACTTTAAGTTCTAGGGTACATGTGCATAACGTGCAGGTTTGTTACATATGTATACTTGTGCCATGTTGGTGTGCTGCACCCATCAACTCGTCAGCACCCATCAATTCATCATTTATATCAGGTATAACTCCCAATGCAATCCCTCCCCCCTCCCCCCTCCCCATGATAGGCCCCGGTGTGTGATGTTCCCCTTCCTGAGTCCAAGTGATCTCATTGTTCAGTTCCCACCTATGAGTGAGAACATGCGGTGTTTGGTTTTCTGTTCTTGTGATAGTTTGCTAAGAATGATGGTTTCCAGCTGCATCCATGTCCCTACAAAGGACGCAAACTCATCCTTTTTTATGGCTGCATAATATTCCATGGTGTATATGTGCCACATTTTCTTAATCCAGTCTGTCACTGATGGACATCTGGGTTGATTCCAAGTCTTTGCTATTGTGAATAGTGCCGCAATAAACATACGTGTGCATGTGTCATTATAGCAGCATGATTTATAATCCTTTGGGTATATACCCAGTAGTGGGATGGCTGGGTCATATGGTACATCTAGTTCTAGATCCTTGAGGAATCACCATACTGTTTTCCATAATGGTTGAACTAGTTTACAATCCCACCAACAGTGTAAGTGTTCCTATTTCTCCACATCCTCTCCAGCACCTGTTGTTGCCTGACTTTTTAATGATTGCCATTCTAACTGGTGTGAGATGGTATCTCATTCTGGTTTTGATTTGCATTTCTCTGATGGCCAGTGATGATGAGCATTTTTTCATGTGTCTGTTGCCTGTATGAATGTCTTCTTTTGAGAAATGTCTGTTCATATCCTTTGCCCACTTTTTGATGGGGTTGTTTGTAAACTCACTATATTTCTATATCTAATCAGTTCAAGGAACCTTCCTTCTGAGAGGCAGAAGCCAGCCCCTCTCAGAGTAGCAGACTCAGAGAGACCAGTTGAAGGCTACATAATCTGTCTTCATTTTCACTGAAGTGATAAAAATGAATTTCTTTCTTCTACTTCTCTAGCTCCAATCTCTGTTCACATATTCCATCCTTCTCTATATTTTGTTCCTTCTCCTCTCTCTACTCTTTTCCCTCTTTGGATAAAAAAGTTTCTGCTGATAATAAAAGGGTTGGTAAACATCATCCTTAACTAACATTTACAAATTGTTTATTTAAATGATTTTATAAGATCATAAAAATTACTCTCTGTCTCAACCATAAACATATTTTAATTATTCCTACCTTTATTGTTGGAATATAGACAGTAATACAAAACACTGAATTTGCACAACTGCCTCTTACCTTTTCCAGTTTTTCAGCCACTTTCTTTTTATATTGTTGGAAAGCGTTACTCAGCTCTTCAGCATTATATAGTGCTTCATTCCTTTGTCGTTCAGCTCTAAAATTTAAAAAGAGATAATGAATAAAAGTGAAGAATGTTCTGCATTTGAATAGTTAAGTTCCAAAGTAATCTTTAATTATAAGGAATAATTGGAGAGAAACAAATTTCTCTGTACTAAAAAGAAGTATTAGGCTTAAAGTATAAAACGAAAAATGTAGATCATACTACAAAAACTTTCTCACTCTATCAATATGAAAAATAAAATATAACACAAAACAATTATAAACATAAATGTTGAAATATATATAAATTCTTATGTGTTGGCAATTTTTTCCCCCATCTAGAAAAGACAGATTAGGGAAATAGCCTGAGGCTGGATGATAAATTTTCAAAGGTTAGGAATTACAGAACCAGTCTATTGTCTAGAATATTAAATATACTCAGTAAATTCTGTGACCTTTGCAAAGGTCAAATAAATTTCAAACAGGTATTTAAAAAAATGTTAACTTCTATTGATAACAGATATAAAAATCTAGACAACAAAAAACACAACCACCACCAAGCACTGTTTAAGCCCAACCTTGTTGCCTCATCTCTTAGTTCCTTATGCTACTTGTAATGAAATGAAAATTTGGGGCACAATACATTGAGAATACTTGGTCAATATCACACTGACGCCTAAAAATATTTTAATATTTAAACCTATTCCCATCATATTCTTTCTAATGTAAGTGAGGTTAGTGACCCTCCTCTTATCCAGGGTGAATTACTCTATTTATAGTCTGGATCTTAACTCTTAACCCTTCAGAAATGCACTCTAGCTTCTGTATTTTCATTCCCTCTGTTGGTTATTTTGCCACAAGTATAAAAAGTTCAAGTAAAAGTATTCCTAACTTCCTGAATCTATGTGGTTAAGTATGTCTATTTGACTCCAAAGTTTCAGATAAAGGAAAGTAAGGACAACCAAGGATTTCTCTGAAAATCTATAGGAATATAATAAATTCCTGAGTGTGCACAGGTACTGTTCAGAGCAAAGGATACCTGTATTTCTCACTTAAACAAACAAAAACCTTCCCACATATTGTGCCTTCCTCTATCATCCTTTTCTTTCTTTCTTTCTTTCTTTCTTTTTTTTTTTTTTCTGAGACGGAGTCTCACTCTGTGGCCCAGGCTGGAGTGCAGTGGCGCGATCTGGGCTCACTGCAAGCTCCGCCTCCCAGGTTCACGCCATTCTCCTGCCTCAGCCTCCCGAGTAGCTGGGACTACAGGTGCCCGCCACCTCGCCTGGCTAGTTTTTTGTATATTTTTTAGTAGAGATGGGGTTTCACCGTGTTAGCCAGGATGGTCTCGATCTCCTGACCTCGTGATCCTCCCAAAGTGCTGGGATTACAGGCTTGAGCCACCGCGCCCAGCCTCATCCTTCTTTTCAAGCCAGACTTACCCACTTTACACTTATCTACTCTTCCTCACTTCCAATTTGTAAAAAGTAATGACATATTTCAGCCACATACAAAAGTGTGGATAAATATTACCATGTACTTCCAATCATGTTTTAAGAATCTTCACTCTTTTGTCTGAAAAGGCTACAGAAGACAAACAAAACATTACAAATAAAGTTGAGGTCCTTATGTGTCCTGTCCAAATCCCATTCCCCTGACTTATTCCACAGAGGTAACCCTATCCTGATTTGGGTGTTTTTTATTTTGTACACTAATGTTAACCTACACCTACAAATAGTATATATCACAGTTCATTTATTCTGAGAGGCACCCTATCCTGATTTGGGTGTTTTTTATTTTGTACATTCATGTTAACCTACACCCACAAATAGTATATATCACGGTTCATCTATTCTGAGAGGCACATTGTTTTCACTTTTTGTTGTGTGTGTGGAGATGGGTGTCTTGCTATTTTGCCCGGGCTGGTCTTGAATTCCTGGCCTCAAGTAATACTCCCTCTTTGGCCCCCTCGAGTGCTTGCGTTACTGGAGTGAGTCACTGTGCCCAGCCTGTTTTCGCTTCTGTTTTTTTTGTTTTTTTGTTTTCTTTAATAACCACCTATAGTCTTACCACGGTTTCACATTTTTAACATCTCTAAAATTTTTATGTGCTGGGTATGGTGGTTCATGCCTGTATTCCAAACACTTTAGAAGGCTGAGCCAGGAGGATTGCTTGAAGCCAGAAGTTAGAGACCAGTCTGGTAAACATAGTGAGATCATCTCTACAAAAAGTTAACTGGGAGTGGTGGTGCACACCTGCAGTCCCAGCTACTCTAGAGGCTGAAGCAGCAGGATCCCTTGAGCGCAAGGGTTTGAGACTGCAGTGAGCCATGATCGCAATGCTGCATTCTAGCCTGGGTGACACAGCAAGATCCTATCTCTAAAAAAATAAAATAAAATAAGACAGTTCCAGGTGGGGGTCCGTAAAGTGCAGCAGCCACAGCCAGCTACCTCATGCTCAACAATAGCACCTAGATGCTCATCCTGGGGCTGGGCACCTGCAAGTTCCCCTTGGGCCAGGTAACTGAAGCTGTGAAGGTGGCAATCGACATCAGGTACTGCTGCATTTACTATGTCTACATGTACCAGAACGCGAATGAGGTAGGGGTAGCCATTCAGAGGAGCTACCCACTGCGGGTCTCCTCTGAGCTGTTCTGTCGCTCAACAAAGCTTCTCTTTGTATTGCTTACCCTCCACTTGTTTGTGTACCTCATTCTTCCCAGACACAGGACAAGAACTCAGGACCCACTGAATGGTGGGGCTAAAAATGCTGTAACACAAATGGCTGAAACACACCCCTTGTTCACCACGTTGCAGGCAACAAGAAGAAAAGGCAAGAGAAGGAGACAAGAGCTGTAGCCCTTCGGGGAGCCCAGACCTATGAGCTTCCCGAGCCAGGGCTGTGACACCCTCTTTAGGGCTCTGTGGTTCCTGGTGTCTCCAAGCTTCCGGCACCACCACGTTCCCTGGTGTCAGCCATGGAAGCTGCTTATGCTACGCCTGGTCCAGCCACAGCCTCACAGGGAGCTGGCGCCTGGAGCTGCTCACACCACCACAGCTGGCATGCCTGGCTATGCATAGTGGCCAGTGCCTACAGTTGTTCACACACCCCTTTCCATTCTGCACCTAGCTCACTCTTCACAGGTGTGGGATCCAGGGTGGTAGCACGAGCCAAGTGCAGCCTGCCAGGCTGAGTGGGCGGAATGAGCCCAGTAGGCCAGAGCAAAACTCAGGCAAAGGTGCCACTGGCCACAGAGGTTTCTGGCTGGTGAAGCAACGCCCCAAGGATCTCAAAACAGCATAGAGTGCCTCCTGCTTCTAGAAATCTGTAAGTATAAAAATTTCTTCCTTCATGTCAGTCATGTGCTGTATCTTACTATACCTGATTAAAACAAACCCCGAATACATTCTAAAATATGCATTAAAGCCAGGCACAGTGGCTCATGCCTATAATACTTGCACTTTAGGAGGCCAAGGCAGGAGGATTGCTTGAGTCCAGGAGCTCAAGACCAACCTGGGCAACACAGTGAGACCCCATGCCTAAAAAAAATTTAAAAATTAGTCAAGTGTGGGCTGGGCGCAGTGGCTCACACCTGTAATCCCAGCACTTTGGGAGGCCGAGATGGGCAGATCACGAGGTCAGGGGATAGAGACCATCCTGACTAACACAGTGAAACCCTGTCTCTACAAAAAATACAAAAAATTAGCCGGGTGCGGTGGTGGGCGCCTGTAGTCCCAGCTACTCGGGAGGCTGAGGCAGGAGAATGGCGTGAACCTGGGAGGCAGAGCTTGCAGTGAGCCGAGATTGTGCCACTGCACTCCAGCCTGGGCGACAGAGCGAGACTCGGCCTCAAAAAAAAAAAAAAAAAAAAAAAATTAGTAAGGTGTGGTGGGGCAAGCCTGTAGTACTAACTATCTGAGAGGCTGAGGTGGGAGGATCGCTTGAGCCCAGGAGTTGGGAGCTACAGTGAGCCACGATCACAGCATTGCACTCCAGCCTGGGTAACAAAGCAATACCATATCTCTTAAAAAAAATTAAGACTATACGTACCTTCTGTAGATTTTTTCTTATAGTTTTTCTTATTTGATTTTAATTTTTTATTGAGTAAAGCACAGAAATCCTAACTGAGTGAATGTTTTAAAAATGTGTATACTTACTTAACTACTATCCCAATCAAATAGAGAACACTTCCAGCTCCCCTGTGTACCTTCCCAGTGAGTATTCTTCACCCCAAAAAGGTAAGCACCATTTGGACTTTTAACAACATATGCTAATTTTGCCTATCCTCAATTTGCTATGGAATTATACAGTATTCTGTTGTGTCTGGCTTCTTCTACTGAGCACTGTATGTGTGCTATTAACCCATGTTGTTACACAGTTGTAGCTGCTCTTTTTTACTGATGTGTATAATTAATTATGTGAACATACCACAGTTTATTTCTCGATTACACTGTTGATGAACATTTAGCAATTACAAATAAAATTACTTTAACATTCTTCTACATGTCTTTTAACATAGGGACTAAGTTTTGTTGAAATGAATGGTGGATCCTAAGGCAGGCTTATGTTTACCTTTAGCAGCTACTGACAGTTTTCCAAAGTGGTTCTACAAATTTACACTTCCATTAGAAATGCAGAAGAGTTTCAATTCCACATCCTTGCCAAAACTTGTTTTTGAGAGTCTTTTCCATTTTAGCCATCATGGGCCATAGCGGGCCTGATGTTTCCATTTGTCATCATTGTTTTGACTAGTTTAGTTATTTGTGGGCAGATTTTTAATTACTGATTTGATATCCCTAACAGCTATATATACAGACACACACATATATATGTACACACATATATAGATGCACACACACACATATATATATATATTTTTTTTCAGGTTTTCCATTTATTTTAAAGTTAGTTTTGTTAAAGTACATTTTGCTGAGAAATTTATTTAGTCTAAGTTTTCAAATGTATCATCTTTAAAATGATTCAGTTATTGGTCTTATTTCTTACATATTTCTTATGGCTTACCAATTTATAGCTAAATGTGTAGTTCGGGAGTCCCTTGTCAATCCCAACACTTGTGCCTTTTCTGCTTTATTAATCTTGTCTGATGCCCATCTTCTTGTTCATTGTGAAAATAACCACATTTAGGTTTTGGTAATCCTTTATATTGTTTCATTGTTTTCTATTCATCCATTTCATCCTTATCTTTATTATTTCCTTACTTCTATTTTCTTTGGTGTTCATTCTTTCTTCTGATGTCCTCCTTTTCCTGACCACGCAATTGGCTATTTTAGTTCATTAATTTTCAGTCATGATATAATACATGTATATAAGGTTAAATTTTTCCCTCTAAGAGTGTCTTTAGGTACAGCCTACAAGCAGTGATGCACAATTTTTTTTATATCACTCAGTTCTAAAAGTTTTCTAATTTATTCAATAGTCAATGAACACCAGTAAGCCTGGTTTTACATTTCCAAACATACAGGATTTCAAGGAGTTATATTCTAACTTAACTGAACTGTGGTTGGAGAAGATAATACATACTATATCAATCTTTTGGAATTTTTTCAAATTCATGCTATCTGGCATAGTGAGGTAACAGATTACATCTGCTTCAAAGAATGTCAATTTCAAACTGTTGACTACAGGGTTCCATATGCACATCCATTAGATCAAGAATATTGTCTTATTCAACACTTCAAGTCTTAATTTTTTGTTACTTAACAATTCCTGATAAATGTATAAAGAATTTTCCCCATATGACTACAGATTTGTTCTTTCCTCCCTGAAATTGTGTTATTTTTCTTATGTATTTTGGGACTAAATTATTAGATACATATAAGTTTAGAGTCTTCATATCTTGCTGGTTTAGAGTCTTTATATCTTCTTGGCTAAGTGTCACTTAAACATTATACGAGTCATTTTAATGTTGGTAATGTTCGTTGCATTGAAGTCTATTCTGATCCTAATATAGTAATATCAACTTTGCTTTGGTGCGTATTTGAAACATTCCTTTCCATTCTTTTTTTTTTCTTTTTTGAGACAGAGTCTGACTCTGTCATTTAGGCTGGAGTGCAGTGACATAATCTCGGCTCACTGTAATCTCTGCCTCCTAGGCTCAAGCAATCCCTTTCACCTTAACCTCCTGAGTAGCTGGGACTCCAGGCGTGTGCCACCACACCTGGCTAATTTTTATATTTTTTGTAGAGATGGGGTTTCGCCATGTTGCCCAGGTTGGTCCTGAACTCACCAGCTCAAGTGATCCACCTATCTCGGCCCCACAAAGTGCTAGGATTACATGTGTTAGCCACCGCACCCCGTCTGCTTTCAATTTTCCTGTGTCCTTATGTTTCAGGTAATCTCTTACAAACAGCATAAAGCTAAACAATCTCTCCCTTTACACTGGCTTTTTAATCCATTATGATTAATCTTCTCCACCCAAAAAATAGTCCTTGCAAAGGTTTTGATCTTTCAATCTCAGAATGTGTCCTAGTCTATTTGTGCTGTTAGACAAATACCGTAGTCTAGGTAGTTTATAAAAAACAGAAATGTATTTCTCACAGTTCTGGAAGCTGGCAAGTCCAAAATCAAGGCACTGGCAGGTTGGTAGGGCCTAATCTCTCTGCTTCCAAGATGGTGCCTTAAATGCTACATCCTCCAAGGAGGAGGAACACTATGTTCTGACATGACAGAAAGGAAAAAAGGGACAAACTCCCTCTGTCAAGCCCTCTTATAATGGCATTAATC
Organism: Trachypithecus francoisi; assembly: GCF_009764315.1. Taxonomy (NCBI): domain Eukaryota; kingdom Metazoa; phylum Chordata; class Mammalia; order Primates; family Cercopithecidae; genus Trachypithecus; species Trachypithecus francoisi. Next base: position 128,344,094 of record NW_022681470.1, read on the forward strand.
CATTCATGAAAGCAAAGCCCTGTGACTTAAGTACCTCCTAAATGCTCCACCTCCCAACAGTGTTGCATTGGCATTAAGTTTCCAATACAAAAAACTGGGTGGACACATTCAGACCATAGCAGAAAGTCAATATTCATTTTAGTTCTTCAAAAAGCTCCAATAGTCTTCATATCATACCTCTACCTAAAAATCTCAATTGGCTATTTATGCTCTCCAGGTTAAGATACAAATCCTTTGGTATAACACACAAAGTCATTTACAGTCTGGATCCAGTGTGTCTTTCATGTCTCATCTCCCATTACACCTATTCACTTATAAGAACATAAAATTACTTAAGAGTTCTTCAGCAATGATACTCTTTAATACGTCTATACCTTTGCACATGCTGCCCAGAATGTGTCTGTCCCCACTTACTCACTTTGTGAAGCCAAAGTCAATACTTAGCTGGGCGCAGTGGCTCAGGCCTATAATTCCAGCACTTTGGGAGTCCGAGTAGGGTGGATTACTTGAAGTCAGGAGTTTGAGATCAGCCTGACCAACATGGTGAAACCCTGTCTCTACTAAAAATAAAATAATCAGCTGAGTGTGGTAGTGCATGCCTGTAATCCCAGCTACTCGGGAGGCTGAGAAAGGAGAACTGCTTGAATCCGGGGGGCAGAGGCTGCAGTGAGCCAAGATCACACCACTGCACTTCAGCCTGCAAGACAGAGTAAGACTCAAACAACAACAACAAAGTCAATACCCTGAAAATCATCTCTTATCTAAGTTCTATAGAGGAAACTAGTAGCTCTTCCTCTTTATTTTTTCTTGGCAGCTATATTGTGAATGTGGTCTTCATATATTATTATCTCACTATTTTAAATAACCATATGCAAAGCTTAACTAAGTAAAGTGTGAATTCTAGAATATTTAACCACAAAGTTTATATAATAGTTATGAATTATTAGTATTTATTAATAGGTACCTTACATTTCTTTTTTTATTTACTCTTCATATCTATCCATATAAAGATAATATCGTCTTTATTTAACAGATAAAAAAACCTGAGATTTCAAAAGGTTGTATCATTTGGCCAAGGTAACAAAACCAATGAGAGGTAAAATCTAAAAATTTTCTAACTAACTCCAAAACCTAAGCATTTTCTACTAAGCAATATTGCAAATATTGCTTAGTACAATGTTTGTAATATTGATTAGTACAGATTATGGCTTTATACTGTATAAAAACTGCTATAATCCTATTTCATTATAAAATCTTATTAGCTTAAACTAAAAAAATTTAAATCTTTATCACTTTAAAAGTGAACTGGCATTCAGAGTTAATGGTTCCTTGGACAGAGACACTTAAAAGACTTTATCTCAAGACATAATTTATATGAAATAGATATTTTTGTACTACTTATATATTTCTAAAGGAAGATCCAACCACACATTCTCATGTATTGAGTTTCTTTCTCTATGAGGCAAAATTTTCTTTTTAAGAGTTCATTCAACATTTTATTTAGTTTTATTAGAGGTAATATTAATTTACAGGCTTTTTCCCTGTTAGTATTTTAAACTCAGTATACTGGTTTCAAATAGGCCATAGAACTTAATTTCAGAAATAAGTATCATTACACTGATAATCATTATCAGTTTTGTGGAAATTCAGCCCAATCCAGAATGCTAATAACATAAATTCCACACACAAACATTTTAATGGAAAATTTCAAAAAATTAATAGATAAAAAAAACATTAAGTTATTCTATTGCCAAATCTCTGAAATTTTTTCACTTCAAAAATTAACTAGAATTTTAAACAGGTAATATACTGTTTTATTCCCTTTCAAAAAAATATATTTGCTTTAAAAACACATACCTTTTTCCTTGTTTGGTTTGTTCAAGTAAGTCCACCTTTAATTTTATACATTCCTCTTTGGACTCCTGCAAACTCTGTTCCTTTTCAATTACCATTTTCTGGCTCTGTTCCAGCTTATTTTCTGCCTCTCTATAAAATAAAGGATACTTTGTTTTAAGACTACTAAAGAGATTATCCCAGGTATGCAAGAATAATTTAATATTAGGAATTATATTTGTTTAAATCAATGAGTTAAGAGAAACAATATACAAAAAGAGACAGAGAAAAAGGTATATTCATCACTTGTTAATTAAGAGTTTTTTTAAAAATAAAAGAATACTTCCACCAGTTGATAAATATATCTGAAGTAATAACTCACATCATATTTTATAGTCAGATACCAGAAGCATTCCTGTATAGTTCAGAAACTAAATAAGGATGACTGTTATCATCCCACATCCAACAACTTTACTAACAGTTCTACCCACTGCAAAAAGCAAATATGAAAAAGTATTAAGAAGTATAAATGCTGAAAAGGAAAGACAAAATTTTTTTTTTCCTACTCTTCGAGTCAGAAACAAAATTTTCCTTATTTGCTGATAATACCATTAGCTACCAATTACAAAATAATTATATTACACAAAAGTCAGTAACCTTCCCATACACTAGCAATGAACAAAGTAGGAACAATTCACAATTACCAAAAATATAAAATACCTACAAATAAATTTAAAATAATATATGTATTAGAAAGAAAATTACAAAACTCTGATGGACATAAAAGACTACTTTAGTATGCAGCAAATCATTTGCAGAACTTGTAAAACACCTCCCAACTTGGTTCGGTATGCCAGAGATAAGGCCTGAGAATTTGCATTTCTAACAAGTTCCCAGGTGATGCTACTATTGCTGGTCCTTTAACTATACTCTCAGAATCACTCAGAGTAATATGTTATTTAATATGCATATATTTCCCATTTTATTCAAAGCAGAAGAGAATAAATTATAAAGTGCCTGATGGCAAGGCATGACAGCTCATGCCTATAATCCCAACACTTTGAGAGGCCAAAGCAGGAGGACTGCTTGAGGTCAGGAGTTTGAGACCAGCCTGACCAACATAGTGGGACCCTGTCTCTACAAAATAAAAAATAAAAAGCTCAGCTGGGCACAGTGGTGTGTGCCTGTAATCCCACTACTTGGGAGGCTGAGGCAGAAGGATCATTTGAGCCCGGGAGGCTGAGGCTGCAGTGAGCCATATTGCACCACTGCACTCCAGCCTAGGTGACAGAGTGAGACCTTGTCTGTAAAAATAATAAAAGTGTCTGACTCCTTTACATTTTATTTCTTGAACTCCCTTTGAAATACTGAGTATATACTACTATGTAGGTGAAGAAATGAACTAATTCATATTTGATAAAAGCATGTAAATAGGCATCTCACCTTAGTCTTTTTTAACCCCTATATACTGCATGCAACCTACAGCCAAGAGGAGTTATGATTGACTAAAAATAGATTCAACGAGTTCTAAGACAACTGAACACCATTAGGTTATGTAAATATATTAGGTGTGGGGAACAAGATTTAACAAGATATAACAAAATGTAAAAGTAGAAAATAAAGCTTTGAGAGCTATAAAAAGTATATTTACCTCAAAACTTTATCTTGAGCTGAAACCTCTGCTTCCAAATTTATAATCTGTTCTTCTAAGATTGGGACACTGGCTGCCTGCTGTTGAGCAGACTCAAGCATAGAAACCTAAAATATAAAAACAACTTTTATAGTACTTTCAGAAAATAAATTAACCTACTTGGCCCTTAGTTTTTTTCCTGTCAGATGAGGGGGTTCAACAGGGCTCCCAAATCATTGCTCAGATATAAAGCTTCCCATCTATTCCTTTGATCAACACTTATATGGGCATATCATTATTATAAGCCAGCCCTGGCATGTAAGCTCCTGGTATTACCTTCAACTTATAACTGAAGAGTTATTTAGGGGAGAAAACAGAATCTCTACTGATAAGCATCTAGCAAGATTAATTTTACATAAATTAGATAATTAAATATAAAACATCAAACTATAAACAATTATGAAAGAAAATATTTATTGAATTTTTATGATTTAAAGACCTAATTATAGAATACATGCTTACTAGAAAGAATCTAAATACAGAAAAGCATAATGACCCTGCAATCTGTATTATAAAGAGAGTACAACTACTATAGCAGGATGGGAACCCACAATCTAAATGGTATGGAAGAAAGTATCAATAAGATAACTATCACTGAAAAAGAAGTTTAGAACATGAAGGCACAAGGTACTGTAGAGGACGGAAGTGAGGACCCAATGAAAAAGCAGGGATACAGTTTAAAGTATCTGCAAATAACAGTTATCCTTTTTCCCACTCCCAGAACACCAATAGCAAGGTGTTGGCATACTAGGAAAGAGGCAGAAAGTTTATTATCAGAAGAAACTGAACAGAAGAAGCTTGAGACTGTGGGACACTAAGAATAATGAGCAGGAATGAAGCACAGTTATAACAAGGGAATTAATATAAAACAGTTAGCTCCACCTTACTACTCTATTTCATTTTTGGTTATCCCACAGATGAGAAACTAAAGGATTCTTTGCTGGAGAAACTCAATAGCTCCAAAAAAAAAAAATCTCTTTCCATGCTGATAGCACTCGCACAAACATGGTAAACATTCCTAAAACCTGCGGGACTTTCTGTAAGAAGTGTGGCAAGCACCAACCCCAGAAAGTGACACAGTACAAGAAGGGCGAGGATTCTCTGTATGCCCAGGGAAAGTAGTGATATGACAGGAAGCAGAGTGGTTATGGTGGGCAGACTAAGTAGATTTTCCAGAAAAAGGCTGAAACTACAAAGAAGATTGTGCTAAGGGTTGAGTGCATTGAGCCCAACTGCAGATCTAAGAGAAAGCTGACTACTAAAAGATGCAAGCATTTTGAACTGGGAGGAGATAAGAGCAGAAAGGGCCAGCTGACCCAGTTTTAAGTGTTATCTTTTGTTTTATTACGAAGACAATAAAATCTTGAGTTTATGTTAAAAAAAAAAAAAAGAAAAACATCTCATACTGATACTGTTTGGGAGCTGGCAGGTGTTTCCCTACAAAAGAACCACCTCCCTAACCATCACCCAGAAATAAAGTCCACTGGACAACCAACCACCAATCTGCATTTAAATGCCTTTCTCTTAAATATGAATAGCGAAAATACTAACATCTGAAAAAAAGCTTCTTTGTTTTTTTTTTTTGAGACGGAGTCTCACTGTCACCAGGCTGGAACGCAGTGGCGCAATCTCAGCTCACTGTGACCTCCGCCTCTGGGTTCAAGCAATTCTCTTGCCTCAGCCTCCCGAGTAGGTGGGACTATAGGTGCACACCACCATGCCCAGCTAATTTTTGTATTTTTTAGTAGAGACAGGGTTTCACCATGTTGGCCAGGATGGTCTCGATCTCTTGACCTTGTGATCCACCCGCCTCAGCTTCCAAAGTGCTAGGATTGCAGGCATGAGCCACCACACTCGGCCCAAAAGCTTCTAACATAAAAGTCAGAGGCCTAAACAAAAGAAAAAGGAAAGGAAAGCAAACATGAAAAAAAATCATTAAATCTTCAGAGTGCTGAGAGAATACATTAGTATGTTATGAAATACAAAACAATCAGAACAAAAAAAACTTTAGAAACTGAAAAAAGTATGACAGCCAAAATAAAAGATTCAATAGAAGTGCAAAAAATAATGTTGAGAATACCTCCTAAATAAAAATCACATGGCCAGGCACTGTGGCTGAATCCTGTAATCCCAGCATTTTGGGAGATGGGTGGATCGCTTGAGTCCAGGAGTTCAAAATCAGCCTGGGCAACATGGCAAAACTCCATCTCTACAAAAAGACAACACAAAAACTAGCCAAGTATGGTGGCATATGCCTGTAGTCCCAGTTACTTGGGAGGTTACGGTGGGAGGATCACTTGAGCCCAGGAGGTCAAGGTGGCACTGAGCTGTGATCGCACCATTGCACTTCAGCCTGGGCGACAGAGCAAGACCTTGTTTCAAAAAAAAACACAAAACAAAACAAGGCTTATATTCAAAAGACAGGTAATAACAAATGTTTGCAAGAATGTGGAGAAAAGGGAATCTTCTTACGCTGTTGGTGGGAACGGAAATTAGTACAACCATTATGGAGAACTGTTTGGAGGTTCCTCAAAAAACTAAAAATACAGCTACCATATCCAGAAATCCCACTGCTGGGCATATACCCAAAAGAAAGGAAATCAGTATATTGAAAAGGTATCTGCACTTCCATGTTTGTTGCAGCACTGTTCAAGAGCCAAGACTTAGAAGCAACCTAAGTGTTCATCACAGATGAATGGATAAAGAAAATGTAGTACTTACACAATGGAGTACTATCCATCCATAAAGAAGAATGAGAATCAGTCATTTGCAACAACATGGATGGAACTAAAGATCATTATGTTAAGTAAAATAAGTCAGGCACAGAAAGACAAATATCATACGTTCTTACTTATTTGTGGGATCTAAAAATCAAAACAATTGAACTCATGGACATAGAAAGTAGAAGAATGGTTACCAGGGGCCAGGAAGGGCAGTTGTCAGGGTGGGAAGAGGTGGGGATGGTTAATGGGTACAAGAAATAGAAAGAATGAACAAGAACTACTATTTTATAGAACAACAGGGTGACTATAGTCAATAATAATAATTTAATTGTACATTTAAAAATAACTAAAAGACTATAACTGGATTGTTTATAACACAAAAGATAAATGTCTGAGGGGATGGATATCCCATTCTCCATGATGTGATTATTATGCTGCATAATTGTATCAAAAAATCTAATGTACTCCAAAAATATATATGCCTACTATGTACCCATAAAAATTAAAAATAAAAATTAAGAAACAGAAAAATTTCCAGAACCAAAGGATACAAGTTTCCAGCCTAAAAGGGCTCTCAAATACCCAATATGAGTAATAAAGGCCTATTCAAAGACACATTGTTGTACAGTTTTAAAACATCGGAATGGGAAGGTCCTAAAAACTACCATCTACCATAAAGTAAAAAACAAACAAATGGGAAAAAAAGAGATTCCATGCTAAGGAAAGTAATTCACAATGGCAACCGACTTTTCAAAGTGGCACTGGAGGATAGAAGGGAGTAATGCACTAATAATTCTAACATTAAATAATTATCAAACTGGAATTTAATCATGAGTGAAGAAGAAATTAAGACATTTTCAGACAGGCAAGGAAGTAACTGGAAGATATGCTCCAAATACAGAAAGAATAAACTATGAAATAACAAAAAATAGAATTCAGGAAACAGTAGATTCAACCTAGAAGAACACCAAAGAGAAGTCCCAGGATGGCAGTCGGATAGCAGGTGTAGAGGGCAAAAAGCTCAGAAAGAGCAGGCTGCCAGGCTCCAGAAGAGTAAGTACAACCATTGCCAGAGGTAAGTTATGAATATATTGATTGATTTCTACAAAAGAGTCTCAATAGTGGGCATATATGAAACGTCAAAAGCTCATACGTGGCCTGAAATAGGTGGCTTCCCTAAAAAATATTTCAACAACTTAGAAAATGCTGAGCTGAGAAATACAATACTAGTATCTTACTTCCTCGCATAACCACTGGTGTGTTTATATCCTAAAAACAAAGGTTAAAAATGCTATTAGTTCAGTAATTATTAAATTATCTTTACGTCTTTTACTTACTTTAAATCACTAGCAATGACTTTAAAAAGAGAGATTATCTATAGTTGAAGAAAAATTTTAAAAATAAGCAGAAAAAACACAAATCACAAAGAAATCTAAATGGCAAACAAATATACCGAAAAGGTAAATTTTGTAAGAAATCAAGAAAAGCAGCATTTTTCCCTCAAAGTGAACAAGAAAAGATGAGGAACCAAATGTAAATGCTTGAAAAACATTATTTCCCTAAAATATGGTCATTCGGCCTCTGGAAATTTACCTTAGAAATAATCTCAAACACTAAAGAAGTTTTATGTTCATTGCTGCATTTTGTTTTTCCTGTGCTGAAATAATCCCTAATAGCATTTCGTTTTGTTTGAAAAAACAGAAAAGAAAAATAAAGTCTTCCCATAACTCCTCTATTTAAAACTACATATAATGTATATGTACAATGCTTATAAAAGCAAATAGTGAAAGCCTCACTCCAACCTTCCAATCGCTCTCAAAGTTATCAAGTGTGAAGCATAGTTTCTACCTTAATATATCACATGTATATATATTTACATACAAACACACACACAGACACATGTACACTTCTTATAAAGAGGAAAACTGAGATTATTATACGTGTGTAATGCTCTGTTTTTCTGCCACTAAATACATTAGGTAACAGTTTTTGAGTGCTGACTACACATAGACACCGTTTTAAGTGACTACAAACATTATATCATTTAAACTTTATCATGCTCCATATAAGTCAAACAACTTTGCATCTTAGTACTAGTATATTTACCTCATTTTTTTAAAAAAGGTTTTGTTACAATCTATCTTATGGGTATACCATAATTTACTATGTCTCCATTATTGGACATTTTGGTTTCTTCTAATTTTTTGTGTAATACCAACCATTTAGTAAAAAAATAGGAAACAACTGAAATACGGGAATTAACTAAGTTACACTATAATCACATGAAATATAATGCTACTATAAAAAATGATCAATGGAAAAGCTATGTAAATGCATCAGAAAATGCATAGATTATATACACAGTAAAAAAACAGAAAACACCAAAACTATTTAAAACAGTCTGGATTCAACTACGTATTAAACTGGTAAAGCGGTTTCTAGGTGGAAACTCTGGGTGATCTTTCTTCCTCTTTTTGCTACTTTTAAATTTTTCAACAATGACAATGTGTTATTTTATTTTATTTTATTTTTTTTTTTGAGATGGAGTCTTGCTCTGTCGCCCGGGCTGGAGTGCAGTGGCCGGATCTCAGCTCACTGCAAGCTCCGCCTCCCGGGTTCCCGCCATTCTCCTGCCTCAGCCTCCCGAGTAGCTGGGACTATAGGCGCCCGCCACCTCGCCCGGCTAGTTTTTTGTATTTTTTAGTAGAGACGGGGTTTCACCGTGTTAGCCAGGATGGTCTCGATCTCCTGACCTCGTGATTCGCCCGTCTCGGCCTCCCACAGTGCTGGGATTACAGGCTTGAGCCACCGCGCCCGGCCGACAATGTGTTATTTTAAAAGGGAAGATAAGTAAGTTATACTTCCTTTGTATAAAAAATAAGACCACACAAATTGGTAATCTTAACACCTTAAGAAGCTGACTTATCTAAATGCAAAACTGTAAAGTTCCCTTCAATCATTTTCAGATATAATTCATACAATATTGATTTTATAACATGTTGATACTATAGTATTATAATGAAAATTACTTCACATAACACATTAAGGCAATGGGGCAATACAAGGACTATTTTTCCAATTATAAATCTTAAAATAATAACTATTTTCTGCTGGCAAACTCATTTCAAGATACATACTTTTGCTCTTGACTGTGTTAATTCAAAGTGGATAGATTCAAATTTTGTCATTAAGGAATGATTCTGTGTGACCAAACAAGCATTCTGTTGCCTAAGTTTATTTAGTTTCTCTCGAAGGCTTTTAATCTCCTGATCTACAGGGGTAGAAGATGAAAACATCTGAAAGAATGAAAAAGAACAAATACATTTTCAATGATTTCAATTAAGGGTTACATGTAATTAATGGAAAACTATGAGCAATTATTAATAAAATGACTAAGCAGCTCAGAAAATGAGTTTAAATACTTAGTGAGTATTGACAAGGATATGTGGAACAATCAACACTCTCTCCTCCACTGCTGGTGGAAGTATATACAAGTATAATCTGGAAAACAGTGGTACACTTTGGGAAACTGGTTGGTATTATCCAGCAAAGTTGAGTATGCTAAGAACCAATAATATCATCCCTAGATATAAACCTGATAGAAACTTTTGTACTTTTGCATGTGCAGATATAAAACTATTCATAGCTACATTGTCCACAAGAGATAATAAATGGGAAGAACCCAAATGTCACCAACAATAAAATGGATAATAGGTAAAATATTATTTTATCTGTATACATATTTTTATTATATTCTTTTTATACATATTTTACAACATTTAATTTTCATGAGGATTGTGATTTTCAAAACATTTCTTTTAATTAACTTTATTTTGAGTGATTTATTTATGCAATTCAAAATCCAAAACTATATAAAAGAAAAAGTATACACAGAAGTCTCTTCCCATCTTTAATAGGTGGGTAACCACTTTTATAAGTTTCTTGTTTAGTCTTCTAGTGATTCCATACACATACATAAGCAATACAAATTACCCACTTCCCTCCTCTCCTTATGCAAAAACTAGCACATTAAATATAACATTCTGCACCGTGCATTTTTTTTTTTAACTTGGAACAATATACCCTGGCAATCTCTCCATAATAAATACATTGACAAACTCCTTTTTTTTCTCAACTGCATAGTTTCCATTGCATGAATAAACCATTAACTAACCGCCTATTACTACATACTTGAACTATTTCTAATCTTTTGATATAATAAACAATGCCTAATTTCATATCCTGCAAGTGTGTCTATAGTATCGTTTTCCAGAAATGGGAGTTCCAAGTCAAGGTAAATGTATTTGTAATTTTGGTAAATATTGCCAAATGCATCTCAGTTGGGGTTATATCACTGTGCATTCCCACTAGGCAATGTACCCGTACCCAATATCACCAATAAAATAACATCTCAAACATCTGAATGTTTAATAATTCTATAGGTAAGAACTAGGTAAGGTACTTAGGTATAGTTTCATTTTGAATTTATCTTATTATGAGGAAATTGGACACCTTTTCATTAGTTTGGATATCACTTTTATTTCTTTTTCCATTCATGTCTTTTGTCCATTGGGTTACTGACCTTTTTGTTCTCAGTTTCTAGGAGCTCTTTACACACTAGATTATCCTTTTGTCTTTGATAGGCATTACCATTATTGTTTTCCCAATTAAGGCACATATACAGTAAGAATGATCAGCAATTTGAATGAGGATAGAGATCAAATTTCTTGGAACTACATACCATGTAAACACGGAATTTGAATTTGTTTCTAAAAAGTAGGTTCAGACAGCTTCATTAAGTAGCTTCCTTACAAAAAAGAAAGCTCTTAATGGTTGGCTTTCTGAAGTGGAAAGAGCAAATACGTATCCAAAAAGATTATGTGCAACCATATCTGTGTATATATATGTAGGGAGTGCAGGGAACAAAGCATAGGAAGAGAGTGTAAAAGGAGATAAAAGGGTTGAGTGAGGAAGAGGGATAAATGCAGGGAGATAAATACATGATAGAATAAGAAAAGGGAAGACAGTTTCAGACCAAGCAAAGATCTCTAACATCATGGACAAAATAGAAAGATAATGAAAGAATAGTGCCATACTATTCATAGTACTTGATCCAGGCTAAATGGTGGGTATACCTTAACCACTTAATAAATAATTGATTACCTATTATGTATAAGATGTAGTGTTAAAATCAAGGGGATTATAATTTACTTAAGAAGACATTTAACTGCAAAAAGGTAATAAATAGATAAGTTTAAAAGTAGAGTAATACACCAAGATAACTACTTTCTTGTTAGAACATAAAAAGAACAGTTATATTTAAATTTTTGAGTACCAGAGTAAAAGATTACAGAAACCAAGAATAAGGTATTTAAAGAAAAACTGAAAAAAAAATTTTTTTAAGTAGACAGGCCTAAAACCAACACTTCTTTTAACTAGATAGGTCTAAAAATAATAACCTTATCTCTTGCCTTTTTTTGAAAATCAGTGCTGCTACCAGATATTTTACAAACATTTTCATAAGGTGAATAATTCAAAAGTCCAGGGTGGCTAGGCTGAACATCCAAAATTAGCTTTTCAGACCTTGAAGGATTAGGGGCATAATCAGAATTTTCACTTGGACTAACACTAGAGAAAAAAGAAAAAACATATTTCAGTTCTTGGATAGTTTATTCACTACAAATTGCTATACATTAAATAAGAAAATAGAAAACCAGAAATGCTGCTAAGTAGATTCATAGTTATGAACATAAGGCAATGTTTCCACTAAATTTTAAATAAATCATAATTACTTTTAAACTAGCAAACTGTATTTCTAGAGCCTCTATGCTAAGATTACTTAAGATTCAAAAAAGCATTAAAAAATTAATAAAGCCCAAAAAATATATTTTATACTGAGTTCTAATACACTGAAAGTGTTTTTAATATGCAAAGAGGCTTCTCTAATATTCCTATTTTTCCCTAAACTGAAAGTTATATTAAAAAGTATAAGAAAATTATTTCTTATTCCAGAGGCACTTTAGAAACAATACATAATAATGAAATTCACACATTTTATATTGATATATTTAAGGCACAGTGAATTCTGTATGTGATTTTACCTACTTACCTGGATAACTCTTCCCCTAAACTCTGCAAACTCCATTCTGTTATCTTCAGTTCATGTCTTAAGGAAGCAACATTTGCAAGCAAACTTTCCTCTTCATTGTCTTTATTATAGTAGTCTGATGAACTAGATTCCATTTCTTAAAAAAAAATGAATTTCTTGTACCTTGCCTGAAAGATTCTGTAGTTTCAGTCAAAATACTCACACGAATAGAATTTAACTCATTAGTTTTCTATTTCAAATGTTGTGAAATCTTTCATGGCGGTTTAAAACAAAACAAAAAATCAATAATAATGAATGTATCTGTAGTGTAAAGCCATAAAGGAGTTCAATACAATTTCAATGAAAGAATTTTTCATTTTAGCCAGGGTCTAGTTATTATAGCTCCCCTTTTCTAAGCATACCTGATCTTCCTAGCAATTGTTAAGTATTTTCATTCCATGTTAAGGAAACTATGAATTAGACATTAAATAACTTGCTCAAAGTCGCACAAACCGTAAATGGTGAAATCAAGATTTGAATCCAAGTCATTAGGATGCAAAGACCATTAAATTATGTCTCATTGTAGCTTTATTACTTATTACGTATCAATTTCAATATGAGGTGTTTGAACTTTCACAATCACACTACGAGTACTAGACATCTGATTAAATGGTATCATTACAGTCATTCATATTTTGTTAGAAGGGAATTTATTACCAGATAAAAGTTATCTCGTCCTCCTATGCCCAATAGTTACAAAATTTAAAAAACACACATTTACAAGTCACAACCATAGGGATCAAAATAACATTTGGCAGGTCAACTTAAAGAAATAAACGAAGAAAACCTTTTGTTTCTTCAGTGGATGAGTATCTCTAGGGTTGTGAAACTACTAAATTTCTTTGCATATAAAAAAATCATAATAAAGCATCATATTTTATTATTGTAATTAATACAATAAAAAAACTAAAGCTTTATAATCTCCACTACTTCTGTAGAGCTTTCTGCGCAATCTTAAAATTACATTCCTCTTTCAGATCCCATTTACCTTTTTCATTGTAGCATTTCCTTCAACGCCCTTCTTAGCATTCTGCTCCCATCCCAAGTTCCAAAAGGTTAGGAGTCCTGTCATTACGTTCAGGACTGCAATGTACTTACAGAAGCTCAATATTTTGAATGAATTAACAAATACTAAACTATCCTTCCTTCCCTCAACCAGTCAGAATAGTATGCTACATTTATTCCCCACTCAAAAATTCTCAAATGTAGGGAGGAAGATTAAAAAGAAAACTCCCACCTTATGGAAAGAAAGTGGCAGGAAATTAAATGAGATACTGTGTAATCTTAATAGACAAACTGGTTCTATCCTCTTTCCCTTTTTTGTTTCCATAAATTTCCTTCTGCTTAAGTGACAAGACTCTCGCAGACAAGTCAATAAATCAGGTCCCCATCTTGCTTTATCTATTCAACATCTCCAGCTCTCTGTAGGATGGTGAAGGAGAAAAGGGTTGAGAAAATTGGGCAAATTCTATAATGCCATTTGGTATTATATATTTCATCTTAAATCAGGTTTTAGTTCAACATCTGTGTATTTTCATGTAAGAAATAACTGTCAGACCGGGAGCGGTGGCTCACGCCGGTAATCCCAACACTTTGGGAGGTTGAGGCAGGTGGATCACGAGATCAGGAGTTAAACCTGGTCAAGATGGTGAAACTCCGTCTCTACTAAAAGTACAAAAAAATTAGGCATGGTGGCGGGCGCCTGTAATCCCAGCTCTGGGGAGGCTGAGGCAGAGAATTGCATAAACCCGGGAGGCGGAGGTAGCAGTGCGCCGAGATCACACCACTGCACTCCATCCAGCCTGGGCGACAGAGTGAGACTCTGTCAAGAAAGGAGAGGAGAGGGGAGGGGAGGAGAGGGGGGAGGAGAGGGGAGGGGAGGAGAGGGGGGAGGAGAGGGGGGAGAAGAGGGGGGAGGAGAGGGGGGAGGAGAGGAGCGGAGAGAGGAGCGGAGAGAGGAGCGGAAAAAGGAAAGGAAAGGAAAAAGGGAAGGAAAAAGAGGAGGAAAAAGGGAAGGAAAAAGAGGAGGAAAAAGGGAAGGAAAAAGAGGAGGAAAAAGGGAAGGAAAAAGAGGAGGAAAAAGAGGAGGAAAAAGGGAAGGAAAAAGGGAAGGAAAAAGGGAAGGGGAAGGAGAAGGGAAGGAGAAGGGAAGGGGAAGGAGAAGGGAAGGGCAGAAAGACAGAAAGGGAGAAAGGGAGGGAGGGAGGGAGGGAGGAAGGAAGGAAGGAAGGAAGGAAGGAAGGAAGGAAACAAGGCCGAAGGAAGGAAGGAAGGAAACAAGGCCGAAGGAAGGAAGGAAGGAAACAAGGCCGGGCGCGGTGGCTCAAGCCTGTAATCCCAGCACTTTGGGAGGCCGAGACGGGCGAATCACGAGGTCAGGAGATCGAGACCATCCTGGCTATCTTGGTGAATCCCCGTCTCTACTAAAAAATACAAAAAAACTAGCCGGGCGAGGTGGCGGGCGCCTATAGTCCCAGCTACTCGGGAGACTGAGGCAGGAGAATGGCGTAAACCCGGGAGGCGGAGCTTGCAGTGAGCTGAGATCCAGCCACTGCACTCCAGCCTGGGCGACAGAGGGAGACTCTGTCAAAAAAAAAAAAAAGAAAGAAAGAAAGAAAGAAAAGAGAAGAGAGAAGAGAAGAGGAGGAAAAGAAAGAAGAAAGGGAGAAAGAAAGAAAGAAAGAGAGAGAAAGAGAGAGAGAGAATATATTTAATACTAAAATGTTTTCATTTTCCTAGTGGGCCATTTACTGTCAAATGAATGCCCTTAACCTCAATTTACAGTAGTTACCCACAAAAGTATATCTTCACTGACTGAATACCAAGAAAAGCACATCATCCTACTCATCGACCTTAACATCATCATCTTTGGGCCCTAATTAACAATGTGTTTGTAGGTTTGCACACGCACACCCATCAAACGAAGGACAAGTGCTCTTTTACACCCTACGTATGTGATACAATGGGCTGCAGTCGAAAAAGATTCCTCATTTTGGAAAGAGGTCATAACTTTGTATGACCTTTGTAGTCATAACTTTGTATGTCATAACTAACTTTGTATGACCTTTGTAGTCTCTTGTCTCAAGATTGCTTGACACAGCTGATCCTACATCCGTCTGAAAGAAGCAGGGGTCGGGGGCGGACGTGACATCTTCCTTTCAGTTTTTTTTTTTTAAGGAAATACTTTTTTTTTTTTTTAATTTTATGCAGACAGTGGCTCGCCATATTGCCAAAGCTGGCTTGAACTCCTGGGTTCAAGCAATCCTCCTGCCTCGGCCTCCCAAAGTGCTGAGATAACAGGCGTGAGCCACTGCGCCCAGACTCCTATTTTTCATCAAATAAAATACAACCGTTTAGAGGAGCATGCTCAGCAACCGCAAGGACCAGTCCCAGCGCATCCAAGGTGCCGGAAAGAGAAAGGAACAAAACTCCCCCAGGTAAGCTGTTTTCCCCACGCCAAGGGGCAGTCGCTCACCACCCAAGTTGCAGCTGAGGAGAGACTCACCCGGCGACTGCGTGCTTCACACTCGAGTCTACGTTAGGAAGCCTCTGACCCTCTCCAGGGCCCCTGCGTGTGGAAGCCTCGGACGCTACTTGGAGAACCAGCGAACCCCGGCAGCACTGAATTCGAACCGCCGCGGGAGCCGTTGGGACACGCCTACCCGGCCGCTGCCCCGCCCCGGCGCAGATTGCGTGAGGCGCCGCCGGAGGCGCGGGGCTTGCCGGGGATCGTGGTCGGTGAGCGCGTCCGAGCCCACTAGCCGAGCCCGCCCGGGACTACATTTCCCACAATCACCGCCAGGATGCCCATTGGTGGGGAAAGCCATGGGAACCAGAGGCCGTCAGTGGGAGAGGTGGGCGGCGCTCACGCCTGGCCTGAGGGGGCCGAGACTGAGGTGGTTGTGGAACGGGGCTGGTGGCCCCGCCCTGAGTCCCTACCCTTTGGAGGCCTGCGCTTCTCCTTCGGAGGGAGTGTTCGCCGCCGCCGCCGCCGCCGCCGCCGCGGCCGCCA
This sequence comes from Trachypithecus francoisi, assembly GCF_009764315.1. Lineage (NCBI taxonomy): Eukaryota > Metazoa > Chordata > Mammalia > Primates > Cercopithecidae > Trachypithecus > Trachypithecus francoisi. The sequence continues at coordinate 128,360,500 of NW_022681470.1, forward strand.
CTTGGAGTTTCTTCAGATTCCAGATTTCCCTGTCAACCACGAGGAGTCCAGAGAGGAAACGCGAAGCGGAGACAACAGTATCCCACGCCTCTTGCAGCCCGGATCACCCCAGCAGGGATGGGCGACAAGACCTGGCTGCCCTTTCCCGTGCTCCTTCTGGCCGCTCTGCCTCCGGTGCTGCTGCCTGGGGCGGCCGGCTTCACACCTTCCCTCGACAGCGACTTCACCTTTACCCTTCCCGCCGGCCAGAAGGAGTGCTTCTATCAGCCCATGCCCCTGAAGGCCTCGCTGGAGATCGAGTACCAAGTAAGTGCGGAGGATAAACCAGCCTCCTTCCTTCCTTTAACCCAGCTACACTGCGTTGTCGCCTCTCACCCGTTTAGAAACTTCTGGTGGACGGCCCAGGTGTTGAAGAGGCGAGGGCCGTCCGGGAAGCCGGCCCGCTCTGCGCAGGCGCGCGAGGCGAGGCGAGGCTCTCGCTGAGGCCGGGGACCCAGAACTTAGGCTGGACCTGGAATTGACGACTACCCGCCTAATCCCCTTTCCTCCTGTCGGAAAGAGGCCAGAACTGGTGATGTGGCTGGCTTTTCTCTTTGTTTCCTAATTCGCCTATCGCTTTTCTTAGCCACTACACACTCCGATACTGAGAATTTCACAATGCGGAACTGATACACGTTCTCCTTCATCATTGGACGAGGTGATGACACTTGTTTGAATCACCGCCACCCCTTTCACACAATTCAGATGTTACAGATCTTCACTGTCTTTGCTTCAGTTAAGGGTTTTTGAATTATGATCGTGTAATTATCACTAAGCCCGATTTTGAAATTTTTTGGAAGAGGCTGTTGCTATATTTAATCATACATTGCCGTTTAAGTTATATATGCATTATTTTCAAAAGATCAAATCGTACATTAAAACTTTACAACCTTTCCTTTCTTTTCATTGAGCATTGTAAGCATTTCCCTCGTGTCATTGTTTTCTTTTTTTTTTTTTTTAAGACGGAGTCTCGCTCTGTTGCTCAGGCTAGATAGAGTTGGAGTGCAGTGGCGCAATCTCGGCTCACTGCTGCAACCTCTGCCTCCCGGGTTCAAGCGATTCTCCTGCCTCAGTCTCCCGAATGGCTGAGATTACTGACGTGCGTCACCACGCCCAGCTAATTTTTGTATTTTTAGTAGAGACAGGGTTTCACCATGTTGGCCAGGCTGATCTCGAACTCTCGACCTCAGGCGATCCACCCGCCTCGGCCTCCCCAAGTGCTGGGATTACAGGCGTGAGCCACCATGCCCAGCATGTTTTCTTTTTAGTATCTGCATAATATTCTTGCTGGGAATTACCTTATTTTATGTAGTCATGCTAGTAGGGGGTAATTTCTTAGAAGAAATCTTGTTCATTCCACACAGCAAATTTCGATGTTTCCAGGTAGCCATACAGGAAAAAAAAACAGCATTGATGTGTTTCATCTTTCAGTGTTTTAGAAGTCAATTATAATCATCAAATGTTAATTTTTTAACTTGATGTAGAGAATTGTTTTTAAATACCAGGTACTGTCACATACAGAGCAAAATTAAAAGTTGTAGAATTTTTTATACGATGGAACTTTAGGATTAAGTTGTATATAGGTACACAAGATAAGCACAGAGAATAAAATATCTAAAATCACATAGTGAGCAAAACTGAGGCTAAAACTCAGTGTTTCTTGATTTCCAGTAAAGTTCAAAAGTTCAGCATTTACTGAACAGTTAACACGTGCCAGGAATTGTGCATGGAGGGGCGGGAGACGAGGGGAAGCGGGGTTATGGCGGTTGTAGGTAAAAGAGAAAGAAAGAATCTCTCTTCTCAAAGAGCTTAATAAGGGTTACTGGCTCATAAACAGGTAATTTCAATAAAGGATGGCTAAGTACCAGTAGAGGAGGGTCACTTCTAAGGGTTTCAGAGAGGATTCCTGGAGAAAATAAAATTTAATCCAGAAAGATGCTTAATTGAGACGAAAATGCAAGGAACAAGGGACATTTCAGAAAAAGGAATAAAACGACCTATAGTTCTTAAAATACATAGTGTAAGTGGGGATGGTTAGTGTGTAGTGGACATTACAAGTACTGAGTTTGTATTAGACTTTAAGACATATAAAGTCTAGGGTGGGAGTAGCAGAAAAGGACATCAGAGAGGCCAGAAAGCTGGGGTCTTGAAGCTTCAATCATAGCCTTGTTTGCCATGCTGTGTAGGTTTTCCTTAATTTTGTGCAAGTCCATTTAAGATTTAAGGAGATCACTGGATGCAGTGTGGAAAATGGATTTAAGGAGAGCAAAATTAGAGTCAAGGAAACCAACTAGAGGGCTAGTGAAATAGTCTAGATAAGAAAACAATTTGTATTAATAAAAAAACTTCAGTATTTACACACATTAGGGAAGATATCTATTTTAACTACTGTCCTCTTATAGTTAAGAGCACCAGTTCAACCTTAGCCTGGGTTCAAATCTTGAGTCTGCCTACTTAAAACTTATGTGATCTTCTCACTTGTAAAATAGAGATAATAATTGTAACTACATCATAGAGTTGATTTGAAAAACATGAGTTAATAAATGCTCATATTCAGTGTAAAGTGGTCTATTAAAATATGCTAATAGATCATCCCTGATGCGTAGTAAATAGTCAATGAATGTTAGTTTTACATTTATACCTCTATAGTTACGTAGCTGGCTTGGTTTAGCTTTATTCTTTACATCTTTAGTCACTCTTAAAGGTACTGTTCTTTTTTTTTTTTTTTTTTGAGACAGAGTCTCCCTCTGCTACCCAGGCTGGAGTGCAGTGGCGCAACCTAGGCCCACTGCAACCTTCATCTCCTGAGTTCAAGTGATTCTCCCACCTCAGCTTGCCGAGTAGCTGGATTACAGGCATGTGCCACCACACCCAGCTAATTTTTGTATTTTTAGTAGAGAGGGGGTTTCACCATCTTGGCCAGACTGGTCTCAAACTCCTGCTCTCAAGTGATCCGCCAGCCTCGGCCTCCAAAGTTCTGGGATTGTAGGTGTGAGCCACCACGTCCGGCTGGGACTATTCCTTTAAAACATTTTCCCTAAACAATTTGTTTTGATTGAGGAAAGAGGTAAAATCTGTTAATATATGTAATCCTAGACAGTGTTGGTGAGATGTGTAGGGTAAAGATCATCTTCCACCCTATGTTTGCATTTCCCAACTTGTTTAATTTCCCAGTAACTACATGCTACTAATTTTTGTCTTAAAGTTAGTTTTTAAAATATTATGGAACAGACAATCCAACTTTGTCCTTGGTTACTGTGACATATTGAAAATTTTACTAATTTCTTTTTAGGTTTTAGGAGAATACTTTTTGGATAATTGACTAGCCCCACATTATATTGATAGAGGCTCTTGAAAACTTTAATGCCAATTCGTGTATCTTATGAATAAAATAGAGCATCCATTTAGAAATTTAAGTCATTCTTGAGTGCTTGATATGTGTCAACACTATCTGAGGTGCTAGGGATACAACGGTGAGTGAAAATATCAGCTAGGTGCAATGGCTCACACCTGTAATCCCAACACTTTGGGAGGCCAAGGTGGGAGGATCACTCAAGCACAGGAGTTTCAGACCAGCCTGGACAACACAGCAAGACCCCATCTCTACCAAAAATAAAGTAAGCCAGGCATGGTAGCACACACTTGTGGTTCCAGCTACTTGGGAGGCTGAGGTGGGAGGATCACTTGAGCCCAGGCGGTTGAGGCTATGGTGAGCTGTGATCATGCCACTGCACTCCAGCCTTGGTGACAAGAGCAAGACCCTGCCTCAAAAATATATATATATGATATATGTACGGTATTTTATATATATATATATCTATATTTGTGTGTGTGTGTGTGTATAGTCCATGCTCTCATACAATCAAGTATGGGGACAGACATTAATCAAATTATTACATAAATACATGTCAAAGTATTTAATAGGGGGAATGAAGGTAAGTTCATAAGACTGAGTGGGCTCAGTAGGAGGACTTCATTTTATCTGGAAATTGAGAGACATCCAGAAGTAGAGTTAATTTCTATAGAATTAACAGGCTGTCACTAGGCATAAGGGAATGAGTGGGACAAGACAATGGGTAAAAAAGAAAAACAACATACCAAGATACTAAGGAAAAAGAGAGAAAGATACCTTTGAGGTGCTGAAAGACAGGATACAGAGAGAGAACAGTGGTACAAGTCTACTCTAGAGAAGTCAGTAGCAACAGCAATCAGATCATGCTGGGCTTTTAGGTCCTTGTTAAGGATATGGGTCTTTTTGCAGAGACCAGTAAGAAACCACTGAAGAGTTATAAGCAGGTTAACTTTTTTTTTTTTTTTTTTTTTTTTTTTTTTTTTTTTTTTTGAGACGGAGTCTCGCTCTGTCGCCCAGGCTAGAGTGCAGTGGCCGGATCTCAGCTCACCGCAAGCTCCGCCTCCCGGGTTTACGCCATTCTCCTGCCTCAGCCTCCGAGTAGCTGGGACTACAGGCGCCCGCCACCTCGCCCGGCTAGTTTTTTGTATTTTTTAGTAGAGACGGGGTTTCACCATGTTAGCCAGGATGGTCTCGATCTCCTGACCTCGTGATCCGCCCGTCTCGGCCTCCCAAAGTGCTGGGATTACAGGCTTGAGCCACCGCGCCCGGCAAGCAGGTTAACTTGATCCGTGTTTTTTAAAAGATCATTTTGGCCACAGGGTATTGAGACTCTCTGTACCAGTTTCTATATACTTATAAAATAATAACAGTCACCTGCTCCCCACTACATACTATTATGAATAAATATGCTAATACATGTAAAAGGAATGGTATCGAGCACCTAATAAGCACTCAAAAAATGTTAGCTAGAAAATAAACCCTGAGCCTAGAACAATACCTTTTTAAGGGCATAATAGGCACTAAAAAGTATCTTTGAATGAGTGTACCAGACGTTTACCAAATATGTAAAACTATCTAGGTGGGTTTTTGGGAGAATATAGCTGTATCAATTTTTAAAAATTTTTATTAGTCTTTTCATTTTTGTATAGAGCTAAATTTCAATACTTTCTAGTAAACTGGCTGTTTCATCTAATTTTTAAAATTTACTTGTATAATATATCTGATGCCATTTGGAATACCTCCTATTTCCATTTTATCTGCAGGTATACATGTCTAATATTATATGTATATATGTATATATAAAGTATATGTAAATATAAATATGTATATAAAAAACAAAAACTCAAAAGCCATATATATATATATATAGGCACAAGGGAGTAAGTGGAACACGACAATGGATAAAAAAGAAAAACACATGCCAAGATACTAAGGAAGAAGAAAGATACCTTTGAGGTTCATTATATATATATATGTATATATATATAAATGACTTTTAAGTATTATATATATCAGAATATATATAAATAGGTGGGTTTGGGGGAGAATAATATATTTAATAATTTGATATATATGAGTTTTATATGTGTGTGTATATATATATATACACACACACACACTTTTTTTTTTTTAAAGAGATAGGGTCTCCAGCAATCCCATTACTGGGTATATACCCAGAGGAATATAAATCATTCTACCATAAAGACACATGCATGCAAATGTTCAATGCAGCACTGTTCACAATAGCAAAGACATGGAATCAACTAAATGTTCAGCAGTGACAGTTTGGATAAAGAAAATGTGGTTACATATACACCATAGAATACTACGCAGCCATAAAAAAGAATGAGATCATGTCTTTTGTGGGAATATGGGTGGAGCTGGAGGCTATTATCCTTAGCAAACTAGCGCAGAAACAGAAAACTAAATACCACGTGTTCTCACAAGTGAGAGCTAAATGATAAGAACTTATGAACACAAAGACGGAAACATGAGACACTGGGGTTTACTTGATGAGGGAGGGTGGAAGGACAGAGAGGTGCAGAAAAGATAACTATTGGGTACTGGGCTTTATATCTGGGTGATGAAATATTAGGTGCAAAAATTATTGTGGTTTTTAACACGTTTACCTAGGTAACCTTCACATGTACCCCCAAGCCTAAAATAAAAGTTAAAAAGAGAGAGAGAGAGAGAGATGGGGTCTCACTATGTTGCCTAGACTGAATTTGAACTCAGGCTCAAGTAATACTCCCACTTCAGCCAGCCTCCTGAGTAGCTGGGACTACAGGCACGTGCCACCACACCTGTCTCCTTTATGAATTTTTTTACTTCCAATTTTTTACTTCCAATTATAAAAGTAATATACAACCTCCTTAGAGTAAGTCAAACAATACAAAGATGTAAAAGCAAAAAAAGCCGGGTGCGGTGGCTCACGCCTGCAATCCCAGCACTTTGGGAGGCAAAGGTGGGTGGATCAGGAGGTCAGGAGCTGGTCTCCAACCTCCAGTATGGTGAAACCCTGTCTCTAAAAAAGAAAAAAGACAAATTAACTGGGTGCAGTGGTGTGTGCCTGTAGTCCCAGCTACTCAGGAGGCTGAGGCAGGAGAATCACTTGAACCCGGAAAGCGGAGGTTGCAGTGAGCCAAGATTGCGCCATTGCACTCCAGCCTGGGTGAAAGAGTGAGACTCCGTCTCAAAAAAAAAAAAAAAAAAAAAACTCACTCTATTGAACGCCTGTTGTCATTCTCCTAGATGTGAACTCTTCCACACCTTTTCCCATACTCATAAAATCATACAGGGTTTGATGGGATGAAACATATATGATTATTTTAATTAAAATGTCATGATCCTTAAAGTCCTTACAAAGTTTTTACCAACAGGTAAATAACCCAAATCAGAGGAAGTCTATTGGTTCATATAACTGGAAGTCTGAATAGGACAGATTTCAGGCTTAATTTGTTTTCCTCTGGTTCTCACGGCTCTGCTCTATAGACTTTTCTTAAAAAATTGAATTACTTTTTCTTCACTGACAGATATTTTTCCTAAATACATCAAAACTAGTATTTTATTGTCTTCTGACTTCGATTATAGCTGTTGAAGCTTCCTGTCAGTTTGTTATATATTTGTAGTTCATCTCTATTTTCTCTTGTTGCTTTTTAAATTTTCTGCTTCTGCATTTTCACTGCAGTTTAAGTGCATCATCTACGCTTCTTAATCTCTCATTTCTCTCTTTGTCTCTTCTATTTTATGGACAATTTCTTCAGCTCTATCTTCTACTTAATTAGTTTTAAAAATTTATCAATATTATTTTTGATTGGCAAACTATAATTGTATACATTTATGGGGTATATTGTGATGTTTTGATATATATGTACAATATGTAATGATTAAGTCAGGCTAATTAATATTGCCTTGCCTATAATTTTTTATGATGAGCTATTTGAAATTTACTGTCAGTTATTTTGAAATATACATTATTATTGAATATAGTCACTTTCCTGTGCAATAGACCTCAAAACCTATTTCTTCTATATATCTGGAACTTTGTGATCAACAACTCCCTATTCTCTCTCTCCCCAAGCCCCCCACCCCCAGCTTCTGGTAACCATTGTTCTACTCTCCACTTCTAGGAATTCAACTGTATTAGATTCCACATATGAGATAATGCAGTATTTGTCTTTCTGTCCCTGGCTTATTTCACTTAGTATAATGTCCTCCAGTATTCCATTGTGTATCTATACCACATTTTCTTTATTCATTCGTTAATGAACACTTAGATTGTTTCTATATCTTGACTATTGTGAATAATGCTTCAGTGAATACAGGAGTGCAGATATCTCTTTTACATACTGATTTCAGTTCCTTTGGATGTATACCAGAAGTGAGATTACTAGATGATATGGTAGTTGTATTTGTGGTTTTTTGAGGAACCACCGTATTGTTTTCCATAGGGCTGTACTAATTTACATTCCCACCAACAATGTACTAATTTGTTTTTTCTTTTTTGAGATAAGGTCTTGCTGTGTCACCCAGCTGGTCTTAAACTCCTGGGCTCAGGATCCTCCCATCTCAGCCTCTTGAGTAGCTGAGATTACTGGCATGTGCTCACCATGTCTGGCAATAATGTACTAATTTACATTCCTTTTCTCCACATCCTTTTCAACACTGTTATCATTCATCTTTTTTACAAAACCCATTCTAACAAGTGTAAAGTAACATCTCATTGTGGTTCATTAATCTTTTTAAGTTATAATCTGTTGACTCTTTTATTGAGTTTATAATTTCAATGACTAGATGTTCTATTTCTCCCTTTTCCCCAGATTACCATAATTAAGCCTGACTTTATTCCATTTCCATTTGCAGAAAGTCTGAAATATTTTCCATTAACATTTCATAGAGATATTTCTTTTTTATCTCTGCCTGGTTTTGTTCTTTTCTTATGGTTTTCTTTCATAGTTTTTTTTAAATTAATAGGCATTTTTAGAAGAGTTTTAGATGTATAGACTAATTGACAATTGAGCACACATATACCCCCACATTCCCATACAGTTTTCTCTGTTATTAACAATATTCTTTTTTAAATATTTAAACATTAGTGTTGTACATTTGTTAAAATTGAGGGCCATTTTGTTAACATTAACTAAAGTTAAGTCCATAGTTGCATTAAGGTTTGCTCTATTGTACAGTTCTATGCATTCTGAAAAATGCATAATGTTATGTATTCACCATTAGTATATTATGTAGTATCATACAGAATAGTTCCATGGCACTAAAACTCCCCTGTACCCCACTTTTACAAACCCCCTCTCCCAAACACTGAACTCCTGGCAGCCATTGATCTTTTTTACTTATTTCTGCGCTCTCTGTTCTGTTCTCTATTTGTCAGTTCTTTCATCAGCACCATGCTATCTTGATTACTGTAACTGTATACTAAGACTTGAAGTTGGGTAGTATCAGTCTTCTGACTTTGTTCTTCAATATTGTCTGGACTATTCTGGATCTTTTTTCTTTCCAAATAAATTTTAGAATCAGTGTGTCAATATCCACAAAATAGCTTGCTGGGACTCTGATTGGGATTGCATTGAGTCTGTAGATCAAGTTGGGAAGAATTAGCATCTCAACAATATTGAGTCTTCCTGTCCATTGACATGGTATATCTCTTTATTTAGCTCTTCATTGATTTCTTTTATCAGTGTTTTGTGGTTTGCCTTTTATAGATCTTGTACATATTTTGGTAGATTTGTACCTAATTCTTTTTTTCTTTCTTTTACTGCTAATGTAAATGGTATTGTATTTTTTATTCCCAACTCCAGTTGCTTGTTGCTGGTGTATAGGAAAGCAGCTACTCTTGTATGTTAATATTGTTTACTGAGACTTGGCTATAATCACTTATTAGCTCCAGGAGGGGTTTTTTTGGCAGTTCTTTAGGATTTCTACATGGACTATCATGTCATCTGTGAACAAGGACAGTTTTATTTCTTCTTTTCCAATAGGTATGTCTTTCCCTTTCTTGTTGTATTACATTAGCTTGAACTTCCAGTATGGTGTTGAGTAGGAGTAATGAGGGAGTAGCATCTTTGTCTTATTTCTGATTTTAGTGAGAAAGCTTCTAGTTTCTCACCATTAAGTGTGGTCTTAGCTGTAGGATTTTTGTAAATGTTCTTCCTTAAGTTGAGGAAGTTCTGCTCTATTCCTAGTTTGCTAAGATTTTTTTAATATTAAATATCATGGATTGATATTGGATTTTATCAAATGTTTTCCATACGTATGCCATTGCTGTGATCATCTGAGTTTTGTTCCTTAGTCTGTTGATGTGATGAATTACATGAAATAATTCTTGAATGTTGAATCAGGCTTATATACTTGGAACAAATCCATCTGGTCATGGTTGTAATTCTTTGTTTACACAGTTGAATTAGCTTTGCTAATATTTTGTTGAAGATTTTTGCATCTATGTTCCTGAGAGATACTGGTATGTAGTTTCCATTTCTTGTAATGTCTTTTCTGGTTTTAGTATTAGGGTAATATTGGCGTCACAGAATGAGTAAAGAATTGTTCCCTCAGCTTTTATTGTCTGTAAGAGATTTTAGAGATTTGGTATTATTTTGTCCATAAATGTTTGGTAGGATTCACCATTGAAACTGTCTGGTCCTGGTCCTTTCTTTTGGGGGAGGTTATTAATTATCAATATAATTTCTGTAACAGATACAGGCCTATTCAGGTTATCTGTTTCTCATTGTATGAGTTTTGGTACTTTGTATCTTTCAAGGAATTGGCCTGTTTCACCTAAGTTTTCAAATTTGTGGGTATAGATTTATTAATAATGTTCCACTATTATCCTTTTTTAAATATTTTTTAAGATGGAGTCTTGCCATCACCCAGGCTGGAGTTCAGTGGCACTATCATAGCTCACAGCAGCCTTGAACTTCTGGGCTCAAGTGATCCTGTCACCTCAGCCTCCCAAGTAGCTGAGCCTACTGTCGTGCACCACCATGCCTGCCTTTGTGTGTGTGTGTGTGTGTGTGTGTGTGTGTGTGTAGACAGGGTCTTACTTTGCTGCCTAGGCTAGTCTCAAATTCCTGGCTTCAAATGATCCTCCCATCTCAGCCTCCCAAAGTGCTGAGATTACAGGCATTGGCCACCACGCCTGGCCATTATTATCCTTTTAATGTCCATAGATAATTAATGATGACCCAGCTTTCATTTCTGATATTAGTGTTCTGTGTCTTTTCTCTTTTTTTCTTGGTTTGCCTGACTAGAGGTTTATTAGTTTTACTGATCTTTTTAAAGAACCAGCTTTTTGCTTCATTGATTTTTTTTTTTCTGGGTTGATTTCTTATTATCAGTTTTCTTGATTTCTGCTCTAATGTTTTTCTTCTGGTTGTTTTAGGTTTATATTACTGTTCTTTCTCTAGCTTCCTAAGGTGGATGTCTAGTTTTGCCATGTTGGCCAGGCTGATCTCAAACTCCTGACCTCAAATGATCCACCCACCTCGGCCTTCCAGTGCTGGGATTACAGACATGAGCCACCATGCTCAGCCTATAGATTTTTTTTTTTTTTTGAGACGGAGTCTTGCTCTTTCGCCCGGGCTGGAGTGCAGTGTGCAGTGGCTGGATCTCAGCTCACTGCAAGCTCCGCCTCCCGGGTTTACGCCATTCTCCTGCCTCAGCCTCCGGAGTAGCTGGGACTACAGGCGCCCGCCACCTCGCCCGGCTAGTTTTTTGTATTTTTAGTAGAGACGGGGTTTCACCGTATTAGCCAGGATGGTCTCGATCTCCTGACCTCGTGATCCGCCCGTCTCGGCCTCCCAAAGTGCTGGGATTACAGGCTTGAGCCACCGCGCCCGGCCAGCCTATAGATTTTAATTGTTACATGTCTTCTTCATTTCACTGGGATTTAAAGAAGAAAAAATTATGTATATTTAGCCAGCCATTTGAAACCAGTTCTGTTGAACAATAAGAGCACAGGAGTAGGTAATCTTTTATATCGTCACATTAAAGCCACCAAGAAAAATAAAATGGAGTGTTAAGAAAAAGAGTAGCCATTGAGTTAGGTGTTTTTGTTTTTGTCTTTTTTTTCTTAAGAGGCTGTACTGTACAGTGTTCCAAATAGATTCTTTTTAAAATTTTAACAAACACTATAAATAAAGAGAAAACGTAGGGAAGGAGGAAGACGGGAAGACAAATTTGCAGACAGATCTACAGGGAAAACACTGAGACACTTTAATTTGTGTAGGATGATAAAAAGATGTATTTATTAAATATTTGCATGTGACACAAAATCAAAATATGGATAATAACATTGTTAGGACTGGTACCCTTGGAGTTATAAAAATGGTGAACAGAATTTTCATCTATTTTATCATCTGTGTTGGATGTGCCACATATGTGTCCATAAAAGTACCTACAAGTTTATGCCAAGTGAATCCTACAAAAAGATGCTTAGATCCCAGAGAATGTCTCGTAAGTGCCAAACAAAGAGGATAGGTGTGCAATCTGTAGTAATACAAGAGATAGTGTGAGAGAACTGGACGGGAGGATACAGAGGACACTTCAAAGGACTTGACCCATTTATACAGGAGGTTGCAATTTTTTGAATTGCAAAATGAGACCTTGGCAACGACCTTGAGCAGTAGTATATAACTGCCACATGCTTAGTGTTCCAATAATGGAACACAAGGCATAAATGTGTTAAATTGGCTCTTAAAGAATGAGTACAATTGGATGAGTATTCAGGAGAATGGAACAGAAATAGAGGCAACACAGCATACTTATTAAAAATTATTCTAGAGGCAGATTGCTGAGTTTGAATTTTGACCATGTCACTTATTTGCTGTATCACTTTATTTTTCTGGGTTCATGCCATTCTCCTGCTTCAGCCTCCCAAATAGCTGGGACTACAGGTGCCCGCCACCATGCCTGGCTAAGTTTTTTGTATTTTTAGTAGAGATGGGGTTTCATCATAGCCAGGATGGTCTCGATCTCCTGACCTTGTGATCCGTCTGCCTCGGCCTCCCAAAGTGCTGGGATTATAGGCGTGAGCCACAGCGCCTGGCCTGAGGCCTTCTGATTATCTAAAATGAATGAGGTCTAAGTAAAAAAAAAATTTACATACACACAAAGATACACTGTACTGTTGTTTTAAGAAAGAAACTTTTTCTTAAAACTTTTTCTTAAAAAAAAAGAAATTTTTTAATGTGGCCTAGATGAATTAATGCTGTGTCACTTTGGAAAAATGACTTCTCTGTGCCTCAGTTTTTGTTCTTTGAGAACAAAATGAGAATAATAGGACCTACCTTTTAGAGTTGTTATAAGGAATAAATTAATCCACATAAAGCATTTAAGACAATTTATGGCATCAACTATAATTGTTAGTTGCCATGATTATCATCATCATCTTCATAGAAGGACATTTTGGAATTATAAATGGACAGATTGTATTCACTGACTAGTACATGAACCAATCTGCTTCGAATACACAATTCATACTGAGTCCACACCGTGATGGTCTTGAATTCCAGGCTAAGAAATAGTTAATTATTCTTTTATTGAAGAGGTCAAAAAAGTTATATACAATGTCCTAAATTGCCTAAGTCTTTGTTTTTTTTTTTTGGAGCAGGGTGGGACCGAGTCTCACTGTTGCCCAGACGATCTCGGCTCACTGCAACCTCCACCTCCTGGGTTCAAGCGATTCTCCCGCCTCAGCCTCCTGAGTAGCTGGAATTTTTGTATTTTTAGTAGAGACAGGGTTTCACCATGTTGGTCAGGCTGGTCTCGAACTCCTGACCTCATGATCCGCCCACCTCGGCCTCCCAAAGTGCTGAGATTACAGGCGTTAGCCACTGTGCCCTGCCAATTGCCTAAGTTTTAACTAAAAGGCCCAGGGCATTTGAACTGCCCTTTGTGTTTCTGTCCATTCTACAGGGATTCTGAATGAAACCACTATTTTAGGAAGATTTATTTCAGTAATATCCATAAGGCCTAAATTTAGGTGATGGTGACAGAAACGGGTAAGGAAAGGACAAGTTCCAAAAATGAATGGAATTGAACTAGATGATCCTTCGGTTCTTTTCTAGCCCAGACATCACTGATGACTTTCTTACCTCTCTAGGTTAGAAAATCTTTACATAATATGATGTACTGTATATAATTTTTTATTTCCAGAATTTGTAATATATGTTTTTCTCATGTATGCTTTTCTACAGGTTTTAGATGGAGCAGGATTAGATATTGATTTCCATCTTGCCTCTCCAGAAGGCAAAACCTTAGTTTTTGAACAAAGAAAATCAGATGGAGTTCACACGTAAGTAATCTCTTTTAGTTGAGTTTCATTGCTGAATAATACCAGTGGGCTATCTGCAGGGCATGGAAAGTTAGCATATTTAATACTACATATCAATATTAGATAATTCCATATGATTTTAAACAGTTCATGATAGTGGGCCATCTGATAAACCAAAACATTTTCCATTAACCTTTCTATTTTTGTTTAAGCGTTTTCTTTTGATCCAGGCTAAATTTTTTCTGTGCTTTGGTTAGTAAATTAGTATTCCCCTGGTATTGCATTCAATCTATTGTGGCATTTTAAACCTGCCTTCTGGCCAGCACAAGCTTTCTATTTTAACTTAAAGCTACTGTTCCAGGTATGTGTCTTAAAGTTTCTTGAGCTGCTGGCTATATACCATTTCTGTTCATAGTTTCTTTCTTAAAACAACAGTACAGTGTATCTTTGTGTGTATGTAAATTTTTTTTTTACTTAGACCTCATTCATTTTAGATAATCAGAAGGCCTCAGGCCAGGCGCTGTGGCTCACGCCTATAATCCCAGCACTTTGGGAGGCTGAGGCAGACGGATCACAAGGTCAGGAGATCGAGACCATCCTGGCTATGATGAAACCCCAGCTCTACTAAAAATACAAAAAACTTAGCCAGGCATGGTGGCGGGCACCTGTAGTCCCAGCTATTTGGGAGGCTGAAGCAGGAGAATGGCGTGAACCCAGGAGGCGGAGCTTGCAGTGAGCCCAGATTGTGCCACTGCACTCCAGCCTGGGCAACAAAGCGAGACTATGTCTCAAAAAAGAAAAAAAAGAAAAGAAAAAGCCTGAAAGCAAAAGACAATACTTTTTTTTAACTCTCTGAGTTCAGAATTAAGCAGAAGACCATATATTCTTCTGACACCTCACTTCCCTCTTTTCATATCTCACTGGTATGTTTCCCAGTTCCATTCTATTATCTTACTATAACATTTTCTTAAGTCAGTATTGTTAATGTGTTAAACTGTGAATCTGTAGGAAGAACAAATATGGAGTATCTAGTATTTGCTCTAAACAAGGGTTGGCATGTTATATGCTTCTAAATTAATCTTTCCAACCCACTATGAGATAGAGTCTTTGACTCAAGATTCCCATTTTATAGTCAAGGAGGCTCAAAGAAGTCAAATAAGTCTGCAGGGATACACATGCAGGGTGGAGACAAGATGGACCAAAACTCTTGCTTTCTACCATATGCTTAGAACATCCCTGGCACATAATACTATTGTAAGAACTAGCTATTAAAATTATTGGTCTTTGTTAACCAAAGTGCCTGATACTAATTGATACTCAGTAAACACTGACTACATGTATGAATGGATAAGAGGAAAAAAAGTCTCAGTAATTTTTTAAGATACTCATTTAAAATACATTTTTAAATGGCATTTTACCTATGCAGAGCTCAGAAAAATATTTGCATAAGCTATTACTAAATACGATAGAAACAGTAATTGTAAAAGTCAGTTTATATTGATATACTTGGAATTAACTGTTTTCTCTTTGATAGGTATATAAGAACTAAAAATGGGCCAGGCACGGTGGCTCACACCTATAATCCCAGCACTTGGTGAGGCCCAGGTGGGTGGATCACGAGGTCAAGAGATTGAGACCATCCTGGCCAACATGGTGAAACCCCATCTCTACTAAAAACACAAAAATTAGCTGGTCATGGTGGCATGCACCTGTAGTCCCAGCTACTTGGGAGGCTGAGGTAGAATTACTTGAACCCCAGAAGCGGAGGTTGCAGTGAGTCAAGATCACACCACTGTACTGCAGCCTGGCGACAGAGACTCCATCTCAAAAAAAAAAAAAAAAAAACCAAAAAACTAAAAATGTAGTTCATCTTTAAGTTTCAGAATTTTTAAAATGTTCAAACTTTATGTCAATCTTTATTTCTCCCTAATTATTTGCTCCCTTTTTGAGATAATAAAATTCACTGTTAGAAAAATAAGTATCTTACTGCTTCCTTGTGTTGAATTACCTCTCATTAAATAATTGGGAGAAAAGAATTGAGTTTATAATAGTTCACATTTATTACATTCTTTTGATGTGCCAGGCCAGTGTCCTCAGCACTTTTCATGTCCTAATTTTTTTTATTCTTAACCACAATCCTGAGGTAAATATCATTTTACTGATGGGAAAACTGAGACATAGAACAATTAAGTTGCTGAAGGTTACACAGCTAGTAAACCGCAAAAGCCAGGATCTACATTCAGGCAGTCCAACTCACTCTTAATTATTACACCAGATTTACAAATCTATTTTTTTTTTTTTGAGATGGTGTCTCGCTCTGTCGCCCAGGCTGGAGTGCAGTGGCGCGATCTCGGCTCACTGCAAGCTCTGCCTCCTGGGTTCACGCCATTCTCCTGCCTCTGCCTCCCGAGTAGCTGGGACTATAGGCACCCACCACCATGCCCGGCTAATTTTTTGTATTTTTAGTAGAGACAGGATTTCACCGTGTTAGCCCGGTTGGTCTTGATCTCCTGACCACGTGGTCCACCTGCCTCGGCCTCCCAAAGTGCTGGGATTACAGGTGTGAGCCACTGCACCCAGCCTACAAATCTGTTTTTCAAACATTAAACAAAGCTTTTATCTTTAGCTATATTAATTTTTTAAGAGCAGCAAAAATCTCAGTATGTCACTGGTTTTTAAGTAGTCTTTTTTTCTTTTAAATGTAATTTCTTTTTTTAAAGACAAGGTCTCACTCTGTTGCCCAGGCCAAAGTGCAATGGTGTGACCATAGCTTACTGCAGCCTAAACTATTGGGCTCAACCAAGCCTCCTGAGTAGCTAGGACTACAGGTGTGAACCTGGCTAATTTTTTAATTTTTCGTAAAGACAAGGTCTCACTTTTGCTCAGGCTAATCTCGAACCCCTGGCCTACAGTAATCCTCCTGCCTCAGACTCCCAAAGTGTGTGATTATAGGTATGAGCCACTGTACCTGGCCCTACTTTTAACTTGCTAATACGGGAAACTAATTTTAACCAGGGTACTGGTCATTCAGATACTATTGATTTTTTTTTTCAGCACTAGGCATAACTAATGATGGGCGGAATTAACCTTATGGAATTAATAAAATATAGTTTTATTTAATTCTCAAAGCATTTAGGATCAAACATAAACATCTACAGGGGAACCAGTGATAGTCAATAAGCAAAATCAGTAAGAGGCCTGGAAGAAAACATTTAGGATAATCCATCACTGCTTTTGAAAACAAAACTCAGTTTAGATTAATCTCAGTTGAAGGGTAGGTTGGCAGTCATATCTGCATATGAATTGAACTCATTATAAAATACTTTTAATAGTGTATAAATATTAAAGTTTATTATGAGTTATGTATACAGGTTTTTAATTCTATCCTTTTCCAAAAATGAGATCACTAACCATAATTTACTGAGTAAATGCCAAGCATGTCTAAGCTGTACTCGAATGTATATATTTTCAGGTTGCTTCATTCCCAAGAAATTATAAATTATCTTTCAATACTAAGGAAATTCATGAGTAAGCTGTCCAATTATTATAAACTGTTATTTTTTTGTTTTGTTTTGTTGAATTTTTTTTTTTTTTTAATTTTTTTGAGACAGAGTCTCCCTCTGTCGCCCAGGCTGGAGTGCAGTGGCGCAATCTCAGCTCACTGCAACCTCCGCCCCTCCAGGTTTAAGCAATTCTCTGCCTCAGCCTCCGGAGTAGCTGGGATTACAGGCGCATGCCACCACACCTGGCTAATCTTTTTGTATTTTTAGTAGAGACGGGGTTTCACCATCTTGGCCAGGCTGGTCTTGAACTCCTGACCTTGTGATCCACTCACCTCGGCCTCCCAAAGTGCTGGGATTACAGGCATGAGCCACCGCACCGGCCTGTTTTTTTTTTTTCTTGAGACAGGATTTTGCTCTGCTGCCCAGGCTGGAATGCAGTGGCATGATCATGCCTCACTGCATCCTCAACCTTCCGGGCTCAAGCAATCCTCCCGCCTCAGCATCCCAAGTAGCTAGGACTACAGATGCCAGCCACAACGCCCTAATGTTTGTATTTTTTTGTAGAGACAGGATTTTGCTATGTTATCCAGGCTGGTCTCAAAACTCCTGAGCGAAAGTGATCTACCAGCCTTGCCCTACCAAAATGCTGGGATTACAGGCGTGAGGAACCACACTCAGCCTATTACTTCTTTCACCTTTAGTTGCTTTTCATCACAAACAAGTACAAGTAACTAAAAACATGTATTTTTTTTTTATACAGTGTAGAAACTGAAGTTGGTGATTACATGTTCTGCTTTGACAATACATTCAGCACCATTTCTGAGAAGGTGATTTTCTTTGAATTAATCCTGGATAATATGGGAGAACAGGCACAAGAACAAGAAGATTGGAAGAAATATATTACTGGCACAGATATGTTGGATATGAAACTGGAAGACATCCTGGTCAGTATGGTCTCCTAATAAAATAAAAAGTATTAACATCCAGAGCCCTTAGTATGGTAATGGTTACTGAACTAAGCATTTTATCTGCATTATCCAGGAAAATCTGTTTCTAATACTTTTTGCCATAAATACCTCCATTTCAAGTATCAGCTTAATTTTACTTTATATTCGTAAAGCCCTTTTATAGTTTTCAAATAACTTATCTTCTAGGACCCTATTATAAAAATAGCTTTTTTCAGATGTGCAACTAAGACTGCATCTTGGTAAGTTTGTTTTATAAATGTGCAGTTAGAATTTTAAAAATTACAGATTATGCTTCTGTATGCTTCTGATTATACAGAAGGCATATGAAAAATAAAATGTTTTCTAATTTCACAATTTTGTGGTATTAAAACATTGGGTGTTTTACTGAATACTAAATTGGTCAGATTAACATACAAAGAAGGAAATTATAAACACATGCATCATGTAATAGGTAAATACCTAAAGTTGTATCTGTTGGGTTTTCAAAAAGGAAATCATTTGCCAGGCATGGTAGCAGGTACCTGTAATCCCAGCTATTCAGAAGGTTAGGGGGAGGATCATTTGAGCCCAGTTTGAGGCTGCAGTGAACCATGGTCACAGGTATAAATAGATACTACACTCCAGCCTGGGCTATTATATAGCAAGACCCCATCTCTAAAAACTTAATCATTTGGCCAGGCGCAGTCTCAGGTTGCAGTGAGCTGAGATTGTGCCTGGGCGAACTCCGTCCCCCCAACAAAAAAAAAAAAAACCTTAGTCATTTCCTTTGGTTGTGTGAGGGCTAAGAAACAGATAATGTACGTAAAACTCCTGATGCTATGCCACTCAGAACAGTTTCATGTTCCCTATTTTCAATTCACAGTAGCTTTGTTCCCTTGTTAAATTAACTACTTACAAACAGTATAAATATGTCAGGAGAATTATTACATAACCTTACAGAGAATCTCTAATATAATATAAATAGTACCTGCCCCTCAATTGTGCAGCCATCTATCTTAAAATTGTGTTTGGATAAAAAACATAAAGCATATTTTGAAAAAAAATATTTTTGAGACAGGGTCTCACTCACTCTATTGCCCAGGCTGGAGTGCAGTGGCACCATTATGGCTCATTGCAATCTCAACCTCCTGGACTCAAGTGATCCCTGACCTCAGCCTCCCAAGTAGCTGGGACCACAGGTGGTGCTACCATGCCCGTCTTTTTGTAGCGGCAGAGTCTCTCTGTGTTGTCCAGCCTAGTCTTGAACTCCCGGGCTCAAGGGGTCCTCCTGCCCTAGTCTCCCAAAGTTCCAGGATTACAAGGCATGAGTCACTGCACCCAGCCTCATTTTTTAATTAAAATTTCTGAGCATTCTTTAATAATAAAATTATTTTATTTATCTCCAGGAATCCATCAACAGCATCAAGTCCAGACTAAGCAAAAGTGGGCACATACAAACTCTGCTTAGAGCATTTGAAGCTCGTGATCGAAACATACAAGAAAGCAACTTTGATAGAGTCAATTTCTGGTCTATGGTTAATTTAGTGGTCATGGTGGTGGTGTCAGCCATTCAAGTTTATATGCTGAAGAGTCTATTTGAAGATAAGAGGAAAAGTAGAACTTAAAACTCCGAACTAGAGTACTTAACATTGAAAAATGAGGCATAAGAATGCAATAAACTGTTAGTCAAGACCATTAATGGTCTTCTCCAAAATATTTTGAGATATAAGTGTGAAACAGGTATAATTTTAATGTGAAAAGCCTTCACTTTCTGTGCAAGTAATCCTGCTGATCCAGTTGTACTTAAGTGTGTAACAGGAAGATTTTGCAGAATGTAGGTTTAGCTGAATGAAGCCATATTAATAACTGCATTTTCCTAAGTTTGAAAAATTTGCAAATGTCTTAGGTGACTTAAATGAGTATTGGGCCTAATGGCAACACCAGTCTGTTTTTAACAGGTTCTCGTACCCAGAACTTTTTTTGTAAATGTGGCAGTTACAAATTAACTGTGGAAGTTTTCAGTTTTAAGTTATAAATCACATGAGAATTACCTAATTATGGATTGAATAAATCTTTAGACTACAAAAGCCCAACTTTTCTCTATTTACATATGCATCTCTCCTACAATGTAAATAGAATAATAGCTTTGAAATACAATTAGGCTTTTGAGATTTTTATAACCAAATATATTTCAGTGTAACATATTAGCAGTAAGTATTCGTCTTTGTACTTAGCTTACGTTCCCAAAAGCTGACATTTTCACGATTCTTAAAAACACAAAGTTATACTTATTAAAACTAGGACATGTTTTCTCTTTGAAATGAAGAATATAGTTTAAAAGCTTCCTCCTCCATAGGGACACATTCTCTCTAACCCTTAACTAAAGTGCAGGATTTAAAAATTAAATGTGAGGTAAAATAAGTTTATTTTTAATATTATCTGTCAACAGTTAATATCTGTCAACAGTTAATAATCATGTTATGTTAATTTTAACATTGCTGACTTGGGTAATTCATTGTTACCAGCAGTTGTGAAGGAAATATTGCTAAAATGATCTGGGCCTACCATAAATAAATAGCTCCTTTTCTGAGTTCTAAGAATTATCAGAGACAAGAAAGAATTTAGAAAAACTTGAGAACACTGAATCCAAAATAAAATTCACTTAAGTAGAACTATAAATAAATATCTAGAATCTGATTGGCTCATCATGACATCCTACTCATAATATAAATCAAAGGAGATTAATTTCCAGTTAACTGGAAGAAATTATTTGGCTGTAGGTTTTTATTTTCAACAAGAATTCTGGTTTGAATTATTGTTTGTAAGCAGGTACATTTTATAAAATGTAAGCCCTACTGTAAGATTTAGCACTGGGTGTACATATTTATTAAAAATTTTTATTATAACTTTTATAAAATGGCCTTTCTGAACACTTTATTTATTGACGTTGAAGTAAGGATTGGAAACATAGACTCCCAAGTTTTAAACACCTAAATGTGAATAATCCATATATACAATAAAGTCTCTGCCATGTAATTTTTTGAAGTCTATGGGGGTCTTACTCAAGTGCTAATAATTTAACTTCATCATGAATGAACTATAATTTTTAAGTTATGCCCACTTATAACATTGTTTATGACTACATTGTGAGTTAGAAACAATCAAACAAAATTTGGGGTATAGAACCCCTCAAAAGGTAATGCTGGAATTCTTGATAAGCAATAATGATAACCAGAGACAGTGATTTCATTTGCACTCAGAGTAGTATAAAAGGAGATACATTTCCCTCCTTAGGCCCCTGAGAGAAGAGCAGCTTAGATTTCCCTACATGCAAGCTTTTTAAAAATGAGGTAAATGCCATATATGATCAATTACCTTAATTGGCCAAGAAAATGCTTCAAGTGTCTAGGGGTATCCTCTGCAACACCTGCAGAACAAAGGTCAATAAGATCCTTGCCTATGAATAGCCCTCCCTTTTGCCCTTTCTGTTAAATTTGTAATGAGAAGCAAATTTACAGTACCATAACTAATAAAGCAGGGTACATATATAAACTACTGCATCTTTTCTATAAAACTGTGATTAAGAATTCTACCTCTCCTGTATGGCTGTTACTGTACTGTACTCTCTGACTCTTTACCTAACAATGAATTTGTTACATAATCTTCTACATACATGATTTGTGCCACTGATCTTAAACCTATGATTCAGTAACTTCTTACCATATAAAAATGATACTGGCTTTATTTGGAAAAGAATTTAGGAATATTTAGGACAATTACTTTTACAGACAAAGTAAAAAGACTGAGATATTTAAGAGGCATAACCAAAAAAGCAAAATTTGTAAACAGAGTAAAAATCTTTAATATTTCTAAAGACATACTGTTTATCTGCTTCATATGCTTTTTTTAAATTTCACTATTCCATTTCTAAATTAAAGTTATGCTAAATTGAGTAAGCTGTTTATCACTTAACCGCTCATTTTGTCTTTTTCAATATACAAATTTTTAAAATACTACAATATTTAACTAAGGCCCAACCGATTTCCATAGTGTAGCAGTTACCATGTTCACCTCACACTAAGGCCTAAGAGTTTGCTCTGATATGCATTTGGATGATTAATGTTGTGCTGTTCTTTCATGTGAATGTCAAGACATGGAGGGTGTTTGTAATTTTATGGTAAAATTAATCCTTCTTAAACATAATGGTGTCTTAAAATTGACAAAAAGTGAGCACTTACAATTGTATGTCTCCTCAAATGAAAATTCTTTATCTGAAATTTTAAAAGAAATTAATTCAGCATGTAAGGATTTTTCATCTGAAGTATAATAATGCACAATCAGTGTTGCTCAAACTGCTTTATACTTGTAAACAGCCATCTTAAATAAGCAATGTATTGTGAGTACTGATCTGTATATAATAAAAATTATCAAAGAAAATGACCAGTCATTTGTAAATGCTGTCTACTCCTGAAAGCCTTCCTTCATCTCAATCTTAGTTAATAATGTGCTCTCTCCTCCTGTTTTGAAACCCCATAGCTCTCTACACCTCTTATTATACATCACTCTACTTTGCATTGGAGTTCTGTTTCTATATGTACTTATTCACCTGCCTAAACATGCATTGTTCCTAAAAGGTACAATTTTTGCTCAAAATATATGAAAGGAAAGATAATCAGTTCTTAAAGTTTGGACCCAGGGAACTTACCCTGCTAAATAAGCACCCAGGGAACTTACCCTGCTCCTCTACCTCACCCCAGAAATTGATTATTTAGGTCTGGAATATGGCTCAGGATTCTTAATTTTTAACCAACACAATATAGAATCCTATCAGTTATCCTTGGATCATCTGCTTAGTGATCTTGTGAAATCAAAACTCCCTTGAGGTTATTTCATTTTCAGAAATATTTTAAGTAATATCTTAAAACTTGTTAAAATAGCATATAGGAAAGTACAATGCTTGGTGTAGGTAGGTTATTATTTGGTCATTTCCCTCAAACCATCCAGACAAGCCACTCTTCTACCACAAGCTGGTAGAAATCCTTAGGCACCTTTCTGCTTCTGCACTGCTATCACTTTCAGGTGTCTAAGGCTTCTGGAAGGCTGCTGTCATAACCTGGAGCCATATACCTAATGTATGTCTGGGGAAAGGACACCGATTAAAAAATCTGGAGCTAAGATGATGTTACATAAGAGAGGGCACATGGAGATGGACTCTGGATCCCTCCATCTGAAAGAAAAAGGCAAGAAAATGCAGGGCAGGGAAAATCCTGGAGGTCTTCACTGACCATGAATTAAAATCCTAATTGACAGTTTTACAAAAACCCTCCTGTTTTAGTACTTGTTTTTGTTTCTGTCTTAACAAGCTTAGATTTATTATTGTGCCTTTTATAGAATATGAGGAAGAAATAGGAAAGCAGTAAAATGAACAATGAGAATCTGTTATCCAAACCGATATAAACTCCCTCAGAAAGAAAGATACTACTCCCCAATCCTGGAAGTGTTAAGTGGCAATAATGATCACATGTTGTAAAGGAGATTGTTAACTATGGCTAGTATCAAATGGGAGGCTGGAGTAAATCTAACCTTTCTTCCCTTGATTTCAATTCTAAAAGGACAAGTAATACCATTGCAGAAAGAAAAGACAGTTCCAAATGATAAATTTTAGAGTTGTTTTGCTAGGATGCAAGAGAAATTGGATAAGTGGACCACTCATACGTTGCTGGTGAGATATGAAATAGTAGAGCCACTGTGGAAAATATTCTTGGCAGTTTCTTACAAAACTAAACATGCATTTAACATATAACCTGGCATTTGTACTACTTGACAGTTATCCCTGAGAAGTTAAAACTTAACAAAATGTTACATAGCACCTTCATTTACAATAGCCAAAACCCAGAAACAACCTGGATGTCCTTCAAAAAGGGAATGAACGGTTTAGTATGTCCACACCATAGAATACTAAATAGTAATATGAAGGAACAAACTACTGATACAAATTGGATGGACCTCAAGGGAATTATGCTTGGGTGGTTTGGGGGGACAATCCTAAAGTTTTACACACTGTATGATTCTGTTTTTGTAACATTCTTAAATAATAAAACTATAGAGATGGGAAACAAGATTCTTGGTTCAGGTCTTGGGACTGAAGGGAAGGAGAATGTGGCTATAAGGGGAGCCTTGTGGTGGAAAAGTTCTGTAGTTTGATTCTGGTGATTACATAAAGATACATGTGAAATGTTAGAAGTATTTATAGCTGAAACAGATATTAGTATGTTGGTATATACATATTTCTGAATGACTAATTACTTTCGCCATGTTGCCCAGGCTGGTCTCGAACTCCTAAGCTCAAGTGATGTGCCCGCCTCAGCTTCCCAAAGTGCTGGGATTACAGGTGTGACGCACCATGTCCAGCCTGTTTTTTCCTATGCATACATAATTATGATCAAGTTTAATTTGTAATTAGGCACAATAAGAGATTAATAATAGCTAACAAAACGGAATAATTGCAATAATATATTGTAATAAAAGTTATGCAAATGTGGTTTCTCTCTCAAAATATCTTGTACTCACCCTTGTGAGGCTGTGGGATGTCATACAATGCCTAAACGAAGAGATGAAATGCGGTGACTGATGTAGGTGTAAGTGATGTAGTTAGGCTACATTATCATCAAAATAGCTTCGGGTGATCCTGGATCACTAAGCCAAGGTAATGTTGATGGTTAAGGATCAGACAATGTTGTTGGTTGGGGATCCTCAATAGGTGAAGGATTTCTATTTTGGGGGTCTTTTTGCTGAAAAATTTTGGAAGAACATTGTAACCAGAAGTTGTTGACTCTTCAGCTCATCGAAGTGTTGCTGCAGAGATTATAATCCTTTGGTGATCATATTGGTGACTTTAATGCTGTGTCCCATCTGAGAATCATATTCTATAATTCTGTTCTTTAATGTCTGTGCAATTCAAAACACTTTGGCAAGTTTAATTAATGTCTCTGTTGGCGATTCTGCTTCAGTTTTTTTATCTCCTCTCTCTCTCTCTGTAGATGACTCAAGTTCTTCCAATTCCTCATTTGTTAATACTTCTTGATGGCCTTTGATATGCTCTTCTTCATCAAGCACATCAGCAAATCCTTCTTCACAAGTTTTGTGAAGGATTGTCTTGCTGCATGATTTAAACTTGCCATGGGTCCCTAGGAAGCCTTTATATCATTTATGGTATCATTCCACAGTCTTCCAGCAGGAATTTACCTGTTTCTGGTTTTAATTCATCCACTGCAGCTTTGATGAATATTATGGCATGAACAATAGTGAATGATTGCCAGCACTGCATTATATACATATTAGGGTCTGCAGCAATTGCTGATCAAATGTGTTCAAATATCAGGCAGTTGTATGTGGCCTTGACAAACCAAATGATGCCCTGGTCAGGGACTGAAGTAGTAAGGTTTTATCTGGAGGTAAAAATGCCACCTCAACATTTTCATTTTCATAGCAGACAGATTCATGTATTGTCCATTATTAATATTTTAAATTCTAACCCTTTCTAAGTATTTTTTGACTTCTGGGATGAAGCATTGGTGGAACCATTCCACAAAGATGGCTGTCACCCACACTGATTATGTTGCCAGGACACACAATTTTTTGTTTTGTTTTCGAGAGCATGTAGGTTCTTCACTCTATACACTACACCTAGCTTTATCATATGGCCTACAGCAATGCCATATAGTACCAGAGTTAATCTGTTCTTCCATGTTGTATGCCCTGATGCCACCACATTTGCACTTTTATGAATGTTCTACTGGGCATCTTCTTCCAGAAAAGCCTGATGTAAATGCAATTGAAAACTTGCTTTGAATGGTATCCTTTACTCCTTAATCAACTTCAACTCTGTTGGAAATGAGGCAGCAGCTTCTTCATCAACAGATACGACCTCCTCAGTAATTCTTAAATACTTCAGTCCAAACCCATTCTTGAATCTGTGTAACCATCCCTTATTTGCAGCAAATGGCTTGGTATCACTCATTTCAGGGGATCGCTTGCTGAATGCTGGTATAGGCTCAGTGCTTTCGGGGCAACATACTGACGTCAGTTGGAACACATTTCTATCTGTCCATGTCTTCCACCCACAAATTTAATCCATTTATGCCAGAGGTTGCAAAATTTGTGAAAAATCAGACCTTGGCAATGACGTTGAGCAGCAGGATATAAATAACTCCCACAAGCTTAGCATTCCAATAATAAAACACTAGGCATAAATGGGTTAATGCCTTTTTCATCTTAAAACTAGCACGAATGTTTTTCCTTCACAATTTCATGAAGATTTGTTCTTACCTTAGATCTTACCAATCTCTGCATATAATTTTCTTCTCAAGTACCTTCACCTTTTCAGTTTATGACTTATCTTCGGCATATCCAATTGCCATCATCTCTACACTTATACCTTGGGGCCACTATAAAGTAAAATAAGGGTTACCTGAACACAAGCACTACAATACTGCAATAGTTGATAGGATAACCAAGATGATTAAGTGTCTAATGGTGGATAGCATAAAGAGCATGGATAGGCTGGACAAGGGGATGACTCTTGTCCAGGGTGGGACAATGAGTGTGAGATTTCATTACGCTACTCAGAATGGCATGCAACTAAACACTTGAATCCACAGACAAGAGGTGACACCGTAATGTCTTTGAAAATGCTAGGCCCTCAAATATTGAGTGACATGCTCATTCTCAACTCCAGGCCTTATTCTGCTCCTTCATGTTGAAATTAGATTTTCTCTCACTTAGCCTCTATTCAAGCTAACTCATCCTTCAGGGTAAAACCTAACAAATATTGCAGTCCAGATCAATCTCATTTCTCCAGCAATACAGCACATATTTTGATACCTGTAGTCATATATACTGTTTCAAATGTTACTTAATAATCACACTTACGTCCTAACTCTCCAAGACAGTACTATTAAACAATACCTTCAACCTCACCCCCGCCAAAATTCCACCTCCTTGATTTTATGCTATGTCTTATACTATCCAATTTTTGCCATTTAAGATCCTATCATCCTTCAAAGCCAAATTCAAATAGAATTCCCTTTCAATTAAGTCTTTCCTTGGTATCTTTCTTAGGCTTACCCTAAATTTCAATGGAACTTTATACCGATATTCCATAGTAATTATCAATTTCAACTCAAATTTAGTTGTATTTATGTCTGCATCTTCCATAATTTAAGAACTCAGAGCCAGGCTCCTAATGTTTCCTCCATCTCTTCACAACAACTCATAGGCATTCAAAGCATGATTGCTGAATTTGAATAAACGCTTAAGACAACCACACAGAATTTTACATCTCAACCACTTTCAGAAAAACTAAAGCATACCAAAAAAAAAAATCCTATAATACTATAGTGAGTTGACTTGTATCCCCCAGAAAAAGATACATCCAAGTCCTAACTCCCAGTATCTATCATTGCAACCTTATTTGGAAACAGGGTCTTTGCACATGTAATTAAAGATCTCCAGATAGGATCACCCTGCATTTAGAGTGGGCCCCAAATCCAATGACTGTTGCCCTGTAAGAAAAGGAGAGGAAGATTGGAAATAGGGGAATGCCTCATAAAGATGGAGGCAGAAATTGGACTAGTATGTCCAAGAATTACTAGCTGCAACCAGAAGCAATAACAGTCATGGAAGGGATTCTCCCTCAGAGTATCCAGAAGGAATCAACCTTGACACAAACTCAATTTTAGACTTCTAGCCTCTAGAACTCTGATAAACTGCTGCTGTTTTATGCTGCCAAGTTTTTGGTAACTTGTAGCAGCTCTAGGAAATTAATATAAAGGCCTCAATAGCAGAGCCCCAGAAAAAAATTTTTAGAAATAATAGCAATAATGAAGTCAAGAAATAAACAGATTTGAGTTTAACAAAAGCCATATTTTGCCTATACTTATGATGAATGGGATTTTGATTATAAAGCAGTGGCTCATTTCATATTAAGTTCGGCGCAACCTCTTAAAATGTCTTATGTTAAAAGTATATTCTTAAAATGTTAAATCAAAGCTATTATCATATTGACTATTCTCTCTCTTGTTCTGTGTGTGTGTACACACACACACATTTTTTTGAGAGAGTCTCATTCTGTCATCCAGGCTGGAGTGCAGTGGCGTGGCCTCTGCACACTGCAGCCTTGACCTCCCAGGGATCCTCCCACTACATCTTCCCAAGTAGCTGGGACTCCGTTTCAAAGACATAGATTGTACTGAAAATAACCATCATAACGTAGAACTTAATTAGGATCATTCTCTTTAGAAATTGCATGAATTTTAAAAATTATTGTCTAGGCCAGACACAGTGGCTCATGCCTGTAGTTACAGCACTTTGGGAGGCCAAGGTGGGTAGATCACTTGAGCCCAGGAGTTTGAGACCAGCCTCAGGCAATATGGAAAACCCATCTCTACAAAAAATGCAAAAATCAGCACTTTGGGAGGCTGAGGTGGCAGATCATGAGGTCAGGAGATCAAGACCATCCTGGCTAACACGGTGAAACCCCGTCTCTACTAAAACCACAAAAACAAATTAACAGGCATGGTGGCACGCACCTGTAGTCCCAGCTACTTGGGAGACTGAGGCAGAAGAATTGCTTGAACCCGAGAGGCGGGGGTTGCAGTGAGCCAAGACCACACCACTGCACTGACAAAGCAAGACTCCTTCTCAAAATAAATTAAAAAATTAAAAATGGGCCGGGCGTGGTGGCTCAAGCCTGTAATCCCAGCACTTTGGGAGGCCGAGACGGGCGGATCACGAGGTCAGGAGATCGAGACCATCCTGGCTAACACGGTGAAACCCTGTCTCTACTAAAAAAAAATACAAAAAACTAGCCGGGCGAGGTGGCGGGCGCCTGTAGTCCCAGCTACTCTGGAGGCTGAGGCAGGAGAATGGCGTGAACCCGGGAGGCGGAGCTTGCAGTGAGCTGAGATCCGGCCACTGCACTTCAGCCTGGGTGACAGGGCGAGACTCCGTCTCAAAAAAAAAAAAAAAAAAAAATTAAAAATGTAATCCAGTGCTTCCCTTTACCTTTATGCTGTATTTCTAGGTTATCCAGCTTGGGCTTTTTAAAGTCAGAGTATGCTAAAGGAATTACGAAAATAACTTCAATGAGTTTTAATAAAAAAATGTAGACCTCAAATTCTAAATATAAATGATTGGTGTTTTGTTAATTTTGTTTATCTATGAAAATGAGCATCTTCAAGTAGCAGATAAAATTTGATTATATCAAACAACATATAGGTTCTTCAGAAAGTGTGCCAAAATAAATGTAAATTACATTTAAAACCACTTGAAGCTGGGCACAGTGGCTCAGGCCTGTAATTCCAGTACTTTGGGGAGGCCAAGGAGGACGGATCACTTGAGGCCAGGAGTTCAAGACCAGCCTGGCCAACTTGGTGAAACCCCATCTCTACTAAAAATACAAAAAAATCAGCCAGGCGGGTGCCTGTAATCCCAGCTACTCAGGGGGCTGAGGCAGGAGAATCGCTTGAACCCAGGAGGCGGAGGTTGAAGTGAGCCAAGGTTGTGCCATTGTACTCCAGCCTGGGCAACAGAGCAAGACTCCATCTCAAAAAAAAAATTAGCTGGGCATGGTGGCACATGCCTGAAATCCCAGTTACTCAGGAGTCTGAGGCACAAGAATTGCTCAAACCCAGGAGACAGAGGTTGTGGTGAGCCAAACTCGTGCCACTGCACTCCAGCTTGAGCAACAGAGCAAGACTCTGTCTCAAAAAAAAAAAAAAGAAAAGAAAAGAAAAGAAAATTCAATCCAAGCTACTTTTACCACAGAGGGCTTGAATTAGAAAATTAAATATACATATAACTACCTTTAACAACATTTAAGGCTGAGAACATTGCTTTCAAGAAACTGCTAAGTAGGTCCCAGGTTAATATTTAATATTATTCAAAGAGTTGCCACATGAGCCGAAATGGCACCACTGCACTCCAGCCTGGGTGACAGAGCGAAACCATCTCTAAGTAAGTAAGTAAGTAAGTAAGTAAATAAATAAATAAATGCACTTGAGTCTTAAGTATTTTTTAAGCCCTTAGTCTTAAAATATTTTCAAATTTTTGAAAATTATTTCAAAAATATCGAGAGTGACCCTACTAAAACAAATTAAATTCTACCTTCCATATAAAAGCAAACCAGTACAGGTAACTTAATTTTATACATTTAGTTATACTTATTTACCCGAGATTATGAAACAAATCAAATTTAGTAAGTATTACTTGAATTTGGTAAAACAATTATCTTAGAAATTAATTATAATTCTTTGAAGCTTGACATTCTCAGTTGTAGATTAACAATTTCAGCACTTAAAGGACTAAAAATTAAGCAAATTACTAATATCAATTATTGTATCCATTTAACCTACAAAGTAGTGGGAATTAATATTGAATTGCTACTCTAATAACATCTCCATCCTACTCCTTTGGGCCTCTTTTATGCCTATTAAATATATACATGTAACAAAACCATGTCATGGCAATTTGCCATTCTCTAAAATGGTACTATTCTTACATGACAAGTCCCTACTAGGCAAAACACAGTTTTTTCTTTCTCATAATGACACACAGCATACATGAGCCAACACTAGCAGTAGTCTTATACTACCTGTCAGTTAACAGAAACCATGGTGCTGTTTGGCCAGGCCGTTTGTGTCTGGACGTCTGTTAAGGAAATGTGAAGACCAATTAGCTACAAAATAATCAACTTACTCTAGCCTACATTATAGTCACAACTTAATTATCCAGCAGCCACATTTCTAAATATCTCAACCACTTATATTTCATAAAGTAGAAAGCAAGAATAACAAACTGAAAAAAATATATTTCCAGTGGTGAACAGTATTTTTAAAGCCATTTACATTTTTTCAGAAGTAAATCACTCTCAAACCCTCATAGTCTAAAAAAATCAGAACTGTGGTTTGTAAAAGAAGGTTTGAACTTTATTCATGTGATTATTTGTCCCAGAAAGCCTTGCCTAAGTTCTTTCCAGCCTATAACAAATTAATTAATAATGTTTAGATGCCATGTGGGAGAGTAGAAAGCTGCTCAATGCACTATGAATAAATAAACATGGATTATTAACATAGGGATTCCAACAGAAGATATGTGAAAAGCAGACAAATATAAAACACCACCTAGCCTAAGTCATTAAGTTTAAGGCTAAGATTCCCCCACCCACATCCAGATTCCTGTGAGTAGCACAACATATTATAGCAATGAACAATAATGAATCTTCATAATCTCTCAGTGGAAAGGTAGGAAAGGTTAACATGTTATAAAAATGGTGTTTTTAAAAGCATGAAATATTTAATACATTCTAGAAAATGCTTCAATGAAAAGGTATTCTCAATGTTTCTGATCTTCAGATGGTTTAAAAGTTGCTTACAGAACAAACTATAGTTTATAAAGAATGGGTCTCTAATGACACAATTCTTCGTTGGAAAATTCATATCAAGTTAACACAAAATATCTAAGATAGAAGGTTATGCAAAATTACAATAAAACTTTTAAAAATCAATAGACCTGTTACAGAATATGCTCTTGGATTCTGGCAGGAACTTGGTGACAAAGGGATACAGAAAACAAAACCATGCTTCCAGAAGTCTTTGATGAACCCATAGTTTTTCCCTTCCAAAACTCTTTCCAACAAGCTTCATTTCCTTAAGCTTCCATGTCTCCTCAAGGAAAAAAGCTAATATTCAGGGATAGCTCTCACAAAATCTCTTATCTGCTTATTGTCATCCCAAATTCTGTATACAAAAAAAAAAAAAACCCTTACCTTTTACAATATTAATGACAACACATTCAAGTATAACTTTTTTTTTTTTTTTTTTTTTGAGAGGGAGTCTCGCTCTGTCGCCCGGACTGGAGTGCAGTGGCCAGATCTCAGCTCACTGCAAGCTCTGCCTCCTGGGTTTACGCCATTCTCCTGCCTCAGCCTCCCGAGTAGCTGGGACTACAGGCGCCAGCCACCTCGCCCGGCTAGTTTTTGTATTTTTAGTAGAGACGGGGTTTCAGCGTATTAGCCAGGATGGTCTCGATCTCCTGACCTCGTGATCCGCCCGTCTCGGCCTCCCAAAGTGCTGGGATTACAGGCTTGAGCCACCGCGCCCGGCCAAGTATAACTTATTGATTAAAACACTAATTATAATCTGTCACTAAGGATACATTACTAATCCAGGATGCTGCTTATTTGACTTAAATTTATAACTTATTTGACTTAAACTTATAACTACATTTTAATAATAATGTATCAAATTACAAATGTAAATTAACAACTCATATAAATTCAGAAAAGCAATGCAATCAATTTAAAAATCATTCAAAAATCCTGTTTTCTAGCAAAAGTAAAAACATTTGAGAAAATTAATTTATTTTTCTTTAATTTTTTTCAGAGACAGGGTCTCATTAGCTGTCACCCAGGCTGGAATGCAATAGCATGATCAGCTTGCTGCAGCCTTGAACTCCTGGGCTCAAGCATCCTCCCGCCTTAGCTTCCCAAGTAGTTTGGACTACAGGCATGCACCACCATGCCTGATTAATTTTTAAATTGTTTTGTAGAAACAGAGTCTCACTATGTTGTGCAGGCTGGTCTTGAACCCTTGGTTTCAAGTAATCCTCCCACTTTGGCCTCCTAAAGTGCTGGGATGACAAATATGAGCCACTGTGCCCGGCCAACTAATTTCTTAAACTATTATTGGTGAGCTTACTTTTAACTTCTGCTTGGTATGAAAAAATTACTTTTAACTAGCTGCTAGAGATTCATTCAGATATTGTCAACATTTTTTCTTTTTAGCATTTGACATTTAATGATGGGGTAAATAACCTTGGTTAGAATTAAAATAATAAAACATAAACTAATTTTATTTAATTCTTCAAGCCCAGGCCATACATAAAAGCACTGAGGATCAAACATAATATCCACAAGGGTGCCAGTGACAGCCAACAGGCATGTGCAAACCACCTCTCACAATATGTTTTCAAGATTGAGCAATCAGTCTTCCAAAGCACAGTCATCTATTTGCCATGGTTTTGTAGCACTGGTATTATACATATTTTATATATAGTTCCATGAACTCACTGTCAAAGCTGCCTGTGTGACACCTAAGAAAATTCAGTGAGAGCAATACTAAGACATAAAGATTTCTGTTGGAAGGGTTGAACTTTGGAGGACCACAAACCATTATCTAAGGTTTTTTGTCCCCTCCCCAAACAAATTTTTGCCCGTTTATGGATGTGATCACCCACACTGGGAAAACATGTCACAGGGTTAGGAGAAAAAATGGATTAGACACCTTTTAGTAAATACAAAGAACAGAAAATAGACTGATTTTCAAGCAGGATATATTTTTATCCAAAAATATATTTTATCATCTGTGAAGGTTAAAATGGTTTGTTTGTTTCCTTGCCTAAATCCAGGGAAAGGTATTTTTGAATGACACATCACATTTTCTGAAGATGAGGGACAAATAAAAAGTTACTAAGAATATAGTTTATACACTTATCATCTCTCACAAAGAGAAAATGCCAGGGGAGCTGGCAAAGAGGGATTTTGTTGAGCAGAAATGAGAGGGAAGAGAAAAAAAAAGCATAATATTTCAATATAGCTACTACTCCAAGACATTTTTATGAAAGTTACAAATATTGTACCTGTTCCCAACTACTTGTTTTACAGAGAACCTGTTTGCTTTAACAGCTTCTTCCATTTCCAAATTTATATCAGACAGACATCTGGTTTTCTAACTGCTACCAATTAGAAAAGAATCCATAATCAGATAAACTTCATACCTTACATTTCACTGCCCAGTTTTTATTTTTCTGAACATGACCGATCAACTGCCACAGGAAAAAAACCGAAGGAGACTGTGATGTGTGCATTCATTGAGGTACTCAAATATAACTAAGAAAAATTTCCCTGCAAAAACAAGGCTTAAAAAAACAAAAAAACAAAACTGTTTCCCAATGCTGCATGAGCATCTTCCTTTGTCATTACATCCTCATTCAAACAACTCTAGAACCACAATGTAAAACAGTCTGGTAGAATTGCCTAAGTCAGATCATATTCTAACCAAAATGTAATAGTACCTAGTAGAAACTCAATAAAGTAGCCCAAAACAGTTAGTTCTACCCCTAACACAGATAATAAGAGATATACTGAACATAAACATTATAGAAACCAAGCACACATACTTGGACATATCTTGGAAAAAAAAAAGAGGTAGGCACCCTCAACTCTAACACATCAGTGAACATTCAATTCTGTTAAATATTTAGTAAAAAATATACCTAGCAAGAGCTGGCTTCATCACCCCTATATTAGAATTTATAGAATATATCTGATAGCTTATATTCTGGCTCTACTTTGGTGGTCTAAGGGTCTAGGAATACACATTTATCACTTAGTAGCAGAATATTTATAAAAAAGGATTGGTTTTGAATAAAAATGGAATTACAATGAGTAAGGTATACTATTTCTACATCTCTTATTTGCCTAGAAGCAAAACTTATTTTAAAAGTACAGGAAATCTTTTTTTGTTGTTGTTGTGGTTTGAGACGGAGTCTCGCTCTGTCGTCCAGGCAGGAGTGCAGTGGCACCATCTCAGCTCATTGCAAGCTCCGCCTCCCGGGTTCATGCCATTCTCCTGCCTCAGCCTTCCGAGTAGCTGGTACTACAGGCACCCACCACCACACCAGGCTAATTTTTTTGCATTTTTAGTAGAGATGGGGTTTCACCGTGTTAGCCAGGATGGTCTCAATCTCCTGACCTCATGATCCACCCGCCTCGGCCTCCCAAAGTGCTGGGATTACAGGCGTGAGCCACCGCGCCAGGCCCAGGAAATTCTTTTATATCAACCTTAACTCCTTCTATGTAAGAAGAAAACATAGTTGGAAAATTAAGTCTGAATTTTTTAAGTTTGGGGACACAATAGAGATAAATTATCTTTCAAATATAAAGTGTACATGCTCGCTAAACGTACTTTAAGACCACTTAAGATGAACTTGTGATGGTTATTAATATTATATGAGGGATGAGGAAAATGAAAGCAAAGTTTTATAAAGATTAATTCAAGTGAACATACTAGCAGTGGAATTAGAAAATCCTTACCACCCTAGCTAAATAAAAGCAGTCAACTACTGCACTAGTGTGTATTTTCAAGCAAATACAGAAGCAAAACTCATTAGCTCTTTAAAAAATACACACATTTAATGTTGGTCTGTTTTAATTTCTAAGTAAAGCAATTCCAAAAATACAAACTGAACAT
This sequence comes from Trachypithecus francoisi, assembly GCF_009764315.1. Taxonomy (NCBI): domain Eukaryota; kingdom Metazoa; phylum Chordata; class Mammalia; order Primates; family Cercopithecidae; genus Trachypithecus; species Trachypithecus francoisi. Next base: position 128,395,932 of record NW_022681470.1, read on the forward strand.
CAGAGCCATGTGAACCACCATGAGAAAATAAAACAGACATTCACAATAATTACGTCTAACGACAGTTCAGCTGAATAAATCATCTTCCAAGTATGTTAAAGAAAAAGTTTCTAAAAATACTGCTGGTGTTCAGTTAGAATTAAAGGACTTTGGGGAAAATGAAATAATATGATACAGGTGGAGTGAATAAGGATACACGGGATTTACATTTTTCATTACCCCTAGATATAAACAAACATTCAAAAATCAACACAAACTCTGTGTGTTATTCAAAATATTGCAGCTGCAGGAAAGGCAACCTTAAATTAATAGCTAGGGGAAAATCAAGTTTTGGTGGAGGTAAACAGAAGTAACAGTTTTTAATTTGCACTTTTGTAAAGCTCATTTATACCTGGCCAACCAGGAACCAAATGCAGACAATGAAGTTCTCTGCTTCTTTTGGCTATAATGTGACAAGAAAGGATCATCTTTTGAAGATGTTTAAAGAAATAAAGCAACTTTCTTTATAAACAGTCAAATAATCAATTAATGGAATAAATAAGTACTAACCCACATTTTAACCACTCTGTAATCACTACACTTTACATATTTTTTATTTTGGCGGCAAATTCCCCCATTATTAGTCTAAAATCCACCAATCACTTTTAAAAGTAAAATGAATAGCCACCAAAATAAGAAAATCTTCTGTTCACTCTTTGGCTAAAAAGGAAAACAAATAAAACAAAACAAAAAGAAACAGAAGACAACTCTAACACTGGTGATAAAAGAAACTTTTTTTTTTACAAGTAAAATAATGTTATCAATTTAAATCTTGGTACATTTTATAAAAACAAGAGGTAATGTTGTAATAAAACAGCAGTAGCCTCAGCTGGCAACAAACTGTTTGTTAACCCTGTGCAATAAAATACTTTGTTCATACTACACTTATTCAAACATGACTAACAGTTACTACAGACATTTCAGGAATCTTCACGGGACTCCTATAGACTTACTGTTAAAACTGAGAGACATTTACAATCATAATGTGCCATGAAAACTTGAAAACGTTACTTCTAGTAGGAGATAATGTTCATATTATTTGAATTTGTTTAGGTACTGAACAGTTGAGTTACAAGGACTAAAAGTGAAAAGCATTCTAAAAGCCCATGAACACTGTTGTTCACACCCTTCTTCAGAACACACTAAACTTGTCTGACACATTTCTCTTCATACATAGCAAGCAACAGCACCCAATAAAAGCCTGAGAAGAAATGCTGCTGTGTAAATACTGCAACTATTCCTGAAAAAAGAATTATGGGATATATACTCCAAAGCTGCCCATTCCCATAATTTGTATTGCATAGGTCACATAATCACACACATATATATACACGTGTGTATATATATGCACATGCAAGAATATATTAAGACGACAATGAAGTCTAGTCACAGAGCAATTTACAGGCTCAATATATTTTTTTACACTTTGCTTCAAAGAAAATTTCAATATTTTACAGTCTTTCAGTAGGCATTATATACACTGCACTTTATGAAATCTAAAAGGTATTGAAATAAATTTTTCCAACATTTTGGTAACAAAACAGACAACGTTTCTCCAAATACTTGTGCTATCTACATGATGTTTGCTCTGATAACCACTAATCACAAAAAACTGACTCAATGAAATAATTAGAAAAATTGTCTAACACCATGCATGGGTTTCAATCATTTTTAATATCCTACCCTAGAAACATTCTACAAGTCTTAAGATTTAAAAAATTAAGTCTCTGTTCTGATTTTTAAAAGATACCTTTTTATGACAATATCCATAACATTGACAGGTACATGTTAAGGCTAGTATCATCCCCTTTTTTGAATTTTTTTGATTTTTTTTTTTTTTAAGAAAGATAGTAAAAGCCAGACTCCTTTAGGGCTTTGAACTGTACCTACAGAAAATCAGAGTGCAGTGAACATAATGTTCAGTCCTACAGTCAGGATGCAGTTGCTCCTTCCCATTCCACAAGATACTGCACCTTTCCATCAAGTGTCACCCGACGAGCCAAAACTCGGTATTTTTCGCCACATGCTATTCTACCTGCAGCACCAAAATAACTGGTAATGGAGTTCTTTAGATGATTGAGTTGTAACTCCTGATCTGCTAAGTTATTCAGAATCTCTGTGTTGAGTTCATCAAACTGATAATCTTCTTTGCCTTCATCATCTTTTACAATTTCTGAGTTCTGAGTCTGGAGTGCTCTTCTTGGAAGACGACCTCTTCTTCTCCGCAAATGTGGTATTGCAGCAGGCCAAGATCTTCCTGTACGCGTTCTTTTTCTGGAGTCAGATAATCTATGTAACAGAGAAGGCCAGAATTGTCTGCTAAGCTTTTTAAGCATCCTATGCCCACACAATATGTTCTCTTTTTTGGATTATTCTACTATACTATATATCCTTGATGATATAAAATAAGCCAAACTCAAACAATAAATGTGATATAAATGGACTATCACTTGTGCTCCTTACTTTAGATTTTGTCACCCTCTTGGGGCTGAACTTTGTAGAGCTTTTCTTCCTTTACTAGTAAGCTGAGGGTAATTTTTTTACTTAGGAGGCCAACAAGGAAAATTCTTACCAAGAGGCCCTACTCATAAATCAGGTATTGCCAATAATCTCATCATTTAAAAGAGCTCATTCATTTTTCATTGGAACAAATAATGAATGAGCACAAACTACATCTACGACACTGTTCCATGTCCTTGAAGAGTGGAACTAGAATAGAGGTTCTCTTATTACCAGTGCTAGGCCTAGTGAAGTAATACACCAGAATAAGCACAAACTTGCAGTCAGAGTATCCTGGGTCTATCTCTAACTCTATTACTTGGCCAAATTCAAATCTTATTCTCTATGTTCACTTACTGAGTGACGGGGTTGGATTGGACAATTTGTAAGGTCCTTTTCAGCACAGAAATTCAATTATTTTATGATTTTATAATAAAAGGAGAATATAGCACAACAACTAAACTGAAAGACCCACAGTCATACTGTATAAGTTAACAACCCAGCTCTGTTATACTTGCTAAACATGCAATGTTGGGCTTGTGACTTAAAATCCCCTAAGTCTCAGTTTCCTCATCTGTAAAATGAGAACAACAGGACTTATACAACTCAAAAAATTGCTCTCTTTTGTCTGAGACAAGGCCTCACTCTCTTGCCCAGGCTGCAGTGCAGTGGCACAATCATGGCTCACTACAGCCTTGACCTCCTGGGCTCAAGTAATCCTCCACCTCAGCTTCCTGATTATCTAGGACTACAGACAGCACCACCACACCCAGATAATTTTTTTCTTTTGTAGGGATGGTGTCTCATCTCAAACTCTTGCCTCAAGCAATCCTCCCACCTTAGCCTCCCAAAGTGCTGGGATTATAGGCATAAGCCACCACACCCAGCCAAAAAATTGTTTTAAGAATTAAATAAGACAATATACGTAAAAAGCCTAGCAGAGTACCTAGTAAGAGGCCCAAAAAAGTCAATTATTCAGAATTCATTAATAAATGTGTTATACTTTAAGCATTTAATATAGAATTTTGCATAATTTACAATAGCAGTTTTTGAATTATGAACAAAATTTAAACAGAACAAAGTAAAAAACTTGAAAATAGTAGCTCTGACCCCAAACAGATTAACCTTTTCATACCTGACATGACGTGCTTTAGAGAAAAGTTGTCCTGATTGGGCACAGTGGCTCACACCTGTAATCCCAGCACTTTGGGAGGCCGAGGCAGGTAGATCACTTGAGTTTAGGAGTTCAAGACCTGCCTGGCCAACATGGTGAAACCCCATCTCTACTAAAAATACAAAAAGTTAGCTGGGCATGGTGGCACACGCCTGTAATCCCAGCTACGTGAGAGGCTGAGGCACAAGAATCGCTTGAATCCGGGAGGCAGAGGTTGCAGTGAGTCGAGATCATGCCACTGCACTCCAGCCTGGGTGACAGACTGGTCTCAAAAAATAAATAAACAATAAACAAAAACATCCTTCTGAAGGGCTGGATTAAATATCAGATAAAAATCCTAAGTTTAAAATCATTTTATGGACAAAAGGATTTAGGTGTCTGATTCTTTTTTTTTTTTTCTTTTTCCCAATCAAATCTTGGCTAGCTGCAATGGCTCATGCATGTAATTCCAGCACTTGAGAAGGCCAACACAGGAGGATCACTTGAGGCCAGGAGTTCAAGACCAACCTGGGCAACTTAGCAAAACCATCTCTACAAAAAATAAAAAAGCATTAGTTAGGTGTGGTGGCACAATCTCTAGTCCCAGTCGTCACTACAGAGGCTGACGTGGGAGGACTTTTTTGAAGCTAGGAGTTTGAGGCTGCAATGAGCCATGATTGTGCCACTGCACTCTAGCCTGGGCAAGAGAATGAGAATCTGTCTCTTAAAAAATAAAAAAATCAAATCTTTCTAAAGCAAAGAACACTTGTGTAAGCAGAGGCATTAAAAAGCCTAACGAGCACAGCTTCTAAACAATGGTATACTTTTTCTCTGTGTACACAGCAAATTTCCATACAAACTTGAAAAATATAATGTTTGTACTCTAGAAAGCAAAAATATTCAAATGAATATTAACAACTAACGGGATCTACATATGGATTACCGCTCAAAAAGCTGATAAGACACAATTTGCATCACTTTCAATTGCTAAAAAATTATTCAATCAACACTTTACAAAGAAAAGGAATCTAGAATAAGAAAAGTAAAAAAAATAAGAACGTAAAATATCTACCCATAATGCCTGGAAATGCTAGACGAGGTAGTTTCTTTTGCACTGGAAGCACCCGTGAAATCCACATCTGAGGTATTAGATGAATGTGCAGTTCCCTCAGTTCTCCTGAGACAAAAGAATTTAAATTGTGTAACTACTATATTATATAACAAACAGAAATATTAACATCCACTCAAAAGACAAAACCTAGAAAGGGAGAAAATAACTTTCTATTTACCCTATAGAACAAGGTAAATCCAAAGTAGGATTCTCTGAAACTGACTCCTTATCCTGGAAAATAAAAATATATACTTAAAGCATGTCTCTAGAATAAGCTGAAAAAAATACTAGCTTCTCAGTTATTTCATGCATCCTTCTTCTTGAGAACATATACCAACATATCCTCTTACCAAAAGTGGTTCAGCAGTTTTTTGAATCATTTTTCTTGTATATGGGCCAGGTGGACGACCTACAGATTTTTTCTTTCCTTTTTTTTCTATGCCATTGCTTACTTCCCTGAAATGGAAAACCATTATGTATTTAATCTCTGCATTAAGAAAACAAAGACATTGACTCTATGTATGTAACTAGACATATATACACATATTTTACTATTTTATATTAATGGTAATATAAAAAATATTAGTTGAATCACAAGTTTAGTCTAGTGCATAGATAATATATTCTAATTTAAATAAATATTTCTTGACTTTAAAGATATTTACATTATGAAAGGTTTAAAAAAGTCCTCTTTAATATAATTCTGAACAATATATACCACTTAAAGATTTAAAAACAACAACAACAAAAACCAGACAATTATACTGAATGGAAGATTTCAAAACTCCTAAAAGCTCAATTATATACTTTAATTTTAGGTTGTTACAATGTGGAGGATGTTTCAAGGATTTACTACTAAAAATGACTATGAATTTAGCAGTTAACCTAATGGAAATATCTATGTTAAAATTATAGTAGTCATAAAGGCTGCCTTTAGATATATATGTAGATTCTTCAATGACACTATCAGAAAGAGAATGAAGCCCAGAGTGGCAGAACGTAAAGAAGAAAGGAGTAAGAAGTCCTTCATATTCTCAGGGAGTCATTCAAAAGGTCTTTCTAGGTCAGGAAGACCTAGAAAACCATATTTTAAACGTAAAGCCAAATTCCAAGCAATAGGAAGGAAAAAAGTGCAACAGGCAAAGACACTCTAATTAATAGAAAAAAATAAAAAATATATATAGAAAGAATATTTCATTTACTCAACAATAGCTACCATATAAAGACGATATTAGATAATATGGATACAAAGGTGTTCCTGGTGCTAAAGAGTTCACAATATAGTTAGAAAGTGACAAATGTGTACACAAGCAAGCTAATAAAATGGAGTGAGGGCTACGAGGAAATTGTCCAGAGACTTCAATTAAGGAGAGGAAAAAAGAACACCATATAATAGCCTAGAAAGAGATGAATGGAGAAAGTAGGAAAAAAACTTATCCCACTGGATGCCAAACAAGGTCAGGGAATAAAGGTGGAACTATGAGGAATGAGAAAGTAGGGGAACTAGAAGGACAAAGCAGAACCAGACATTATAATCAAAAGTCTCAAGAATAAGATGGATGGGATATCCATTTCTTTTGTAAAATGATCAACATAATATTTATAAAGGACTCCTGGACTAAAGAAAGTAACCTCTAACTAAAAGGAACAACTTATACACAAGGTCCAGAAGGAACTGAGGATGCCTTTAAAGAAAGCAGCTGAATTCTTATCTGGTGGCATCAGATGACCTGACAGCTACCACAAAGGGAACATCCTATCACAATCATGATAGAAATGAAAAAGCTTGTGGAATTATTTTTTTCTGATTCATAATATGGCAACTGCTAGCAAAGGATTTGAGTGACAAAATCTGAAAGTGATAGGAATAATAAGCATTCTTTCCTTCAGGAAAGAAAACTTAATTAGCAGCTAATTTCTTACAAACTTCAAATAACTGGACTCATTGTCAAGGCTTTGTAATCACATTTTCCCTATCTCCAAGATGACTATTCCATACCTTTAATTGATCCTTAAATTCCCATCTCTGTACAAGCCTCTCTGCTATCTTTACCTTATATTTCATCGAGAAAATAGAGGCTAGCAGGCAAGAACTTCAGTCAATTTCCAACTGCCCAATCTACAACAGAACTAGCATCTGTACCCATCTTCTCTTTCATCCCATTGCAACAGAAGGATGTTTCTCCTTCTAGAAAAGGCGAGTCCCACATTTAGGCTCTATATCCCTTCTCTTTTGGCTTCTACTCTCCTATACCAATTTCCTCTTCTCCAATGGATCATTCCTACTTACACACAAAAACAGGTTCCAACTATCTCCCAACTATTTTAAAAAACCGTCATTTAACTAGTCCTATTCCCCTCTTCAGCTGCCATTCCATTTGTCAGCCTCCCTATACAGGAAAAGTTCTGGGTGTTGATGACATAATACGCTTTCCATTTTCTCCCCTCTCATTCAGAATCCTTAAAGATAGTTTCCTATTTTCCTCCTTTCCTTCACTACTGTTATTATTTTGAATCTGCCTGTCTCCCTGATATGTAGGAGAAGCACAGTTTGACATGTAAATTTGGCAGTGCTGGATTCAGTCATACTTCCACCCAGTCCTATCTGGTTTCTATCTGTACTACTTCAAAGAAATTCCTTTTGTCAAGGTCACTAATAACAAAATGTTACCTTATGCAATAAATATTTTTCTTTCATTTTAATCTACCTCACTAGCATTCAGTACACTTTAATATACCTATCTTTCTTGAAACACTACCTTTTGGTTGTCATGACATCAAACTTCTTGGTTTCCTCCCATCTCACTGATCATTCTTTTTTAGTCTCCTCTGCTTATTTCACTTCTTCCAAATTTACAAATGGTATCAGGACATGATCCCAGACCACCTTCTCTTCTCTCTCTACTTGCTCCCTTGGTAATTTCACTCATTCTCATGGCTTTATCAATCAGATTCCAAATTTGTATCGCTTGTCCAGAACTCTCCTATGAGCTCCTAAATTACACATCCAATTGCCCGTATTTCACATCATTCTGTGTGTATGAGGGGTGTGTGTGTGTGTTTGTGTGTGTGTGTATCCCTCATAAGAATCTCAAATTCAATGAATATGAAACAGAAGAATGCTTCATTCACCATATCAAAATCTGTTTTTCCAGATCTTGATTAACCCCTCATCAGTTGCTCAGGCCAGAAATCTGGGCATTATTTAATTGACTCCTTCTTTATTTTCAGAAATTTAATTCACTAGCAAATTCAATTAATTCTAACTCCAATAAAGACCTCAAATCTGTTTTCTCTCCATTTGAATGTTACCACCTACCTCTGTACCTCATATCATCTATCTCTCACCTAGAAAATTGACTCTTGGCCGGGCGCAGTGGCTCAAGCCTGTAATCCCAGCACTTTGGGAGGCCGAGACGGGCGGATCACGAGGTCAGGAGATCAAGACCATCCTGGCTAACACGGTGAAACCCCATCTTTACTAAAAAAAAAAAAAAAACTAGCCGGGCGAGATGGCGGGCGCCTGTAGTCCCAGCTACTCCGGAGGCTGAGGCAGGAGAATGGCGTAAACCCAGGAGGCGGAGCTTGCAGTGAGCTGAGATCTGGCCACTGCACTCCAGCCTGGGCGACAGAGCGAGACTCCGTCTCAACAAAAAAAAAAAGAAAATTGAATCTTAATTTTCTCCTGCTTTTATTCTTACCTGTATACTACCCATTCTCAAAACAGCATCCAAAACAGTTTTTTTTTTTTTGAGACAGTCTCGCTCTGTTGCCCAGGCTGGAGTGCAGTGGCGCGATCTCAGCTCACTGCAACCTCCGCCTCCCGGGTTCAAGTGATTCTCCTGCCTCAGTCTCCCGAGTAGCTGAGACTACAGGCACACACCACCATGCCCGGCTAATTTTTGTAATTATAGTAGAGATGAGGTTTCACCATCTTGGTCAGGCTGGTCTCAAACTCCCAACCTCAGGTGATCCACCTGCCTTGGCCTCCCAAAGTGCTGGGATTACAGGCGTGAGCCACTGCACCCAGCCAAGTATTTTTAAAAGATAATTAAATCCCTTAAATGCCTCCCCTTTATTCTTAGAAAACCACCCAAATTCCTTGTAAGCCCTACAAGACCCTACACAGGATCAAGCCCCACCTAATCTTTCCAATACCTGATGCTCCTACTCTCTCATCCTCATTTATACCACATCAGTCTTCTGTGAGTTCCTAGAATATGTTTCAAAGCCTTTGCACTTGTTATTTCTGCTAGCTGGAGTAGTTTTCCCTTTGTTTTTCACATTGTTATATCATTCTCATTTTTAAGTCTTAATTTAAATATGATCTTAAATAGTCCTTCCTTAAGCCTCATCGTTAAAGTACAAAGGTCCCATCTCTATCCATAGTAAAGTCTAAAACAGTATGTTATTAAAAATGGCACTAGCATAATCGGTAACTATTTTACTTGTTTATCACCTTTGTTCCCCACTAGTATGTAAACCTCATCAGGGCAGAAGAAAAATCCGTTTGTCATTGTACTCCCTAGCACTTAGATAATAAGGCACTTGAAAACTGTGCTGAATGAATGAATGGATGAATGAATGAATGAAAAGTGAACAAACAAACAGGCTAGTACTCTTAAGCTGTTTGCTAACAAAATCAATAGAGTCTATTCCTGGAAGGCCAAAGTCCTAAAATAAACAAGCATCTGGCATCAACTCTTCATACCTTGTCTAAGCAAGATATTATAGACCAAAAAAAAAAAAAATCAGAGTAACTGCCACTTGTACTTTCAAATATACTAAGGAGACTAAATAACATACATTTTTAGTTACAAATAAGCTAAAGAGAAAAACTAAGCCACAGATCAACTTTTACCTTGAATCAGATATAGGTTTGGATGCCTTTCTGCCTTTAATTTTAAATTCATGAGATGTTCCTTCAGGTTCTTTCTCTGCTTTGAAAGCCACATTTGGTGGCACAGGAGGAACACGAATTCGCAACCCAAACAAATGCTTCTTCTTCTTTATTTCTTTCCCAGACATAAACCTAAATTTTTAAAAACATTAACTAAAATTTTAAAAACTGAACACATATACATAGCAGACCCTAACTTAACTTTCATATATAAGGCCCTTATACTTGAAAGCCCACCCAATACTACAAAAATTCATTTCCCCTTGCTTTCCTTGATTCTTATCTGCCCCAGAGCCAGTCTATAGCAGGATATGATGGGGAGGAAGGGATAGGACCAGAAAGGAGAAGAGCACATGTCCACTTTTCTTTTTAAACATGGCAACTAACTTTTTAAAGGAAGAAAGAAGAACAAAGAATGGTATTTTTTGGTCCCAATGTGCTTTCCCATATTTAGTGTCATCTGTGAGAAATATCTCAAAAGCGATTTAGGGAAAAAAAAGAATTCCATCTCAGAGTGGATTTATAAGGAGAAAAACCTTAGCAGTAATAGGTGACAGCACTGGAAAAGAAAGTAGGAGATAAATCCTAGAGGCCCAGAAAATAAAAGGAGTATCTAGAGTGCCAGATCTGGAAATGGAAATAACCTGGGGCAAAGAAGGGTTATTTCAGAGCAATACGGACTTGGGCCTCTGAAAAATATGATCCTTAGACCTTTCTTTCAGTCTCTATGGTCCTTATTCCCAAGCACCTCCATCTACCTCAGCTCTACTGAAACCTGCCTGGCCACAAGAACCTCCATCAGTTGTTTAGAATGTTCTCCCCCTCTTTTTCTTTTTTTTTCGAGACAGTCTCGCTCTGTCACCCAGGCTGGAGTGCAAAGACACAATTCGGCTCACTACAACTTTCACCTCCCAGGTTCAAGCTATTCTCCTGCTTCAGCCTCCTAAGTAGCTGGGAATACAGGTGCGCACCACCACGCCTGGCTATTTTTGTATTTTTAGTAGAGACAGGGTTTCACCATGTTGGCCAGGCTGGTCTCGAACTCCTGACCTCCAGTGATCCGCCCGCCTCGGCTTCCCAAGTGCTGGGATTACAGGTGTGAGCCACCACGCCCAACCAGAATGCTTTTTGCAGGTTTAAGAAAGGGGATCCCTCATTACTACCACAACAGGAACAGATATATTTCTGGTACCCTAAGTTGAAATTCAGAATTCACTGTCCCATGAAATATTTTTACCAGCACAGTAATTACTCAGGTACCTCATGACTTTTTTACAGTCTTTTTTCCTGTTTATTATACTTCAAGGTCATATCAGGTACCTCATGACTTTTTGAGCTGGTCTAAAGATCCAGCCACTAGTAATTACATTATTTAATGAGGAAATACTACCAAATTCAAAACACCAACTTATTGCAAACAAAAATTTTACAACACTTTATTGGAGTCAACACATACATTTATAAAATTTCTGTTGCATTTAAAAATGTTTCTAAGAAATGAAGATATATTGTTTTTAAAAAAGGGAATCCTTGTTAGTATAGTGGTGAGTAAAAAAAAAAGTAAAAATGGGGGGGAAGATCTGTATATCTGTATGAGAACATATCAAATAATATCACTTAATTATCTTAGACCACTCAGCTAGAAATATTACTTTTCTGTAACTAACGGTGTTAACTATAACCACAGATCTCAATCTTTTTAAAATCCCATATTCCCTACAATATTCTCTCCTATCTTTTGAATATTCCCACCAGCTAACAAAGTTTTATTTCACTTTCAGTAGATTACATTATAGAAGGAAGTTATTACTGAATATGCTTTTTCAATGGAATAGGCTAAATTCTCCCAGAGATACCGATATGCCTCCCACCCACCATTCCCAGGAGAAGGATTACTCCTCCCCCTCCTCCATTCCTTGAGAATCACTGCTTTAATCTAACTAAAATAGAATAGGACATTAAAAAGTTTAAAATGGTATGTACTTCTTCTATACACCAATCCCACAATTCTTAAACAATGCCATTATTCCTTATACTTACTAAATGTCTCCCTCATAGGGATACATAAAATAAATCAACTTACATGGTCTTGTAATCATTTAATGCCTCCAGAACATGCTCATATCTTTCAGATTTTGGTGTGTCTGCCAGCTGTGAAGTATCAAGAAACAATTTAACGCACTACAATTTCATCAATTAGTAATATACAGGTGCTAGATAGAGGCAATGTGATGCAGAGGAAAAGTGTACTGATTGGTAGTCAGAAGATCTAAGTTCTAATTCCAAGTCCTCACTGACTAATTATGTGACCTAGGACCATTTAACCTCTCAAGGCTTATTTTCTCACTTATAAAAAAGGAAGTATAAATCCTACACTAATTACTTGCTCATTATATTAATCCAGTGATATGTTTATGAAGGAACTACAAACTGTAAAACACCATAAACATGGGATTGTATTAGTTATTAAATTTTTCAAAAATTCTTTAACCTAGGGAAATAATACATTAGAATTATTTTAATATTTACTATAAAAGTTCCTAACAGATATCAATAGGAAGGAGTACAAAAAGTAATGAGAAATATACCATTTTCCAGTACCTCTAACACTAGCATAAACCAATAATCTCTATAATTTTTTAGAATACTGTAAAATTGAGAGACCTTATTTTCATAACAATTATAGACTTTAGCCAGCTCTAAATGGCTCAATAATTTTTCATCATCATAAACCATTTTAAAATCTAAGTATTTAATTCTAGAAAAAAAGTCTATTTTGTTCCAATAGGGCTTTTTCTCAGAGACCTTTCTGCCTCTTCTTGACTAGGGCATATTAGCAAACGAATCTAAATCACAAAAGGACCATCCTGAATTAATGCAACAAAGACCTTAAAAAAAAAAAAGCTGCTTCCAAAATATCACAGTTAACTTTTCAAAATTACAGCTAGTATGTTCTTTACCACTTAAAACTCCCAAGCCTCAGAACTGCTTTAAGTGAGAGAGAAAACAAATCTGCCAAATAGAATGCTGGAGCTAGAAAAAACTTGTAAGTCATCTACTCCGACTCTATTTTACACGAGTTAACAAACATAAAGGTTAAAATTGCTCAAATTCGGCCGGGCGCGGTGGCTCAAGCCTGTAATCCCAGCACTTTGGGAGGCCGAGATGGGCGGATCACGAGGTCAGGAGATCGAGACCATCCTGGCTAACACGGTGAAACCCCGTCTCTACTAAAAAAAATACAAAAAACTAGCTGGGCGAGGTGGCGGGCGCCTGTAGTCCCAGCTACTCCGGAGGCTGAGGCAGGAGAATGGCGTAAACCCGGGAGGCGGAGCTTGCAGTGAGCTGAGATCCGGCCACTGCGCTCCAGCCTGGGCGACAGAGCAAGACTCCCTCTCAAAAAAAAAAAAAAAAACACTGCTCAAATTCACTTGTCTAGTTGGTGAGAGAGCTAGAACCTGAACTCAAGTGTAAGTTCATTCATTCTACATTCACTGAGAGCCCACTCTGTGCCAATCTGCTGAGTGCTAAAAAACACATGTGAAATAGGAGTTAGATACTCATTCCTCTATATCAAACCACTACCTCCTGCGGTAATTTCTGAAGTGTCTAATGAAAGAGAATTTCTGTTTTAAAGAAGGAATAATAGAATCAGACTTTAAAGCTTGAATGAGACCCTAGATGCAATTCAGCCTTCCACCAATATTGCAGTCTCTTTTACAGTACAGATATTTATTCAACCATGGCTTAATTACTGCCATTGATAAGAGCTGATAAGGCAGTAACTAAAAAAGCCCATTCCATAAGTGGGCAAAAATCTTCCTCCCCAGAGCTCTTCCATTCCCTCTTTTACAAGACAGCGCTTCATGTATCTGAATGCAACTACCATGTCTAACTATAAGATTAGGTTAAAATGTTTAATAGCTACATCACATGTTACTTCATATTAAGCTTCTGACTTCCTCCTGGTCCCTCCTCCCCACCCCAACTGTGAAATCGTATCAGATGGACTGCTATCAAACTGAGTATCCCCTATCATAACCATGTACTGTTTGTGTTTATGGCTAAAGCAGAATTTTATAACTGCTGTTAATTGACCTTGTTTTCAGCTCACTGTTCCAGATCTTTTCTCTTGATTCTGTCATCCTTCTAGAATTGAAGGTAGAGACAAAGACAGAATCCCCTATGGTCCTCCATTAGAGTCTCCCTCAAGAATGTTTTCAAAGCACTGTCTTTGTCACTGTTTTTCCATTAGTTACAAATCCATTTAATTTTCACTTTAACCAGTTCACATTTTAATATCTCATCTGAAGTCAAGTTATACTACGTCTACATCATGCCCAAACCAGCGTTTGCTAACCATAAAAAAAAAAAAAAAAAAACACTGACAAACCAGTGTTGCTAATCATATCAAAAAAGAAATCAAGGGTATACACGACTTATTCTAATAAGAGATTTTCCTATGCCTTTTAAATCTTCACAAACCATATATCTGAAAAATCTGCTCTACAATTTTGCTAAGTCAACAACAAAACTAACTTCCTAATTTCTAAAACCCACTATTTTTTTACATTTTGACAATCACAATGAACTCTACTTTCTTTTGGTATTTACTCCCTACTGTTTCTCAGAAATTTTATCTATTAAGTTCCTTCAGCACTCCACGACGACTCTGCAAATAACTGCATATTTTAGCTACCATAAAAGTGCCAAAGACTTCCCCCTTACAGCATTTTGCAAACTAAAAGTACAACCATTATAGTGTAAATCAGATAATCTACATTAGAAGAGCATCATATTCTGTGCCTTCCATCTGACCATGAGGTTTATGATATAAATCTCCAAAAAGAATAATTTTTTTTTTTTTGCTCCCTCCTCTCCAGATACTAATCTCACACTAATACTTACGGTATAACTCTTCCTTTCAATTACCAATATTAAGTTCCAAGCCACCTGGGCTTAAGTATCCCAACAGCTTAGGTAATTTGTTGTTAACCACCATACTACATGCTAATTATAACACTCAAAGCCCCAAGGTATTGTTGTTCAGGTTTCTTATAATTTCCACTTATAGATATCATTCCACCTCTATTATATATTTTCCTCTAGTATCATTTCTACCACAGTATTTCTTGAATTTCATCTTTGCTTTTCTCCCTACCTCCCTCAAAAGTGAAGTAGCACTCGATACATTATTCTGCTATCAACCTCAGGTTTTCTAAAATTTAAGACCACAGAAAAGCGGTTATTACGGAACTATGATTTCAAATAACTTCAAGAATCAAAGGCAAATGACAATAAGCAGATTACAAAAAGTACTAATATCTCATTTTAAACTCCCCAAAACAATCTGATACAACACATGAGACTTCATTTTATATAAAAACCTTAAGAAAGTTTATCATGGATTCAAATGTTAAGTATTTTTACTATCTCAAAGAAAATAATCCAAAACATAGTAGTTCCTCAAACAGCTACACTCAATCTATATGATAATCATTAGGTACCAAGCCAAAAGAAGTACAAAAACTACATAAGGAAACAGTGTAATACTACCATTATCTTCTAAAATGATTCAAAAGTTTTATCTTCTCTTCATAACAATCCTATACCATATTCAACTAAGAAAAAAATATGATATATGACTGTTACGTTTTGCCTTTTCAGTATGAAAGGATATTATCTCCAAAAGTGTAATTTTTTTAAACTTCTTTTTATTACTAAAAGAAGTCACAGCTTTGGATGATAATGACGTATTGATGTAGCTTCATCAATTATAACTAATCTACCACTATGGTGGAGGGATGTTGATAATGGGGGAGGCAATGCATGTGTGGCAGAAGGGGACAACCTAAATCTGCTCTAAAAAAATCTTTAAAATAAAAACAGTCACAGTGCTTCCTTTATTTAAAAAAAAAAGGGGGGGGGGACACAATACACGAAACAGAATACAACTGATTCAATATAAGATTACAGCAAGTAATTACAAATATAAATATGTATTTACTAGGTTTCCAAAATAAAAAATACCATTAAAGTTTAGCCAGCCTAATCATATGTAAAATTAATTATAATTCAAAGTTCAGGAATAATAAATGTAGATAACTACCTAGTTGTGCAATATATATTCCTATGCAAAATGCCATAAAAAATTTCAATCAACTTATATCATCACAAAATTTTTTTCTTTGATCTGGTGGCAAGAGGAAGGAAACTCCACATTTTAGATAAACTAAAATCACAACCTTTGTTCTCTGTTTTGTTTGTGAAGAAAAATTTCTAGAGCAAGTGCTTTATCCTATATTATGTATAACAAGAATTGCTGAGGCAGGAAGATAACTTGACCTCAGGAGTTCAAGGCTTCAGTGAGCTATGTATGACTGCACCACTGAACTCCAGTCTGAGCAAGTGTCTCTTTAAAAAAAAAAAGAGAGAGAGAGAGACTCTCCGGCCCCCTCTCTAAAAAAAAAAAAAAAAAAGAAAGAGCTGATGTTCAAAATGACTAAGGCACTCAATTATAAAATATAAACATTATATTTAGCATACACTACTTCCCATGTTTTGAAAATAATTAATGGCATTTTCTAAGATTCGGAGTAAGAATATAAACAAAAGGAAATTTGTTAACCCAAATTTGGATTACTGATGAAATTCAATTTGTAATTTATTTTGTTTATCAAAAATTTTCTATTCAAGTAATTTGGAATGACCCATTATGTATGTTATCTTTGTATCAATCACTACATACACTTGAAAGTAAACTAAATGAAAAACACTGAATAAACATGATAGACTAGCATAAACTGTATCGTCTATTTATTACTAGAAACTCACCCTAAAATCCAATTATAATTACAGTATAAAAATATAAAAGAATACAGAAAATTAGAAACCTGAACTTCAATCTGTCAATTACCAAAGTCTATGCATGAGATGTTTCATCTAAGAAGTCTGAATATTTTCTTATTTTAATTCAGAGAAAGAACAATAAGAAATTATTAGTCTCTTGTTCTAACAATAAATCTGATGGCTCAAAAAGTGGAAATAATCTTAAAAATTAAAACTTTTTCTTTTTTTCTAAGACATTACCTCATAGGCTACAGAAATAAAACATGTATTATTGCTGAAGCAAATTTTTTCTAGTATGTTTTAGAAGTTCAGTTGGAGCTAGGACACCTGAAATTGATAAACTGAACTCTTTTCTCGAAAAATATACTAAATGTGATTTTCATTTTCTTATATTTCCAGCCTCTTGAATAAAATCTGAACACTAAAATTTTAATTTTAATTAAAAATGACAGAACTTGAAATAAGCACAACTTGAGGTTTTATATTATATATACCCAATATCTACATCAAGTAACTACTGCAGAATTTCATTATGTAATGCATACAGTGTACTAACAGGTATACATATGTATCTGCATACGAAGTGCTAAAAGAATAATGGCTAGAATTTTTAAACAAATTATAGCATTAAATATTAAGATAATTACAAAAACCACTATAGTCACTTCTAATGCTTTACCCCTGACTTTCTGATTACAAATCAGTTTATTAAAATTTATCAAATGTGGCCATGCCCAGTGGCTCATGCTTGTAATCTCAGCACTTTGGGAGGTCAACGTGGGCGGATCACTTAAGGTCAGGAGTTCAAGACCAGCCTGGCCAACATGGCAAAACCCCATCTCTACTAAAAATACAAAAATTAGCCAGGTGTGGTGGCAGGCACCTGTAATCCCAGCTACTCGGGAGGCTAAGGCAGGAGAATGGTTTGAGCCTGGGAGGCGGAGGTTGCAGTGAGCCAAGATCGCGCCATTGCACTCCAGCCTGGGCGACAGAGCAAGACTCCATCTTAAAAAAAAAAAAAAATATCAAATGTACACATCACTCTCTTTCAAACGTCATCTAAAAAAAGGTATTTAACCGAAAACTTAACAAAAATTTGTATGATAATCCAATATCTAACATTTAAAACTCAAATGATGAATTCAAAAATTCATCAACTGAATTTCAATAACATCCTAGATTTTAAAACTACAAACTAAATCATGTATTATGTTCTCCCTGATACCCCATAAACCCCAAAAAAGCCCTTTGATATCCTATTTGATATGAAATAGGATGTCCTTCACAAATCAAGAAATTCTTCCTAAACTTCACATCAGCTTGCAAAATTTTTACCTAAAAAAAAGCATGACTAAGATATACATATAAACTCCATATATTATAAAACAATTTTTTTAGTTTTAACTAAAAGTAGTTAATATATGTACTTTGGTAATTCTAAATAAATGCTAAAAATAAAGTCCCCATTAAACTTATTCTAGTTACTCTTTCTGCTATTCATTAGTTTCAAAATTTTCTTCAATGAACACACATAACTTTTAAATTCTTATAAAAAAAAGACTGTAAACCAGCATAGGTAGTTACACTCCAAAAATGAGAAGCAAAATGAGATGTCAGAACGAGAGGGGATAATCTTCTATTCAGGCAGCTTCACTCTATAAACTCATTTTTCTAACAATATTATTAGATCCCACCATTCCTACAAGTCAGAAATATATAAAGGAGTACCAACAAGAGAGGAAGGAAGAATGTTGGTTACATCTCTAAGTTTATAGAAAACTTAGAAGAAAAGGAGGTCAAACTTTGAGTAAGATACCCAAAACTAAAGATTTCTCCCTCCCTTCTCTCTGTAACTACAATGATTTTCACTTCAGAAAATGGAAGAATCAAATAATATACCTCCTCCTTCTACAAATTTCCAGAGTCAACAGGCAACAAACACACAGGAGGATGAGAAGGCTGGTCCTGATATCCATACCAAACTTATTTGTACCCAGAACTAAAAATAAAATTCTATTTTAGTTATCTGACTTATACATGTGTCTTACTTGTTATTTGAAAAACAAAACAAAACAAAAAAAGACATCAAGTAGCTACTGAAGTTAGTTCTCAGACCACCTACCTCTCCAGGGTGCAATCTATCCCAGTTTTCATTAATGTATGTCATAAGCTCAAGTTCAGAATCAAAGTATTTCTTCTTATGAATAACACTTAGGTTGTAAAGGCATAGGTGTGCTATATCTACCCTGGAATCCAAAAATAATCAAATACACAAAACAATGTTCTTAGTTACTGCCAAGAAATCACAGTTTCTTTATAAAACAGTAATTAAAATGCAAAGAGATTTAGATGGATAGTCATATTCACAATACAATAAATCACTACATATAAAAATAACTAGAAAATAGTGACTAAACATTCACTTATCCTGAATAGCAACTATAAACTAGAAAATATAGAATTACTTCTTTTTTTTTTCTTTTGAGACAGAGTTTTGCTCATTGCCCAGGTTGGAGTACAGTGGCACAACCTCGGCTCACTGCAACTTCCACCCTGCAGGTTCAAGCGATTCTCCTGCCTCAGCCTCCCTCAGCCTCCCGAGTAGCTGGGATCACAGGCGCCCACCACTATGCTAGGCTAATTTTTTGTATTTTTAGTGGAGATGGGGTTTCACCATGTTGGCCAGGTTGGTCTTAAACTCTAGACCTCAGGAGATCCACCCACCTCGGCCTCCCAAAGTGCTGGGATTAGAGGCGAGAGCCACGGCGCCTGGCCACGAATTACTTCTGAAAGTGTATTCAAAGAGGATCTGGCTTTAAAAAAATATAACTTACAATCAAGATTTTTGCATTTTCACTTCCGGATATAAGCTACAGAATATACCATACTTAACCAAACTATCTGATTCATGGGTTAAATCCTATCTATTGCTAAAATATGTAAAATACAACAAAGATCTGTAAGTACTTACTGTAAGCATTTTATTAGTAAACCTCTAAAACTCATCACGCTTCCAATACACAAGAATTACTACATTGAAGCAGAAATTAGCATACTTGTTATACCTATCTCTCTTCTACTATATGCTATTCTGAAGTTCAAAAGAACTAGAAATATGAGTAAGAATTTAGAAGGTCTAAAGGATATCTCAAAGTTTCATTTACGACATTCAACACTGAACAGCCTTATTAATTTAGCAATACAAGTGGATGTTACTTAGTGAAGATGACATCAGGCATGAGGGTAAATAAAAGAAATAAAGCCAAGCATAAATAACCTATTTTTACTTAAGCCAAGTAAATGTATATAGAGTTTCAACTTGTAGGTTTAAGAAAATGGCTTTTTCTCTTTTTTGAACAGAAACGTCCACACTTACCACTGTAATGGTAGACGTTTGAGGTATTCTGGTCCAGAACTGCAGACAGAGCATATAAACGTATAAAATCTAAGGGGGAAAAAAAAAAAAGAAGAGAAAGTTTTATAGTGAGTAATCAGAGATAAAACTATTACAGCTAATATTCACTGAGTGAATAACCTACAGCTGATATAAAGACTGATACTCAAAACAAAATATAATTTAAATTACAATGCTTTCTGTGATTGAGGGAAGTTCTTTTCCAATAACAAATAATGAAACAGTTCATCTGTGAAGAGAAAGGATCTTTTTTTTTTTTAACCACTAGAGACCTTCAAAGGTCACACACAGACTCACACATACTCATAGTTTACTAATCGATCGCTTGTGTGTGCCAGGAATTGTGATGGCTGCTCCCATATACATCGTTTAATTCAATGCTCAAAATAACGTAATAAGCCCCAAAGGGACAAGTGAACTTCCCTAAGGTCAGAAAGAAAATTAAGTGGCATAAGCCAAGATTTAAAACCAGGTTTTCAGATGTCAAACTTAGTGGTCTAGCTTTTTGTTCCTGGAGCTCACTGTGCTACTTTGCATTCTTCTAATATAGAAAGTACATTAAGTCTGCTTTTACAAACTTTTTATATCTAAAGTATAGTTGTGTCTTTAACAAGGCCCTGTGGTCTTTTCCAATTCTAATACAATCCCTTTGAGGTTCTTTAAAGGAAGATACCAAAGAGAATACTTTAGAGTACTGTGGGTCAATAGGAACAAATATAATCACTGACAATACTTACAAGCTTTCTGGAATAAAATCCAAAAGCACAAAAGTTATGTATATTTTAAGTATATCATTCAATATTTTCCTTCTGAGACAACCCCTTTCCAAATCACTATTGAAACTATCTTTAGGAAATCTGAAATCGCAAATATAACCACAATTAAAAAGTGACAAAAATCAGCTAGTAAAGTTCAAATGCCCTTCTCACCTGTCTCCAAATAGCATTGGCTTTTGAAGGCATTGCACACAAGCCTCATGAAACCACTGCTTACATTTGCAGCACTGTAGCATCTTTAAATACCAGCTATTAAAAAAAACAAAAAAGTGAACATTAAAATTCCCGTTTTAAGGGAAAGTTTCATTTCTTCAAAAAAAAAAAAGTGGCATAATCCACAATACTGTTCTAATTAAAGTATCACATTTCTACTATACTTACTGTAAATATTTCCTTTCCCAAAAAGGCTTATAATATCAGCTATTTCATCCCTCTTCTCTCTTTTATTCACGAAATTTTATAAGCTCTTGAAAGATACACCTACTACTTCTAGTCAAATATGCCTGGCTCCTACACTAGTTAAATGAGCTCTGTTAAAACACAAGCCTAGGCTATTTTTTTTTAAGAGGCAAATATTGTTATGTTGTCCAGGCTGGAGTACAGCATCATGACCATGGCTCATGCAGCCGCAACCTTCCAGGTTCAAGTGACCCTCCCACCTCAGCCTCCCACGTAGCTAGGACCACAGGCATGCAACACCAAGCTCAGCAAAAAAAAATTTTTTTTTTAAGTAAAACTGGGGTCTCCCTATGTTGCCCAAGCTGGTCTCCAATTCCTGGGCCCAGGCCTGTCCTTGGCCTCCCACAGTGCTGGGATCACATGAGAGAACCACCATGCCAGGCCTCTTGGATTTTTTTCACATCAATTCTCTAAACACCAGAAGGGGTCAGATTCAGAGGTATTGTTGTTTGCCCCAAATATCAAATTGCCTTAGGCAGCTTTCAGATTATAAACATTCTACTTTATATCTTTACTGTGTTTCTATTATTCTTGTCAATATAATAAAAAGAATATAACGATTTAATAAACCTGCTTAACATTAATATAAATCTAACCTAAGACTCTACCAGGTAAAAAGGCTTTTTGACAGGTTTAGCTGTATTTCAGTGTATGGTCTATAGATCTGTTTGAGAAAGCTAAAGATGCTAAAATTGAATCTTCATCTAAGAAATATATCTTCTCTTTTCAGTTAGCACATGGATTTTGGGTCTAAGAGATAGGGCTACATTGCTACATTGACCAAGCTAGACTTCAGAGTTCAAAGGATCCTCCTACCTCAGCCTCCCAAGTATCTGGCAGTACCGCTACACACCACCATACCCAGCTAGTATGCAGTTTTGATACGGTTATCTTTATTTTAAAATAATAAAAGGCACCATTTCCAAACAGAGGTATACCTTGATTCAGTCTATCAGCACTATTTTTCTAGGTTCATGTGCTCACCTTACGTCTCTGTGTCACATTTTGGAAATTCCCATAACATTTCAAACTTTCTCATTACTATTAATATTATATCTTTCATGGTGATCAGTGGTCTTTGATGTTATTACTATAACTATTTTGGGCCACGAAAAACTGTGCCCACATGGATGGCAAACTTAATCACTGAATGTTGTGTATGTTCTCACTACTACCAACCAGCCAGTCCCCATCCCTCTCCCTCTCCTCAAGCTTCCTGTAACGAGACACAATAATATTGCAATTAGGCTAATTAATAATCTTACAGTGGGGGCCAGGCGTGGTGACCATGCTTGTAATTCCAGCACTTTGGGAGGCCAAGGTGGGAGAATCACTTGAGGCCAGGAGTTGGAGACCAACATGGACAAATAGCAAGACTCCATTTCCACAAAAAAATTTTAAAACTAGCTGGGTGTGGTGGTACATGCCTGTGGTCCCACCTACTCAGGAGGCTGAGATGGAAGGATTGCTTGAGCCCAGTTCAATGCTGGAGTGAGCTATAACCATGCCACTGCACTCCAGCCTAGATAACAGAGCAGGAACCTGTCTCAAAAAAAAAAAAAAAAAAAATCTTACAATGGCCTCTAAGTGTTCAAATGAAAGGAAGAGTCACAAGTCTCTAAATTTAAATCAAACATTAGGAAGGTATGTCAAAAGCCAAAACAGGCTAAAAGCTAGGCCTCATGCACCAAACAGTTGGCCAGTTATATATGCAAAGAAAAAGTTCTGGAAGAAAATAAAAGTGCTACTCCAGACCAGGGTGGCTCAGGCCTGTAATCCCAGCCAGCTTTGGGAGGCCAAGGTAGGAGGACTACTTGAGGCCAGGAGTTCAAGAACAGCCTGAGCAACACAGCAAGAACCTGCCTTTACAAAAAAAAAAAAAATACCTTTTAAAATTAGCCAGGTGTAGTGGCACATGTCTGTGGTCCTAGCTACTTGGGAGGCTGAGGCAGGAGGATCACTTGAGCCTAAAAGTTCAATGCTGCAGTGAGCTATGATCATGTCACTGCATACTACAATCTGTGCCCTATCGCTCTAAGAAAGAAATGAAAATACGTAGAAGCAGTAATCTGTCTGTGAAAAAATTCCGTGTTGATTTTACGTTTTAAAAAACTTGTCTTTTCCTCTTCCATTCAAATTATAATATTAAATATACCATTTTCTAAATGGTCAGTCACATTAAATATGACATTCAATGAAACTACTGATACCGGGCCCCTGCAGTAAATGTTTTCCCTCAATAGTTAACTTTATGACAATATTTATAATTCACTTTAAATTTCCAGAATATAAGACTTATACACATATTTTTTAATGTGTGGATATGATAAAAAACTAGACAAAAATTATTTTTTTATGGAAATAATAGATTTTCCCCCTTGTTTTCTTCACTGATGTGTTCATGCAGTTGCAATTCATCATCACTCACACAACATAATCAAGAAAAATAGATAAGGCAAGTAAATAAAAATTACTTAAAGGGAATTACATAACTATATTTACTTACTCTCCAGGGCCTCCACAATAGCAGTAACACTGCTGGACATTGGTTTTATGACCTGCATCCCATTCAAGGTCTGCCACACTATAGGGTAATGTCTGCTTCATGACTTGCAATGCTTTGGCATTTGGTCCTTTCTTAAGCGCACCACCCCTCTACATTAGAGGGAAAAAAATGTGAGAGTGAAGGTTAAAATTTTAAACACAATTCTATACTTTAAAAATGACTCTGACACTTCTGGAGAAATTCCTTTCCAAACTTTTACCATATCACAAACTGTCTGATTAATAATAATCTCTATTTTTCTTTTCTCCTTTCAAATTACTGCACCAATTCCCATATTACTATCATCAAGTAAGTGAAAGCATCATTAAAGAGTCACTTAAGCATCATTAGTCAAATAAATAGCACCTCTTTCTACCCAGCATTCATTGCTCATTTCATTCAAACTTTCAGTGTACACAATCATTATGTTGATAATGTCTTACAGATTCCATCAGGGCGTTAGCCCAAAACACTTAAAATATACCTTTGTTGTTGTTGCAAAAACACACTGCCGACAGAGCCATTTTTCATCTGAATCAATCACACTGGAATCAATATGAGGTGTGTGACACAACTGATGATATCCTTAATATCAAAAAAAGCATAAAGCAAATTCTATTTCATTAATACTTTCAACACAATTTCAAGATGCATTTTAGTAGTATTTCCTACATTAATATAATTAATAAACAGGATAATAATTTCAAATTATCAATGTAAAGTATTTTTACTCATTAATCTTCAACATAGGCATTCAGTATGTAACAGCTTTTCCACAAGATTAAAAGAAATTACCTTGGCCACACTTGTCACATATAACCATTTCATTGGGAGCTTCTGAATACTCTTCTTGACATATTGTACAGACCATTTCCCCACTTCCAGTGGCTCCTAAAATATTTAAAACACATTTAAAAAGAGCCATAAAAAATTCCATATAACAAAACCACTTTTATGACTCAATAGGCAGCACATATGGACAATGTTTGCTAAGTATATTATAATGCTTCACAAGACAAAGTACACAAAATGGTATCTCTCTGTTCTCTGTGTTCTTTCTACCTTTAACTTAACATGCCTGTCTACTTTCATAATTTAATCTGCTTTTTGGCAGAAGGCATAATTTAAACTGCTCTCAAGCATCTTCCCTTATTATTCATTTCTCATATTCTCACTCTTAAAGGTGAAGGTGGAGATGAGGGATGGGCAACAGCCGGTAGAGGAGGTTTGTGAACACTAGAGCTACTTTATAGAATACTTATCTATTCATCCACTTATCCTACACCACTAATATCATGAAATTAAAGAAAAAAAGCAAGGAAGATATGTAAACTCTTTCTCTCTGAATTCAGAGCATTTCCTTTTACTTACTAATTTATTAAACAGGTTGAACAGTAATTATTTAATCTCCAGCTTCTGAAATCTGAAAATATGGTATCCAATAATGTACCCTAACAAAATACCATTGCAACAAAACTTTGGGGTCCTACAATTAATTATGTTTTTTTTAGCAGAACAAGTGAATTATTTCTTCCTTAGACATTTTTATTCTAAAAAAAAACACAAAATTTATAATACAATTTACCACCCTAACACATTATCATTTCCAGTATTCTCATCTGTTTCAATAGAGTCAAATTCACAATACACACACTTTATGTACATAACAACAATAGAAACTTACAATTTTGTGCTATGGGCCAAGCACTGTGTAGGCTCTTGATATATTTTGTTTAATCCTATAACTAACTTACAAATATACTATTTACAGAAAAGAACTGAGGCTCAGAAAAAGTAACTAACCCAAAGACCCTGAGAAAACATCAAGACTAGGATTCAAACCCAGATGTGCCAAAATCCATGCTCTCTCCACTACGAGATGCTTCATCAATACTACCTAATATTTCTTCTATCAAAAGCATTTTTCACACAGCTAGTTTTCAAAATTGTTAAGTTCTAATAGCTGCATAGTATTACATCTAACGGAAAGAACCCAATTTACTTCATTATTACTCTACTCTCGGACATACAGGTTACCAACTGTTTTTCTTTTTTTGGAGAGGGGGAATCTGTTTTTTTTATATTTCTCCTATTTGTTTGTTTTGGTCTCTCATGCTCCTGCTTTGTTTGCTTCCTTTTATTTTTCCCCTCAGATAGGGTCTTGCTGTGTCATCCAGGCCGGAGTGAAGTGGCACAGTCACAGCTCACTGCAGCAGCCTTGACTTCCCGAGCCCAAGCAATGCCCCCACCTCAGCCTCTCAAGTAACTGGAACCACAGGCATGTGCCACCATGCCTGTCTAATTTTTTTTTTTTTTTTTTTTTTTTTGTAGAGACAGGATCTCCCTGTGTTGCCCAAGATG
Organism: Trachypithecus francoisi; assembly: GCF_009764315.1. Classification (NCBI taxonomy): domain Eukaryota; kingdom Metazoa; phylum Chordata; class Mammalia; order Primates; family Cercopithecidae; genus Trachypithecus; species Trachypithecus francoisi. The sequence continues at coordinate 128,422,039 of NW_022681470.1, forward strand.
GTCTCAAATTCCTGGGCTCAAGCAATCCTCCTGCCTCTGCCTCCCAAAGCACTGGGATTACAGACATAAGGCACTGAGCCCAGCTGTTTGCTGCTTGGTACACTTCATTGAAGGTGGTCTCCCATAGCTTCTGGGTTTATGGTTCCGGTCAGGAGAGCAACCAGATTAAGCCTGGGAACTCTCTGTGAAAATTTACAATTCCCTGGAAATGGAATGACAGCCCCCCTAGGGTAGGTGCCTGACCTGACTCTCAGTGTAACTACCTGGACTAATGAGAGGGAAGGCAATTCCTCAGAAAAGGGGGATAGTGAGGTAGTGACCCAAGAAACAATCCCGAAGAAGCTGGGAATTAACTTTTACTTGTGAAATCAAACATATATATATATTTTTTTTACCATCAAGTTTACAAGAACCTTCCTATAAAGCTTAGTAATCTTCTATAGTCTCCCTTACTCTAAATCCAATTGACTAGAAAGCCTTGGCCATTTCATCTTAGAAATATCAAATTTATTGTTGTTGTTAAAATAAAGCTCAGGAAACATTTTTCACCTAGTATTTTTTGAATTATTTCTTATGAATAAACTCCTAGAAATTAGTCTATTAGATAATTATAAACTTTTGCACTTAATGCAAATGCTAAACAACCAAAATAGAAATTTACACTGCCACCAGCAATGCAAGCGTATGAAACCAAAACAGCATTAGATGCTAAGATTTAAAACCCTCTTACATTTATGTAACAGTTATAACATGATATATTTTACCCTGTTGACTACTAATATTTTTTTATGTAAAATTTTTAAAAGAAACTCATTTGATAAATATAATTTATTAAGTTTTGAAATGTATTACTGGCAGGTTTCTTACAGGGAAGAAAACTACTAAACCCACTCCTCACTGAAATATGCCATAACGCAGGTTTCAGATTCATTTATTCATTTTTATAGCAACTACAAGTTTCATATGTGCTACTATCAGGGTGCTAAGAGTTAAATGACCAGGAGCAATCCTTTGTAATTCCAGGAACAGCAAAAGGAACCAGTGAAGAAAGAACAACCACAAAACATTAAACTGACATACTGGGTGCAGCACTTGTAGAACAGGAAAGGGCCCCTCACACAACTTTCTATCTCTAGGTAACACTGGTTTTCTTCTTTTCTACCACTTTTAAAAGCAAAGAAGGAGAAGCAGAAAGGAGGAAGTGGACAAAAGGATGACAGACCTATTACATTAAATCCACAGGAAACTCCAAAACATCTTTCAAAGCTGAAAGAAATACAAAGCTAATGGAAGGGGAGTAAAAAGCAGCATAACATGTTTCACTGCTATTACAGAGATACCTATGTTTACAAAATAATGAAAAAAAGAATAATTTTGTGTGCAGGGTAGTAAGATCTGCTCAATATTAGTAGTGTTGGAGATCTCCTATCCCTTTAAATCTTATGAGTCACACTTTTCTCTGGCTCCTCAATTTCAGATTCAAAACGTAATTTTAGTCCTTTAAACTTATCAGTCCAGAAACCATAAAAAGTTTCTCTAGAAAAACATTTTACCAGAGTAAAAGCTATTTAGTTCCCCACCTAGGCCCTGAGTACCAACTATATAGATGGTAATTAGAACATTTCCATTCCTTTACCAAAACTTTTTTATTCTTTAAGAAACATTAGGAGTAAAGTCAAGAACTAAAACACAGCAGAAACCTACCATAAAATTGTACTTGGTATTCAAATATAAAACCCAATCGTTAAATACTATGGCAAGGTGCCAACCCTTTGGGGAGAAAATTTATCTCTTTTCTATGAGAATACAGAAAACACAGGTCTTAGTATAGGCCTATTAACCCAGCAACAGGAAAACTAAAAGTAGGGCTTTAATGACAGCTAAAATACTCAGGTTTTCAGTAAACATCGGTAATTTTTAAAAGTACTTTGCATGAAAGAGGTACCTGGAAAAACATCTATATTTAGCAGATGCTAAAAGCATGAAAATAATCATAGTTTCTAATAATAGAAATTATCACAAGAAACGTACCTATAACCAAACCAAGGCATACTTGTATTCATTTTTACTGGCACACAAATATAGCCTCATTTTCCCATTTAAACATAAAAAACCCATAACTAAATGGTAATTTTAAACCACTCTTAAAGAATATTTCTATTATTCTAAATCAGTTTTATATGTCCTAATTTCCCAAATCAACTGGCAAATAGTATGCTCCCAATAAACACTTGCTTTCTACAAATATAAGCAAGTAACAGTTGAACTGAATCCCAAACTGTTACTGAGATTAGATTAGTTACCAAAGATTTTTCTTCAAAGTTCTTAGAAGGGTCTTAATATAGCTTACAGGTATAAATTACTGATGCATCTGTCCTCTAGAGTATTCTTGTTCTTCTTATGGTCTATAATAAAGACTATGCTGATTTTTTAACTTCTCCTCAGAAGTAATCCTGAGTTATCTAAATACACAGTATTCAACAGAAAACATCATAATATGACAAGTTGAAGAAAATCAAATTTTAATTTAAATCATGTTCAAGAGAAATAGTAGCACCTGCCTGTTTGAATGTCCTTCCAGAGAACCCAGGATTTAGAACTGTCTTCAAATATGATGAAGCAGCTCTGTTTCAATATGTTTATCTGCAATACAGAGAAATACTTAACGGTGATCTCTTAAAATTAAAAACATGAAGTTAAATTAAGATTATTAAATGCTTACTGCAAAAACAGCAAAAGATACATTAAAGTAACTTGCCTTTTTGATAGTGCCAAGATAAAACAAGCCATCTGACCATCTAGCTAGGACATCCTGACCCTCTTCAAATTTACATGCTGGCTTTTTGGCTTTATGTCCATCCTGTAAAGACAGCTTGGTCAAGGATGTTGGGGTCTTTTGGTTTCGACGTAAAGGAGACCGCTTGTGGACCAGTGAATTACCTGCCCCTGTAGAGTCTCTGTTTAGAGAATAAAAGACCATATATAAGACTTACTTATAGAGCTTGTTTTATACCAGTGGGATATTTTATATGTTAAAGCTTTTCATTTGTTAAAAACTTTAAGACAAAGAAAAATATAAAAAGTACCTCAAATCATAAATACTCTCCAAACAAAGCAGTTTAAAACAAAATGATAACAATTCTCAATATCCATTCATTGCCTACTCTAAGTGAGGCCAAGACTCAGCAAACACTCCAAGATAACACATTCAAGGTAGCTGTTATCAAAATAACAGCTTTATGTTGAGGTACGCAGGCCATGGTCATGAGCAAATAATGTCTTGAATCTCAAGATTGGGTTTAGTTAAAGAATAAAAGTGAATTACATTTTAATCTCTTGATTATGCCACATGCAGTTAAGACACACTAACCAGTGACTTCAAGGGATAGCTGGGTGTTATTCATACTTTTCACACTCAAAGGAAGGGCAGTCAGGACCTTCTGCTTACAGGGAATCACTACTGAACTGAGCAAACATGCAGACTGAGAGTTAAAAAAAAAAAAATTGATAACCAGCAATTTCATTAAATTATACACAAATAGAAAGTACACTGTAAGGCTGGGTGCGATGGCTCATGCCTGTAATCCCAGCACTTTGGGAGGCCGAGGCGGATCACCTGAGGCCAGGAGTTCAAGACCAGCCTAGCCAACATGGTGAAACCCTGTCTCTACAAAAAAATACAAAAAGTAGCCAGGCGTGGTGGTACACACCTGTGATCCCAGCTACTGGGGAGGCTGAGGCAGGAGAATCATTTGAACCCAGGAGGTGGAGGTTGCAGTGAGCTAAGATCACACCACTGCACTCCAGCCTGGGCAACAGAGCAAGACTCTTGTCTCAAAAAAAAAAAAAAAAAAAAAGGAAAGTACATTATAAGAGTACTTAAAGGCAAAAAAAAGTAACATTAAATACTGTGAAATTACATTATAACTTATGTATTAGACATTCCATAAACAGCAAAGCATACCACCATCAACTTTCTTAAAAGTAACAAAGCAGTGCTTGGTTTCACTTTTCCAAATTAGATTTTTCACTAATTAAACATACAGTGACATGTAAAACTAGATAGACAATAATTCTAAAAACAGCATAAAAGTTTAGTAAAAATAAAATGAGCAGGAAAATTAAAGAAAAAAGTTTCAAAAAGTTCCTAAGTATTAGGAATATCTACTTTCAATACCTAAAAATACAGAAATTCTGGGAAACCCTGTTACATGCTAAAACACGGATGAACCCTGAAGACATTATGCTAAGTGAAATAAGCCAGACAAAATGGACAATTATTCCACTTATATAAGGTACCTAGACACTCAAAGTCATAGAGATGGAAAACAGAATGGCGACCAACTGCTAGGAAGAATGGGGAGCAGGGAGTTAGTGTTTAATGGGTACAATGTTTCAGTTTGAAAGAAATACATTTTAAAGATATCCAGAGAAATAACTGGTACCTTCCCAAATTTGCTGAAAAACATTATCTACACATCCAAGCAGCTCAACAAATTCCAAGTAGGATAAATGCAAAGAGATCTACACCCAGCCACATCATAGTAATAATGCTGAAAAGCAAAAAAAAAAAAAATCTTGAAAGCAACAAGAGAAATACAATATATCACGTACAAGGAAACCCCAATAAGATTAACAGTTGACTTCTCATCAGAAACAATAAAGGCCAGAAGGCAGTAAGATGACATATTCAAAGTATGCAGGCTGCAGGGAATGGGTGCTGTCACCAGAGAATCTTATATCCAGCAAAACTATCTTTCAAAAATGAAGGTGAAATACACACTCCCAGATAAACAAAAACTGAATTTGTTATTAGCAGAGACATCTTACAATGAATACTACTATGACTGAAATCAATAAACCCAGAAAGAAATTCAAATACATGTATGTACACACACACACACACACACACACAAAAGAACACCAACAAAATTATAAAATACAGCATAAATGCATATTCCCTCCAAAGCAAGTATACAAAACAATATGTACATAATTGTTAGATCCATAATATATAGAAATGTAATATATTTGGCAATAATAGCACAAAGGAAGTGTACAGGAGCAAAACTGTTTCAACTGTTTCAAAGAAATGACACAAGGCCAAGAGCAGCGTGGCTCACACCTGTAATCCCAGCACTCTGGGAGGCTGAGGCAGGAGGATTCCGAGTTCAAGAGTAGCCTGGGCAACACAGGGAGAAAGTCTCTAAAAAAATTAAAAAATAAAAATTAGCCAGGCATTGTGGCATGTGCCTGTGGTCCCAGCTACTCAGGAGTCTGGGGTGAGAGGACTATATGAGGCTAGGAGATCGAGACTGCAGTGAGCTATGATTGTGCCACTGCACTCCAGCCTGAGCAACAGAGAGAGAATCTGTCAAAAGAAAAGAGAAAAAGAAAAGAGAAAAATGGAAGGAAGGACAGACACAAGATGCTAACTTGAATTTACAGGAACAAACAAAAAAAAAATGGTAATTAAGGTAAATACAAAACATAGATTGTCACTTCAAGAAAATACCTGCCTTATACAGAACTCAGTGGCTGTTTCAAGTAAAAATGGTGTTCCATGAAAAAGCTGCTAGTTCAGCTGGCAACTCAAACAATGGCACAAGTGCCTTATGCCATTTCTACTTTATCACACATATTAAAAACCTGGCCGGCACGGTGCCTCATGCCTGTAATTCCAGCATTTTGGAAGGCCGACGCAGGTGAATCACTTGAGGCCAGGAGTTCAAGACAAGCCTGGCCAACATAGTGAAACCCCCATCTCTATTAAAAATACAAAGTTAGCCAGGCGTGGTGGCACGTGCCTATAATCCCAGCTACTCAGGAGGCTGAAGCAGGAGAACTGCTTGAGCCTGGAAGGCGGACACTGCAGTGAACCAAGATCACACCACTGCACTCCGGCCTAGGCAACAGAGCAAAACTACGTCTCAAAAAAAAAAAAAAAAATTCTTAAGTGAAATAAGGTTTGGGGATGTGTATATATATATTATATATATATACACACACACACACCACACACACACATACATACATATATATGTGTGTGTGTGTGTTTATGTTTTTTACTGTTAGTACACAAACGAAGAATACAAGTACAGTTAGATGCCACTGCCTTGATTCATGCTAAGGCACAAAGCAATTTTATCTAACATTGTTTTTCTATACCATAGTCAGTTGTGAGGAGAAGGCACTTTAGGTAGTGTAATTACAGGGGTTAAAAAGTTTAAATGTCTGACAAGATCAGTGCAAGAGAACATAAGTAAAAATGCAGGAAGAATCACAATGAATTCTCTATCATCAGGGATGCTCAAGGAGAGGGTAATAATCCTCTTTCTCCAGACTTTGAAACAATTTAATGCCTTCACAGTATGGGAATAACTCTATTAGCCATCAACTTTGAAAAAAGCTTTAAGGGGCAGGGTGCAGTGGCTCACACCTGTAATCCCAACACTTTGGGAGGCCGAGGCAGGCAGATCACCTGAGGTCGGGAGTCCGAGACCAGACTGACCAACACGGAGAAATCCCGTCTCTACTAAAAACACAAAATTAGCCTGGCGTGGTAGCGCATGTATGTAATCCTAGCTACCCGGGAGGCTGAGGCAGGAGAATCTCTTGAACCCAGGAGGTGGAGGTTGCAGTGAGCTGACATCACGCCATTGCACTCCAGCCTGGGAAACAATAGCAAAACTCTGCCTCAAAAAAGCTAAGTTCAGTGTTTACTTGACGGATTTTGCCTCCCTTCAGTTAAAAAAAAAAAAAAAAGCCAAAGCCTGAACAATAATTAATCATGGGTGAAAAATGACCTCAGTAGAATGCCGTGGCAGGTCTCTGTTAAGACCTAGAATCTTCCAACTCCAAAGCAGAAACTGTACAAAAATAAAAATTGCAAACATTCCCAGTTTCATATGCTTTGCGATTACTTCAACAAATTATCCCCTTTTCTCAGGATAGCAAGGTCTGTCTCTGTCTTACTCTCCACCGTACTACTCCCACTGCATAGCACATCCTTAGGTCATAAGGTATAAAACATTTTTTTATTTTTCTATCTCCTTGTGTTTATGCTCTGCTTCTCCTAATATTTCTGGTGTGCTGTGTCTCAAATGAGACCTAACCTAATTATAGATACCCTTGATTCCTTATGCCCCCTTCCTACCACCTCCTCATTTTTTCCCTCCCATTCATAACCAAACCCCCGGGAAAAAACTACTGAGATTACCAAGTACCTAATCCTACATTAAACATTCAACATATTCATGGCCAGGCATGGTGGCTCACGCCTGTAATTCCAGCACTTTGGGAGGCCAGGACAGGCGGATCACAAGGTCAGGAATTTGAGACCAGCTTGGCCAACATGGCAAAATCCCATCTCTACTAAAAATACAAAAATTAGCTGGGCGTGGTGGCGGGCACCTGTAATCCCAGCTACTCAGGAGGCTGAGGCAGGAGAACTGCTTGAACCCGGGAGGAAGAGGTTGCAGTACCCGAGACCACACCATTGCACTCCAGCCTGGGCGACAAGAGCAAGACTCTGGTCTCAAAAAAAAAAAAAAACAAAAAAAATGCACAACATTCAACATATTCATTCACAAATCATTTTTGGGTCCCTATTATGAGCCACATACTGTGCCAGGCACTAGATATATAGAGGTAATTTAATATTCAGAGCACTGCTTTAGAGATATTTTTGCAGATTAGATTTTATAGATCCCTTTTTACATGAGGAAACTGCAACTACAAGACAGATTATAACTTGATGAAGTTTACTATAGGATACAAACCAGAGCCAGCATTCAATAAATCTTCTCTCTGAGGACCCTCCCATTAGCATTCAACTATGCTTAAAAACTTGCAAGGATCTTGGGGGTCGGGGGTAGAATAAAATTCTCTTGATTCTTTGTGCTCCCTTTCCACCACTTCCTCCTCTTTCCTCCCATTCACAAGCAAATCTCCAGGGTAAATTTATACACACTTAATGTCTCCACTCCTACAGTCTCCTCCCCTTTTCAGTCTTCAGCCCACTTCAACCCACCAACCTCCCCCAAAACAGGGAATGTCTGTCTCTTATTCACACTTGTATCCTCAATCTCTGCATAGGGCATGACACATAAATGGTAGAAGGATTATGCAGAATTTATAAAGTTCAAGTCAAGAAACGCCTATATTTAAGGAGTTAAATTTGTTATCTAACCAATATTTAAGGAGTTTAACTTTTCATCTTTATCTACTTTTTTTTTTTTTTTTTTTTGAGGCGGAGTCTCGCTCTGTCGCCCGGGCTGGAGTGCAGTGGCCGGATCTCAGCTCACTGCAAGCTCCGCCTCCCGGGTTCCCGCCATTCTCCTGCCTCAGCCTCCCGAGTAGCTGGGACTACAGGCGCCCGCCACCTCGCCCGGCTAGTTTTTGTATTTTTAGTAGAGACGGGGTTTCACTGTGTTAGCCAGGATGGTCTCGATCTCCTGACCTCGTGATCCGCCCGTCTCGGCCTCCCAAAGTGCTGGGATTACAGGCTTGAGCCACCGCGCCCGGCCCTTTTTTTTTTTTTTGAGATGGAGTCTTGCTCTGTCGCCAGGCTGGAGTGCAGTGGCGTGATCTCGGCTCACTGCAACCTCCACCTCCTGGGTTCAAGCGATTCTTGTGCCTCAGCCTCCCGGGTAGCTGGGATTACAGGTGCATGCCACTACGCCCAGGTAATTTTTGTATTTTAATAGAGACAGGGCTTCACCATGTTGGCCAGAATGGTCTCGATCTCCTGACCTTGTGATCCACCCAACTCGGCCTCCCAGAGTGCTGGGATTACAGACCTGAGCCACGGTGCCCGGGATACATTTTTAATCTAATATCTCTAAGCACAAATCATCTGTTTTGCTTTAAGTAAAAAATAGACTCTACTTTCACTCACATTTAAGACAAATACACATCAACCTTTTACCCACATAAACATAAATCCTATATAAAACTGCATTAATAAAGAGATCATTTGTGCCAGGCATGGTGGCTCACACCTTTAATCCTAGCATTTTGGGAGGCTGAGGCAGGAGGATCACTTGAGCCTAGGAATTTGAGACCAGCCTGGGCAACATAGAGAGACCTTGTCTCTACAAAAAAAAAAAAAAATTATCTGGGTGTAGTGGCACACGCCTGTGGTCCCAGCTACTCAGGAGGCTGAGGTGGGAGGATCACTTGAGCCCAGGAGGTTGAGGCTTCAATGAGCCACGATTTCATCACTGCACTGCATCACTGCACTCCAGCCTAGACAACAGAGCAAAAACCCTGTAACAAAAACCAAAAAATACATACATAAATAACTTGTAAAAGCATTATCTTCTTTTAAAATTTCTCTGTCCAAAAAAACAGAAAACAAAGCAAGAAAAGAGTACATTACCCATAACGCCACAACTCAAATATATTTAGGATATGTATCATTGTATTTAGGATAATACAATGATGATATATATTTAGGATAAACATCATTGTACATTTTCCTCCCCTAAGGGTTTTCCTCTATGCAGTTTCCCCACCCCATTATTGTCACTGATTACTTCCCTCTTTGCTAGAATGTGACCTTTATTAGAAGCCAAATTAATTTTTCTAATTTTAGAATTTATTATTTCCTTTCTGATTACAAAGGTAAACATGCTGTTAGAATAAATAATATAGAAACATATAGTTAAAAGTGAAAATTCTCCATGCAATCTCCTCCCACAAAAAAAAGTTAATCTCCTGATTTTTCTTATTTGTACTACATATTTATAATTCATATAAATGTTTTTAATAAAATACAGGACATTATATATATTGTTCTATAAATTTTCTCACATAACAATGTATCTTGAACAATGTGATTTCCATCTGTTATACAAATATAAAATAAAAGCACATAAAATAATCTTTGCATCAGCTGGTAAACTGCTTTCCAACCATTACCCAACGGAGGAACATTTAGGATGTTTCCAACGTTTTACCATTACCCAATGGAGGAACATTTTGGGTGTTTCCAATGTTTTAACATAAGCAGTAATATAAAGCTCATTTTTCTACATTCCCAACTACTATATAAATAATAAAGATAATTACTATATATAACATACTATGTATATTTTTCCTTTTTATAATAGAAAATTACAAATATAAACAAAACAAGTATAATGAACCAGCAAGTAACATCCAGTTTCAATTGTAATTTCTTTTTTTTGAGACAGTCTCACTGTGTCACCCAGGCTGAAGCGCAGTGCTGCGATCTCGGCTCACTACAACCTCTGCCTCCCAGGTTCAAGCAATTCTCCTGCCTCAGCCTCCCAAGTAGCTGAGACTACAGGTGCCCGCCACCATGCCCGGATAATTTTTTTTTAGTTTTTTGTAAAGACAGGGTTTCACTATGTTGGCCAGACTGGTCTTGCACTCCTGACCTTGTGATTTGCCCACCAAAGTGCTGGGATTATAGGCGCGAGCCACCGCACCTGGCCCATATAATCTCATGGCTAATATTATTTCATTTATATACCCATATCCCACCATCCTCATATTATGCATATTTTTAAATATCATAGGTATTGTCAAATTATTCTCCCAAAAGGTACCAACTCACACTGTCACTACACCTTCACCAACAGGAAGAATTATCAGTTTTTTGCTTTTTGACAACACACACTCTATTTCTGTCTACATCTCTATTAGTAGTAGTTAAAAAGCATGTTTCTCATAGGTTTGTTAACAATTTTTTTTTTGAGACAGGGTCTCTCTCTGTCACCCAGGCTGAAGTGCAGTGGTGCAATCATGGGTCACTGCAGCCTCAATCTCCCGGGCTCAAGGGATCCTCCCACTTCAGTCTCCCAAGCAGCTGGGACTACAGGCACACACCATACCACCATGCCCACCTGATTTTTTTTAAAATTATTTTTAGCAGGAATGGGAGCAGGTCTCAAACTCCTGAGCTCAAGTAATCCCTCCGCTCTGGCCTCCCAAAGTTCTGGGATTATAAGCATGAGCCACCATGCCCGGCCTATGAACAATTTCTAAGTCTTCTGGAAACTGCAGTTGATGTTCTTTGCCCATTTTTAAATGAAATGTTAATCATTTTCATAATTTTGAAGAGCATCTTATATGTTATAACCCTTTCTCACACATATTGCAAACATTTTTCTGAGTTCATATACTAAAGTGCCATGAGAAACAGACTTTTTGATTGGGGGATCAGTACTCCTTCTGGGTACTCAGTTGACTGTGGTCAGTAGCTACAAAGCTATATCCCTCATCTCACCTCATCTCATATACAAACTGCCTCTCCTGTTTTTTAAGCAGTCAGGGATTGAGGGGAGGGAGAAAGAGGTAGTCATTATACAACGGGCAGTTTAACAAAGTAAAAAGTTTTATGGAGATGGCTCAATGTATTTAATATCACTGAACTATACACTGAAAATTGGTTAAGATGGGCCAGGCATTGTTGCTCACACCTGTAACTCCAGCTCTTTGGGAGGCCAAGGCAGGAGGGCTGCTTGAGGCCAGGAGTTCAAGACCAGCCTAAGCAACACAAGATCCAGGCTCTAAAAAAAATTTATTTGAAATTAGCCAGATGTAGTGGGATGTGCCTATACTCCCAGCTACTTAGGAAGTTGAGATGGGAGAACTACGTGAGCCTGGGAGGTCGAGGCTGCAGTGAGCTGTGACTGCACCACTGCATTCCAGCCTGGGTAACAGGGAGACCCTATCTCAAAAAAAGAAAAAAAAAAAAGACCAGCCTAAGCAACATGGCAAGGCCACATTTCTACAGAAAATTTTTTAAAAATTTGCCAGCCATGATGGCACATGCCTGCAGGATCACTTGGGCTCAGGAGTTCAAGACTGCAGTGAGCTAGAATCACATCACTGCACTCCAGCCTGGGCAACAGAGACCTTATCGCCTTTAAAAAAAAAGGTTAAGATCGTAAATTTTGTTATACGTATTTTACCCCAATAAAAAGATTGGGAGAGAGGGCCCATAGTCACTACCACTGGATCACTGCTAGTGATATATCTTGAAAGAGATTGCCTGGACAAATAAGTTTCTTCCCTTGAGACCCAGTGTTCAAGCCAGTAACTCTTGGTTTACTACCCCACAATAAATAAGACCTTGACTCAAGAACTTGAAAACTGGATGTTTAATTCAAAAAGAGTGTGGCTTAGGGAAAACGGATTAATTCTTCCCAATCCATTCCTCAATCTGCTCTTCTAGTGAACTAAATAAAAAAGCTATCTGAATTCTTAGTTGCCATCTTTCCCCTGCCCACAATTTCTTCCCTTCCCCAGGAAAAGTAGCAAATATGTGGGTCAATCGCATGTAAAGGGTATAATATAACCTAAGAAAAGTGCTATTTTTGGTGAAAACTTTCATACAGATATGGTCAAATTCGTGAGGTCAAACAGGGCCAAAGTAAGGCCCAGGTATAAAGGAAGCAACAGGTAATCTGCTTAAGCTCGGCACTGCATTAAAGCTAGGAAGAAGGAATTCTCTTTTATCTCTTAAGACAGGTATGTAAAATGAAGCCTGAAACTGGTTGCCTTCTTTCTGGTTGAGGTTTCCCTGAAAGTAGAATGTCAAAGAGAACCAGGATTGAACCTAAAGGACAGAAAGCATAAAGCAAGCAGCTTAAAGGCCGGCTCTACTCTACTTCTTAGTTCTAGAAACAACACAAACAGCTGGGCGCTGTGGCTCACGCCTGTAATCCCAGCACTTTGGGAGGCTGAGGTGGGCAGATCAGGAGGTCAGGAGATCAAGAACATCCTAGCTAACACACAGTGAAACCCCGTCTCTACTAAAAACACAAAAAACTTAGCCAGACATGGTGGCTGAGGCAGGAGAATGGCATGAATCCAGGAGGCAGAGCTTGCAATGAGCCAAGATCATGCCACTGCACTCCAGTGTGGGCAACAGACGGAGACTCTGTCTCAAAAAAAAAAAAAAAAAAAAATACAAACATAATGCTACATACATGGTTTTTTAGAAAAATAGCAAATAGCATAGAAAAAATTAAGGTGAAAATCAATAGTTCCTCACTCCACCACTTCTAATATTCTAGTCTTACTCTCAGAGGCAAGTGGTTTTTTTTTAACTCTTTCAACAATGTCTTCTGAAGGTACCCTCATATTTACAAATAATGTATTTATACTTCTCTTTTTAAATTGATCGACTTCAAATCTGACTTCTTGCTATTGAAGTTGACAATTCACATCTTACGCCAACTCCTATTTCCTACCTCCCATCCTCTACAAATCTTATTATTTTCACTAAATGAGTAAGTTTACTTATTGTACAATGTGTAAATATTGGTCACTGCAAAGATAAGTGGTATACCCTTATTAAATATCCTTTCTTATTTGCTTTCAATTTTTCCCAAAATTGCTTAATATATCCCTTTATTGCCTCCTGTTTCAAACTGTCAATGATAATTTCAAATCTTTTTTCCACATGTAACTCCTGCTTCTGAAGCTCTTCATGTTCCTGTGCCAATCTAGAATGACTATCCTCTAAGCCTTGCCCTTGTCATCTTGGAAGATCCCCTTGTCACTCTGATTTCTAGATCCCATATTCTTTTGCTGTAGCAGTGGCTTACAACAGAAGGCTGTATAAACTTTGTATATCTATTTCAATCCCATCCTCACAATTGACCAATACTTTCCCAGATACAGAATTTAATGTTGAAAATCATTTTCCCTCTACTACAAAGAGGAAGTCTGATCATATTCCTCTACTACACTCAGCATTCATAATGAAAAATCTGAAGCCACTCTGACTTTTACTCCTTTATAGGTTACCATTTTTTCCTCAGAAAGTTTCTAGGATCTTCCTTTATCTTTAATGTCTTAAAATTTCATAACGATGTGTCTAGGCATAAGGTCTTCTTTCAATCATCCTGTCCAGCCCTTGGTAAATCCTTTCATTTGTTTTTCTGTTTATCTTAGACTCTCCTTTGATGCAGCAGGCTTTCCTCAACTATTTAGTGGTACTTAGTTGTCCACTGACAGTTAAGACTGAGGTTATATAAACCTACATGGGATCTCTTTACTTGTGATTCAGGATTTGTAGAGAGGTGAGCTTTGCCTTAGTGTGATCAGATAGGAAGGCAACATTTAGACTGATAAACTCTGCCAAAATATGGAGGTCTTTCTTCAGGACCTTATCAATGTAAAAACCCACTCTATATCCTTTACCTGAGGGCTAGACAACTGGGTATAGGTGGGTAGTGTCTATCTGTTTACGATATAGACAAACATCCCCCCCTAACCATCTGTAAATGTTATCCTCTCATTCCTCACCATGCTGGAACCCATGGCTCAAAATCAGCAGATAACCCTAGTTTTACAACTGGGCAACACTGAGAAGAAACACATTCATTAGAGAACAAAGTTAAAATTTTGAAACCATTACAGTAGGTATTAAGTATCATAAATACTGCAAATAAACTATATTACAAATTACAGACCAACTGACTTGGAATCCCAATTCCTATTTGTAATGGTTCATATGCAAAAATGCAGCCTTCTTACAAACAACCAACATATACACATTTGTCTCCTAACCTACTGACAACTTATATTTGAAAACTGGTATCTCAGTGTATACTTTAATTAATCAGAACATTTTAACCAAACAAAACATCCATACCCCAAATCACTTTATAATAAGAGTCCAGTGAGAGTTAAGGAAAACATGATTATTTTATTTAAACTCAATGGCTCTGGTCATTCAACAAATACACAATGCCTGCTATATGCCAGGTTACCATGCCAGGTGTTAAGAGAGACAAATGTGGAAAGATACAGTACATACCACCAAGGAACATAGCCTTTGTAGAGAAACACGTGTGCACACCAAAAAACTATACGCAGTATAATTCCTATAATGAATAAACACAAGAAGAATAATATCTAACCTGTCCAGGGGCAAAAGGCAAGGACACACAAAACTTCGTCAAGACTTAGCTTTTTAACTACAGACTTAAAGGATGAGTAGTAGTTTCAGAGATGAACCTTAGAGAGGATTTCATAAGCCTGGGGAACATATGTAAAGGCACAAAGTCATGAGACAACTCACACTTTTCTAGGAACAAAACTGTAATATAACTGCAGCTCAAATTAGAGAGGAAGTGGCATAGATAACACTGAACAAATGAAAAAAGACCATGCTCTAAGAGTAGAGACATTGCCTCTTTGTCTTATTTACGTTACACATCCCCTGCACCTGGCACACACAGATTCTCAATACTGACTGAATAAACAAACGCTATGCAAAAGAGAGAAAAAGATGGGAACCCAAATAAATCAGCAAAAATCTATTAATAAGAAAAGGGCCAGGCGTGGTGGTTCACGCCTGTAATCCCAGCACTGTGGGAGGCTGAGGTGGGCAGATCATTTAAGGTCAGGAGCTCAAGACCAGCCTGGACAACAAGGTGAAACCCCGTCACTACTAAAAATACAAAAAGTAACTGGGCATGGGGGCGTGCACCTGCAATCCCAGCTACTCGGGAGGCTGAGGAACAAGAATTGCTTGAACCCGGGAGGCGGAGGTTGCAGTGAGCTGAGATCGCACCACTGCACTCCTGCCTGGGCAACAGAGTGAGACTCCATCTCAAAAAAACAGAAAGGAAAAACCTGAAATCAGGCCATGAAGAAACTGGAATTTTAAAATATCCCTGGATAGTAGGGTTTTAAGTAATCTAGTTTACATACTTTATATTTTCCAAGTTTTTAAAAATAATCATGGCATCACTCTTATAACAATAAATAATTTAAAAGTAAAACAGACAGACATTAAGAATTAACTTTATGTGGTATCGAGAGCAAAGGAGAAATTCAGAACAACTCCCAAGTTTTTAACTTGGGAAACTGGGAGGATGGTATGGGGGAAATTAGGAGGAAAGCAGTAGTGAGTTTAAATCACCTCTTTCATCTAAGAAAGGATGTCTGCTAGGCAAAATATTTACAAAAACTGACCATATACTGATCTATAAAGCAAGTCTGAACAAATTTTAAGCTACAAAATCACACAGCATATATTTTATTACTACAACGCCATTAGATTCCAAAATCAATAAAAGATAACTTAAATGTTTGGAAACCAAGACCTACACTTTTAGGCCAGGTGCAGTAGCTCAGGCCTGTAATCCCAGCACCTTGGGAGGCCAAGGTGAGCAGATCATTTGAGCTCAGGAGTTCGAGACCAGCCTAGGCAACATGGCAAAACCGCATCTCTACAAAAAATTAAAAATTAGCCAGGCATGATGGTGCATGTCTGTAGGCCCAGCTACTCAGGAGGCTGAGGCAGGAGGATCAACTGACCCCAAGAGATTAAGGCTGCAGTGAGCCATGATCACACCACTGCACTCCAGCGTGGGAAGTTGACCGAGAACCTGTCTCAAAAAAAGAAAAAGAAAATATACACTTTTAAATAATCCATGGGCCAAAGAAGAAATCATAACAGAAATTAGCAAGTATTCGAAGTTGAACAATAAAAAGCACATATTAAAAACTTGTGGGATGCAGCTAAAGCAGTAGTTAGAGAGGTAAGTCTCAAAATATATCTAATAGAAAAGAAAAAAAAAGTTAATGAATTGAGTAGCTATCTCATGTTGAAGGGATAAAAAAGAAAATAAGCCCCCAAAAAGTATAAAAATAAAAGAACAGAAATTAACACAGGGGGAAAAAAAACAACAAAAAAGCATACGACAGAACAAATGGCACCAAAAGCTGTTCCTCTGAAAAAACTAATAAAATTGGAAAATATTTGGGAAAGACTATTCATGAAGTCTAGGAATCAGTTGGCGATTAAGATCCACAGCTCAGTAGGACTTTGCTGTATTAAGATAGGAGAGTAAAGATTTACTTGTTCCTTCTTATGACAAAACAAAGAGAAAAGAAAAATTTAAAACACACTCCATCTTCAACCATACATGTTTCACGTTCACGTTCCATGTGAAATTCTAAATCACAATATATGAAGACAGAAGGCAGACGGATGAATGAATGCTTGTAAGATAAGGAAGAAAATTAAACATAAGTGTCAGCTGAAAGAACAATGAGGCATGAGAAGCAAATCCATTGCTCTGCAGAACCTCAAAAGACTAAAGAATTGTTGACACAAGACTCAAAAGACAGAGGTCAAGTGGGAGCATTAAGAATGGAGAAATAGACCAGGTGCAGTGGCTCACGCCTACAATCCCAGCACTTTGGGAGGCCAAAGCAGGCGGATCACAAGGTCAGGAGTTTGAGACCAGCCTGGCCAATGTGGTGAAATCCCATCTCACTAAAAATACAAGAATTAGCTGGGTGTGGTGACGTGCACCTGTAGTCCCAGCTACTCAGGAGGCTGAGGCAAAAGAATTGCTTGAACCCAGGAGGTGGATGTTGCACTGAGCTGAGATCACACCACTGTACTCCAGCCTGGGCGACAGAGCAAGACTCCATCTCAAAAAAAAAGAATGGAGAAATAGGCAGGGTAGTTCACGCCTGTAATCCCAGTCAGTACTTTGGGAGGCCAATGTGGGCAGATCACTTGTGGTTAGGAGTTCAAGACCATCCTGGCCAACATGGTGAAATCCCGTCTCTACTAAAAATACAAAAATTAGCTGGACATAGTGGTGGATTCCTGTAATCCCAGCTACTTGGGAGGCTGAGGCAGGAGAATCACTTGAACCCAGGAGGCAGAGGTTGCAGTGGGCCAAGATTGCACCATTGCATTCCAGCCTTGGCAACAAGAGCTAAACTCCATCTCAAAAATAAAACACAATTAAAAAGAATGGAGAAATATGTAGAAGTTGGTGTAAAAGGACACTTGGAAGCCAGATGAGGATCACTTGAGGCAAGTTCGCAACCAGCCTGGTCAATAAGGAGACCCCACCACTACAAAAAAATTTTTTTTTAATTACTCAGGCATAGTGGCATGAACCTGTAGTCCCAGCTTCCCAGCTACTCAGAACACTTACGTGGGAGGATCACTTGAGCCCAGGAGTTTGAGGCGGCAGTGAGCTGTAATGGCAGTGAGCTATATAATCCAGCCACTCCATTCCAGCCTGGATAACAGGAGGTCTCAAAAAAAAAAAAAAAAAGACACTTGGAATCCCCAAGTCACATCTCCTACCCTGTACATCCCATCAGAATATGGAACGTTTATTCTTTCAAGGAATTGAATCAAGGGAAATACAAGGCACAGAGAGGGGAATAGGTAAGGCGCCAGCTGAAAATAGAGGTAAATTTTCTCTATAAATATATTCAAGCCAATAAATGAAAAAGGAAATGAATATTTTAAATCACCATTTTGCTTGGGAGGCCGAGACGGGCGGATCACAAGGTCAGGAGATAGAGACCATCCTGGCTAACACGGTGAAACCCCGTCTCTACTAAAAGATACAAAAAAATTAGCTGGGCGAGGTGGCGGGCTCCTGTAGTCCCAGCTACTCGGGAGGCTGAGGCAGGAGAATGGCTTAAACCTGGGAGGCGGAGCTTGCAGTGAGCTGAGGTCCGGCCACTGCACTCCAGCCTGGGCGACAGAGCAAGACTCCATCTCAAAAAAATCAATCAATCAATCACCATTTTGCAACATCTAATGAATAAACAGGTCTATGCACTGAGTATGAGTAACTGCTAAGAGCACAGCAAGAGAAACATTACATGCTTTCTGACAGGACAACACACAGCACATGTGAAATAGTCTTGTCCACCCCTCCCCCCAAAAAGGCAAACCTGAACCTGGTAAGCCTCTAGATCTAGACATCAATTTACAGTAAATGCAGAGAAACATGTTCAACTACACAATGGGGATGCAACAGCAAAATACAGGTTAGGAAATGTACATGACAAATGACCTGGTTTCTCCCACAAATAAACTGCACAGAAAAAAAGAGGCAAGATCTAAGATAGAACCTGTAATTGAAAAAAATCTTAAAACATGTATTTTAAAACTAGCAAAATAAACTATAATCCTCAAAATGCACATCTGAATAATAAGACTACAAAGAAAAAATAATCACCATAAAAGTCAGGATGGAGATTATCTGGGAGATGAAAGGGTTGCAATGTGGGTTTCTGCGTTAGCTGGCAATGTTCTATTTTTGACCCTGGGGTGATTACAAAAGTTTTCACCTTATATAACAAAGACAGAAAATAAGAGAAAACAGATTGAGAAAATCAGAGGATCAAGCAGAAATATCCACACGTGAAAACAGAAAAACAGTGGAGAAAAAATTATCAAACTAGAAGAAAACATCCCAGTACTGAAAGACGGAAGTAACTAGATTGAAAAGGCCACAAGTGTCCAGCAAACGGAATAAAAAAGACCTGTTCCAAGAAAAACAAGGATAAAGATACTACACTGAGAAAGAGATAAAAGGGCAAATAACAAGGGACTGAGAATAATAATCATTATAGCAATATTACAAGTCAGAAGACAGTGAAGTATTCACTTAAAAATCTGAGTGAAAAATAAATTCTGGGTGAAAATCAACTTTATAACCAGCAAATTATCGATCAAGGGACTAAAAAGAGTAAGTAAAGCTGGGCAACAGTGGCACACTCCCGTAGTCCCAGCTACTCCAGAGGCTGAGGCAGGAGGATCACTTGAGCCTAGTTCAGGGCTGTAGTGTACTATGATCATGACTGTGAATAGCCACTACACTCCACCCTGGGCAACACAGAGAGACCCTATCTCTAAAATGCATTTTTAAAAAAAGAGAGAGAGTGTGTGTGTGAGTGAAAATTAGAACATTTTCAGCCATATAGTCTTTAAAGATTTATCCCCCAAGCACACTTCATTTGAGCTTAATAAAGCTAAACAGAGGGAGTAAACCAAACAAAAGGCAGGCATGGAATGCAAGGTATATCACATAGAAGAGAAGAGAAAGGAATTCCCAGGATGATGGTAAAGGAAAGCCCCAACAACTTCCATGCAGCAGGCCTAGAGAACCAGTCCAAACTAGAGCAGAACTCCAGAAGAGCTCCAGGAGGGTATCTCTAAGAAAAATAAATGGCACTGATAAATTATATAACAGATTGACATTGTGGAAAAGTGCACTGTGAGACATTTTGTGGAACAACTGAAGATAGATGAAGATTTTAACATTCAAAGAAAACTAGGCAAACTTTGTTTTTTAATGAGGCAATTTTTAAACATAGTTGTATAAGAAAAAAATTTAAATCTAGAAATAACAGCTAACAAGTGTTTGATACTATTCTAAATTCTTTTTTTTTTTTGAGACAGAGTCTCGCTCTGTCACCCAGACTGGAGTGCAGTGGCATGATGTTGGCTCCAGACTGGAGTGCAGTGGCGTGATGCTGGCTCACTGCAACCTCTGCTTCCCAGGTTCAAGGAATTCTCCTGCCTCAGTCTCCCGGGTAGCTGGGATTACAGGTGTGTGCCACCACGCCCGGCTAATTTTTTGTATTTTTGGTAGAGACGGGGTTTCACCATGTAAGCCAGGATGATCTCGATCTCCTGACCTCATGATTTGCCCGCCTTGGCCTCCCTAAGTGCTGGGATTACAGGTGTGAGCCACCATACCTGACGTCTAAATTCTTTACAAGCATTAACTAACCCTCACCACTACTTTGTGGTACCATATTCTATGTGGTTCTTCATATGTAAACAATTTTTATATACTCACAAACGAAAACAGTTTAAAATGTTTTATATAACTATATTGAAAGAGTGAGCAGAGGAGCAATGAATTTCTTTCTCATCTAACAGTTTATAGAGAAAGTTTTCTCTATAACATTATGTTTCATCTAACATGTTATAGAGAATATATTTATAGAGAAAGCTTACCCCCTTACTCCTCTCCTCATTCATTCTCATCTAACATTATAAAAAATATATAAAATTGATGAATCTAAATGCAGTGCGACTTTATTTAGAGATATAAAGAATTAGCTAACAGTTAAAAGTTATTGCTGCTAGGAGTGGGAAGGGGTGGAGGAAAAAGACAAGAAACTACATTGTTTTGGTAAAAAGCCTTTTAATTTCAAAATTATCTGATGTTTTAAACTCTTAGCAAGTAGCTTGCCATTAAATATTCCAAATTTACTTTTTAAAAGACAGAAAATGATAAAAGCAGTGAAGACAAACCCTTGGTAACATAAACATCCATGGCAGTGCTTCAAAAGGATATTCTCTGAAATACTAGTTCTAAAGAACATTAATAGTTGGCATGTGAAAAAACTGTTTCAATAACCAATTAATATCCTCAGAGATCTGAGAAAATATTGCATCCATGAAATAATGACCTCTGAGAAATAGAATTATAGCCAAAGTAAAAATTTCAAGAGAAGAAAAACCAACGATAGGTAATAAGAGAAAACAGATTAAGACAACCAGAGGCTCAATCTAAGACATCCAATGTATGAAAACAGAAAAAAGGTGGGGAAAAATTATCAAAGAAAAAGTAGAAGAAAAAACATCCCAGTAACCAGGTAAACCGTGGGGCTTTTCACAAAAGGACTTCTTGGAGATTTTAATATGTTAAGAAATACTTTATAGTTTTCTCTGACATGAGACAACAGAAACTCCACACTCCCTTTCCTTAAAACAGCTCAAGAAACAACTGTCTAAAACAGTGGTTCTCAACTCAAGTCCATAAACCAGTACTGATCTACAGCAAAGTAAGAAAAGCAAGAACAATGTATTCAGTATTTAAGTTAGTTGACTTAAAAGACCACCCTGTATTTTGAGGGCATATCCTTCTTATATTCTCAAATGTAAGTATCTTTTATGCAGTAATGGTGGTCACAGTTTAAAACATTTTTTTTTGTTTTTCTCTTCTTTTTGAGACGGAGTCTCGCTCTGTCGCCCAGGCTAGAGTGCAGTGGCCAGATCTCAGCTCACTGCAAGCTCCGCCTCCTGGGTTCACGCCATTCTCCTGCCTCAGCCTCCCAAGTAGGTGGGACTACAGGCGCCCGCCACCTCGCCCGACTAGTTTTTTGTATTTTTTAGTAGAGACAGGATTTCACCATGTTAGCCAGGATGGTCTCGATCTCCCGACCTCGTGATCCGCTCATCTCGGCCTCCCAAAGTGCTGGGATTACAGGTTAAAACATTCTTACTTTCTAAAATGAAACGTTGGCAATCTTGTCAGTACACTATCTCCACCCCACCAAAGAGTTAATGGTTCATGAAAGGTAAGTACAGGAATCTCTGGAAAACTCTTATTTGAATGATGGACAAACAACTCCAGAGGGGCTAAGCACAGTGGCTGTTGCCTATAATCCCAGCACTTTGGGACGCTGAAGTGGGAGGACTGCTTGAGGGCAGAAGTTTGAGAACTAGTCTGCGTAACATGCAAGATCTTGTAGTGCCAAGTTTTAAAAATGTTTTAAATACAAAATTAAAAATGCTTTTTTATAAAAGAATCCCAAGGAAAAGAAGTCACCAGAGAAATATAAAGATAACCGAGAGAGTAAAATATTACCAAAAAAATGAGAAAATACAACTAAGTAGTAGTATACCAGATGTACCAGACAGGTTAAGTAAAATGAGTAATAAAAACTGTTTATTGAATATAACAATTCAAATGTCACATATGAGCACTGACTTCAAATGCCAGACTGCATGGGGTTTAGAAGTGAGGACTAACAGGCTGAGTTTAGCTTATTTTAAAAGTTCAGCTCCTCAAAAAGGTCAAAAAAGTTTTAGGGGCAAAAGAAGTTTGAACATTCATACAACCTACTGGTTACAAAAATGGAGAAGTTGTTAAAACTAGGAAAAATAACGTAACCAAGAATATTCACATTCCAACAATCCTACTCTCTTACTTTCATAAACTGATGATTAAACCTGAATCTTCTGTGTAAAAGATATATTAAAAGTACAATCAGTCAGGCGCGGTGGCTCATGCCTCTAAGCCCAGCACTTCGGGAGGCCAAGGCAGGCAGATCACCTTAGGTCAGGAGTTCGAGACCTGCCTGGCCAGCATAGAGAAATCCCCATCTCTACTAAAAATACAAAAATTGGCCAGCCACGGTGGCTCATGCATGTAATCCCAACACTTTGGGAGGCCAAGGCGGGCAGATCACCTGAGGTCAGGAGTTAAAGACCCACCTGGCCAGCATGGAGAAACCCCCATCTCTACTAAAAATACAAAAATTGGCCAGGTATGGTGGCTCACACCTATAATCCCAGCACTTTGGGAGGCCAAGGTGGGAGGATCACGAGGTCAGGAGATGAAGACCATTCTGGCTAACACGGTGAAACCCTGTCTCTACTAAAAACACAAAAAATTAGCCAGGTGTGGTGGCGGGCGACTGTAGTCCCAGCTGCTCGGGAGGCTGAGGCAAGAGAATGGCATGAACCCGGGAGGCAGAGCTTGCAGTGAGCCAAGATGGTGCCATTGCACTCCAGCCTGGGGGACAGAGCAAAACTCCATCTCAAAAAAAAAAAGAAAAAAAATTACGCAGGCGTGGTGGTGCACACCTGTGATTCCAGCTACTCTGGAGGCTAAGGCAGGAGAATCGCTTGAACTCGGGAGGCGCAGGTTGCAGTAAGCCAAGATCGCGCCACTGCACTCCAGCCTGGGTGACACAGTGAGACTCCATCTTCAAAAAGAAAAAAAAAAGTACAATGGGGGTCGGAGCAAGATGGCCGAATAGGAACAGCTCCAGTCTCCAACTCCCAGCGCGAGTGACACAGAAGACCGGTGATTTCTGCATTTTCAACTGAGGTACTGGGGTCATCTCTCTAGGGAGTGCCGGACAATTGGTGCGGGTCAGCTGCTGCAGCCTGACCAGCGTGAGCTGAAGCAGGGCGAGGCATCGCCTCACCTGGAAGCGCAAGGGGGAAGGAAATCCCTTTTCCTAGCCAGGGGAACTGAGACACACAACACCTGGAAAATCGGGTAACTCCCACCCCAATACTGCGCTTTAAGGAAACAGGCACACCAGGAGAATATATCCCACACCTGGCCGGGAGGGTCCCACGCCCACGGAGCCTCCCTCACTGCTAACACAGCCCTCTGCGGTGATCTATCCGCAAGGCAGCAGCGAGGCTGGGGGAGGGGCGCCCGCCATTGCTGAGGCTTAAGTAGGTAAACAAAGCCGCTGGGAAGCTCGAACTGGGTGGAGCTCACAGCAGCTCAAGGAAGCCTGCCTGTCTCTGTAGACTCTACCGCTGCGGACAGCGCACAGCTGCAGTCCATTAGGGAAAGAGCGGGGCCGCTGCAGACCAGAACGACTCTGTCTGACAGCTTTGGGGAGAGCCGTGGATCTCCTAACGCGGAGGTTGAGATCTGAGAACGGACAGACTGCCTGCTCAGGTGGGTCCCTGACCCCTGAGTAGCCTAGCTGGGAGACATCCCCTACTAGGGGCAGTCTGATACCCCACACCTCACAGGGTGGCGTCACCCCTGAGAGGAAACTTCCAAAGAAAGAATCAGACAGGTACACTCGCTGTTCAGCAATATTCTATCTTCTGCAACCTCTGCTGCTGATACCCAGGCAAACAGGGTCTGGAGTGGACCTCAAGCAATCTCTAACAGACCAACAGACAGTCCTTCTGACTGTCAGACGGAAAACTATCAAACAGGAAGACACCTATACCAAAACCCCATCAGTACGTCACCATCATCAAAGTCCAGAGACAGATAAAACCACAAAGATGGGGAAGAAGCAGGGCAGAAAAGCTGGAAATTCAAAAAATAAGAGCGCATCTCCCCCTGCAAAGGAGCGCAGCCCATCGCCAGCAACGGATCAAAGCTGGTCAGAGAATGACTTTGACGAGATGAAGAAGAAGGCTTCAGTCCATCAAACCTCTCAGAGCTAAAGGAGGAATTACGTACCCAGCGCAAAGAAACTAAAAATCTTGAAAAAAAAGTGGAAGAATTGACAGCTAGACTAATTAATGCAGAGAAGATCAAAACGAAATGACAGAGATGAAAACCATGACACGAGAAATACGTGACAAATGCACAAGCTTCGGTAACCGACTCGATCAACTGGAGAAAGAGTATCAGCGATTGAGGATCAAATGAATGAAATGAAGCGAGAAAGAAAACCAAAAGAAAAAAGAAGAAAAAGAAATGAACAAAGCCTGCAAGAAGTATGGATTATGTAAAAAGACCAAATCTACGTCTGATTGGGGTGCCTGAAAGTGAGGGGGAAATGGAAACCAAGTTGGAAAACACTCTTCAGGATATCATCCAGGAGACTTCCCCAACCTAGTAGGGCAGCCAACATTCAAATTCAGGAAATACAGAGAACGCCACAAAGATCTCTCCAGAAGAGCAACTCCAAGACACATAATTGCCAGATTCACCAAAGTTGAAATGAAGGAAAAAATCTTAAGGGCAGCCAGAGAGAAAGGTCGGTTACCCACAAAGGAAGCCCATCAGAATAACAGCAGACCTCTCGGCAGAAACTCTACAAGCCAAAGAGTGGGGGCCAATATTCAACGTTCTTAAAGAAAAGAATTTTGAACCGAGAATTTCATATCCAGCCAAACTAAGTTTCATCAGTGAAGGAGAAATAAAATCCTTTACAGATAAGCAAATGCTTAGAGATTTTGTCACCACCAGGCCTGCCTTACAAGAGACCCTGAAGGAAGCCCTAAACATGGAAAGGAACAACCGGTACCAGCCATTGCAAAAACATGCCAAAATAAAAAGACCATCGGCTAGGAACTGCATCAACTAACGAGCAAATAACCAGTTAATATCATAATGACAGGATCAAGTTCACACATAACAATATTAACCTTAAATGTCAATGGACTAAATGCTCCAATTAAAAGACACAGACTGGCAAACTGGATAAAGAGTCAAGACCCATCAGTCTGCTGTATTCAGGAGACCCATCTCACATGCAGAGACATACATAGGCTCAAAATAAAGGGATGGAGGAAGATCTACCAAGCAAATGGAGAACAAAAAAAGCAGGGGTTGCAATCCTAGTCTCTGATAAAACAGACTTTAAGCCATCAAAGATCAAAAGAGACAAAGAAGGCCATTACATAATGGTAAAGGGATCAATTCAACAGGAAGAGCTAACTCTCCTAATATATATGCACCCAATACAGGAGCACCCAGATTCATAAAGCAAGTCCTTAGAGACCTACAAAGAGACTTAGACTCCCATACAATAATAATGGGAGACTTCAACACTCCACTGTCAACATTAGACAGATCAACGAGACAGAAAGTTAACAAGGATATCCAGGAATTGAACTCATCTCTGCACCAAGCGGACCTAATAGACATCTATAGAACTCTCCACCCCAAATCAACAGAATATACATTCTTCTCAGCACCACATCGCACTTATTCCAAAATTGACCACATAATTGGAAGTAAAGCACTCCTCAGCAAATGTACAAGAACTGAAATTATAACAAACTGTCTCTCAGACCACAGTGCAATCAAACTAGAACTCAGGACTAAGAAACTCAATCCAAACCGCTCAACTACATGGAAACTGAACAACCTGCTCCTGAATGACTACTGGGTACATAACGAAATGAAAGCAGAAATAAAGATGTTCTTTGAAACCAATGAGAACAAAGATACAACATACCAGAATCTCTGGGACACATTTAAAGCAGTGTGTAGAGGGAAATTTATAGCACTAAATGCCCACAAGAGAAAGCAGGAGATCTAAAATTGACACTCTAACATCACAATTAAAAGAACTAGAGAGGCAAGAGCAAACACATTCAAAAGCTAGCAGAAGGCAAGAAATAACTAAGATCAGAGCAGAACTGAAGGAGATAGAGACACAAAAAACCCTCCAAAAAATCAATGAATCCAGGAGTTGGTTTTTTGAAAAGATAACAAAATTGACAGACCGCTAGCTAACTAATAAGAGAAAAGAGAGAAGAATCAAATAGACGCAATAAAAATGATAAAGGGGATATCACCACCGACCCCACAGAAATACAAACAACCATCAGAGAATACTATAAATGCCTCTACGCAAATCAACTAGAAAATCTAGAAGAAATGGATAATTTCCTGGACACTTACACTCTCCCAAGACTAAACCAGGAAGAAGTTGAATCCCTGAATAGACCAATAGCAGGCTCTGAAATTGAGGCAACAATTAATAGCCTACCCACCAAAAAAAGTCCAGGACCAGATGGATTCACAGCTGAATTCTACCAGAGGTACAAGGAGGAGCTGGTACCATTCCTTCTGAAACTATTTCAATCAATAGAAAAAGAGGGAATCCTCCCTAACTCTTTTTATGAGGCCAACATCATCCTGATACCAAGCCTGGCAGAGACACAACAAAAAAAGAGAATTTTAGACCAATATCCCTGATGAACATCGATGCAAAAATCCTCAATAAAATACTGGCAAACCGGATTCAGCAGCACATCAAAAAGCTTATCCACCATGATCAAGTGGGCTTCATCCCTGGGATGCAAGGCTGGTTCAACATTCGCAAATCAATAAACGTAATCCAGCATATAAACAGAACCAAAGACAAGACCACATGATTATCTCAATAGATGCAGAAAAGGCTTTTGACAAAATTCAACAGCCCTTTATGCTAAAAACGCTCAATAAATTTGGTATTGATGGAACGTACCTCAAAATAATAAGAGCTATTTATGACAAACCCACAGCCAATATCATACTGAATGGGCAAAAACTGGAAAAATTCCCTTTGAAAACTGGCACAAGACAGGG
The DNA here is from genome assembly GCF_009764315.1 of Trachypithecus francoisi. Taxonomy (NCBI): domain Eukaryota; kingdom Metazoa; phylum Chordata; class Mammalia; order Primates; family Cercopithecidae; genus Trachypithecus; species Trachypithecus francoisi. Next base: position 128,449,674 of record NW_022681470.1, read on the forward strand.
ATGCCCTCTCTCACCACTCCTATTCAACATAGTGTTGGAAGTTCTGGCTAGGGCAATCAGGCAAGAGAAAGAAATCAAGGGTATCCAGTTAGGAAAAGAAGAAGTCAAATTGTCCCTGTTTGCAGATGACATGATTGTATATTTAGAAAACCCCATCGTCTCAGCCCAAAATCTCCTTAAGCTGATAAGCAACTTCAGCAAAGTCTCAGGATACAAAATTAATGTGCAAAAATCACAAGCATTCTTATACACCAGTAACAGACAAGCAGAGAGCCAAATCAGGAATGAACTTCCATTCACAGTTGCTTCAAAGAGAATAAAATACCTAGGAATCCAGCTTACAAGGGATGTAAGGACCTCTTCAAGGAGAACTACAAACCACTGCTCAGTGAAATCAAAGAGGACACAAACAAATGGAAGAACATAACATGCTCATGGATAGGAAGAATCAATATCGTGAAAATGGCCATACTGCCCAAGGTGATTTATAGATTCAATGCCATCCCCATCAAGCTACCAATGACTTTCTTCACAGAATTGGAAAAAACTGCTTTAAAGTTCATATGGAACCAAAAAAGAGCCCGCATTGCCAACAATCCTAAGTCAAAAGGACAAAGCTGGAGGCGTCACGCTACCTGACTTCAAACTATACTACAAGGCTACAGTAACCAAAACAGCATGGTACTGGTACCACAACAGAGATATAGACCAATGGAACAGAACAGAGTCCTCAGAAATAATACCACACATCTACAGCCATCTGATCTTTGACAAACCTGAGACAAACAAGAAATGGGGAAAGGATTCCCTATTTAATAATGGTGCTGGGAAAATTGGCTAGCCATAAGTAGAAAGCTGAAACTGGATCCTTTCCTTACCCCTTATACGAAAATTAATTCAAGATGGATTAGAGACTTAAATGTTAGACCTAATACCATAAAAACCCTAGAAGAAAATCTAGGTAGTACCATTCAGGACATAGGCATGGGCAAGGACTTCATGTCTAAAACACCAAAAGCAACGGCAGCAAAAGCAAAATTGACACATGGGATCTAATTAAACTAAAGAGCTTTTGCACAGCTAAAGAAACTACCATCAGAGTGAACAGGCAACCTACAGAATGGGAGAAAATTTTTGCAACCTACTCATCTGACAAAGGGCTAATATCCAGAATCTACAAAGAACTCAAACAATATACAAGAAAAAAACAACAACCCCATCAAAAAGTGGGGAAGGATATGAACAGACATTTCTCAAAAGAAGACATCCATACAGCCAACAGACACATGAAAAAATGCTCATCATCACTCGCCATCAGAGAAATGCAAATCAAAACTACAATGAGATACCATCTCACACCAGTTAGAATGGCAATCATTAAGAAGTCAGGAAACAACAGGTGTTGGAGAGGATGTGGAGAAATAGGAACACTTTTACACTGTTGGTGGGATTGTAAACTAGTTCAACCATTATGGAAAACAGTATGGCGATTCCTCAAGGATCTAGAACTAGATGTACCATATGACCCAGCCATCCCACTACTGGGTATATACCCAAAGGATTATAAATTACTCTACTACAAAGACACATGCACACGTATGTTTATTGCGGCACTATTCACAATAGCAAAGACTTGGAATCAACCCAAATGTCCATCTGTGACAGACTGGATTAAGAAAATGTGGCACATATACACCATGGAATACTATGCAGCCATAAAAAGGATGAGTTTGCATCCTTTGTAGGGACATGGATGCAGCTGGAAACCATCATTCTTAGCAAACTATCACAAGAACAGAAAACCAAACACCGCATGTTCTCACTCATAGGTGGGAACTGAACAATGAGATCACTTGGACTCGGGAAGGGGAACATCACACACTGGGGCCTATCATGGGGAGGGGGGAGGAGGGAGGGATTGCATTGGGGAGTTATACATGATATAAACGTCATGCACATGTACCCTAGAACTTAAAGTATAATAAAAAAAAAAAAAAAGTACAATCAAGCTATTAATACTTTGGAGGCTAAGACAGGAATATCGCTTGAGGCTAGGAGTTCAAGACCAGCATGGGCAATATAACAAGACCCCCCACACACACACACAATCTCTAAAACAATGAAAAAATTAAGCCAGGCATAGTGGTGAGAGCGTGTACTCCCAACTACTTGGGAGGCTGAAGTGTGACAATAGCCTGGGCCCAGGAGTGCAAAAGCTACAGTGATACAGTGAACTATGAGAGCTGTGATTGCACCACTGCACTCGAGAGGCTCCATCTCTCTCTTTTTTTTTCTTAAGGCAGAATCAATTTCTAGAAATTTACAGTCTAATAACTCCATGTAAACAAGTGGAACATGCATTTTGAATTACAATTGAAAATAAACATTTTGCTCATCACTGGAACTCTAAAACTTTTCAAGGTATGGCATAAAGTAGGGACTTAAAAATCTCTCTTGAATAAACTAATCAAAGTGTGTATTTATCAATACACATACGAGTAAGTAAATCCTCCATTTATCAAGCAAATATCACTATCCTATAAAAGCACATATTCTATTACACAGAGCCCCAAATTTATTTATGTATTTATCTAGAATTAAAAAGCCAAAAAAGCTCTTACAAATTGTACTTAATTTCACCTCATTTGAAAATTGCAAATTCTCCTCCCCAACCTCAAGTTCAGCCTGAGCCCCCAAGAATTAAAAATAGCTTAACCACCTAACAGGTCAGACAATGAACACAGGTGTTCACAATTTCAGTGAGTGTGGCTTTAGTACTCTTCATGAAATTACAGAAAATATTTTTTAAATATCTTAAAAAATATGATAAAATGTCAGTTTTATAGAACACCTTTGTATGTTTGTGTTTCTACCAAAAGCATGTGTTTCTGTGATCACAAAAATACTTTTATAAACGATAAAAAATACAGATCTTAAGTTTTTTTTTTAAATTGTAAATGAGGTCAGGCATGGTGGCTCATCCCTGTAATCCCAGCACTCCACACTGGTAGGCCAAGGCAGGTAGATCGTTTGAGGTCAGGAGTTCCATACCAGCCTGGCCAATGTGGTGAAACCCCATCTCTACTAAAAAACACAAAAATTAGCCAGGCACATTGGCACACAGCTGTAATCCCAGCTACTTGGGTGGCTGAGACATGAGAACTGCTTGAACCCAGGAGGCAGAGGTTGCAGTGAGCTGAGATCGCACCACTGCATTCCCACCTGGGCAAGAAAGTGAGATTCCATTTCAAAAAAAAAACTGTAAATGACACTGTCAAATATATCAAGTATTTTCAAAATGGCAAATACCAAACATTTAGAAAGAGTAATAGATTTCAAAAATATATCTGATTTCTTTTAAAGCCAATATGACAATCGGTAAAATCTTTACATAGCAATATCCAAAGCCATCTAAATTATTTGTGCAAAAGGAATCCTTGATATTATCTCACATATACAATGAATAACAAAGAAAGGTTAACTACAGACTTAAAACACCAAAACCAACAAGGCCGGCCGGGCGCGGTGACTCAAGCCTGTAATCCCAGCACTTTGGGAGGCCGAGATGGGCGGATCACGAGGTCAGGAAATCGAGACCATCCTGGCTAATATAGTGAAACCCCGTCTCTACTAAAAAATACAAAAAAATCAGCTGGGCGAGGTGACGGGCGCCTGTAGTCCCAGCTGCTCGGGAGGCTGAGGCAGGAGAATGGCGTGAACCTGGGAGGCGGAGCTTGCAGTGAGCCCAGATCTCGCCACTGCACTCTAGCCTGGGCGACAGACTGAGACTCCATCTCAAAAAAAAAAAAAAAAAAAAACCAACAAGGCCAATAATACACATAAAAAACACAGAAAAATGTGAATTAAGTACAAGTATATACATTCATGCTCAAGTCCAGAATTTATAAAGTTGATTACATTACACAAAATGAGCCTCCACTAACAATTCAGGCAAGGATGAACTGGAAAGTTCAGCGTTTTCATTATAATCCTGCAGACTCTGGTCCTAAGACCAAGGAGAAAGAAATAATAGCACTGAGGGGCTCTTGCTGCAAGCCACTAACTGTACCCTAGAGTTTTAAAAGTTCCAACTACTACAAAGGAAAGTATGAACTGGATCTTTGTTAGGTAGTAGAGTACATGGATCACAAGAGCTTGAAAATATCTTCATCTTACTATACCGTTTAACTTTCTCAAAAGCATTCATATCTAATTTTCTCCTCCCAATAATGCCATAAAATAGGAAGAGAAGACTACTGTTTAACAAATGAAAAATGTGGAACTCAGAAGTAAAATTACTTTCTTAAAGTTGTAAAGAAAGATAGGTAATGCTTGGCTCTACTATGGTAAACCCCAGTTAAGTGATACTATTTCTGAGACAAAGTTATTCTAGATATTTGTCACTTTGGGTCCCAATTACAAACCAAGGTCACATACTGTGGGGAAGGCCAAGAATATTTTCAGACTTAGCAAATGGTGAAATCAGGCCATTCACTGCCATTATCCAGCCTCTTGTCCACAGTATATTTTGCCATTAAGGCCTTTTTATAGGTCTAACTGAAGTCATCTACCAGTGATGAAATGATGCATTTCCACAGATGGTTCAACTTGGTTGTTAAGTGTCCTCAGATACTAATACAAGTTGAGCGTCCCTATTCTAAAAGTGCAAAATCTGAAATGCTTCAAAATCTGAAACTTTCTTTTTTTTTTTTTTTTTTTTTTTTTTGAGACGGAGTCTCGCTCTGCCGCCCAGGCTGGAGTGCAGTGGCCGGGTCTCAGCTCACTGCAAGCTCCGCCTCCTGGGTTTACGCCATTCTCCTGCCTCAGCCTCCCAAGCAGCTGGGACTACAGGCGCCCGCCATGTCGCCGGGCTAGTTTTTTGTATTTTTTAGTAGAGACGGGGTTTCACCATGTTAGCCAGGATGGTCTCGATCTCCTGACCTCGTGATCCGCCCGTCTCGGCCTCCCAAAGTGCTGGGATTACAGGCTTGAGCCACCGCGCCCGGCCCAAAATCTGAAACTTTCTAAGCATCGACCCCATGTGAAAAATTCCACATCTGACCTCATGACGGGTTGTAGTCAAACACAAGTGGCACAACACAGTTTATTCAGTGTCCCCAAGGAAAAAATAAGCTTTAGACTAAGCATACAACGTGTATATGAAACATAAATTAATTTTCTGTTTAAACTTGGGTCTCATCCCCAAGACATCTCATTTGTATACGCAAATTTCCAAAATCTGAAAAAGTCTAAAATCCAAAACCCTTCTGGTCCCAAGCATTTCAAATAGGGATATTCAACCTGTAGCTGTCTGCCCAATTTTGACACAAGAAAAAGTTCAAAGACAGCTGACTGTAGTATACATTTTCAAAGCTCTGTATTTGAGTCTCATATAAACAAATACAAAAGGACTTTATAAATGGTTCTTCAAACACCAACAGAACTGGGAAACTAACATAATTACTAGGCTGATAATGCTACAAGTCAAACACAACATATTTGTTTTCTTCTCCCATAGGAATATGTCTTTGCATCTCAAGATTCACCTGGGGCTGTCTATCGATTATTCACAAACCAAGATCTTTCCCACCCAAGGCATTCATACATATTGTACCTACTACCAAAATTGCCCTTCTTCCTCATCTTTTTTTTTTTTTTTTTGAGACAGAGTCTCACTCTGTCACCCAGGCTAGAGTGCAATGGTGCAATCTTGGCTCACTGCAGCCTCCGCCTCCTGGGTTCAAGTGAACCTCAGCCTCCTGAGGAGCTGGGATTACAGACACGCGCCACCACACCTGGCTAATTTTTTTGTATTTTTAGTAGAGACAGGGTTTCACCATGTTGGCCCAGCTGGTCTCAAACTCCTGGCCTCAAGCGATCTGCCCACCTCAGCCTCTCAAAGTGCTAGGATTACAGGTGTAAGCCAATGAGCCCAGCCCCCTCCTTCATTATTTACATAGCTGATCCTTCCTTCTAAGCAGAGTCATGTGCTACACAGTAACATTTTGGTCAAACACAGATTACATATGCAACAGTGGTCCCATAAGATTATAATGAAGCTGAAAAATTTATATTACTCAGTGACTTTGTAACCACTGTAATGCAATGCTTTACAATGTGTTTGCAGTGACGTTGGTATAAAACAAACCTACTGCACTGCCAGTAGCATAAAGTCTTGTGCATATACTCATTAGGTACAATACACAATATTAATAACAAACGACTATGTTACTGGTTTATGTATATGCTATTTAGTTGTCCCTTGGTATCCACAAGGCACTGGTCAGAGAACCTCCTGAGGATACCAAAATCCACAGATACTCAAGTTTTGCAGTATGACCCACAGAACCTATGGACGCTAAAAGTTGGCCCTGGCTAGGCCCAGTCACTCATGCCTGTAATCCCAGCACCTAAGGAGGCCAAGGCAGGAGGATTGTTTGAGGCCAGGAGTCCAAGACTAGCATAGGCAACATACCAAGACCCCGTTGCTACAGAGTATTTTAAAAATTAGCCAGGTGTGGTGGCAGGCACCTGTAGTCCTAGCTACGCAGGAGGCTGAGGTGAAAGGATCACTTGAGCCTGGGAGTGTGAGGGTACAGTGAGCTATGATCATGCCACTGCACTCCAGGCTGGGCAAGAGAGAGACCCTGTCTCTTTTAATGAAGAAAAAAACAAAAAGGCCAGGTGTGGTGGCTCACCCCTATAATCCCAGCATTTTGGGAGGCCAAGGCAGGCAGATCACGAGGTCAGGAGATCAAGACCATCCTGGTCAACATGGTGAAACCCCGTCTCTACTAAAAAATACAAAAAAATTAGCCAGGCATGGTGTCAGGCACCTGTAGTCCCAATTACTCAGGAGACTGAGGCAGGACAATGGCACGAACCCAGGAGGCAGAGTTTGCAGTGATCTGAGATGGCACCATTGCCTGGACTCCATCTCGAAAAAAAAAAAAAAGGAAAAAAAGAAAAAAGAAAGGTAATGTCATTAGGATCCATAACTATATTATAATGACAATGCTTTGAAATTTTAAAAGTATTTTTAGTACTGGATAAGTGCTTCACAAACTACCCTTCTATCTCCCTGATTATGGGAGAATTCTTTAACTGCTATCAAAAAATCCTCAGAAATGAGAATCAATAGAGGGGTTCAAGTACCAATAAGAACTTTAAATTAAATGAAGACAGGAGAAAGTGATGCTTTATCTTATCAAGGAAAATGGTTTACTTTGTTTCTATATGTTCAAAGTATTTCTTTTAATACTTACATTTTTAGAGACAGGGCCTGGCTTTGTCACCCAGGCTGGAGTGCAGTGGCACATCACAGCTCTCATAGTTCACTGCAGTCTCAAACTCCTGGGCTCAAGCAATCCTCCTACCCAATCCTCCTGCCTCAGCCTCCTGAGTAGCTGGGACTACCATGCCTGGCTCAGGAATAATTTAACAGAAGAAATTCAAGAATTGTACGATGAAAACTACATAATGTCAGAGAAAGAAATTAAATAAGATCTATGTAACTGGAAAGGCATCCCATGTTCATAGATGTTAATAATATTAAAATGACAAGTCTTCCCAAATCAATCTATAGATTCAATACAATACCTACCAAAATCCCAGCTGCGTTTTTTGCACAGACTCACAGATTAATCCTAAAATTTACATGGAAAAGTGAAAGAAACCCAGAATAGCCAAATTGTTTTTAAAAAAGAAAAAACTTGAGGACTCACACGTCCCAATTTCAAAACTTACTATGAAGTAATGGTAATTAAAATGTTATGGTACAGTCCTAAGTACAAACACATAAATCAGTGGAATAAAACTGTGATCCAGGAACAAACTTTTACATGTATGGTTAATTTATTTTTGACAAGATTGTCAAACACAAGTCAATGATGAAAGAATTAGTTTTTTTAACAAATGGTACTAGAAAACTGGTATCCACATGCAAAACACTGAAGTTGGACCCCTACCTCACACCATATATAAAAAATTAACTCAAAATAGATGACAGACCTAAATGTAAAAGCAAAAACTATAAAGCTCTTTAGATATGGCATCAAAAGCATAAGCCAAAAAAAAAAAAAAAAGGAATAAACTGAACTTTAGCAAAATTAAAAACATTTGTGCTTAAAAGGACACCATCAAGAAAGTGAAAAGACAATCCACAGGATGGGAAAAAAAAAGTCTGCAAATCATATATGATAAAAGACTTGTATCCAAAATATATGAAAAACTCTTACAACTCAAGAATAAAAAAGACAGCCCCATTTTTTAAATGAGTAAAAGACTTAAATAGACAGTTCTCCAAAGGTATACAAATGGCCAACAAGCACATGGAAAGATCCTCAATATAATTAGCCATAAGTGAAATGCAAATCAAAACCACAATGAAATACCAATTCAAACCCTAGAATGGTTATAATCAAAAGACAGACTATAACAAGTATCAGTGAGGATGTGGATAAACTGGTGAGATAATCACTCACCAGATAATCGCTTGTGAGATTGCAGAATGGTGCAGTCTCTTTGAAAAACAGTTTGGCAGTTCCTCAAAACATTAATCCGAGTTATCATGTGACCCAGCAATTTCACTCCTAGATATGTGTACCCAAGAGAAACGAAAACATGTTCACCCAAACCTTATACATGAATGATCACTGAAGCATTACTTATAAAAGTCAAAATGTGGGAACAACCCAAATGTCCATCAACTGATGAGAGACAAACAAAAAAGGTATATTCATATAATGAAATATCATTTGGCCCTAAAAATATATGAAGTGACTATAAATGCTACAACATGGCTGTACCTTGAAAACATTAACGATATAGTTTGGATTTTGTGTTCCTGCCCAATCTCCTGTCAAACTGTAATCCCCAATTGGAGGAAGGCCCTGGTGGGAAATGACTGGATCATGCAGACAGATTTCCCCCCCTGCTGTTCTCATGATACTGAGTTCTCTGGTTGTTTAAAAGTGTGTGGCACTGCCCCCATCTAATTCTCCTGCTCTGGCCACTTCAAGAGGGCCACTCCGAGGGGAAGTTTCCTGAGGCCTCCCCAGTCATGCTTCCTGTATAGCCTGTGGAACCGTAAGCCAGTCAAAATTATTTTCTTTATAAATTACCCAGTCTCAGGTATTTCTTCATAGCAGTGCAAGAATGGACTAACACAGTTATGCTAAGTGAAGGAAGCCAGACATAAAAGGCCACATATTGTACTACTCCATTTATATGAAATGTCCAGAACAGGCAAATCTATACACACAGAAAGTAGATTAGTGGTTGCCAGAAGATAGGGGAGGGGTGAAGGGGAGTGACTGTTAATGGATTAAGATTTTCTTTTTGGGGTGATGAAAATGTTCTGAAATTAGGTAGTGGTGATGGTTGCACATGTGAGTATACTAAAAAAACCACTCAACTGTACACTTTCAAAGGTTGCATGTCAATTATGTACATATAACTATAGTATATAAATTATATCTCAATAAAACTTATTTAAAAACTGTACAGTTAAGATTTGTGCATTTCAATATACACTTTACCTAAAAATAAAACTTTAAAAAATAATAAAAACAATGGCCTGGGCGCAGTGGCTCAATCCCAACACTTTGGGAGGCCACAGCGGGAGGATTGCTTGAGGCCAGAAGTTCATGACCCGCCTGGGCAACACGGTAAGATCCCGTCTCTACAAAAAAAATTAAAAATTTAAAAATTAGCCAGGTGTGGTGTATGCACCTGTAGTCCTAACTACTTGGCAGGCTAAGGCAGGAGGATCACTTCGGCCCAGGAGTTTGAGGCTGCAGTGAGTTATGATAGCACCACTTCACTCCAGCCTGGGTGACAGAGGAAGACCCTGTCTCTTTTTACAAAAAAAAAAACAAAAGAATGGATACATAAAAGTTCATTATTCTATTCTGCTCACTTTGTATTATGTTTGAAATATTCCTTAAGTTTTTTTTTACCTAAGTGTAAAAACAAAGTAATTTTTTTAAACAAAACATTCCTAATATCCATCTTTTGTTGTTTTTTGACACAGGAATCAGAATCTTGTATTTTAAAAAGACTAGAGAGGTCACTATCTTTCATTATTCTATTGCAATGTTATACGAAAACAGAAATACGACAGAAGACATGGTATATGGTAAAAATGAATACTTCATCTTAAATGTACAAAAAGAATCTGAACTTTCTCAGTTCTATGGCAGTTCCTCATCCTTGGATTCCTGTGGTTTCCATGGTTAATGAAGGTAACAATTTCTCACTACATGGATGCAATAACCGCTAATACTGTGCTGTGCATTACAATAGCACTGCTACATATGGCCATTTAAATTTTAGTTTTAACGAATTAAATTATAAATTCAGTTCTTAGTCTCACTAGTTAACATTTCTAGTGTTCAATACCCACATGTGGCTACTGGCTACTGTACTGGATACGGCAGATATAGAACACTGCCATCACTGGAGAAATTTCTACTAGATAGCACTCTAATACCTAAGAAATATCCACAGGGAAACTTTTACATCCCAATTTAGGATTGTTATACTGGATTTCACAGCAATAAACAAATTTTCCTGAAGAACAGGGAAAACAAAGTACAAACATATTAGCCATCAAAGATCGTTCATGAAAGTGTAGACTAACTAAAACAGCAGTTAAGTTTTACTTTCAGAACCATCAAGCTACAGATGTTGGTCACCGCAACTCCTCAGTTTCCTCAAGTCAGATGTAAAGATTATGCTGAAAAATGATTAAAGCAAATTATCCTTAAAAGATCCCACAAAAAGGAATATTTATAATCCATGAAATCAAAGAGTTAATGACCTACAGTAAAATACACAGAATAAAATGTCTTTCCTAACAGAGCTTTGAGGAAACGGGGATAATTTAAAGAACTATTAAATATAATTGTGTCATCTAGAAAAAAGGCTTAACAAGATGATTTCTGTACAACTAGTTCTAAAACTGTGTGTGCATTTCATCCTGATAGTCACACATTTCCGTTAATACCCACTAACATTATAAATGTAGTATCAGGAAGCAGGTGCGTTCTTAATTCAAATACTTGGAACAGTTTTAGCACTTTAAAAAACTGCAGGTGAACTAATTTTAAAATGTGAATTCAAATACATTTTTATATTTAGGAATCTGAAAAAATAACAGTCATTTTGTATTCCCTCTCGTTATAACTAAACTATCGGGCACTTAAAGCCATCAGTCTAAACAACTCCCTTTAAAGCACTTTCAAACCTTAAAAAGGTTATTATGAATTTAATTACACTTTATCCACATTAACTACTTCTACATTCAACTATCTTTGAAATTTACTGACAAAAAAAAAAAAGGAATTCCCAAGAGAGAACGAAACCATGGAAATTGAAACCACCTTGTAGGCTAGGTATACAGCAGGGTCACATGGAATCGACCTGAAGGAGAAAGTAACTACTATTACCACCGGAGGTTCTGGAGTCAAATTAAATCAGGTACTATTTACATATTTCTAGCTCTGTACTGACCTCACATGGTGCTTTCCTATGTATTACACACAGGCCTAGCTAGGTTTTCACATTTAAGTTAGTGTTACATGGTCTCTATCTTTAACCAAAGTTAAATGTTTTAAAGAATAGAGTAACATTCCACAAGCCTTTTCCCATTGTTCACAAACCCTTGCTGTTCGTCAGATCACCCCGATAAATCCATCTGTTCCCTCTTATTGCTTCCAAAGAAAAATTCAAGCAACCAAGGAAACCAGATTGTAAAACACAGTCAGAGTTAGAGTTCTGGCACTACCGAAACATATTAACAAATCTTGGCAAATTAGTTAAAATTCCTTAAGCCGTAATTACCTCAGTTGTAAAAATGAATACAATACAAATCTACATCCTAGATGTAGATTGTATGAGTTAGGTTTAATTAAACACAAGAAAGGTTTCAGATTTTTGGTGAGTTCCAAATATAAGGTACCCAGCTCTCCCCCATCTCACTTTCCCTCCCATCTCTTCCCTTTAAGCTTTCAGGCTGTGCTTCCAACCTCCACTTCAGTGTGTTCCCCTTATCCTTACCAGCACCTACACTCGACCCCCTTTACTCCAATTCCATCACCCTCCGATTCCAAGCTGCTACTTCCCTTTGCGCACTGCTAAGGTCCCAGGCAGCCCTCCACTCTGCTCCCCACATTTCCCTCAGCCCCCATTTCCCAACGGCTCCTCCTCTCGGCTCCCCACTCCCTCGTCACCAGGTTCATCCTGCCCCTCCAATCGTCTCCCGCCCCCAGGTTCCTTCCTGCCCTCCAAACACAGCTTCCCCGTCTCAACGTTTCATCTTCCTCCAACGTCTCCCCCAACGACCTACTCGCTCCTTTAGTCCCTATTTTCTCCAACACTCAACTGACTACTTCTCTTCATCCATTTTTTTCAATATACACATAAATGCAAAGGCACTCACATACAAGAGCCCCCACCCCCACCTTGGTCCTCCATCTTTCCCTTTTATACATGCTTCCTTTCTTCCTCCTTCTCCCCCACCCCCATCTCCTCCGGAAGAGTCTGTTCCCAGGCCAAGGTCTCTCACCTCATTCGGTCACTTCAGTGGTGCCAACCGCTTCATACAGGAAAAAACAACCAATCCGTCCCCGTGGGCGCTTCCCCTGCGAGTCCGAGCACTTACTGGGCACCTGCCCCACCGGGTACCCGGCACATATGCACGCACAAACCGAGGTCTTTGGAGACGAGGCTTGGGGGTAGAATGAGCGTTCTTACACCGGCCTCAAACACAGCCCACTTCAATACAGCCCCTCGCCATTTTGGTTTCCCGCGGACTGCCGGTGCATTCTGGGAGCGCGGAGCAACTCCGGTGCCGAATGGCAGCTCTCCAAAGCCGCGGGGGGGCAGGGACTGCGCGGCGAGCGCGGAGGAACACCGCGTCCTGCGTCCCCGGCTGGGGCTGAACAAAGAAGGACTCTTTAACGTTGCAGTGAGGCTCAGTCCTTCCGCCGCCGGGGCTAACACAATAATGAGCGCTGTGCTTCTGGTCGTCGGCTGGCTGGGTCTGTTATACAGGAAAGGGTCGTGAGCGACCTTCGGTGTGCGTGGTTGTGACGGTGCTCTGTGCATCTTGCTGGGCCGATTTCTTTTCCCTGGAGAAAATCTTAACTGAAGCACGTTTCCTCTACCTTCATCCTGAGGCCTGCTGTTAGAATTTCCTTCAGCGGGGAGAAGACCCAAGATGTCGAGATTTAATTTTATTCAGCGATTCACTGTCCAGTCCCAAACTCCTTATCAGGAGCTGCTTTTATGAAAGACTTTCAGACGATTTTTTTCCTAACGATGAAAGGTTGTTTTCTGTTTACCTGCTTTGCAGTCCTTCCTAGTTGTAATGAAATCTGAGACTAGTCCCCTGCAAAATGGTTTAAGAAAACAATTGTTTATTAGTGCAGACCCTTAGCCTGCCCAGATTCTGCTGCCTACAGGGGTCCCAACTGACAAGCTGTGAGATTGTATGCTTGCCTCTTTAACTTACACCTAGATACAACCCAGCTCCTCTTAGTAGCCACGTGTGGAATCTTTCTTTATAACTTCGTCAAAATATTTTTTAAACCATTTTATATTTTTGTCTCATATTATGTCACAGGGATGGTGGACACCGTATTTTTTCTGTCTCTGAAAAAGTACCTCTTGTGGTCTAAGCTCATTTGGCTCATACTTCAAAAGGGGTTCCCTCAGCCTGTGATCTAAGAATTTGGCAAATAAGCATATTCATTTTACCCAATGCCGTTCAATACTTTAAATATTGTGGTCGAACCCTTCCACTCCTCTGCTTCTCCTGAATAATAGTCCTAACCTTTTAAGTCTGTCTTCTTACTGTGCCCGCATTGTATCTACTTACCTACTACCTTTCAGGTTTCACTTTATTTCAGTTTTGATCATCGTCTCTCATAAATTCGTCTTAAGTGACCTTCATACATTGGCTGAGGAAAATTTTGACTTAAAAAAAGTAAAATGCAGCCGGGCGCGTTGGCTCATGCCTGTAATCCCAGCACTTTGGGAGGCCTAGATGGGCAGATCGCCTGAGGTCGGGAATTCGAGACCAACCTGACCGACATGGAGAAACCCTGTCTCTACTAAAAATACAAAATTAGCCAGGTGTGGTGGCACATGCCTGTAATCCCAGCTACTCGGGAGGCTGAGGCAGGAGAATCGCTTGAACCCGGTAGGCGGAAGTTGCGGTGAGCCGAGATCGTGCCATTGCACTCCAGCCTAGACAACAAGAGCAAATGTGGCACATATACACCATGGAATACTATGCAGCCAGAAAAAAGGATGAGTTTGCGTCCTTTGTAGGGACATGGATGCAGCTGGAAACCATCATTCTTAGCAAACTATCACAAGAACAGAAAGCCAAACACCGCATGTTCTCACTCATAGGTGGGAACTGAACAATGAGATCACTTGGACTCGGGAAGGGGAACATCACACACTGGGGCCTATCATGGGGAGGCGGGAGGGGGGAGGGGGAAGGGACTGCATTGGGAGTTATACCTGATATAAATGATGAATTGATGGGTGCTGACGAGTTGATGGGTGCAGCACACCAACATGGCACAAGTATACATATGTAACAAACCTACACGTTATGCACATGTACCCTAGAACTTAAAGTATAATAAAAAAAAAAAAAACTCCATCTCAAAGAAAAAAAGTAGATGTATTCCCATTCAGGAGCGTGGCATTAAGGTAAATAAATAAATAAAATATTAAAAAGTAGATGCATTCCAAAAATTAATAAAGATATTGCACAAACAGATGTATTTGCTATGCAGCTAAGCCTAATCATAGAACACCTGTTTTGGAGAACGTTTGGTCTCAGTTTTCCTCAGCTTTCTGTAAAGTGGTCAACAAGCCTCAACTTCAGAATCTTCAGTGATTCAATACTTCACTGGCATTCATTTACACCTCAGAAACTCTAATAATTTAGGCTCTTTGGCTACACAAAAGTATTCTAATCCCTTATACATTAGAGAAGTCAATTATGCCTCTATCGAAAAAAAGTTTATTTTTCTGTGCAAACGTGTGAGTGCAGAGGTGTAAGCAAACATTTTAAGGAAACCAAGTGTTCAGAGATGTAAGGACCCTTAGGGAGTCACAGTCAATATAGAGAATACCTGTCAGCCAGCCACCAGCAGCTCACTCCTGTAATCTCAGTACTTTGAAAGGCCAAGGTAGAAGGATCACTTTAGCTGGGGAGTTCAAGACCAGTCTGCAGTCTGGGCAACATAGTGAGACCCTGTCTCTACAAAAAATTTAAAAATTAGCTGGGCCCCTGCCTGTAGTCCCAGCTATTCAGGAGGCTGAGGTAGTAGGATTACTTGAGCCCAGAAAATCTAGGCTGCTGCCCTCCAGCCTGGGCGACACAGAGACTGCCAAAAAAACAAAAAACAAAAAAACAAAAAAAAAAACCTGCTGTAATTGTGGTTCCTCAGAAATATAAAGCAAAGTGAACTCTGGTAAGAGTAAACTGTACTCTTTATTGTTGTATGTATTTCTGTGATCATCCTTACGGTCATTCACAAGTATTCTGGTTCCCCTCTCTGTTCCAGACACAGTAAAATTGCACTTTGTGGCCGGGCACGGTGGCCACGCTTGTAATCCCAGCACTTTGGGAGGCCAAGGCAGGCAGATCACTTGAGGTCAGGAATTCCAGACTAGTGTGGCCAACATGGCAAAACTCCGTCTCTACTAAAAATACAAAAATTAGCTGGGCGTGGTGGTGCACGCCTGTAATCTCAGCTATTCGGGAAGCTGAGGCAGAGAATCACTTGAACCCAGGAGGCAGAGGTTGCAGTGAGCCAAGATTGCACCACTGCACTCCAACCTAGGCAACAGAGGGAGACTCTGTCTCAAAGAAAAAAGAAAAACAAATTGCACTATCTTGCACCCCTGAAGTTAATTGCTTTGACCAATAAAATGGGTGACATGTATCCCTTTAAGAAGCAGAGGCACGTCTCCCTCCACCATGCTGTGGTAATCATGGAAGCTTGTGTTGAGATAGAATGTCTGTCGCTTTCAGTTCCTAAATGTCTACAATAAGCAGTGACTAGAATTGTGCAATCATCACCACAATCCGCTTTTAAAACATTTCCATCACCCCCCAGAAATTCATTATGCCCGTTTGCAGTCAACCCTCCTTCCAAGCCCTAGGCAATCTGCTATCTGCTTTCTGACAATTTCATATAAATGATTTCATACAGTAAGTAGTCTTTTGCATCTGGCTTCTTTCACTCAAAATGATATTTTTTAGGTTCGTCTACATTGTACCAGTCAGTAGTTCTTTCTTTTTATTGCTAAATAGACTCCATTTGAATGAATGTACTAATTTTGTTTATCCATTTGCCATTTGAAGGACATTTAGGTTGTTTTCAATCTGGGGCTATTATGAATAAGACTGCTATGAACATTTCTGTGCAAGTCTTTGTGTGAACATTCATTTTTTATTTTTCTTGAGTAGATCCCTAGAAGTGGAATTACAGAGTTGTATGATAAGTTTATGTTTAACTTTTTAAGATACTGCCAGTTTTCCAAAGTATAAGCAATATGTAAGCCTTCCAGTTTCCCGATATCCTCACTGATACTTGTTGTCTATCTTTCTGATTTCACTCGTAACAGTAGGGATTGCTAGGCATGATGGCTCACACCTGTGATCCCAGCACTTTGGGAGGCCAGGGCTGGAGGATTGCTCGAGCCCAGAAGTTTGAGACGAGCCAGGGCAATACAGTGAAACCTCATCTCTAAAACAATTGTATATATATATATACAATTGTTTTGTATATATACAAATTGTATATATATATGTACAATATATACACAATACAACATTGTATATATATCTATATATATGTATGTATATATATCTTTTGTATATATACAAATTGTTTTGTGTATATACAATTGAGATGGAGTCTCTCTCTGTCGCCCAGGCTGGAGTGCAGTGGCGCAATCTTGGCTTACTACAACCTCTGCCTCCTGGGTTCAAGCGATTCTCCTGCCTCTGCCTCCTGAATAGCTGGGATTACAGGCATGCGCCACCACACCCGGCTAATTTTTGTATTTTTAGTAGAGATGGGGTTTCACCATGTTGATCAGGCTGGTCTCGAATTCCTGACCTTGTGATCTGCCCGCCTCGGCCTCCCAAAGTGCTGGGATTACAGGCATGAGCCACTGTGGCCGGCTAAAAAATAATAATAACCATTATAATAATTTAAAACAGTGGGAATGAAGTGGTTCATTGTGGTTTCAATTTGCATTTCCCTAATGGCTAGTGCTATTGAGCATCTTTTCATTGGCTTGTTAGCCATTCTTATATCTTCTTTAGTGAAGTGTCTACTCAAATATTTTGTGTGTTTTTTAACTGGGCAATCTTCTTATATCAAGTTGTAAGAGTTCTTTATATATTCTAGATTTAGGTTCTTTAACAGAAGCATGATTTGCAAATATTGTCTTCCTGTCTATGACTTTATGACTTGTCTTTTCATTTTTCATAATGGTATCTTTTCTTTTTCCTCCAGAAACAAGGTCTCACTCTGTTGCCCAGCCTGGAGTGTAGTGGCACAGATCATAGCTCACCATATCCTTGAACTCCTAGGCTCAAGCAATCCTCCCATGTTAGCTTCTCAAGTAGCTGAGACTACAGGTGCACACCATTACTCCCAGCTAATTTTGTTTTAAGTTTTTTAGAGATGGGATCTCTATATGGAGCCCAGGCTGGCCTGGAACTCTTGTCCTCAAGCCATCCTCCCACCTCAGCCTCTCAAGTAGCTGGGATTACAGGTGCAAGCCACCCTTGTCAAGGCTTAATGTATTTTGAAGGGAAAAAGTTTGTTTTTTTTTTTTAAATTTCAATGAAGTCCTATTTATCTTTTTTTAAATACCACATGCTTTTGGTGTTATAACTGATAATTCTTTTACCAAAGTCTATTTTCTATTACATTTTCTTCAAGAAATTTATAGGTTTAGCTCTTACATGTAAGTCTATGATCCATTTCGAGTTAATTTTTGTGCACGGTGTGAGAGGTATAGGTCTGTATTAATCTTGTGGCTGGGTATGGTGGCTCCTGCCTGTAATCCCAACACTTTGAGAGGCTGAGGTGGGAGGATCGCTTGAGCCCAGGAGTTTGAGACCATCCTGGGCAACACGGCAAAATCCTGTCTCTACAAAAAATACAAAAAAAAAAAAAAATTATCTGGGCGTGGTGGTGTGCAGTTGCAGTCCCAGGTACTTGGGAGGCTGAGGTGGGAGGATCAATTAAGCCTGGGAGGTTGAGGCTGCAGTGAGTTGTGATCTTGCCACTGAGCAGTATACTGGGCAACAGAGCAAGATCCTTTCTCAAAAAAATTTTTTTGCATGTGACTATTCAAATGGAGAAACAAACTTTTGTTGTGTTAGCCGCTGCAGTTTGGAGTTGTCTGCCACCCAGCATATTTTAGCCTACTCTGACTGATACAATCTAGATTTGTTAATACAGGCATACCTGTATTAATCTGCAGGTTCAGTAGCAGACCACCACAAAAAGCAAATAGTCACACAAATTTTTTTGGTTTCTTGGTACATATAAAAGTCATGTTTACACTATACTGTAGTCTATTAAGTGTTCTATAGCATTATTTCTTTAAAAAATCTTAATTTAAAAATACTTTAATGCTAAAAAAAAGTTAAAGATTATCCGAGCCTTCAGCAAGTCATAGTCTTTTTGCTGATGGAGGGTCTTGCTTCCATGTTGATGGCTGCTGACTGATTGCTGAAGGTTTGTGGGGTGGCTGTGGCAATTTTTTAAAACAAGACAACAATGAAGTTTGCCATATCGATTGACTGTTCCTTTCGCAAAAGATTACTTGGTAGCATATGATGCTGTTTGATAGCATTTTACTCACAGTAGAACTTTCAAAAATTGACTGGGCACGGTGGCTCACTCCTGTAATCCCAGCACTTTGGAAGGCCAAGGCGTAAGTGTTACTTAAGTCCAAGAGTTCGAGACCAGCCTAGGCACCATGGCAAGACCCCTTCTCTACAAAAAATAAAAATAATAAAAATAAATTAGCTAGGCATGGTGTCACATGTCTGTAGTCCCAGATACTTGGGAGACTGAGGAGGGAAGATGGCTTGAGCCTGGGAGGTCAAGGCTGCAGTGAGTTGTGTTCATGCCACTGCACTCCAGCCTGGAGTGAGACTTTTGTTTTGTTTTGTTTTGTTTTTGAGGCGGAGTTTGCTCTTGTTGCCCAGGCTGGAGTGCAGTGGCGTGATCTTGGCTCACTGCAACCCCCACCTCCCGGGTCAAGCGATTAAGCCTCCCTAGTACCTGGGATTACAGGTGTCCACCACCACACCCAGCTAATTTTTTGTATTTTTAGTACAGACAGGGTTTCACTACGTTGACCAGGCTGGTCTCAAACTCTTGACCTCAGGCGATCCACCTGCTTCAGCCTCCCAAAGTGATGGGATTACAGGCATGAGCCATCATGCCTGGCTGACCCTGTCTCAAAAAAAAAAAAAAAAAAAAAATGGAGTCAATACTCTCAAACTCTGCTGCTTTATCATCTAAGTTTATATAATATTCCAAATCCTATTTATTTATTTATTTATTTATTGAGATGGACTCTCACTCTGTCGCCCAGACTGGAGTGCAGTGGTCCGATCTCGGCTCACTGCAACCTCTACCTCCAAGTTCAAGCAATTCTCCTGCCTCAGCCTCCCGAGTAGCTGGGATTACAGGCATGCGCCACCATGCCTGACTAATTTTTGTATTTTTAGTAGAGATAGGGTTTCACCATGCTAGCCAGGTTGGTCTTCAACTCCTGACCTCAAGTGATCCACCCACCTTGGCCCCCCAAAGTGCTGGATTACAGGTGTGAGCCACCATGCCCAGCCTGTTATTTCAACAATGTTCACAGCATCTTCACTGGAGTAGGTTTCATCTCAAGAAACCACTTTCCTTAGAACAGTGATTGCCAAGGGCTGGGGAGGGGATGTATTAGCCCATTCTCACGTTGCCATAAAAAGCTACCTGAGACTGTGTAATTTGTTTTTTTTTTTTTTTTTTTTTTTTTTTTTTGAGGCGGAGTCTCGCTCTGTCTCCCGGACTGGAGTGCAGTGGCCGGATCTCAGCTCACTGCAAGCTCCGCCTCCCGGGTTTACGCCATTCTCCTGCCTCAGCCTCCCGAGTAGCTGGGACTACAGGCGCCCGCCACCTCGCCCAGCTAGTTTTTGTATTTTTAGTAGAGACGGGGTTTCACCGTGTTAGCCAGGATGGTCTCGATCTCCTGACCTCGTGATCCACCCGTCTCGGCCTCCCAAAGTGCTGGGATTACAGGCTTGAGCCACCGCGCCCGGCCGAGACTGTGTAATTTGTAAAGAAAAGAAGTTTAATTGACTCACAGTTCCATAGGCTATATGGGAAGCATGGCTAGGAAGGCCTCAGGAAACTTAGGATTATGGTGAAAGGTGAAGGGAAGGCAAGCCCATCCTCACAAGGGGATAGAGAGAGAGCCAGAGGGAAGGTACTACATACTTTTAAACAATCAGATCTTGTGAGAACTCACTATTATGAGAGCAGCAAGGGGGAAATCCACCCCCATGATCCAATCATCTTCCACCAGGCCCCTCCCCCAACATTGGGGATGACAATTCAACATGAAGTTTGGGTGGGGACCCAGAGCCAAATAATATTGGGGAGGATAAGAAGTGAGTAACAGCTTAATGGGTATGGGGTTTCCCTTTGGTGTAATGAAAATGTTTTGGAACTAGATAGAGGAGATGATTGCACAAGTGTGGATGTACTAAATGCCACTGAACTATCATCTTAAAATGGTTAATTTTATGTTACCTGGATTTCACTTCAATTTTTTAAATACTTGAAAAGAAAAAAGGAAACCACTTTCTTTGCTCATTCATGAGAAGCAACTCCTCATCTGTTCAAGTTTGATCATAAGATTGCAGCAATTAAGGCACATCTTCAGGCTCCACTTCTAATTCTAGTTCTCTTGCTCTTTCTATCACATCTGCAGTGATTTCCTCCCCTGAAGGACCCCCTCCAAGTCATCCATGAGGTTTGGGATCAACTTCTTCCAAACTCCTGTTAATGTTGATATTTTGACCTCCTGCCATGAATCGTGAATATTCTTAATGGCATCTAGAATGGTGAATCCTTTCCAGGTGGTTTTCAATTTACTTTGCCCAGACACATCAGAGAAATCACTATCTAAGGTAGCCATCACCTTACAAAATGTATTTCTTAAATAATAAGACTTGAAAGTCAAAATTAATCCTTGATTTACGGCTGCTGAATGGATGTTGTGTTAGCAGGCATGAAAACAACATTCATCTCCTTGCACAACATTCATCTTCATCAGAGCTCCTGGGCAACTAGGTGCATTGTCAATAAACAGCAATATTTTGAAGGAAATCTTTTTCTCTGAACAGTAGGTCTCAACAGTGGGCTTAAAATATTCAGTAAACCATGCTGTAATCAGATGTGCTGTTGTCTGCTTTGTCGTTCCATTGGTAGAGCACAGGTAGGGTAGATTTAGTATAATTCTTAAGGACCCTTTGATTTTCAGATGGTAAGTGAGCATTGGCTTCAACTTAAGGTCACCAGCTGGATTAGGCCCTAAGAAGAGAGTCATCCTGTCCTTTGAAGCCTAGAAGCCAGGCATTGACTTTTCTCTAGCTATGAAAATCTAAGCTGGCATCTTCTTCCAACAAAAGGCTGTTTCGTCTCCATTGAAAATCTGTCGTTGAGTGTAGCCACCTTCATCAGTTTTCTTGGCTATATCTTCTGGATGATGTGCTGCAGCTTCTACATCAACACATGCTACTTCACCTTGCACTTTTATGTGATACAGATTCTTTCCTTAAACCTCATGAACCAACTTCTGCTAGCTTCTAACTTCTCTTCTGCAGCTTTTTCACCATCTTAGCCCTCATAGAATGGAAGAGAGTTAGGGTCTTACTCCAGATTAGGCTTTGGTTTAAGAAAATGCATGTGCAGCTGGTTTGATGTTCTGTCCAGACCATGAAAAGTTTCTCTATATCAGCAATAAGGCTGTTTTACTTTTTTATTGTTTGTGCATTCACTGAAGTAGCACTTTTCATTTTCTTCCAGAACTTTTACTCTGCATTCACAACTTCGCTAACTGGCACAAGAGGCCTAGCTTTGGGCCTGTCTCAACTTTTAATGTGCCTTCCTCACTAAGCCTAATCATTTCTAGCTTTTGATTTAAAGTGAGAGATGTGTGGCTCTTCCTTTCACTTGAACTCTTAGAGCTATATTGTCAGGTTATTCATTGGCCTAATTCAATACTTTTGTGTCTCAGGAAATAGGGAGGCAAGAGGAGAGGGAAAGAGACAGGGGAACAGCTGGTTGGTGGAGTAGCCAGAATACATACAACATTCATAAATTAAGTTTGCCATCTTATATGGGCACAATCATGGCACCCCAAAATAATTACAATAGAAACATTAATTAATGATCATTGATCACAGAACACCATAACAGCTATAATAATAATGGAAAAGTTTGAAATATTGTCAGAATTACCAAAATGTGACACAGAGACACCAAATGACGACATGCTGTCAGAAAAATGGTACCAATAGACTTGCTTGATGCCGCGTTGCCCCAAACTTTCAATTTGTAAAAAAATGCAGTATCTGCGAAGCACAATAAAAACATGAAGTAAGTCTATATATGGAAATCTACTATTTTGTCATGAACCTAAAACTGCCCTAAAATGTCTTTTTTTTTTTTTTTTTTTTTTTTCTGAGATGGTGTTGCCCAGGCTGGAGTGCAGTGGCTTGATCTCGGCTCGCTGCAGCCTCTGCCTCCCAGGTTCAAGAGATTCTCCTGCCTCAGCCTCTGAATAGCTGGGACTGTAGGTGCCCGCTACCACACCCAGCTAATTTTTTGTATTTTTAGTAGAGACGGGGTTTTACCGTGTTAGCCAGGATGGTCTCGATCTCCTGACCTCAGATCTGCCTACCTCGGCCTCTCAAAGTGCTGAGATTACAGGCATGAGCCACTGCGCCCAGCCTAAAATGTCTATTTTTTAATAAATCCAAACAACCTTGTAACTGTGGCAGCTATTATTCATATGTTTATTTAGGTATGTTTTACCACAGTGTTAAAAAATGAATAGAAGCTTTCCCTTTCCTATCTTACCTCTGTCCACCCATTGTTCAAATTGGAACTTTCTCTCTTAGTTTATCTGGTGAGTGAAGAGGTGCTCCCTAAAGAGGTGTGAAAATACTAATGTAAGAAATATTTCCTTTATTCACTTTCAGGGGGAGTTCAAGTAGTTGTCAAATTGTCATAGTTATCAAGTGAATGAATTAACTAGTTCAACAAATAGTAATCAGTTTTCCTACCTTGAGTGAGCCTGGGATGTTCTTAGCCCTTGGTTCTCAAATTATGGTCTCTAGACTAGCCACACTAGCATCACCTGGGAACTTAGTATAAATATACATTCCTGGCCGGGCGCAGTGGCTCACACCTGCAATCTCAACACTTTGGGAGCCCAAGGTGGGTGGATCACCTGAGGTCAGGAGTTCGAGACCAGCCTGGCCAAAATGGTGAAACCTCGTCTCCATTAAAAATACAAAAATTAGCTGGGCATGGTGGCATGTGCCTGTAATCCCAGCTTCTCAGGAGGCTGAGGCAGGAGAATTGCTTGGACCCAGGAGGTGGAAGTTGCAGTGAGCCGAAATTGCACCACTGCACTCCAGCCTGAGTGATGGAGCAAAACTCCCTCTCTGAAAAAAAAAAAAAAAAGAAATATACATTCCTGGACCCCACTTCAGACATATCAGACATACTGAATCAGAAGCTCTTGACCAGGTGCGTTGGCTCATACCTGTAATCTGAGCACTTTTGGAGGCCAAGATGGGCAGATAACTTGAGGTCAGGAGTTCAAGACCAGCATGGCCAACATAGTGAGACCCCATCTCTACTAAAAATACAAAAATTAGCCAGGGTGGTGGCACCCACCTGTAGTCTCAGCTACTCGGGAAGCTGAGGTACGAGAATCGCTTGAACCTGGGAGACAGAGGTCGCAGTGAGCCAAGATCGCACCACTGCACTCCAGCCTGGGCAACAGAGTGAGATTCCATCTTGAAAAAAAAAAAGAAAGAAAGAAACTCTGCAGGTGGGGCCCAGCAATCTATGTTCTTCCCAGCCTTTCAGATCATTCTGATGCATGCTCAAGTTTAACAATAACAGTTCTAGATAGTGGTGATACAGAGGCAAAGAAAACAAAGTGCCTATCCTCTTGGAGCAACAATAAACAAACAGATATACATAAAATTTCAGGCAGAGGTGAGTGTTATCAGGGAAACCAGAACAGGAGAAGGAGGGAGAGCACAGAGGATGCTCAGGCAGGGTCTCCCTGAGGGGTAGGAGCTCTGAAGTCACATAGGGCAGAGTCTGAAAATTGGCTAATCCATCAGTTACTAGCCTTTTAAACGTTTGGTTTCTTCATCTGCTAAAATAGAGATAATAATATTACTTACCTTATAAGCTCACTCCGAAGATTAAATAAGATAATGCTTATAAAATCCTTGCAACTGTTTCTGC